>NW_026988503.1:3980000-4628636 GCF_030222135.1 Aotus nancymaae
TGCAGTTCTGTCCTTTGCCTTCTCAAAGCTTATTGCTACCTCTCCCAGAGCCCAGAGGAACTTTGTTCCATGGTATTGTCTGCTCTTTGGGCCCGTTCATCTCCCCTAAAAATCATTTACTCTTTCTCTAAAATTGTTTACCTTTTCCACTTTCCTCTCTCCTATAAAGAGGGTATTTAAACAGCAACCATCTGGCCCTTCTTGGAGGTTTCATACTTGTGTGATTGCTATGTGCTTGTGCATTAATCAATTTGTAAGTCTTTCTTCTATTAGTCTGCCTCTTGTCTGTTTTTTTTTATTGGTAAACTCAATTATTAAACCTTTAGAAATAAAGTTTAAACTTTCCTTCAAGATACAATATCACTGTAACTATGTTGTAATACATTATATGTGTATATAATATAGTATATTGTTAACCAACCATTTAGCAAAGATTAAAATTAAAAAAAAAAAGAGTTTTAGCTAATAGGAGTGTAAAAGAGATACAACAAAATCTTACATTCTTTTGGTAAATTTTAGATTTCCGATTGGATCAAATTAAGAATGTGTGTTTCAGGCTTTCCTTTTTCCTAGTTTCTTGCTCTGTCTCTCTCTCTGCCACCATGTGTCCCCCCCAACCACCCCGGCTTTTGCTCTTTCTCTTTTTCATACTCTCTAATAGCTACTCTTTCATAAGCAACCAGCTGATGAGCTCATTTCGCATGCTATCTTTCCTTGTTGAGACACACAACCAATCAGTCACAGGGAATACATATTCTTTCCTCTTAGCCAACATCAGTCACAGCCTTATTCTAAGACACAAAGATAGGTCTAGACCAAGAAACATGACCCAGAACCCTTTAAGAGGTTTCCAATCACACGGCCCTGTCCCTAAATGCCAAATATTGAAACTTTCAACTTAGGTCAGCTAAATCTGTAACAGGGGTTGGGTAGGATTCAACAGTACAACACAAAGCAGCACAGCTTAAAGCACAAGATAACCAGCAGGCAGAAGCTCAAAGTCCATGCTGATCTCCAGCAGAAGGTCCTATTACCAGGTGGTAATCATTGCCTAGACATCCTCATCATAGTGTCGATTACTGTGGTCACTGTATAACAATAGAAGAGAGCCCTACCTAAAATTTGGTTTGGTTATCAAGACTGAAGAAGCCAAACACACACACACCAAGATGGCATGAAAATGTTTACTACTTATATAATTGATGTGTCTGGGGAGAACAGGGCATGCCAATCCCATAAATATATACTATTATGAATCCATAATAATTACAAATAAAAAATTTAAATAAATAAAAAACAAACAACAAAGAAGGTCTAAAAAGGCTTGAGAAAGTAAGAAAAGGAGTTTGACTAGGATTTTTTATTGTGGTTAGATAGTGGGGCAAGGGTAAGAGTTTCTTCAGTGGTTCAGGGGTCTGTTCAGTTTGAGTCTCCCACAGTGCCAAAGGAGGGAGCATCAGGCATTCTTAGCAGCTTGTTCTGATATTGGATACAAATGCAAGAATGAGAGGAGAGGCTTAAGAGTTATTAGCAGTCAGACATCAAAAAATGGAGTCAGGTATTCTTTATTACCACTGACAAAGTAACAAGAAATAAAAATATAATTCTAAATTTTATATAAGACTGCAAAGGACATGAAATACACAAAATAAATTTTGAATACATAAATATAGAATAATCACTACTTGATTTCAAGATTTATTAGAAATCTGTAGGTATCAGCATGTATGGCATTGCATAAAGCTTGAAAATAGAACAATGGAAAAGAATAGACAATCCAGAAATAATTGCATACTTATTTAGACAAATAATTCTTAACAAAACTACAAAAGTGACTCCATTCAGAGAGTACAGTATCTCAAACAATGGATATTTACATGCAAAAAAATTAAATTTTGCTCCATACCCTGCATCATAGACAAAAGTTAAGTCACGTAAATAAATGTTAAACCTAAAACTATAAAACTTCTAGGAGAAAATGTAGAAATAAATCTTTGTAATATGGGGCTAGGCAAATATTTCTTAGAGATAATGCCAAAATCATGATGTATAAAAATCCCGATAACTTAAATGTCATCAAAATGAAAGACTTCCATACTTCAAATTTTACTGTTAAGAAGATTAAAAGACACAGACTGGGAGGGTATATTTGCATACTAAATATGTGATAAATGACTTATTCCTAACAGGTTTCTTAATAGTAGCATTATGGACTTTTTGGCCTATTTCTGTAAGCGATCCTAAGCAGCATCTTTGGCCTCCATATTCTAGATACTAGTAATATTACCTTCCAAACCTCCACAATCCTGACAATTGTCCTATGAGATTGTGTTAATTACTACAGGTTGAAAAGTGACATAGACAATGTAAAAAACTATGACAACAAAATGAATAAACTGTCCTATTGAAAATGAACAAAATGTTTGAACATAAAATCCACCAAAGAACATGTACAGATTGCAAGTAACTACACAAATAAATATTCAACTTAAAAATTTATTAGAAAAACAAAATAGAGACCATGAAGACATATCACTACAGACCTATTAGAATGACTACAATTAAACAGACTATCATACCACATGTCCGTGAGAATGAAGATCAAATAGAAACCTCATCCAATGCTGTTGGGAAGGTAGAATGGCTTAGCCACTTTGGAAAATACTTTCGTAAAATGTAAACAAAAATCTATCCTAGAATTTTCCATTCTGCTCCTCAATAATTTTCCAAAAAGAAAAAAAGCATATCTTCACACAAAACATAAATATTTATAATATCATTATTTGTAATTGCAAAGTAAAATTATATAATAAGGAAATATGAAATTTCCATCAATGGGTAAATGTATCAAGGAATTACAGTACATCCATGACATGGAAGACTACCCTGTAATAAGAAGGGATCAAACTATTCATACCTGAAATGACCTGGATAGAGCTGGAGACCATTATCCTTAGCAAACTAATGCAGGAACAGAAAACCAAATACTCCATATTCTCACTTATAAAAGTGGAAGCTAAATGATAAGGACACATGGTGGGGAAAAACAGACACTAGGGCCTAGCTGAGGGTTGAGGTGGGGGGAGGGAGAGGATCAGGAAAAATAACTCATAGGTACTAGGCTTAATACCTGGGAAATGAAATAATCTGTACAACAAACAATTGTGACAAGACTTTGATTATTTAACAAATTTGCACAGGTACACCTGAACTTAAAATAAAAATTAAAAAAGAAAGAAGTCGGCTGGGCACTGTGGGTCAGTACTTTGGGAGGCCAAGGCATATGGATCACCTGAGGTGAGGAGTTCAAGACCAGCCTGACCAACATGGAGAAATTCCATCTCTATTAAAAATACAAGGGCCGGGCGCGGTGGCTCACGCCTGTAATCCCAGCACTTTGGGAGGCCGAGGCGGGTGGATCATGTGGTCAAGAGATCGAGACCATCCTGGTCAACACGGTGAAACCCCGTCTCTACTAAAAATTCAAAAAATTAGCTGGGCATGGTGGTGCGTGTCTGTAATCCCAGCTACTCAGAAGACTGAGGCAGGAGAATTGCCTGAACCCAGGAGGCGGAGGTTGCTGTGAGCTGAGATCGTGCCATTGCACTCCAGCCTGGGTAACAAGAGTGAAACTCTGTCTCAAAAAAAAAAAAAAAAAAATACAAAACTAGCTGGGCATAGTGACAGATGCTTGTAATCCCCACTACTCTGGAGGCTGAGGCAGGAGAATTGCTTGAACCCGGGAGGTGGAGGTTGTGGTTGTGGTTGCACCATTGCACTCCAGCCTGGGCAACAAGAGTGAAATTTTGTCTCAAAAAAAAAAAGAAGCCAAACATGAATGACTGCAGAGTACATAAATTTCTTTATATAAAACTATAGATAATACAAACAAATCTGTAGTGCCAGAAAGTAAATCAGTGGTTACCAAGGGAATGGGTGATATGAGGTACAGGAGAGGAATTATAAAGGAACACAAAAAACTTTCGGAGCTATGAACAAAATTATCTTGAGTTGATCATTTTATGTTGTATACATATGTCAAACCTTACTAAATTTTATGATTTAATAAGTATATAGTTTAGTGCATGGCAATTTTGCTTTAATAAAACTGTTTTCCAAACTCCTAGATTATAAGAAGTCAGGATCAGAAACTCCATTGCCAAATGGGGCATTCGATATTATGGATTAGTCATAGGGCAAACAGATATTCATGAATTAGATCTGGAGAAGAAAATTAAAGTGAGGTGAAAAGAAAATTTGTCTCAATTCTAAGTATCTTGAGAATTACACAGAATCACAATAATTCTCTTTTAGTGAAGCAGTAATTTTTTGGGGGGGTATTAAATTAATACATTTTACCTTTGGTAATTCCTATTTATCAACATTTCTGTAACTCTCATTTCCAGAGCCCTGCCTGAGGGACACAGATTAGAGGAGGTTTTTGCATAAGGTAAAAATAATATTCTTTTACATATTACGAAAACAGAGTTGTGGAGTTTATTGCCCGCTTGAAGAAAGAACATAGAAAGATTTAGTCACTTAGTAAGAGAAAGAGGAAATTGGAAATTTGCCCTCTTTTTCCCAAGAAAATTACTGAAAAGAGAGCTAAAATGAAGATTGGGTTGTGGGGAGGGGGAGTCATGACTTTACAAGGGCAAGGGGAAAGAACAAGAGTCGATGGCAAAGAACATATCAGAAATATCAAAACAAGAATGTGAGAACCAAAGAATATTATTTGGACTGTTATCATTTATCTTTTGGCATAAATTAGTGATTTTGCAGCCCATAGAAACTCAGGACATAAATAATATCCAACATAGCATGTTGTTAAAGTAGTGCTTTGTCAGAAGGCAGTGAAGGAATATGTTGAAATTAGAAATTTTTGTGCTTTTGTTGAGAGAAAGCAAATCTCCTGGTGGGCTGTCAGAGAGCTTGCAGAATGCTCCAAGAGGTAGGTATCTTGGGGAATGTAATGACCTTACAGTAGGTACCAACATTTGTAAGCATCATTAGATGGAAACAACCATTCCTCAGGAACTGATAACAGTTTCAGGTCAGAATCTTTGTAAGTACAAGGACACAGATGTCACTATAAGCTCATGAATCCTCTTTCTCTCATCATCATGAGTTTCTATACCTCTACACTCAGAAGCTATCCCAAACCACACTAAATCATCCAAAAAGCAACCTGAACTAAAAGACATTATAATACTATAAATTGTTAAATGAAAATAATATAACAATATTAACATAATAGAGTGATGTTTTGGGATAATTGCATTAGTTAAAATAAGAAATACTATATTTTCTTTGCAAATATGAACACAGTATTTACAGATTTTAACTTATTGCATCCTTTAAGTAAGTAACTGGATTTGAAACAATAGGACGTGATTTTAGCTACAATGACTGGAGCAAAAGGGAAGACATTAAGCTAAATGGAAGTATAAATAGAAGTATATGCCTGTAAATCAGGATGAAGATGAAGGTTATATACATTTAAATATGTTCTGGATCTGTTTCCATGCAATAAAAAAAAAAGCATAAAAAATTATCAATTGAAAAAGTCTATTTTCTTTCAAAAGATGCTTATCTTTAGTAGCATTTTTAAGGCTACTATTATTAATAAAAATTTAATACACTGTCCTTTGTCAATGGGCCAGGGTCTTTCATAAATATTCCCTAAACACTCTTGCCACATTGAGGTGATTTGCTTTAAATGGCAGAGCAAATATCTGAAACCAGTTTCTTAAAATCAGCTTAGATTTCAGCAAGTCTGAAAAAAGAACAGATTTGTACTTGAATATTTTCCAAGCAATCTGTCTAGTTCAGAGTATCCTTCAATTCAATTTCATGGCAATTTCATAAACAGGTTGTATTTTAATCCACTGTGCTATTAAACTGATAGCTATCACTTTTTCTTTGAGTGTCATACCCTGGGTATACAATACAAATTAAAATGAGAGAACATTTTTAAAGGATCTATAGTTTCTCAATCATTTTTCATTTTTTCCTTTCTGACATGTAATGATTTGGGGTTGCATTTTTTTTTACTGAAAAGTATTGCTGTATTTTCACATTTTTTAATATTCTTATTTATGTGGCATGCATTTACTTAACTGGATTAGTGTTAGTGTTAGATTATCATTGAAGTAACAATAACTCATAGAAGTTATTATATGTGATCATTAGATGTTAGAAAGTAAAAGAAAGCATAACAGGAAGCTCTGCCCTGTTAGAGATTTTCAACATATTTTGAAAAATATCTCTATTCTCTTTTCTCATCTTATTTCTACCTTGTTCCAGTGTTATAAATAAATAAATAATGGATTTACTTTTTTAAAATGGCTTTTCTTTTACTGTGGCAAATACTTATATTAAACAGTGAAAATGAAATTTACTTAAGATATGAGATTAGTATTTTTACTATTTCATATAATATAGCATTATTAGAAAACTATGAAAAAATAAAAAAATAATATTTATCAATGATTCAATTCAAAATTGAATTGAAAGTGATGCATAGACTTTTGTTATATTAAAAATAATTCATATTTCAATGGCAATATTCTTACCTAATATCGTTATATATGACAATTAACCACATTTTATATTTTACAGAACATTTTATATATTTATATTCTAGACTGATGACATTTGATGTTAAAGATCATAATTAGAAACTCTCCTAGCATCAAATGTAACAACTTGAAAATCTATTTGACTTGCTTAAGAAAATAAAAATGTTAATAAGGTCTTAAAGATGCTCTTTTTGAAACAATTTAATCATTTCTTCAGTGAATACACAATCAGAAGAGTTAAATTATACAAGGTAGAATTGTAAGTGAAATAGAAAATAATTGTAATTGATATGTCAAAAATAATGAACATTTTTATAAATATGAATCATTAAGAGCAAGCTGTTCATAGACAATCTACATCATCGTGATTGATATGATTTTGATTGGTTTTCTTCCAACTTGACAGTAGCTTGCCCTTTTTAAAATAAGTAAAATCTTCCAGGCACGATGGCTCACACCTGCAACTCTAGCACTTTGGGAGGCCCAGGTGGGAGGATCACTTGTGGTCAGGAGTCCAAGACCAGCCTACAGAACATAGTGAGACTCGGTCTCTCCAAAAAAATTAAAAGATTAGCCAGGCAGGGTGACACATGCCTGTAGTCCCAACTACTTGGGAGGATAATGCTGGAGCGTAGGAATGAGAAGCTGCCCTGATCCGTGAAATTGCCACTGCACTCCAACCTGAGCGACACAGCAAGACTGCATCTCAAACAAACAAACAAACAAACAAAATAAACAAAGGAAATTCTGCATACGTCTGTTTTGTTTGTTTGTTTAGACTGAGTTTTGCTCTCAGTTGCCCAGAGTGGAGTGCAGTGGTGCAATCTCGGCTCACCACAACCTCCGCCTCCTGAGTTCAAGCGATTCTCCTGCCTCAGCCTCCCAAGTAGCTGGGATTACAGGCGTGCGCCACCATGACCGGCTAATTTTTTGTATTTTCAGCAGAGACAGGGTTTCACCGTGTTAGCCAGAATGGTCTCCATCTCCGATCTCAGGTGATCTGCCCGCCTCAGCCTCTCAAAGCGCTGGGATTACAGGTATGAGCCACTGTGACCAGCTGCATATGTCTTAAAATGTAAACTCAGCCTTCTATTTTGCTTTATGTGAATATTCTTACATTTGGCATGGACCTCACGAAAGGTCAATATGGTCATAGTTCTTAAGTTCTTTAAATGCAACTTCCTATTTGTTCGAGAATAACAAAAAAAATAATTCAATCACATGAGATTATTACAAAGTTTACACAGAGAAGACCTGAAATATGTACAATGTTGAAATACTGGGATAAAGTCTGCAGTAATGCCACAGGACATGATTACAACTTATGGGCGGCAATAGACAATGATATGTAACCAAAACAACTTCTTAGATTTCATTTACAATGTTTTTATTATCTCCTTAAGTTAGAAGGATCAGGAATTCCAGTGGTCATCGGGTATCTTTTTCACAGACCCTGCTAAAATCTCCCACAAAATATTGCTAATGGGTTATTTGGCTCTTGATTATTGGCTTGTAATTGCCAAAGCTATTTCTTATTTGATCCATGGCTTATTTAAAAGTGTATTGCTTGATTTAAAAATGAGGGATTTTCTAAATATATTTTATCATTGTTCTGTTTAATTTTATGGTGGTTCCTGCTTTATGCACTAGTATGTGGTATAATATAGCCCAAGCCACTTGAAATAAGATGCCATAAGTAATCTCTATGAGCAGGTACCTCAGAGTCCATACATTACTGCATCACCACTCTTGCACTAGTGCTTCACCCCTGTTTGCAGCTATGCCCGTGGAGGATGGGGTCCCATGGAGTAAACTGTAAAAGAGAAAGCAATCTTAACTATGAAAATTTTACTGAAGGCTATGGCCAGTTGAATGAGGCAAGAAAAAGAAATGAAAGGCACACAGATTAGAAAAGAAGAAGTAAAACTGTCTTTAATAGTAGATCACATGGTTCTTCATGTAAAATATCATAAGGAATAAACACATACAACACATTCACACACACATATGCTACTTGAACTATTTAAATTTAGTAAGATCACAGGATACAAGACTGATATATAAATATCAATATATAATGTTTCTGTCCAGACGACAAGGTGATAATTGCCTACAAGGAGCTTTGTTTGGATGGTCTCCTCTGTGGGAAAATATTCTCTTATGCAACTGGTCAAAGCACTATCCAAAGAGAGTGGTATGAAGCTGTCACTCAGAAGGGTAGAGGAGGGTAAGGGGACTCACAGGGGAAAGGGGAATTGGAGAGGGAGCTTGTGTGTCTGGGTGATGTTGCTCAGCAGCAGGATGGAAAATCCCTGGATTAGAGAAACCAGAAGGGCAGCAGTGAGGTGGGGCCTTATTTAGACTGAGGGTATGTTTGATAAATGGTTAGCATGTATTGGGTGCAGTTCTGCATGTGATGCAAAGCAGAATAGCTCTAAATGACTAAAAGTATGTTTATTTGGTCTATATTTAAAGCTACTGTATATGGAAAATTTTGTTTATTGTCTGTGGGCTTTTGACCTAACAGGCCCAGCCAGCTGTAATGAACTTAACAGCATAAAGATCAATATACAGGGACTATCTTTAACCTATTTATATTACACACACACACACACACACACACACACACACACACACATACACACACACGTAAGCAAAAATCAATTGAGCATTAAATTAGGGAACCAATTTGATTTATAATAGCATCAAGAAAAACGAAATACAAGGGAATAGATTTAACCAAACAAGTACAAGGCTAAAAGCTGAAAAGTACACAATATTCCTTAGAGAAATTTAATAAGGTGTGAATAAGTTGAGATAATTCCATGTTCATGAATGAAAGACTCAATATTGCATACATGCTAATTCTCCACAAATTGACCTATCAGTTTAACACCAGCCCTTTCAAAATTCCAACAGGAATTTTCAGAGAAACTGATAACCTCATTTGTAGAATTTATTAATTTCCATGGTGTAGTTTCTCCCTCCACAGCTTATGTCAAGCTACCCATATGATGTCAACTAGCCTGCAAAATTCCCAAACATTTAGCAGTCTGCTCTTGTGAGCTGGTAGGAGCTGGTTTCAGCACATCACCAGCTATTCTGGACTTCCTTTTCAATAATAATTAAAATAACTTAGGGTAGCCATAAATACTTTAACAAAGAACAATATTTGTGGGCTTGCACTTTCTGATATCAATACTTATAAAGCAACAGCCATTTAAATAGTGTGGTATTGATGTCATGACAAAAGCACAAGATCTAGATACATCTACAGGTGTCTGGCAGTTGATTTTCACCAAAGTTGCAAGGGAAATTTCGTACAAAAGTGTTATTCTTGGTAACGTTAGTCCCAGTACCCACATGGGAGAGGGTTTGTATATCTAACTCCAAGTAAATGAATTTCTACCCTTACTACACACATACAAAAGTTTAGCTCAAAATGGATCACAGACTTCAATGAAAAAGCTATGTCTACAAAATTTCTAGAAGAAAACAAGGTACAAAATCTTCATGACCTTTGTTTAGACAAATACTTTTTTAGATACAACAACAAAAACATAATCTATACAAAGGAAAACAAACATTAACTTCTTCAAAATTAAAAATATATATATACAAAACCTTATTTCATATCTTGGCTTCTGTGAATTGTTGCTTCAATGAACATGGGAGTTCAGATATCTCTTCAAGATCGTGACATCATTTTCTTGGCATATATAGCCAGTACTGGCATCGGTGAATCATATGGTTTAACTCTGAAATTGATTTGCGTTTTCACACAAGATTACACTTCCCATGAGCTGCTTCCAGTCAATAACTGACCATGACAGAAGTTACTGGCACAGGCTGATTCCTGAGGGATAAAGAATTTCTCTTTGACTAGAGGATTGCCATCTTGCTAAATTGTCCTTAGATGCAGCCTAAGCATCACAGACTAAGATGCACCCTCTTAGCTATCTTTCCTTTATTTTTTTCCTTCATTTGGGGTCAGACTTGCATTGTAGTCCGGCATCTCTCCCAGCCTCTTCCAACAGTAATTGCCTTTCCCTTTGGAGTAATCTTGGTTACTGAGAATGTTCTTCATTCTCAAAATACATGTGGTTTCCCTTCATATTTCAAGGGAAATTTTGTGGTATATAGAAATCTGGGTCAGCTGTTTTCTTTTAGAACTTGAAAGACCTCATTTCCATGACTGCTGGATTTTATTTTTTTTATGGAGAAGTCAGATTTCATTCTTCTTGATGCTCTTTTGAAGCATATATTCTTTTCAATTCCCTTTAAGACTTTATATTTACTTTTCAAAATACTATGATGTATGTCTATGGTTGTATTCTTCTGAAGCAAAACTCAAGAGAGTTAGTGATTTACGTGCAAGTAATTTACTATGGGAATGTTCTTGAAAGACAGGGAGAGAGTAAAGCAGGATAGGGAAAGACGGAAAAATCTTATTTAAAAATATATGGTATGGCCAGGCATGGTGGCATACACCAGTAATCCCAACAATTTGGGAGGCTGAACTGGAAGGAACCCTTGAGGCCAGCTTATCAAGACCAGCCTGGACAACATAGAGTGAACCCCTTCTCTACAAAAATTATATTTTAAACAATTAGCAGGTGTGGTGGCACATGCCTGTAATCCTAGCTACTCAAGAGCCTGAGGTGGGAAGATCACTTGAGCCCTGTAGTTTGAGGCTGCAGTGAGCTCTGACAACAGCAATGTACTCCAGCTTGGGCAACAGAGCAAGATCCCGTCTCTAAAATTAAATTAAATTAAAAAGCAATATCCAAAGCAATCTAGCATACCCTGATATTTTAGAAAGCCCTGCAGCATGAATTGTACCTCTGAGATGGAGCCACCATCAGGCAAGGTTTTGAACCCCAACCTTTGCTCCCACCACAAACTAGGTTAGTGAGTTGTTGCATGAGGACTTCTACTGTGGGAGAGGAGTAATCTTCTGAATTAATTGGCTCCCTTTTATCTGACAGCAATTATCTGGAGAAATGGTAATTTTGAGCAAATGACAAGTGAGTCACAGTAGTGTGGACATCTGTGTACCAGCCTGGTAATTGGGATGTAATAAAAGTTTACATAGTGACAAGTGTAATATGCTAAATTGTGATTTTTTTGGCTTTTGTCCATATTGGAGTCTATAGTGCTCTTTGAATTTGTATCTTAGAGTCTATCATGAATTTCATAATGTTCTTTAAAAATATTACTATTAGTATTTTTTGAGATAGGGTCTTACTCTAACATTCCAGTTGTAGTGCAGTAGTGTGATCACAGCTCACTGTAGCCAAAGTCTTCCCAGCTCAGGCAACCTTCCCACCTCAGCCTCCAGAGTAGCTGATACTACAGACACACTCCCCCACGCTCAGCTAATTTTATATTTTTAAAGTTTTTAGTAGAGACAAGGTCTTACTCTGTTGCCCAGGCTGGTCTAGAACTCTTGGGCTCAAGCAATTTTCCCACCTCGGCCTCCCCAGATGTTGGGATTACAGGAATGAACCACCACGCCTTGCCCTTTAAAAATTATTATTATTTATATTGGTTTAGTTCCATTCTGTCACTCTGTTCTATTTCTAGTACTTCAATGATATGTTTATTAAAACTTTTTATTCTATGTGAAGTATCTCATATTATTTTCTCTACTTACAATTCTTTTGTTTTCAGTGTAAGATTTTCTTCTCACCTAGTTTTATATTTAAAAATCCTTTTTGCATGTGTTTCTAATATGCTATTTGTCTAGATATTTAATAATTAATTCATGTTATTGAATTTTTATATGCTGAAATTTTTATTTGATTCCATTTATAGGTTTTCTTTTCTGCTGAAATATTCTACCTATTTTTAATTTTTTGAATTTAATCACAAATATTTTAAAACTCTCACAGGACAATTCCATTATTTGGAAATTCTGTGAGTATATTCATAATTTTCTGCTCTTTTATTTTATTTTTCGCTTACCATTTTTTTTATTTTGCCTGGTTGTTTTTGATAGAGTACAAGATATTACATTAGAAAAAAAATACAGGTAATTTGACGATGAATAATGTTATCTTACTCCAGAAGAAATGTAGGTTTGCTTCTAGTGATAAATTTAATGACCCTTGCAATCCTAGATCACATTTAGTCAATAGGAAATTCATAAGATTTGAAACTGGGTTTCAGTCTCAGTGAGAGTTAGTTTTTATCTCATTCATCATTAGTCCTAGGGCACAGCATTTCCAAGTGTAGACAAAAAGTTTGGGAAGTCTCTGATCTCTAATTTTTATCCTTTTTGCTCTATAAGCCTGCCTACATCTCTGCTCAGTTCCACAGCCTTTTAGCTACTACTTGCAAAAAAATGACAAATTAATCTAGAAGACAAATTCTTCTAGAGGAACATATTGCCCAATGTTGACTCACCTCTCTGAACATGGTTTCTCAACCAGATTAAAGTTTAGTCCCACATATCTTTCTTACCTTGGTAGTTCTGAAAGGCATTTAATTTTTTTTAATTGTGTCAAGTTTTTCTGAAGTTCTAAGTAATAAGTTTAATCTAAAAGTTTTTTTGCTGAAAAACCATTACCTAATAGTATTATAATGATACAGCAAATGTTTTTAGCTTTGTTAGCCATGTATGGTGCATCAATCTCATTGAGGAATTTGCACTACAGCACCAGCAGCAACTCTGACACCTGGCAGGGAATTGTGGATACCCAACAGCTACCACATAGTGGCCAGGTGATAATGTCCATTACCCACTCATGGCATATGGAAAATGGCCTTTGTCTGGGTTCCTTTGTAACAATTAGGAGGTCAGAATCAAAATTTTGCATGTGTATACTATTATGACTTCATTTGCACTCATGGCTGGGAAACTTATGTATGTTTTTATCATGCAAGAGATACATTTCACAAAGAAAACAAATTTTACTCTTAGAAATAATCAGAAAGTACTTCTTGTGAATTTTGACCTACAATGAGCTTCTTAAAATAAAATATAAGAAGCAAAAGTAATTACTCTACTTCTTTAACTTATACTTGGTTGTATTTTTGGGCTTCATACTTGATTAACTGAGTCTGAGGCTCACCCAGGGAGGATCCTGTACGAAAAGAGAGAAGTAATTCTATAACCACAGAGACTGCTGGAAAGCGGTTGCCTGTATGAAAACAATCTTAAATAAATAGCATTGCCAATAAGGTACTCAAATTAAAGTAAAATATCTTTCAAAAATCCTTTATTAAGAAAATTGTTTAGTCAAAGACTTTTCATTTCACTGACAGTTATTTAGTGAAAAGGAAAAGTAACTAGTTTTGTGACTCTTTTAAAAATTTCACATGTAAAATAGTCAACAGTTTCTTAACCAGCATCCTGGACAGTGATGAAAATAAGTAAGTGCTTTGTTTTGTATGCATCTATAAGTGTTAAAATTCACTCAGTGAGTATGCTGTAGAGTCTTAATATGGACATTTGAAATTAAATCTTCTTATAAGAAGCAAAAATAATTACTTAGATTATTTATTATTACTATTCATTTATAATAGACCAATTCTCACTCAGGTCAAAATTTAATTTTGATAAATGTTGATAATTAGTCCCCAAATAAATCTTTATTTTTGTGTATACGATATTAAAATATATAATATTCAAAGATAAAACTGTAGAATATGCTTAATATAATTTGATCACATTATTGTGAAAATTTAAGAGAACAATCATTTTATGCTAAATGAGAAAACAATCATTTATAGGATAATTTTTGAAAGTAGTTAATTTTATATAATAGGAATATATATAGGTGGGGCTAGCAAGTAGCTCTATCATATCAATTCAGCTTGGACTCAGATAATTAGCTAATTTCTACTAAACCTTTCATTTATCCATTCTCAAAAAGGCTAGAATTCAACCAGTTTTCAAAATTTATCAAGTATATTTTATATACATAATACATTAATATATAAGTATATCATATATACCATACAATATACTATATTACATGTATTTATGATATATTATATCATATATAGTATATATAGTATATATGCAATGTATTATATATATATATTTTTGAGATAGCATTTCACTCTCGTTGCCCAGCCTGGAGCGCAATGGCATGATCACGACTCACTGCATCCTTCGCCTCCCCAATTCAAGCAATTCTCCTGCCTTACCCTTCTGAGTAGCTGGAACTACAGGCATGCACTACCACACCCAGCTAAGTTTTGTATTTTTAGCAGAGACAGGGTTTCTCCATATTGGTCAGGCTGGTCTTGAACTCCTAACCTCAGGTGATCACCTGCCTCAGCCTCCTGTGGGTGCTGGATTACAGACGTGAGCAACCATGCCCAGCCAAGTATACGTTATATTAATACGTTTTTATTAGTATTATTTATACCTTACAAAACTACTTAACATACACAAATGAAAAATGTTGTTCACAAGCATTTATCACTGCAAATGGATGAAAATACTGTTCTTATGGGTATTTGCCACCTTTCATAAAAGAATATGGCAGTTTTGATAAATGTTGAAATAAAAGAAATGGAAAAAAGGAAGATGGTGATATTATTACTTAACACAGCACTGTGAAGTAGTTGATATTATTATTTCGTAGATAACCAAGTTGTTAATTAGGTACATAATTTAGTCAATATTATATGGACATTAACTATGAGAAATTTTATAAAAATAAGGTCTGATTTAATTATCAAGGTAGGAAAGAGGAACATAGAAGGGAAAGGTAAGGTTGGAAAAAATATGTAAATACCAAAGAGCTGGAATGGTATTTTGAATTTCATTTTCATGGAAAATAAGTGAATTCGTATCTGCATGTCAAAATACCAGAGAAAACTATAACCCCTAAACAAGTTTCATATTATAACCAAGAGGAATATATATGAAGTAAAATAGAAAAAGGTATCATTGCATCCAACTGTCTCATGCACTATAACAAAATATCTGGATATTCCAAAACAGTCAGAAAATTAATTAGATTTCTGTTAACAATAAGTGCAATAATAAGTTTGATGTTGAATCATTTAAGCCTTGCATTATTAAAGACCAAGTTGTAATTAATATTGTTCTATTTTAGCAAGAAGATTAGCAACTAACTTGTATACTCTCTGCCTTTTCTTCACTATTCTTGTTCCACTGAAAATACATTCATACACACAGACACACACAAACACAAAATCTCACAATACACTTTTAATATTTTATTCTGGTACTTGTATCTCCAGTAACACAAACTGCTTATTTCATTTACTGCACAAAAGGAGTGTATTCGCCCATTTTCATACCACTATTTCACATGCCCGAGACTGAGTAATTTATAAAGGAAAGAAGTTTAATTGACAGTTCAACATGGCTGAGAAGGTCTCAGGAAACTACAATCATGGCAGAAAATTAAGGGGAAGCAAGGCACTTTCTTTACAAGGCAGCAGGAAAGAGAATGAACACTGGAGGAACTAACAAACACTTAAAAAAAAAATCAAATCTCCTGAGAACTCACTCATTATCATGAGAACAGCATGGGGAAAACTGCCAGGATGATTCAATTGCCTCCACCTGGTCTCTTCTGTGACATGTGGGGATTAAGGGGATTAAAGTTTAAGATGAGATTTTGGGTAAAGATACAGCCAGACCATATCAGGGAGTCACTTGAAGATAGAGATAACGCTTCACTTATTGCACTAAAATTTATCTACATTTATATATGTATGTTTATATGTATATATACATATAAATACATATATATGTATATAATAAATGATACATAACATGATATGTACATATATATTTATATTATAGTAGATATATATTAAAAATTATATTTAAATTCCTGGATAAACACATCAATTTTTAATCACTGAACTTAGAATAAAGTGCAAATATTTAATCCGGTTCAAAAACCTCCTGGTTGCCACCTCACTTGCTATGTATCATCCTGCACTTCTCTACCTCACTCAATCTATAGTTGTTCATTTATAGAATTACATTCACAATGACCCTCTTTCTGTTTTTTAAACATAGAAATGCTTTGTTCTCTGCAATGACTGCTTCTTTTACTGACTCAATTTGATCTCAATTTTCTTTTCACTAAGAAAATATTATCTAATCAGACACCTCCCCATCCTAGGTCAAGCTGCTCTACTGTTGCCCCCTTTTATTTCTCTTTTGTATTATTACAATTATAATAGATAATGATCTTTAATTATTTGTTTATTGTGTATTTCAGTTACTAAGCTTATTAAAACTGAGACCATGACTATATTGTCAATTATGACACTCACATCAACAAAAATAATGACAAGTTCACTAATATTAAGAATTCAATAAATATCTAATAAATTAATGTGTTCCTTAGCATATGTTGAGCATCATAGACTTTTCAATATTTATATGACTATTTATTGAACAAGTGAGAAATGTGTAAATAATAAGAACTCGAACTAAAAAAGATGCCTCACTCATTAAAACATTATGACAACCACAAATATTATAAAACAAAATCTTTAAAAATTGTCAATCTCGTTCTCATGAAAAGTGTGAGTCAAAAAGCCCTCACCTGTGACCTAGGAAACTCAAGCCAATAAACTAAAGGTAAAGCAAGGAATCCAAAATGTTCCATTTGAGAAATTAACCCAAATACAAATGAATAATTTTTTAAAGAAAATTAAGTACATAAGAGATAGAGTCAATGTAATTTGAATTCAAAGAAACAAAAAGTAGCAGTATTATAAGCTTGATAATTTTGATACTGGTATACTGGAATTGTTAAGTCAAAATCAGAATATAAAATAAGCAAGAATAAAAATGAATAAAAATGTAAGGCATTACATATAAAAATAAGGATCAAATGGCTATCAAGAAGGATCAGGAATATTTGGAGGGGAGAAAAAGAATTTTCAGAAACAAAAATTGTGATCACTTAAATAAAACTGACCAGATAAATTAAATAGAATAGATGACAGGATAACTAGTAAACTAGATGATATATTTGAAAAAATTATTTTCAGATGTAACTCAGAGATAATTTAAAAAAAATAGAAAAAGAAGTTTAACAGATGTAGATGGTAGAACTAGAAGACCTAATATATATAACAGGAATGGATGTCATAAGAGGAGAAACTAGAAACAATAGAAGAAAGGCAATATTTGAAAATACAATGGCTTAGTACTTTTGCAATTCTTTAAATACTCATATGTCCTATTTGGAAACCACAATGAATACCAGAAAGATACACAAAGATATGACCTATACATATTCTAATAAAATGGCAGAGCACCAATGATGCAGAAAATATCTTTTTAAAATATTAGCATTAAAAGACAGTTTACTTGAATAAGAAATCAATTTGACCTTATAGACACCTTGACCTCATAGACACAATTTGGCTCTAAGACATCTTAATTAATAATAAAGAAGTCAAGGTAATGAAGAATTCTGAGAAAAATAATCCTCAAACCAGTATTTTGTACTCTGCTAATTTATAATTCAAGAAAACACTGAAATAAAGAAAATTTCAGTCTAGTCACAATAGACCCGTGTTAAATGTATACTTACCACCCAACAAAGGAAATACACATCTTTACCAAATATGGACCATGAAAAGTGACATTGGTCAACAAAAACAATGTCGACACATTTTAGAAAGATAAAAGCATAGCCAATAACACAAATTTAATAAAATTAGATCTTAGTAATATGAGGCTAATATTAAAATTATTGAAACATTTAGATAGTCACAAACACACATTTAAAATGATTTATATCAAAAAATTCAAATTTAAATTTACAGAGTATTTAGAACCAAGAACTGGCTTGGGTGAGGAGAGCATAAAGTTCAATGGCAATTTATAGTATAATATATTGAAAGAGTAATGAAGACTACAATCACACAAAAGAAACAGAGCCAGAAGATTTATAATTTAGGTTCTACCAATATTTCAACAAAGTGATAATTCCTTTTTATACAATATATTCTGGAGAAAAAAATAATAGGAATAAGCACAATTTGCAGTGAATTTTTAGTGTGAATTCAATTACCAAAATGATGAAGAAAATATAGGAACATATAAAATGTATCAAATGAGCAAATCAAACAAAGTAGCCTATCAAAATAAATTTGTGAGTTTTCAAGCATTCAAAAAAGGTTTAACATATGATTTTTTACTATATTATGAAATAAAAAAGAAAATCCATATAACTTCAGTATTAGGTGAGAAGACATTTATTATATTTTAACATATATTAATGACTAAAATAAACAAAATGACTACAAACAATTCTAACCAACCTGAAACAAATGGAAACAGTTTTTCCTTGGTAAAACACAAAATGTAAAAAAAGTGTAAAAGTTATTTATTTAGAATTTTCAGTATCATTAAACTACATTATACATACAGAGAAGCTCAATAACTTTTCAAAAAGTGAACATACAAGAATGTCATCAGAACCCCATTAGATGTCTGAACATCCATAAGATCGCCAGCAAGCTACTGCCAGTAGGCCTTCACTCTAAATAAATGTAAGCAGTATACTGACTTCCAAAATAATAAACTGGTCATGCTAATCTTAAAACTTTAAGTGAAATAGAATTATAAAATATATCAAATGTTTTCTGGCTTCCTTTGATCATATAAATGTAAGAGTGACCCTTGTTGTTGTGAACTATTGCACCTGAATTATGTCCATTGTTTAGTAGTCCATTTTATAAGTATATCCCAATGCCCTAGCCCAATGTTTGACTATTATGACTAGATTATGATGCATAAATGTATGTGTCTTTCCTGACTGTATTCCTAGAAATATAAATTCTGGTCCATATGACATGCCTGCATGTGTTGAGCTTTGGTAGATCTTTTGGCAAACAATTTTTCCAAACTGATAGAGTACAAGTGTGAAGAAAGCCCTTAACATCTTTATTGTCTTGACATTTTTTGTGATTTTCATTTAGTCATTCTTTTGAGTGTGTAGTATATTTCATTGTAGTTGAAATGTATTTACACATTCATTTCCTATTATTTTATTAGTTTTCTTTCAGATTATAAAGTTTATTTTTAAAGTAATACAATTTATCCCAAATTACCATATTTACTACTCTTCAATAATGCAAGAATATTAAAACATGATAACATAATTTGCCTGGTTGTGCTACTTTATAATGCATTTCAATTTCCACAAATATTTTAGACTTCACAGTATATTACTATCACTGTTTTAAAAGTCAATATTGAAAGAGTGCCCATTAATTTTATGTACTGGTTTACCTTTTTTGTTGTTCTATATTCCTTTCTACAGCCATGTTTCATTCTGGTAAAATTTTCTCTAGTTTTTCTTTTAGGTAAGGTTTTTCTAGCGACAAATTATCTCTGTTGTATTTAGTTGACAACGTATTTACCTCACTTGATTATGGAAGACATTTTTGCTAGATACGAAATTCCACTAGGCTAACATTTAGAATTTTAAATAATCCAACCAATTGGTATCCAAAATGTCATACTTCCACACTTTTGTTGATAAATTAGCTTTTATTCTTACCATTGCTCTGTTTATTTTCCTATTTTTAAGATTTCTCCTTTAACTTTTTATGACTTTTTCTCCTACTTTTTATGACTCAGCACATTCTGTTTGAAGTTTGCCAAGCTTTTCGAATCTGAGTTAACGTATTTCATCAGTTTAGAAAACAAATGCCGCTTTTAAAATATGATTTTTTTTTCCCACTATTTTCCCTCTCCCCTTGTGGAACACAATTACATAAATATTGAACCTACAATTGCTCTTGTTTCTTGATTGCCCTTTCCAATTTTTTTTAATCATATTTTTTCCTCTCAGTATTTTGTTTTGGAAGTTTGTTTGTGACCATTTTGCAGTTCTATGCACCTGACTTTGATTGTATTTTATCTACTTTTAATTTCATCCAGCAAATTCTTATTTTTAAAATTTTTTAAGTTTTTTTTCTTTTAAAGTTTTGGGTACACAGTAGGTTTATACAGGCATGTAGAAAGAAAAAAGGAGTGGTGTCTCTGTACTTAGGCCAGATAAATTTCAAGACAAAAACTATTAAAGACAAAGAAGGCCTTTAATAATGATAAACACATCTAGCAAATTTTTTAATTTTATATTTTATATTCTGTCATCTAGAATCATAATTTATGAAGTCTAATTTCTCTAGTGAAATAGTTCACCTTTTCATCTACTTTCTGTAACAGTTATCATTAGCAACAGTTATCTACTTTCTGTAACAGTTATCATTAGCAACAGTTATTTTAAAAAACCTTATCAGCTCATTCAAAATATCTGGGTTATTGTGGATCTTTTTCTATTGTCTTTTTCTTTTCTTATTTTAAATTTTGAAGTTCTGTTTTCTTTGCATGCCTAATGTATTTTAATTGAATAACAGCATTATGTATACAAAATTATAAGGACGTCATATGACAGCCATACATATTGCCACAAATGTATTCAAAGTAAGATGAATATACACTACAAATCTAAATATTACTATACATTATATTTTATAAGCATATGTTTACAAATATATATGCATAAAATACATTTGGCAAAATGTTCAAATGGATAATAACTGGGGAACAAGTAGGTAACCAGTTTGGAGAAAAAAAGAACTATAGTATTGTCTGTAATATATCAGTATTTTTAAAGAGTTTATGTTTGTTTCTTTTAAGAATACATTTATTTTCATGTATAAAAACACTGTGAGCAGCAATATGTACTTTTATAGTAGAAAACTATCAAAAGGAACAATTTTCCTTTTTTTTCTCCAAAAGTTGTAGCCTACACTTTCCCCACCTCCATTTCCTGCTCTCTCTCTGTAACCTCTTTCAGTCTGTTGAAAGCTCACATAGCTCTGTTAAAATTGCTCTCAAAGACCAAAAGGAACAATTTCCTTATTCAAAAAATGCTGAATTTAAATTCTGCTTTTGCAAAAGATAGCAAACCAATTTTTAGTGTCTATTTTCATTTTGTATAGGAATTTATAAATAATTATAAGAGTTTCTGCAGGAATATTAAAATTAAAAACATGAAATAAGGTATCATACAATTTTTTAAATGAAAATGCCTTTATTCTGATTATAGATTTTTTAACTTCACGAAATAATATTAATGCTTTATTTACTGTTGGGCAAACTGAGAAGCAGCAAATTTAAGGACTTTGTTTTACTTTAATAACTCACTAATTACTCCTTTGCTTATTCTTCTATTCTGTTTTCTGCTATGGTAGGAGCCACATAATTACAAGTTTTTAGCCTTTATTCAATACATTTTTCATGCCTACCAAAGTGCCTAAACTTTAGAAAGCAATTGATAGATGTGGGTGAATAAAAATGTAGATGTGTGATATTACTCTCATATTCTGCTGAACATCTCTGAAATTCTGTGGTAATAGTCAGGTTTTAAAATTCAGGGCTTCTATGTATGTTGTCACTTTTGCATAAAAATATCTTACTTTATTATGTAAGAATGACTTTTTCTAAACTTTAATTCTTCACTTAAATCTTGTTTCACAAAATATTCACCAATTTCTCAATATAAAGTATGTCTCAACACTTGTGGCTTTTCTTTCTTTTACAATGATATATATGTTTATGTGTATGTCTATATACATATATATATTTCACATGTGCCTTCTTGTTCATTATTAGTCTCTTATATTGTACCATAAGTGACATCTGAATACATATTTTGATCAATTGAATTATCATTACTTTCTCAGTACTTATGTTAGAGGAATGATGCTCCAGACTGAAGAGTTTCATCTAGATATTCTGGTTATCATGTGAATTCACTTCTTTGTAGAAAAACAAACAATAAGAACAACAACAACAACAAAAATCCCCTATATTTGTGTATGATAGAGTGTATGATAGAATATACCAATTGTTCTACTTTTTGTGGCTCTAACTGTATTTGCCAACAAGCCCAATTTGCACTGACAACAGAACATTGAAAAAAGGAATACATTTATAGATCTTAGTAATTCTTCCTAAGCAATTGCCAGTGCCACTCAAAGGGAGTCAGGAATTCAAGACTTAATGTTCTAACAAAGCTGTACATTCCAAAGCAAGCCATTTACAATGATACCACATCATCAGTAAAGTGAATCTAGAGATCATCTATACATTGTGGTGAATAGTTTCAAATCTCATCTCCCTACAGCACTCCCAGTGAAATGAAGCCAAATAAAACAAATCCTGATTTTTCACATTTACTGTTATTAAAGAAAAGAACAAAGCAGTGCCAAGGGGAATGAGAGAATAAAGCTATGGCTATTCAGTTGTGAAGAAAATAAATTAATAAAGCTAACCTCATTTCTTTTTTTACATGCATTCAGTAGATGCCCCTGGAGAATAATTCCCTTTATGGAATAGAGTAAGGATGGGGGGATAGACTATGCAGCTTTGGAACTGGGTCTTTTTTAGTAATATTTGCACTCAATGTGTCACAAGGAACTAATATGTCATCCTGTTTGCCATTTAAGGCTTGATTTCTTTTCCTATGGGCTATTCCTTTTTCATAATATTTACTAGAAATTTTGGTAAATGTTACACTCTGATTAAATGCACTGCATAAAAATGTTATCAGAGGGAGGAACAAAAACACCCACAGGAGTATATTCAAGAGAATTTTTAAGTCATTAAAACATATATGATACTCTGGGCTCATATGAAATATTCAATGTATCTTTTGCTATTGCTGTGTACAAATTAATACAATATGAAAAAAAAGCCTTTATCTACTATGACAAACTGTACATCCTCCAGGCTGTTCACCTGCAATGAAGAGGACTTTTCATTTCAATGGCCAGCTGAGTGATATATGTGTAGATATTTTCCAGTCTGTCTGGCTAGCTGTTTTTTCCTTTAGTGAATTCCATTTAAGAATTAGTCCAGCATCATTTAATAGCATGCAATATAGGAGTACGTTTTTCTAGCTAGCTAGCTAGCTAGATAGATAGATATGTGTGCACGCTTATTTCAGGTTTTTTTCTTATTTTAAAAAAGAATGAGGGCAAGTACTTCAGCAAATCAAATACTTTCATCTTAATTATAATCTACCAATAATGTCCAACTAAATCATTTCTTCTTCCTTAAAATTTCAAAAGAATGAACATGAAGTCTATCTGTATCTGACATAAGCCAACTTATTTATGGAATAAAGAAATTGCCAATTTAGTTTATGTTATTCTTGTATTGATCTATAAACTAATGAATTTATAAACTTAGTTTACCTATATAGTTTCACAATCTACTGTCTTGATAAGTCAATATAACATTTTTATTAGTATACATTCAATATTATTCATGAAGTTTTTATATATTCATTTTTCTTTAAAAAATACCTTTCTAAATGATTTCATATGAAAAGGATTCCATTTGAAAAGTAAATTTTTAAAATTTCAGTTACCAGTTAAAACAAAAGATGTGGATTCTAGACCATTAAACAATAAAATTGAATTTAGTTAGCAGACTTACATGGAGAATTAAAAATTATGCAAAAATATCCTCTTTTTAAAAATTAATCTTAAGAAAAATAGCCCTTTTCTTAATCATTGTACAATTAATGACAACCTTTAAATTGTCAAACATTCATTAAAAAGCAATCATTATCAAAGTTAACAGAAAAAGTTGCTTCCTAAGTAAGTTTCATCAAACAAAATCTTATTTGGTTTTTGAGTCAATGATCCAGCAAAAATATTAAATCACAGTTTAGGAATTATTAATCTAAAGCAAAGTAACAGCAAGTAGGTCATTTGGAAGTATATGTACAAATTTTACGCAGGTAGGCACTAAAAGAAAACATTTATCTGTGGAAAGTGATAAACATAGAGGTGTTTAAGCATGAAAAACAGTATGAATGCTTCCTGAATTGTTTATATTACTTAATCTGCCTAACTATAACTTGTTATCATAATTATGACTTTATACCATATTAACACATGTAAATAATGCACATACATGCATATATATTTACACATATGTATTAGTCTGTTCTCATGTAGCTAATAAAGAAATACCCAAGACTGGGTAATTAATAAAGGACAGAGGTTTAATGGATTCTCGGTTCCACATGGTTGGAGAGGCCTCGAAATCATGATGGCTTCTTCAGAGAAGAAGCAAAGGGATGTCTTACATGATTGCATGCAAGAGAATTGGTGCAGTGGAATTACCATTTATAAAACCATCAGACTAAGTCTCAGGAGACTTACTCACTATCACAAGAACAGTACAGGGGAAACTGGCCCTATGATTCAATCATCTCCGCCTGGTCCCGTCCTTAACATATGGGGATTATTACGATTCAAGGTGAGATTTGGGTAGGGACACAGCTAAACCATATCAACATACATATTTAATATGATCAATTATAGACATTAATCCTTTTGTTGTTTTTATTATCCTATCTTTTGCCTGTGGGACTTTTAGTGTCCTTTTGTCTAGAAACAATTATTTTTCAATAGTTACTTGTTGTTTACCATATCCATCAACTTTATATTTTATATTTACCACCAAGACTTGGAATAAGCAGTGTTTCCAAATACCTCTGGTTTCTTTTAGTAGGAAATGCTATTTCAAGTACCTGTGGGTTGTCATCATTCATTAAATGCCATTGATTTTAGTTACTTGTTTGTTTCCAATGGAATGAGCTGTCTAAGACATGTTTCTAGAGAAAATATCTTAATCTCTACTGATGGTTCCAAAATGGTTCAAATTTTAAGTGATACATTTTTTGTTTTCCTTGCATTGTGAGATTTAAGGAGTACTGATAGCATGGGTTAAAACATATGGTTCCAATCCTAATACTTCTATTACTTTTGAAGTTCCTTTTCTTGAGTAAATCACACTGTTTCAGTATCATTTTCCCCTCCTGTAAAATGGGATAACATTTGTTACACTACAGGATTATTTTTAAAATCCAGCAAGAAAGGTGAAATTTCAAAAACAAATCTTGGTTTAATGTTTTCTCAATCAGTCTTCCCACATTATCCACATTTTTCTTCCTCTCTTCCTACTTATGTATCCCCTGATTATTTCATTTTTTTGCTACATTTATTATTTAACCAGTCTTAGATACCAGCACTCATTTTTAAGTTTGTTCTATCTAGTCTTCCATTACACTATATAATAATATCAGTTAAATTAAGGTCTGTGTGGAATGCTTACTTTAAAAATGCTTGCTTATTTTCTTTTCATTTAATTTACTTTTCGGAAACACTTGCTGAAAACTTTATACTACCACACACTGATCTAAATATTACAATAATTAATTCAATTAATCTTTAAAAATTCTCTATGAGTTAGCAATGCTATCCTCACCCATAAAATTAAACTTATTTTATAGTCTATTTCCTTCAACTTCTTCTCATTTGTATTATTTTATCTTATTGGACACTTAGCTAGTGTAAGGAATCCATGAGCCCCACACATTAGTGCCAGAATGTAGGGATCCATGAGCCCCACATTGGGCACCAGAAATTAGGGAGCCAGCCCTACAACACCTGTGGGTACCCTGAGCTCAGTGGCGACAAAGGAATGAGAAAAAGACAGATTAAGAGAGACAGTGAGACCAGGGGACCATCACTTATTACTTTGGAGGAGGCAGTGAAGGCCTCGAGCTCTGATCATCCACACTATTTATTGATTACAATCACTTTGATCTACAAGCTAGGGGTGAAGTAATGGTGGAGTGAATCAGTGGGCCAGAACTGAATCAGTGAGCTGGAACTGGTGTAGCATCCTAAGGATTGATAACAGCGGAAGTTTGGGAGTTTCACAAAACAAGAACATGTGGTTATCTTTAACTTGTTATCTGTGTGCAGCTGGTGGAACTCGGGCCTTACAAGGAGCCTACAGGTCTGGCTACATCATAGTGCTATGAAGGGGTTTTACATCCTTGAGCACAGTGTTTATTGTAACAGAGCCTAGGTCACCCTGCACTGGAACATGAGGCATGGCGAGGCCTTCCTCCTCAGAGGCCTCCTGTGGCCTTCTGCAGTTTATTGTTCCTTGTTTATATGTTACTCATGACAAATTTGTGTAGGCACTCTGTAAGTCCTTTCTCCTTTGCTGCTTTTCCCAACAACTTGTTTAAAACAAACATTGTTTTTTCCTTTTAGAATGTAAGGCTCCCATGTTTCTACATCTCTAGAATTCAAGCAACCAATGACAATGTATATTCAACATGATGTAGCTCTAAATATTTCTGAAATTCATTAATATTTTTAATTGATTTATGTATCATATATGTTTCATTTTGAGTTTTCAAATGCAGTTTTGTATCTTTTAAAAATTGATTTGTAAATTAGTTGTATGATGGTCAAAAAATAATTTCTATGATACCAATCTAATTCTTCTTTTTTTTTTAGTGTTGGCTTATTGAGTCAGATGTGTTAAACACAATCACTCTGATGGTGCTTTTATTTATTTATTTATTATTACTTTTTAAGACATGGGATCACCTTCTGTTGCACAGGCTGGAGTGCAGTGGTATAATCATAAATCACTGCAGCACAAACTCCTGGGCTCATGAAGTCCTCTTACCTTAGCCTCCCAGGTAGCTGTGACTATGGTGGCACACTACCATGTCTAGCTAATTTGTTTTTATAATTTGCTTTATTTACCATGCATTTTTTTTTTTTTCCGAGACGGAGTTTCGCTCATTACCCAGGCTGGAGTGCAATGGCACGATCTCAGCTCACCACAACCTCCGCCTCCTGGGTTCAAGCAATTCTCCTGCCTCAGCCTCCCAAGTAGCTGGGACTACAGGCCTGCGCCACCATGCCCAGCTAATTTTTGTATTTTTTAGTAGAGACGGGGTTTCACCTTGTTGACCAGGATGGTCTCGATCTCTTGACCTCATGATCCACCCGCCTAAGCCTCCCAAAGTGCTGGGATTATAGGCGTGAGCCACCACGCCCGGCCTACCATGCATGTTTTCAACTCCTGGCTTCAAGTGATCCTCCTGCCTTGGCCTTTCAAAGTGCTGGGATTACAGGCATGAGCCACTGCACCTGGCCAATTTATTTATTTTTTATGATTTTAACTTTATTTTAGATTCAGGGTCTATATGTGCAGGTTTATTACTTTGATATATTGCATAATGCTGAGATTTGAGGTACAATCATTCCCATCATCCAGGTACTGAGCATAGTACTCAATAGGTAGTTTTACATTCCTTGTCTTCCTCCCTCTCTCCCTCTTCTAGTAGTCTCTAGTGTCTATTGTTGTTGTCTTTTTCTTTTTTTACATTTATTTATTGAGATGCAATCTCATTCTGTCACCCAGGCTGGAGTACAGTGGTATGATCTTGGCTCACTGCAAACTTCAAATCCCATTTCAAGTGATTCTCCTGCCTCACCTCCTGAGTAGCTGGGATTATAGGTGCCTGCCACCACACCCAGCTAAGTTTTGTATTTTTAGTAGAGGTGGGATTTTGCCATGTTGGCTAGGCTAGTCTCCAACTCCTGACCTCAGGTGATCTGCAAGCTTTGATCAGGGTTTAGCTCCCACTTATGAGTCAGAACATGCACTATTTGGTTTTCTGAATTTATTTGCTTAGGATAATCATCTCCAGTCCCATTCTTATTACTTCACAGGACATGATCTCCTTCTTTTTCATGGTTGTGTAGTATTCCATGGTGTATATGTAGCACATTTTCTTTATCCAATGCACCATTGATGGGCACCTAGGATGATACCGTTTCTTTGCTATTGTGAATACTGCTGAGATGAACACACAAATGCATGTGTCCTTTTGGTAGAATAATTTATTTTCCTGCAGATATATATCCCGTATGGGATAGCTAGATTGGTAGTTCTATTTTCAGTTCTTTGATAAATCTTCAGACTACTTTGCACAATGTCTGAACTAAGTCATATCCCCATTAACACTGCATAAGCATTCACTTTTCTCCAACACTTTGCCAGCATCTGTTGTTTTTTGACTTATTAATAGCCATTCTGACTGGTATAAAATGGCAACTCCTTATGGTTTAGATTTGCATTTCTCTGATAAGTAGTGATGATGAGTATTTTTATATGTATATTGGCTGCTTATATATCTTCTTTGGAGAAGTGTCTGTTCATGTATTTTGTCCATTTTTAAATGTATTTGTTTGTTACTTGTTCAATTGTTTAAAAGTTTCTTGTAGATTATGGAAATTAGAGGTTTGTAAGAATCATAGTTTGTGAATATTTTCTCTCATTCTTTAGGCTGTTTACTCAGTTGACAGATTCCTTTGCTGTGCAGAAGCTCTTTAGTTTAATCAGGTTCTGCTCATCTGTTTTTGTTTTTGTTGCAAAATTTCAACAATTTTTTTTTCAAGAATGGTATCCCGATGGTGTTACTTAGCATTTCTTCTAGGATTCTTATAGTTTGAGGTCTTACATTTCAATGTTTGATACACCTAGAGTTAATTTTTGTATATGGTGAAAAATAGGAATCCAAGTTTCCTTCTTCTACATATGGCTAGCCAGCTGGCCCAGTGCTATTTAATGATGAGTGAGTCTTTCCCCCATTGCTTATTTTTGTCAACTTTGTCAAAGATCAGATGGGTGTAGGTGTTTGGCTTTACTTCTGGGTGCTCTATTGCTTTCCATCATCTATGTATTTGTGTGTGTGTGTGTGTGTGTGGTGTGTGTGTGTGTGTGTGTTTTAAATAATCCCTAGGTTTACATATGTTTCAGTTTTGTACCGGTACCATTCTGGTTTTGTTACTATGCCTTATAGTACAGTTCGATATCAAGTAATGTAATGCTTCTGCTTTGGATTGTGGGGTTTTGTTATCATTGTTGTTGTTGTTTTTGTTTAAGATTGCTTCAGCTATTCAGGCTCTTTTTTGGTTCCACATAAATTTTAGAAGAGTTTTTCCCAATTCTGTAAAAAGTGACATTTGGTAGTTTGGTAGGAATAGCACTAAATCTGCAGATTCCTGTGGTCAACTGTGGCCATCTTAACAATATTTATTCTTCCAATCCATGAGAATGAAATGTTTGTCCATTTGTTTGTGTCACTTATAACTTATTTCAACAGTGTTTTGTAATTCTTGGAAAAATCTTTCACCTAAGTTGATTTTCCTAAATTTGGATATTCAGATCACAGCATAGTGACTGACATATACTTGGTTCCTAATAAATGTCTGTGAAATTAATTGCCTAATAAACTCAATATGCTTTTAAAAATGAATAATATGCCTTTCAATGTGACCAAGATAAATCAGAATAAAAAATAATTTTAACTAATTTGCATACTTCAAATATGTAATATATAATATATGGAATCAGGACTGAATTTACAAGACACAGATGAAACCATATTGTCCTTGATCCTTGTTAAATTATTAAGCAATTAATAGAAACTAAGGATTTTCCACATTGAAAGAAAGTCATTTTTTTCCCACAACTTTCTCTATAATGCACATGCAAATGTTTGGGTACATTTCTCTTTCCCGTAGGAAGCTCATTCCCTCCTAGAGAAATGGAAATTAAGACATAATAACAATACTTTCTTTCTGTTACCTCAACATATGAACTAAAGTATATGCTGTTTGTTTTATCAACTATAGTAATGAATGCTCATCAACACAATTTGGATTAACACCACTCTTTTAGAAATCTGCTGTACATGTTAGTCCTTATAAATCTTCTTGAACTCTTTCAGTAACTGTAGATAAACCTGTGAATACTTCCCAATTTTATGGTTATATTATTTGAAATTATTGTAACAAAGTTCATAATCATCAGATGCAATTGTAGCAAAGTGATTACACAGAACTTTCAAATCACATCTTGCCAACTTTTTCTTCTTTCCCTAGTAAATTCTTGAATATTATTTTTCACAACATCTTCGTAACCACATTACAGTTTGTAGGAACTAATTATCTGGTAATTTCTTAGCAAATGTTTATATTACACAGTTTAATAATGAATACAAATTCATTTCATTGCAAAATGTTAATTTTAATAACCAAGTTAATACATTATAATTAGGAAGCTATGATTCTAATCACGTAAATGCAATATACATCTTGGTAACTTCAAATTAATATTACTAAGACAATATTAACTCACACAGATTTGATACTAATCTAAGAGCCTCTAAATTTACTTTAAGTGAAAAAAAAACTCTAAACATTTTTAGTGAAAAATCAACAATATTCTCTGAAGTTATGAATGTATTAGGGAATAGATAATTTTAAAATATTTAACTTTTATTTTTGCATAAAATATAAGCAAAACATTTTATAGTGATATAATATGATTTTCATAGGTTTTGATGTTAGGATTCTCAATAAGAAAAGATCAGCTCTTGTGGTCACCATGGGAAAATGGTATAGACTCCCTTTCAATTGATATGTCAGATGTCAATACTAATGATCTAGACAGCACCAAGAAGGTATGAAAAAATGTATTACCCCATAGTAGGATATTCTGTGAAGAACAGGGCTATGCCTAAAGTGGTCTGGAATTTTCTTGAGTGACTTTAGAGAATGAAGGAGCCAGTGATTATGGTCTTTATTAAAGACTGGGGACAGGGTGAGAGTTTTCAAGTAGACAGGTGCATGCTTAGCTTGAACATCACACAGCAAAAAGGGAGAGAGTGTCATGCTTTCTTATTTTCTTGCCTAGAAGGGAGACAGGAGCAGAAGACAAAAGAGTGGTGCTTGAAAACTGTAAACACTCACACATAAAGAAAAATTAGACTATTACACCAGCTTTCAAAGAAAAATCTCTATTCGATATTTTTTGAATAATTACCTGTCCATCCTCTATACTACCATTGGAATTATTAAGTCTCTTTCTTATTAAAATTCATTTTCTAACTCTCCTGGGGGTTTCTGGCATTCTTCAAAATTGTGAAACAAGACGTATTATCTGCTTTGTGGAGCTCCTATGTAGTGGAGTGTTGGACAAAAATGTCGACAAGTAAATAAATAAATGGCTATGAAAGTAGATGATTGTTATATCTTAAACACAAAATAAATTTGAGAAATATAATAGAGAGCATTTGTAGTCTGACTTAGAGAGTACGGTCAGAAAAGATTTTTCAAGAGTATCCTCTTCAAGGAGACCCAGATAACAAGTCAACCATGCAAATGTCTGAGGAAAGAGCTTTCTACCAAAAAGCAGAAACCAGTGTCACAATCCTGAAGCAGAAAAAGCACTGCAACTTTCCATACAGTTGCCCCTCTCATCAGTGGTTTCACTTTCTGTAATTTCAGTTACTTGTGATCAACTGCAGTCTGTGATCATACAGTGTCTCCACACAGTTTCCACACTGTACATGCTACCCGCTTAGTAGCCAGCTTGGAAATCAGAATGACTATATTAAGTTGTTGTGTTCAGGTAGTAATGACTCCAAAGTGCAACAGTGAGATGCTGGCAATTCAGAAAAGCCAAAGAGATGGTGAAAGATTCTTCCTTGTTTGTTAATCTCTTACTGTGCCTAATTTATGTATTAAACTTTATCATAGCCATATATAGAAAAAACATAGTGTAGATGAGCTTGAGTACTGTCTTGGGTTTCAGGCATCCACTGGAATTCCTCAATGCATATCATTGGATAAGGGGAGACTAATGTAGGAAGAAAGTCAATGTGGCTGAAGGAGAGATATATCTGGAGATGAATAGGAGAGGCTGAGGAAAGTCAGAAGGCACTTTATGTAGGAGCTTGTAAAGTGAGATCAGAGAGAATTTTATTCTAAGGCTAAAGGGAAGCAACAGATATTTTTAAGCCACAGAATCAATGATCTACTTAATTTATTATGTAATTATTATTAGATCATATTTTTTGAAATTTAGAGAGTACAGAGAACAAGACTCAATTAAAAAGGACAAGTAAAAGATTGGTCTTGGAGTCTATTGAATTCGTTTAGGACAAAAACATGGTGGCTTTTTCAAGGTTGGTGCTTAAGATATAGAGAGAGTGGAAGGCTTTGGTGTATATTTTTTATATAGAACTGATAGAATTGATTGAGCTAGATAAAGAAAGCCATGAAAAGTGATTCTGTTTTGAGTGAGTTTTTGGTTGTTTTGTTTATTGGTGTGAGCTTATAGATGAGATGAGATGATCATGCCAGTTACTGAAATGGGAAAAGGGAAAGGGAATGTGAGAATCAAGAGTTTCCCCTTGATGATATTAATTATAAGATAAATGCTAGCTTTTATTTTCTGTATTGAAAGTTCTCTTTTATTTCAAGGAGAAATAAAGCATAAATCTACTTATAAAAATCTAACATGCTTCACTTCAATTTAAAATGTTATTAGCAGTACTTACTGGTTATTCACAACATAAAATAATAAAACCAATTTTTCTAAAATATTTTTTTCTTTTCAATAAAAATAATTTAGATGAGGGCTTTAGTTGTATCAAATAGTGTATGATCTTGTATCATGTGTACTTAAATAGTATATCAAAGGTATCAATATGATATGCAAGTCTGATATGATATTATGTATATCTGTACATAAATTTCTATGTGCATGGTTTGCCAATCTAATGGAATTTACTAAATAATTATTGACCACATACTATGCAGTAGATACAAGTAGCATATAGTGAAAGAGCTTTTAGTTTACTTACTGTTTTTTCCTGTGACCTTTAACTTTGATTAGTGATTGCTAATGTATCACTTGGATAATATAGTCAATCATTTAAAGTATAGTTAGTCTGCTAATTATTTTTAAGTGTGTTACAAATCATGCAAGGCAAATAATAAAGAGTCCTACTATATTAGAATGCTTATTCCAATGCATGTTAGGATACTTTCCTTTTGCAAAGTCATTTAAAAGTATTTTGCACTAGTTCAATTTTATTTTAAGTCCTGCATTAATAATACTATCTTGTAGTAACTACTTTGGATCACAATGGATCCTCCAAGATTTATGTTGCACCTTTAGCTATAAAATCCTTACAACATCTGTTTTTCTGGATAGTTTTTATATTACCATTTTTAGCCTCAATCCAGAATTATTCCCTGTAATGTGAAAAAAGTTATAAGGCAATTTCCACTCATCTGGTTCTTACAGAGCATAGCAATATTCTTTATTGCCAGAAGGTATTTTTATCCTTGTTTATTCACCTTTTCTTTCTTTTTACTGTAAAGGCCTCAAACAATTACCAGAAATACAAAAGGGTAGGCAGTTTGAAAAGACATTATACAATCAGTGTAACTTCATTTGCTATTAAGATTCTCTTCATGTGAGTTATACTAAAAGGTGCATTTACTCCAACACATACACTTATTTTTTACTTTCTACTTATAATGCCTTTCCATACAGGTAATTCAGAACAAAGAGGTAGTCATAAAAGGTGTCCTGTTTACTACAAATTAGACAAGATGATATATTAAGAAAATTCACAATGATGCAGATAGATTTTAGATATAATGTAATATTATTATTACACATTCTTTGAGGACCTATTATGTATCATTTTAAAGTAAGATATGAATTTAGAATACAATAAAATATTTTGAAATGGGATGAAATGGGTGAAATATTTTCTGTAAGTAATGGGTTGTCAAAACTCATGTAGGGCAAATAAAACAACGTATGTAATATGAAGTTCCACAAAACTCCAGATTATGAAGCTTTATTCTCACAAGCATAGAAAAAATAACAATCAATAATAAACATAATACTTACAAGTAATTTCAACTCTGACTCTAGGATTATGTTCTCTAATATATTATCTGGATAAGACTAATAATTAATAGCATTACTAATATCAGTACCGATGTACCAGTTTGCAATGTCACTAACAGTAGGAAGTGGTTATTCACAAAATAAAAATAAGGAAATCAATTCTTCTAAAAGCTTATTTTTTTTCTTTTCAATGAAAATATTTTAGTTGAGGATTTTAGTTTTATCAAATAGTTTATAATCTTATATAATTTGTGCTTAAATACTACATTGAAGGCTTTGATGTTATATTCAAGTGTGATCTAGATATTATATGCATATGTGCATGCATTTATATGTGTAGGTTTTACCAGTCTGATGACCATGTGTGTCTTGTACTATGTGGACATATTGATTACATCCAATATGTTAAACAGACCAAGATCCTTTGTCTGAGTGGGTTAGAAATTAGATTTGGAAAGCATAATAAAAATTGCAACATGTTCCTGTTGTTCAGAACAGAGAAAGATTGCTTTCTAATGGTTGGTATTTCAGAAGGCTATGTTTCTACACTTTCTAGAGTGTAGAATATGAGCCAGGTCTTGCAGGATAAGTAGGATTTTAACAAGCATGTATATTAATTGAAGTCAATAACAGAGGTATATCAGAGTCATGATGAAGAACATTATAGAATGGCAAAAAAAAATCCAAATTATTGGTATGTGAATATAAATACATAAGACAAATATTGGAAAAGGAATCTGGAAATAAATTGTGTTATTTTAGTTTATTTAATGATGCTTCATTAAACAGCTGAATGTAGCCTCGTTCATTTTGGATTGCTATATTATTATTTCTTTGCTTTTTAGTTTTGTCTTTAAAATTTTGATTAATCTTACTACTTGAAGCTATAATCAATGCAGACAAAAAGTAGAATATTAAGTATATAATTCCATTATAATTGAGTTAAATGTACATATATTAACAATGACAGATACAGTTAACAATAGTATAGCTACTATTCTCCTAGCCTGATACACCCTTGTGCCCTCCCTGGCTCCCTGAATATATTTCCTTCTCTAAATGTCGGATCAAATTTTACCATTTTGAAAAAGCACTCTAGGACCTAAATTTGAATTTTTATCATCATTGAAAGTATTTTATTCTCTCACTAACAACACAGCAATTTGCAACAGACTGATGTATAGAATAGTGATATGTGCCTATAGAAAGAAAAATATCAACATATAAATTATTAGGAATGATAGAATGATTACTCCTTTTGAGGAATCTTGCAACTCAATAAGCTGCAGCTGTAAAAAATATTGTCTAAATAGGCTATAACATGATTATTTAACAGAATTTGTATTTCAAAGCATACTATGTAAATATGTAAGTATCTAATGTATGTATTTGTGTGTGCATATATGTAAATATGTATACATGTATACATATACATATGTCTTTGATGTCAGAAGTTCCACAGGACCACTAGTGTCCCAAATTGTACAAATAAACACCTTTAGCCTTGGTGAAAATGTGTATCTAGGAGAGAAAAAAGTAATTATCTAGACCTTCAGAGTATGTTTTTTTCCACAGGATTACTAATATAGTTTATAAAATATCTTTCACTTTATCTCCTCTATTCCTATCGTAATTACCTAGCTTTTCTTTTAAAGGCCCTTGCTGACACAACAACTTTCTAAATTTTCTCACTGGCTACTTGCTTTTAAATGCATCCTTTGTATGCCAGCTAAAATTTCCTTGGCTCAACACAATCATGGGATCACCATGATCAAGAACTCCCCTTGGTGTGGAGAATAACATTTGCAATTCTCAGCTTGGTATTAAATGCCTTCATAATATGTCTCAATCTACATATCTAGAGTACGAATGCCCTTCCTCTGACCAACAATTAAGACAGTTCCCCAGGGACAGCAAATTATACTCCATTTCAAAAACACATTCCCTTTCATTGCTTCCTTACCTTTGGCCATGCAGATGTACCCTCCCTAAAATTCCCTTCACACATTACCACTTCTAATTCTGGCAGATTGCCACTTTTCTGTGAAGACCAAAGTGTTTGAAGTTATGGTCTCTCCTGAGACAGAATTAACTGCTACCTTCTTTTTCTGCAACACTTTGTTCATACTTCAAATATAGCAGTTTTATGTCATAAGATTTATTATATAGGTTTTATGTTTTAGATATTGACTTTCTAGATGACAACTATCCTCCCTATAATGTAAATCTCAATAAATGTGCCTAGACCCTAACTAAGGTACACATACACATCTAACAAGTGTGTGTCAGTATACAAATAGATATATACACATGTGCACACTTACTGGGCTTCATAGGAGTTATTATTATTAAAAACAGAATGCAGACTGATTCAACATGTTATTGTTGAAATGACTTCTACGGTTGTCTTTTAAATATCAGTCATTCAGTTTTTCATGTCAGAATTCTCATAAAACATTGAGCGTGGCTTTAAACACATGAAAACACTTTTACTAAAAAACAGACAGTATTGAAATTTTTTTTTTTTTTTTTGAGATGGAGTTTCACTCTGTCTCCCAGGCTGGAGTGTAGTGGCACGATCTTGGCTCACTGCAACCTCCACCTCCTGGGTTCAGGTGATTCTACAGCCTCAGTCTCCTGAGTAGCTGGGACTACAGACGTGTGCCACCACTCCCAACTAATTTTCTTTTATTTTTAGTGGAGACTGGGTTTCACCATCTTAGCCAGGCTGGTCTCAAACTCCTGACCTTGTGATCCACCTGCCTCAGCCTCCCAAAGTGCTGGGATTAAAGGCATGAGCCACAGCTCCCAGCCTATTGAAGTATTTTAAGACATTTAAAGCTGAAACAAGTTAGGCCTGTACATACAGCATGAAGTTCTGTTTGTTCGATGCCAAATGTCTACATGCTGTGAAGTCATAGATAGCTACTCAAACCAGAAATAAATTATTACAAAATATGTAAATGTAGCAGAGTCCCATGAATTACATTTGTCTTGATGACTGGTCAATGTTGGACTAAGAATGTTTGATCAATATGTTAATACATGTAATAAAATAAACAATTTATAAAAACAACCAATGAATCTGATTCCCATAGCAGAAAAGCTCTTAAAATGGCAATAAAAAAAAGATTTAAAATTAACATTATCATTATATTGTATAATATTCAGTATTATAAATATAATTTTAATAGAGTAAAGTTATCATGTCATCATATATTAAATAATATAAATAATAAAAAATTGTCTAAACGGAAAGTATATTCTCATAACTTTTGATTTTTTTAGTAACATTTAAAATACACATTTAAAAACTGAGAATAATATAGTACAAACTTTATTCACATACATGGATTTTTAAAAAATTTAGTTATTAAAAAATATACTTTCCACTTTTCATAAAGCACTCTTTGGATTGCTTTGCACTTGAATTATTATAGTCATTATTGGTCATTATTGAAATAAATAAATGTCCATTCCATTAATGACAAACTTTTTAATTAGATATAGTGCTTACTCTGTCATGAAACAGCTATTTTAATGATTAAATTCATAAAATGTAAGTGAGAATGTAACAAGGTGAGTCACACTGGTCAAGAGTTCATATAATACCTGGAAACAACATTAGTGAAAAGTTTAAGACTATGCCCTAGAATATGCCTGAATACTAAGAAACTGCAGCAATGACACCAATTATTTAATCACTTTCTATGTGTCAGATGACATGTCAGATATATATGTATACACACACACATTTTTATAACATATATAATGTATATATATATTATCTAATTCTTATAAAATATTGATATTTTGATTTTCCAGACTACTGACAAGTCATAGTCCATGAAAACTGGAGATGCTCTACCTTGTAATACCATTCAGTTTGCTGTGGGCAGGTGATGCTTATCCTATTTTATGCCAGTACCATGCTGTTTTGGTTACAATAGCTTTATAGTATAATTTAGATTTTTGATATTAGTGCCCATGTCTCTGCCCCTTTGTCCCCACCCCACCACACACACACACATAAGTAGAGCATTCTGTGGTTTTACTTTTGTGTTTGACATTTTGATTTTCTATAATAATTTGATCTAAAGTAAAACTCAGTGTATCCATTATTTTTAATGTGTCTGGCCATAAGTGGCTAAAATTTCTAGAAAATCCAAAAAAAGACAAAAATTAATAAAACCCCCAATACTAAAATTATAGATTTTAGTAGGAAAATTAGACTAGTAAGTGAAGACAGGATGTATATTAGGCCAATAATTTGAATTTTTTTAGAGTCCTTTGTTTCAAAGAACTAGAAATAAGTTGTTGGGGGAAGCCGCAAATGAGAAAGTACTTACAAAATGACTACATAAATTGGTTAGGAGTGAACAAGAAACAACAAACTGCAGAAGGCTGCAGAAGGTCTCTGAGGAGGAAAGCCTCTCCATGCCTCGTGTTTCGGTGCAGGGTGACCTAGGCTCTATTACCATAAACATGCACTATACATGTACTTTGCAGCACTATGATGTAGCCAGACTTGTAGGCTCCTTGTCAGGCACACATTCCACCAGCTGTGCATAGATAACAGGCTAAAGATAACCACATGTTCTTGTTTTGTGAAACTCCTAAAACTGCCACTGTTATCAGTCTTTAGAACGACACACCAGTTCCGGCTCACTGATTCAGTTCTGGCTCACTATTTCACTCCACCGTCACGTCACCCTCTCCCCACCATCACTCCACTCCTACCCTATAGATCAAAGTGATTGTAACCAATAAATAGTATGTAAGATCAGAGCTTGGGGCCTTCACTGTCTCCTCCAGTAATGAGTAATGGCCCCCTGGTCCCACTTTCTCTCTTAATCTGTCTTTTCCTTTGTCACCACCAAACTCAGGGTACCCATGGGTGTGTTGTGGGGCTGGTTCCTTACCATAAGTGATGAAGCCTAGATATGGACCCAAGCAATATAGGCTCACACATTGCATCTTTCCTAAATAATATGTTTCCAAAGAAATTTCAAGCAGTATTTAGATAATTCATTGAGGCTTTTAACAGATATAGAATCTGAACATTTTTATGTGAGAACGACTCAAAAGAAATACATTCTGCATATAAAAATGAAGAACAAAGAAAACTTTATATCGATACTCAAAAGAAATCAAACAGAAAAACTATGTATATAAACAGTTATGACATATTGACTGACATGACAATTCTAACAACTACCTTCACCAATACACAATAATATACAAGAATGTACAGCTTCAATAAAACAGAATTCAAAAAGAAAAATAAAGCTGCATACAGAGATGAAAGGAACAAGACAAAGTGAATGTAAACTATACAACTTACATAAATATAATGAAAATAAAAAGCAATGGAAAACTTTTAACAAACATTGGATAAGACATACTATGGGAGAGAATCACCAATGTCAATGTGATTGACATTTGAAATTTGAGTAAGTTCCTTTAAATGAAGAATAAAGAATTAAAGATATGAAAAGGAAGACATGATATTAAAAGTATATGGATCAATTAATTTCAACCTCAAGAACCATAAGTGTCCTGAGAATAGAAATTGAAAATTGAGTTACTATTTTAAAATTAATTTTTGAAAGCATCATTAAAATAAATACAATGTTTGAGATCACATTGTGGCAACACACAGTCATAATGTGAAACACACATTGAGTGTTTGAGAATGCAAATATATTCCAGATAAAATAAATACTGACACATCCTTAAAAGATATTTGGTTTACAAACAGACACATACACACAAAACACCGAACTCAAAAACAAAAGCAAAAATTAAAGGGAGGGTGAACTGGGTTAGAAAAAAAAAGAAACAGAGAGTGAGAGGCAGACAGGAATATAAGACAGTATGCATTTCTCAAATAGTTAATGTCATAAATGAGTCACAATCTTTTATTAAATTAGTTGAATAAAAAATTGTATGCTATGAGCCTAATTTTAAAAATTAAAATATGTATGTATTAAAACAAAAAAATGATATACCTATAAATAGCTGTTCTGGAGTTATCTGTAAATAAAATAAAGGAAAAGATCAAAACAGCAGGAATAGGTGGTTTAAATAATCAAATATAAAAATAGCTTGATGTAAAATATAGCATATATATTGTTTACAATTTATTAAATCCTTATATTTAGAACATTTATGATAAATGGTATAGACATTTTCAAACCGTATACATATAATCTATATAATATTGTTTTGGGAATATACTGCACCCTACAAAAATTGGCAAAGGAGTAAGAATAGGCATCCTAAATGATCAAAAACATTTAAAACAATAATAAAATTATAACTACAAAAAAATTTTTAAAAAGCAGGAAAATGATAACAAGAAAGTGGTATAATTTTCTACTTGTTAACTTGGAAAAGATAGAAATCAGTAGCTAATATAGCATTCAGAATGACACATCTGGAGGATGATTTCATTCAGTGCTGGTGGAAGTATAAATTGATTAAAAATTTCTGAAAGGCAAATTGGCAAGTACATTCAAGCTTACGAATTTTTCAAAAACCTTTATACAAAAAAACTTGCTTACAGGTTAACTTCCTATATAATATTCAGAGATATGTATATCTAAATGGGTTCATTAAGACACTATGACATCTAGAAATTGAGGCAATCTAAATACACATTGGTTAGATAAATAATCATATAGGCAAGGTAGAAATATTATAGGTTCAGTAATGTGTGTTTCAAAAATATTTTAATATCATAAAAGTCACAGTTTTTTAAATGAATTGATGAGGGTAGAAAATTATATGCATGATATTCTAATTTTTAAATTAAAAAATATATATACTAAAATATAAGAAAATTAACTGCTTGCTAAATTTCTGAATGTTGGAAATGGATGTAACACTTTATGTGCATATTCTGAATGGAAATATATATCCAGAGGACACCCATAAATGCCACTTGAAAAATAAAGTAAAATGATTTGAAGTAGTGTTAGGTAAACAAACCACTGGCATCACAAGGCATTTCCTCCTCCAGCTGCTCTTCTGGCCTGTCAGCCCATTCGTAGCAGTGAGAAGCCATTAGAGCAGGTGGCTGCTCATTTTATTTTGATATGGAAGATTAACCTCAGAGCTATTTCTGCGTTTACTAGAAAACAGTGAGTCATGACAATTGTAAAAATCTATCTCCACTGATATGCAATCAAATTCTTTTATACCAGGGCTAACTCTCACATGGGATGAATACTGATAAAGGAGGCAAATTATTTACAATGCTTAAATTACTTTTCAAAAATTATTTTTTTTCAGTTTTTGTGTCAGCTACTTATATATGAAAACATAATAGAAGGGTTATTTTTAACAATACCACAATGTTATTAGTTTTGTTTTTCAAACTGTCAAAGTGGAATTGTAACTAGTGATCTTATGTTCAAATGAAACAAGGACTTCTCTGTAACTCAAGAGAGTAGATATTTATCAATTACTATTATTAATATCAGTCTACAGTAATTTTGTCCATGTATGCATGTTTCTTTCTGTTTTCAAGAGTGGCTCTGCTATATTCCCCCGGATTCCTTTTGTTAATTAAGTAACAGCACATTTTAGATCAATGTAAGTACTAGGGCTATTTTGACCTTGTATTTGAAATAGTCTGCTACACTGGGGTTGAGATATGCAAGATAAATTTAGAAGAAAAACTTAATTGGCATTTAGTGTGCATTGTTTGCTCATTCAAAGAATTAGCCTTTGTGAATTTGGCCAGAACATTAATATTATCACACTGCAATCAGCATTTGTCAGTTCTCATCAAGAATATCATCTACTTCTTAGGACTATCTCGGGTGTTTTCAGGCCATGTAATGGGAAACCAATTGACAATAATGAGAGGTAGATTGTAGTTTTAAAAAATGGCACAACATTAATAAATTGCTAATAATAGATACTAACCTCACAAACAATACTAATATATGCTAAACTACTTCTAAATTTCTCATGGGAATAAAATACATACAGCTTGAAATTTTATTCAGTGTATGAAATTGTAACGTAATTCAACTTTCTCTAATAAAGACACTCTCTTAGGCTTATTATGTATGATGCCTTGGCAAGCCATAAAAACCCAAAAAGTACAACTCATTGTAATTTTTGATGAAATATTTACCTTTTTAAAAATATGACTGTGATAATTAATTTTTATGTGTCAACTTCCCTAAGCTATGCTATCTAATTGTTTGATGAAACAGTAGTCTAGACATTGTTGTGAGGGCACCTGAAAATGTGACTAATGTTTATAGTTAACTTTAAGTAGATTACCTTCCATAATGTGGATGAGCTTCATTCTATCATTTGAAAGTCTTAAGAGCAAAGAAAGGTTTCCTGGAGAAGCAATTCTGCCTGAAGACTGTTCATTAAAAACCTACCTGGTTTCCAGCATCAGACCAGCCTGCCCTACAGACTTTGGAGTCAAAATTGCAGCATCAATTCTTACCAAATTTCTAGCTTGCCAGCTTGCTCTATGCATTTCAGACTTGCCAGCCCTCACAATCACATATGCAAATTCCTTAAACTCTCTTTCTCTCTGTCTCTCTCTTCTTTCTGTATCTGTTGGCTCTGTTTCCCTCGAGACCTCTAACTAATACAATAGCCAAATGTGATTGTGAAAGTTTCTCTAGAGTAGAATCATTATGCTGTGAACATGCTAGATATTGTCAAATTGTCTTCCAAAATGATTATACACACTTCTCAGCAATCTCATCCATCCCTGCTATTGTTACCTTAAAAATATTGTCAGTTTGATGAATGTGAAACTGTATTGCCTGGTGTTTTCTACTTCATGTGTTTCTTGTCAGCATCATGTTACATAGAAAAAGATCATTATACCAAAAAAGAAGGACAGGAATGTTAAATCATCCATCTATCTATTATTTTATTTGAGGTTTGAGTGAACAAGTATTTATTTGGCATTTAATGTATGGCATGATATTAGCCAGTTAGGAATCTTATAAGCTTATGTGGCTTACTGTGACATTGGTGAGATTTAATGCCAAGTCACATTACCCAGAGTAGAACATTCTGTCAGTGGTTCTGGCTGTCTCTTTTAGATAGTGGAGGTTAAAAGAGAGAGAGTTAGGAAGTAGCATGTGTAGCAATACTTGGTAAAAGTAGTATGGCAAGGAAAATGGAAGAATCAATACTTTGGATACTATGACCCACAAAATTAAACTTTTTGACAGAATGTGCAGGTGTGAGAGGGAAATGATACATTGAAAAATAAACAAAAATGGATGTGCTAATGGGTATATTTATCTATGAAGCAGCTGTGAGTGAGGCTCTACTGCTCAAGAGAGGTTTTCCTCAGGATCATAGCTAAGCTGGGATGACTGTCCCCCTGCTCACATAAATTTGCAATCAGTTTCTCTCCAGTTTTTTTTAAACTAAATGTCCATTTTGATCTGCAACAATCTCGAAAACAATGAATTCTGCTTTAGTCATTGCTTGAAGAAGAAACTCCAGTCTCAGAGGTATCCATGTGGATTCTGCACTCATTGATTTCTCTGAATATCTGTGGCATTTATTCTCTGGCTGCCTAAGGTGAAACAACATTCTCCCTCCTCAAAAAACAAAAATAATAATAAAAAAAAGTCCTTTATTCTTTTTTTTTTTTTTTAAAGTTTAAGGTAATTACTCTCTGCAAGTATGTGGATTCAATGGCAGATATCTGTATCTGAAACTTTTTAAACATTGTCTATTTCTTTTCTTAAAACTGAAATATCTTTTGTGAGTTACTTGCAAAGTTTGTTTCCAATATGCAAAAATCTTCAACTTCTTCTTCTTTTTTCTTGCTATAAACAGATACTAGCCAAATAGTTTGTCAATTGAAAAATCACACCTGAATAAACTCAGGTAATCATCTCTATTTGTCCTCTCAGATTCCCTTTTCTGGTTAATATCCTTTAGCAGAGGGAAGTTTGGAAAAATTCTATGTTTGAGGGACTTTAAGCAGTCCATATGTATGATGGACTTCAAGCTTGCAATGTGTATGAGATTGGAATTTTAGGGACATGTCATAAAACAGACTTCTTAGAGCAAGTGCTACTATATCAATAGCTGCAAATTAATAATAGCAGTTTTCTAATGCTGTTTTTATGTATAACATATGTAATAATAATAAAATCAATTTCCCATATTAAACAATAGTATTGTTTTCTTTGTTATTTTGGGGGGCTTGGTCAATTGATGAGTTAACCCAAGCAATCCTTGGCATGCAGGCAATTTAAGGAAAAAGTTTTGTATTCATTATAATCCTTTTTTGTTGTTGTTGCAGTTTTAAAAAGCCTCCTAAATAACTAAATCAAAAGGGAAAACTTTTTGAGATCTTAGACATCTCTGAGAATGGTAACAACAAGAGACAGACAAATTCCTAGGCAGACAGGGAAAGGTTTCCAGTGAAACCTGACCTTCAAGCCAAAGACAGCCTAAAGCCTGAAAACCAAACTGCGAAATTCTGGATAGAGTCCATGAACAGAGTGAGAACCTCTATCCCCATTTTACTCACTCTCTCTCTCCCTTGATTAGTTCCTTCTGGATGATTCCTTTAACAATTTGAATGGTGCCTTTTTCAAAGATCACCCATGGACCAATCAGCTTGCATTCCCCCATTCTAAACCCATAAAATCACTACTGGACTTGGCCACACATTCAGCTACCCACTCTCCAGTCTCCTCTCACAGATGAGAGCTTTCCTTCTTTTGCTCGATAAAATTCTTCTCTGTCTTACTCACTCTCTCGTGTCCACACACCTTATTCCTCTTTGTTGTGGGACAAGAACCTGGAACCTGCTGAATGGTGGTGGTGACAAGAGCTGTAACATGCTCCCACTCACCAGAATATGGGAGAAAGATTGCTGTAACATGCTCCTGCTCAACAAGGTATAAGCTATAAGAGTGAAGAGCTGTGACATCTCTTGGGGGCTCAGACCTCAGGACTCCCTAAGCAGTAACTATAACACCCCTCGGGGCTCTGCAAATGCTAGCATCTCCGAGTTTTTGGGTGCCATCGTGTTCCCCTCATCCAGATGCTGGTGCCCAATGCAGAAGTCATTCACAGCTTACCTGATCTAGCCATGGGCTGAGTGTAGAGTCACAGCAGGCTTGAGATCCTAGTGGGCATGAGCTGAGCACAGCCTACTGGGCTGAGCAGGTGGAGTGAGCCCAGCAGGCCCTGAATGAGGCCCAGGCAGAGGTGGCAGTGGCTGTAGAGCTTTCTGGCTGCTGAAGCAGCACTGGAAGAATCCTGTAACAGAATATCTACAATTTATCTGAGCCTCAGAAATAATTGCAATGAAATATAAAACTAATATCGCGAGTTTCTATTACTTATTTCTGCTTCATTCTGGATATATGTTCCAGCCTCTCCTCGTAAAGGTCATACCTCCTATAATTGAAAAGTGGTTTGGTTGTCAGTATTTCTAAATCTAAAAATTTCTGGATATTTCTTTCCCAGTTTTAATTTTTGGGGAAAAATGTGGAAGAAATTTGACTATCTTAGTTTGGGTAAAATGGCCATTTTTAGACCAGTCAACCGTATCTAAGAGAAAGGACTGTAATCATTAACTTATTTAGAAACAAATGCCAACCACTAATCTGTCTGACTAGAAAACAAGGGAAAATAAGAATCTGAATTTTCCAACTGTTACCACATAACGGAATCAAGGAAGGGATTTTTTTTTTTAGAATAAACAGCTTTTTCTGAGAAGAGAGGGGGACATCACGCACCAGTTAAATGAAGGATATCTACTACAAGTACCATTTAAAGATAACCAGCATTTGCTTAACCGACATATTGATTATTGGACAACATTCCTAGTGAAGGAAAGAAATGTTTCCACACACGGTGCTCCTAATGGCATAACATTTGCAAAGTAATTTAATCTGATGTGCCCCAGTTTGCTTAAAGAGGAAAAGAAGAAAATATTAGCACCTACTTAATAAATTTACCCAATAACATAATACATTAAAAAGAAATATGTTATTTAAAACAATATAATATTATATGAAATTCAGTTACAAGTTTTACTGACAATGTTACAGAGTTGCTTGCATTTGCTATGTTGCCTTATAAATAAAATCGAAGATAGCACTTAAAAGAACAGCTTTCATGTGCTGATTGTTTGGATGTTAGTTATTCTTCTGTGACTTAGAAGATGTAACTCACAGGTTAGTCATTTCTGAGTTTACTTAATTTCTTTGGGCCTAAGTTTTTTCATCAGAATATTTGGAATAATAATACATGCTTTCTAGGATTGTGAGGATTCTATTAATTATCACTTAGAATAGTGCATAACTATATGATTTCTCAGTAAAAGAGTAAAAATAATCTGTTTCTTGCTGGCTCGATTTTACAGTGTCTATATTTTTACTTTCTTTTTTTTTTTTTTTTTTTTTCAGATTAGGTAATTTAATAATACCCCCATTTGTGGTTCTGCAGGTTCTGCAGATTAGGGATGGGGCTTTTTAAAATTTGAGTAATGTTGAGTCTTGATTTATTTTATTTATTTATTTATTTATTTTAATTGCATTTTAGATTTTTGGTCACGTGAAAAATATGCAAGATTGTTGCATAGGTACACACATGGCAGTGCGATTTGGTGCCTTCCTCCCCATCACCTATATCTGGCATTTCTCCCCATGCTATCTCTCTTATTATTTGGTTATTTCTCAATATATACATTATTTGGTTATTTCTCAAATATATTTTCTCAGAGAAAGAATAGCAGCAGAAAATTTATTGGTTCTAACTTGCATCATCACCACATCTAATTTTTGACATTTAAATTCAATTAACAGGGAAAAAAAAACTTTTAATATTTTTATATGGTCTAGAGTCGAGTCACAAAAGTACTAGGGTTGGAGTACCCATGCCAGACACAATGACATGAAATACAGAAGCATAGTACAGAGTGAGTGGAGAAGAATATTTTTCTGAGATTTCCTTTCCTCCATGGACTATCGACCACCCTAATGATCATTCACAATCTTCGCTGTCACAGTAATTGTTATGAGTCAAGTTTATGTCAGCTAAATTATAGAAAATCAGATGTAGTCAGCAATGTATTGATAATTTATCCATGAAGCAGAATAAGTCATAAATATATGATTAATGACTGGTCATTAGAGAAAAATGATTATTCAAAATTTTCAAACTCTCCCACTGTATTATTACTTTCTTACTAATATTCTACATCATATTTATAGAATGATTAACTGAAGACTTTTCAGTAAAATATATTTCAATAAAACACAGAAAAAAATGATGTAATGAGTACTTACATCCCTTTTTTTCTTTTTTAACCTTATGACTTACATCTTTTGCATGCTCAATTAGGAAACAATAAATTTTCATTGAGCAAACTCAGGTGTTTAAAAATGCTACAATTAGAAATCTTGAATTTTATTTCTAAAAAGTATAAATTTCATCATTCAATAACTTGAATCATTCTATGTTATAAGAAAACTGACAATGAAACATTAGAAATATTTTTCTGTATTCCATTCTTTATTAGAAGCATTTTTGTTTATATAAATATCACAAAATATTGAAAACAAACTAATAAAATATATGAAATTGTGTACAAGTAGTATCAGGAAACCTAAAAGACATATAGTTTTATTAAACAAGGGAAGTAAATTCTAAGTTAGAACTTTAAGAACAAGTGATATTTATGAGAAAAATGTGGAAAACTAAAGCCCCCAAGCCATGAAACATTTTAAATTCATTTTTAAACAACCAGAGCTTTAAAATGTATAACTCTAAAATATTGAAGATAATTAAAATATTGAAGATATTTATAAGTGCCATAGTGTCTACTATATACTTTTAATTTAAAAACAAAAGGAACACTAACATAAATGAGAAAATAAAATGTGCAATGAATAGATTTTTAAAAGCAAAATATATAATTTCATTGTATTCGTTTGTAATCAAATTGAATAGCAAGAGTTTCTGTGTTATAATCAAGATGCTTTATAAAAAAGAATCAGTCTAAAAGTTTAACTCAAAGATGAAATTATAAGTAGCAATCATTTAAAGTTATATGTACTTCAAGAAGGGTTTTGATTACATCACCAGAAAAGTCCTCAAGAACTTAAAAAAACATGAATATTAGGCAAACTGATATTCTAGTAACCCCCAACTGATTGGAGGATAATGTTAAACAGATGGTGATAACAGATCTGGAATTAGCTTGAAAGAGTGATTTTCCCCAGAGGTCAGACCTGGTTTCAGTTTTTAAAAATATCTTTTTCATGACCTGGTTGAAAAAGTTTGGAGTGTGATTTTTACAATTTTTGAAATGTGTTTGTGATTGTGTCTGTGTGTGTTTATTAAGCTAATATAATTTAGAAACCTAAACTTACATAATTGAGATATTTTTATAAACATCTTTTGAAAATTTTGGTCATTATTCTAATTTATAATAATTTAATACAGAGGAGTAAAATCCTCTCTAATGTTTGAACAATATAGTAAATACACACACACACATATATATAGTTAATGAGGAGTCTTTAAAAATTCATACCTTTATAATTTGGTTTAAGTAAGTAATTTTAGTACTAAACTGTGACTTTTAATTTACTTGACCAAAAATTAGGAAAAGCCTTCAGCAATGTAATGAATATTACATTTCTGTCACTCAACGTTCTGATACTCTGGAGATTCCTTAGTTGTAATGAGTTTATAAAGTCAACTAAAAGATGTTCTTCCCTTAAAATAATTCATTTAAATTCTGTACTCTCTAAATATATGTTTTATACTTTATAATTAATTATATGACAAGTTTTGATGACTATTTCTAAAATGAGCTTAATGATGCAAACCCCACTTTCAATGAAATGTCACTAAATTTTCACAGATACTAAAGTAACTTCTCAGTGGATAATGTCCTAAACTTGACTAAAAAGAAATAAGTTTTGCAAAATAGTAATTTCATGTTTTATTTTTCTATTCATTAGGGAAAGCAATTTTGTATTATACATGAGTGTAATTTTTACTCTCTCTGACTGAAATAGTAAACAGCTTTGATAATACTGGTTATTCACACCTGAAATTGACAGTATTGAAACAAATCAATAAAATTAGTATCCTGGCACAATTGTTATCTTCAGGCAAAAGTGATGACACATAAAGCAAAATCAGATAACAAGCTTATTCCTTTGTTGGCATATGTATTCTGAATTTTTTGAATGAGACTGTCTTCTCAGTTGTGTAATGATGATATGTGAATAATAAGTAAGCAAGTATACCTATCCTTCATAATCTCTTCACGTGTATATGCATATAAACCAAATTTTAAAATGTATTCAATAAGTCAAAAAGCAAAATGCCTTTAAACCTTGAGATTAACCTTGTGAAATGATTGCCTCTGGAAAGAAAAAGAAAGAAAGCAAATAAGCAGTGCCCGTTAAAACATTTCAGACTGAATTAAATCGTCTATTACTCACTCAGTAAATCTTTTATAAGTTTATGTCTTTTGGTTTCAAAACACTTTAATTTACTGTAAAAAGTAATAGAGTTTCTGTCATCTATATATGATTTGTAATACCTTAATAAAGAGTATGATGTCTTATACCCAACTATTGTGGATAAAAATCTAAAGTTTCATGTGCCCTTAGAATCTCAATATTATGGTGCAGGCTTTATATTCTGGTACAAGAAACCATAAATATTACATGGATAATATTTCTTGTTTTCAACACATTTAATATTTTTTTAAAAAACAAGTGAATGTGTATGTTGTGGGCTAGCTTTGAAAAATGCCAATATTTCCACCACTTTAATAAAGTTTGGGTACAACAGAGACCCATCTGTTTCCTTAACTTACTACAAAATTAATGATTAATTTCCTGTAACCAGCAAAAATACTGGTGACTTAACAAACAGGATGAACCCTAATGATTTATCCTATGCACATTCAAATACTTGTGATTTTGCAAATTAATAGAGGCACTCAGGAATGTAGTCTTTAATTGCTAAATAAATGTGCTTCCTAGATAAATGCATTGGTCAATAGTGATATGAGTAACAAAAGGTATTTTTAAACAGTGCCCGTATTTTAGGTCTTTTATTTTTCTTGTTGGATGTTTTATCATAATCTACTATTGCCAGCATTGCTGAGTTAGAAATATCTGAAGTATATTTAAATGACTTAATTCAAAGTTACTGAATATAATGATTCTTGCTGAAGTCAATAGCACTCATATGCTGATATAGATGAATGGATTACATATCTATAGGTGAGAAACAACAGTTCTACATGGACTTAAATTCCATTTAATTCATGCCATCTTGATGACACAAAGAGAATATCTCTACTTCAAAACTGAGGAACCGGGCCGGGTGTGGTGGCTCATGCCTGTAATCCCAGCACTTTGGGAAGCCAAGTCGGGCAGATCACAAGGTCAGAAGTTGGAGACTATCCTGGCTAACATGGAGAAACCCCGTCTCTACTAAAAATACAAAAATTAGTCGGGCGTGGTGGCACGCACCTGTAGTCCCAGTTACTCGGGAGACTGAGGCAGGAGAATCGCTTTAACTCAGGAGGCAGAGGTTGCAGTGAGGCGATATTACGCCACTACACTCCAGCCTGGGCAACAGAGGGAGATTCAGTCTCAAAAAAAAAAAAAAAAAAAGACAACTGGGGAATCGATTTTTAAGTTCACATAAAATCTAATTTATTTTGAGAACTAAAACATGTGAACTCAAAATTATCTTAAACAGGTCTCAGTTTAAAAAGTTTATTTTATCAAGTTAAGGGATGAGCCCATGACACAGCCTCGTAGATATTGACGTGTTCCCAAGGTAATTAGGGTACAGCTTGATTGCATACATTTTAGGGAGACATAATACATCAATGAATACATGTTAAGATATACATTGGTTTGATCTGGAAATGTGGGACAACTCAAATCAGGGGCTTTCAGCTCATAGACAGATTTAAAGATTTTCTGATTGGCAATTGCTTGAAATAGGTAAGTTATTTTCTGAAGAATAAAACTAACTTCTTTAGAAAGTTAGTTTTATTCTTCAGAAAATAACTGAAAGAACTAGAATCAGTAGAAAGTAATGTCTGAGTTATGATAATGGATTGTGGGGACCAAGTTTTATCATGCAGATGAAGCCCCCAGGTAGCAGGCTTCAGAGAGAATTGATTGTAAATGTTTCTTGTCAGACTTAAGGTATGTGTTGATGTTAATACTGGTCGATGTTTCCTGAATTCCAAAAAGGAAGAGGGTATAACGTGGCATGTCTTACCCCATCTTGCCATCATGGCCTTCACTAGTTATTCAGGTTAACTTTGGAACGCCCTTGGCTAAGAGGTGGTGTTTGTTCAGATGGTTGGGGGTTTAGAATTTTATTTTTCGTTTAAAAACACAACCAAAGACATATTGTTCACTGACACAAATTCAATTCCTGAATGAGTCTTGCAGGTTTTGTAGATTTTTAATAAATGTCTGAGTACTCATATTTATTTTTCATTAGTAAAATATTTTGATACCTTGGAAATGTGCAGATTAAAATTTATAAATAATTGTTTATTATCAAAAGTAGTCAAAGTTTTCTGTATTTCTCATTACTTGTGGTGCTGGTGTCAAACACTGATTTCATACATGAAAATAATATTCCTCTGTTCTGGAATTATTAAAAGTCTTTTTTGTATATGATCACATGAAATGTTGTGCTTCTTTTACCCTGTGTGTTTTATTCAATGTATTTGAGTTAAAATAGGAGAGTAAGCCTCTATCCACATTAAAGGTACTAATTTAATTATATAATATGTCCATTTCCAAGTCTAGGAAAGCTGAGATCACAGGACAAAAATCATTGAGCCTTATTAAAACTTTTTGTGGAGAAATCATATGCCTTGAAACCATCAATCACTTCAGTAAAAATACCAGGCAATTAATACACTGTTTGCTTTTAACCTCATGGTCTTTCCCTAATACATTTACATTTTAATGTTATATAATCAATAAAACATGTAATAACTATTATTTATAATTTTATATGTTTTCAGTTCCAGCTTCTTTAGTAAGTGTGAGAATAAAAGAATCTAATCAGGTAAAGAGAAAATAAGAAAATTATATACTAGACACCTATGGATTAAGTTCATAACTGAACATATTTCAATGAGTGTTACATAATGAGAATGACAGGTAATAAAGAGAATGAAGAAAGATCATGATGGTGACTAGAAAGCAAAGAACATTTTATTGGTGTTGAAATTTGAATTAATTGATATTCATATTCTACATTAGCCATCTGATCAATTCCAAAGCCATAAAACAGAATAAATTGCATAATGCCAACTTATTTTCTTTGCAGGTGATGCTATTGCTTAGAAAAGTCCAGGTTGTGCTAGCTAATGTTTATGTTGCACTCTTGTTTGTAGAGAGAAGAAATGTCAACCTTCCAACTAGCCCAGTTGTCAGAAAAGCAGTTCATTTCAACTTCCAGGACTAGAGTGAAAGTACTAAAAAATTGTTTCAAATGTGAAAACAGAAAACAGAATTACTGGTTTTAAAAAATTTGGAAGATATATACAGATACATATGTTATAAATATCTATAATAAAATATATTTTTAACTAGTAAATGCATATACATAATTGTTATAGTGATAGTAATATATAGTTATCACATGTCAGCACTGTCGTAGGATTTTTCCTCATAGATTTATGGATGTAACTAAACAGAAAACACAAATATTTAAATAGTATAATATGATGTGTATTAGCATAAATTTACCTCCATGATACCATCAGCACAATGAAGATAATGAACATATTCATCATTCTCAACAATTCCTTTAGGCCCCAGGGTAGTCCCTCTGTCCCTCTTTGTTACTTCTCAACCAAAAGAAAGGATTTTTTTGCTTTGTGATGTTTTGTAAATCAGATTATTTTCTTAATTTTATTTTTGACTACTTCTATGTTGTACAGAAACACAACGATTTTGTGTAAAGTGTATCCTGTGTTTACTGAAATCTAGAAGATTTTTGGTGAAGCCTGTAAGCCTTCCTATATATAAAAATAATGTCAGCTGCAAAGAGAGACAATTTAACTTCTTGCTTTTCCATTTAGATGCTTTTTTATTTTTATTTTTTCTTACCTAATTGCTCTGGCTATGACTTCCAGTATTATGTTGAACAGAAGTGGTGAAATTAGGAATCATGTTGCTGATACAGATCCTGGAAAAGTTTTATCTCTTTCCTATGGAGTATGTTAGCTGTGAGCTTGTTATATGTGCCCTTAATTTTGTTGAGAAACATCTCTTTATACTTAAATTGTTTAGAGTTGGTTATCGTAAAATTATGTTACATGTTGCCAAATACTTTCTCTATGTCTATTGAGATGTTCTTATGATTTTTTTCCCCTCATTTTATTGATGTGATTTATTACAGTTTTTATTTGGAATATTAAAACATTTTTGCATCCCATGCATAAACCTCACTTAAGCATGGTGTATGATATATTAAATTGCTATTTAGTTTACTGCACTAGTATTTTGTTGAGAATTTTGCATCAGTGTTTATCAGAGATATTTGCGTATAGTTTTTTTTTTTTTGTAGTGTTCTTTGTATCAGAGTAATGCTGAACTTGTAAAGTAAGTACTTGAATATTCCTTCCTTCTCAATATTTTGGAAGATTTTTATAAGCATTAATATTAATTATTTGTTAAATATTGGCTAAAAAGCACTCATGAAGTCAGCAGGTTCTGGGTTTTGATAAGATACTTTTTATTAGGGATTCAATGTCCTTACACATTATTGGTTTATTCGACTTTTTAATTTTTTTATTCAGTCTTATTGGAATGTATGTGTCTAGGAATTTACTCATATATTCTAGTTTATCTGATTATCTGCTATATAATTGTTCATAGTAATCTCTTCTCTTTTGCATTTCTGTGGTATCAATTGTATTTCCTCCTCTTTCTGGTATTATTTTTATATCTTTTTTTCTTCCTACTCTAGGTAAAGACTTGTCAATTTTGTTTATTTCTTTTAAAAAAACAGTTTTATTTGTTTTTCCTATTATTTTTCAGGCCATTATTTCATTTATTTTTGCTATGATTTTTGTTATGTCTTTCCTTCTAAAAATTTTGGATTTACTTTATCTTTCTTTTTCCATTTTCTTGTGTTATTTATAGGAGATATATTTTTCTTCATGTAGGCATTTTATTTTATTTTTTTAATTGCCTTTTAGATTTTGGGGTACATGTGAAAAACATGCAAGATTGTTGCATAGGTGCATACGTGGCAGTGTGATTTGCTGCCTTCCTCCCCTTCACCTATATGTGGCATTTCTCCCCATGCTATCTCTCCCCAACTCCCCACCCCCCGCTGTCCCCCTCAACTCCCCCTCAACAGACCCCAGTGTATAGTGCTCCCCTCCCTGTGTCCATGTGTTCCCATTGTTCAACACCCATCTATGAGTGAGAACATGAGGTGTTTGATTTCGTGTTCTTGTGTCAGTTTGCTGAGAATGATGGTTTCCAGGTTCATCCATGTCCCTACAAAGGACGCGAACTCATCATTTTTGATGGCTGCATAATATTCCATGGTGTATATGTGCCACATTTTCCCTGTCCAGTCTATCATCGATGGGCATTTGGGTTGGTTCCAGGTTTTGCTATTGTAAACTGTGCTGCAATGAACATTCGTGTGCATGTGTCCTTATAGTAGAACGATTTATAATCCTTTGGATATATACCCAGTAATGGGATTGCTGGGTCAAATGGAATTTCTATTTCTAGGTCCTTGAGGAATCGCCACACTGTCTTCCACAATGGTTGAACTCATTTACACTCCAACCAACAGTGTAAAAGTGTTCCTATTTCTCCACATTCTCTCCAGCATCTGTTGTCTCCAGATTTTTTAACGATCGCCGTTCTAACTGGCGTGAGATGGTATCTCAATGTAGTTTTGATTTGCATTTCTCTAATGACCAGTGATGATGAGCATTTTTTCATATGCTTGTTGGCCTCATGTATGTCTTCTTTTGTAAAGTATCTGTTCATATCCTTTGCCCACATTTGAATGGGCTTGTTTGTTTTTTTCTTGTAAATCTGTTTTAGTTCTTTGTAAATTCTGGATATCAGCCCTTTGTCAGATGAGTAGGCTGCAAAATTTTTTTCCCATTCTGTTGGTTGCCGATTCACTCTAATGACTGTTTCTTTTGCCGTGCAGAAGCTGTGGAGTTTGATTAGGTCCCATTTGTCTATTTTGGCTTTTGTTGCCAATGCTTTTGGTGTTTTGGTCATGAAGTCCTTGCCTACCCCTGTGTCCTGAATGGTTTTGCCTAGGTTTTCTTCTAGGGTTTTTATGGTGTTAGGTCTTATGTTTAAGTCTTTAATTCATCTGGAGTTAATTTTAGTGTAAGATGTCAGGAAGGGGTCCAGTTTCTGCTTTCTGCATATGGCTAGCCAGTTTTCCCAACACCACTTATTAAACAGGGAATCCTTTCCCCATTGCTTGTTTTTATCACATTTGTCAAAGATCGGATGATTGTAGATATGTTGTGTTGCCTCTGAGGCCTCTGTTCTGTTCCATTGGTCTATATCTCTGTTTTGGTACCAGTACCATGCTGTTTTGATTACTGTAGCCTTATAGTATAGTTTGATGTCCAGTAGTGTGATGCCTCCCGCTTTGTTCTTTTTGCTTAGAATTGACTTGGCTATGCAGGCTCTCTTTTGGTTCCATATGAAGTTTAAGGTGGTTTTTTCCAGTTCTGTGAAGAAGGTCATTGGTAGCTTGATGGAGATAGCATTGAATCTGTAAATTACTTTGGGCAGTATAGCCATTTTCACGATATTGATTCTTCCTATGATGTTTCTCCATCTGTTTGTGTCCTCTCTTATTTCGTTGAGCAGTGGTTTGTAGTTCTCCTTGAAGAGGTCCTTTATGTTCCTTGTTAGTTGTATTCCTAGGTATTTTATTCTCTTTGTAGCAATTGTGAATGGCAGTTCGTTCTTGATTTGGCTCTCTTGAAGTCTGTTATTGGTGTATAGGAATGCTTGTGATTTTTGCACATTGATTTTGTATCCTGAGACTTTGCTGAAGTTGCTTATCAGTTTCAGGAGATTTTGGGCTGAGATGATGGGGTCTTCTAGATATACAATCATGTCATCTGCAAATAGAGATAATTTGACTTCCTCCTTTCCTAATTGAATACCCTTTATTTCTTTTTCTTACCTGATTGCTCTGGCTAGAACTTCCAGTACTATATTGAATAGGAGTGGTGAGAGAGGGCATCCTTGTCTATTGCCTGATTTCAAAGGGAATGCTTCCAGTTTTTGCCCATTCAGTATGATATTGGCTGTTGGTTTATTGTAAATAGCTTTTATTATTTTGAGTTATGTTCCGTCGATACCTAGTTTATTGAGGGTTTTTAGCATAAAGGGCTGTTGAATTTTGTTGAAGTCCTTCTCTGCATCAATTGAGATAATCATGTGGTTTTTGTCTTTGGTTCTGTTTATGTGGTGAATTATATTTATAGACTTGTGTATGTTGAACCAGCCTTGCATCCCCGGGATGAATCCTACTTGATCATGGTGGATAAGCTTTTTGATGGCTGTTGCAATTGGCTTGCCAGTATTTTATTGAAGATTTTTGCATGTATGTTCATCGTGGATATTGGCCTGTAGTTTTCTTTTCTTGTTGAGTCTCTGCCGGGTTTTGGTATCAGGATGATGTTGGTCTCATAAAATGATTTGGGAAGGATTCTCTCTTTTTGGATTATTTGGAATAGTTTCAGAAGGAATGGTACCAGTTCTTCTTTGTATGTCTGGTAGAATTTGGCTGTGAACCCATCTGGACCTGGGCTTTTTTTGGGTGGTAGGCTCTTAATTGCTGCCTCGACTTCAGACCTTGTTATTGATCTATTCAGGGTTTCGACTTCTTCCTGGTTTAGGCTTGGGAGGAGGCAACTGTCCAGGAATTTATCCATTTCCTCCAGGTTTTCTAGTTTATGTGCATAGAGTTGTTTGTAATAATCTCTGATGATGGTTTGAATTTCTATGGAATCTGTGGTGATATCCCCTTTATCATTTTTTATTGCATCTGTTTGGTTATTCTCTCTTTTCTTTTTTATTAATCTGGCTAGTGGTCTGTCTATTTTGTGGATCTTTTCAAAAAACTAGCTCCTGGATTTATTGATTTTTTGAAGGGTTTTTTGTGTCTCTATCTCCTTCAATTCTGCTCTGATCTTAGTTATTTCTTGTCTTCTGCTAGGTTTTGAGTTTTTTTGATCTTGCTCCTCTAGCTCTTTCAATTTTGACGATAGAGTGTCAATCTTAGATCTCTCCTTGCTTCTCATGTGGGCACTTATTGCTATATATTTTCCTCTAGAGACTGCTTTAAATGTGTCCCAGAGATTCTGGTATGTGGTGTCTTCATTCTCGTTGGTTTCAAAGAACATCTTTAGTTCTGCCTTCATTTCATTATTTATCCAGTCAACATTCAGGAGAAAGTTGTTCAGTTTCCATGAAGCTGTGCGGTTCTGGGTTGGTTTCTGAATTCTGAGTTCTAACTTGATTGCACTGTGATCTGAGAGACTGTTTGTTATGGTTTCCATTCTTTTGCATTTGCTGAGGAGTGATTTACTTCCAATTATGTGGTCAATTTTAGAGTAGGTGTGATATGGTGCTGAGAAGAATGTATATTCTGTGGATTTGGGGTGGAGAGTTCTGTAAATGTCTATTAGGTTTGCTTGTTCCAGGTCTGGGTTCAAGTCCTGGATATCCTTATTAATTTTCTGTCTCGTTGCTCTGTCTAATATTGACAATGGCGTGTTGAAATCTCCCACTATTATTGTGTGGGAGTCTAAGTCTCTTTGTAAGTCATTAAGAACTTGCCTTATGTATCTGGGTGCTCCTGTATTAGGTGCATATATATTTAGGATAGTTAGCTCTTCTTGTTGCATTGATCCTTTTACCATTACGTAATGTTCTTCTTTGTCTCTTTTGATCTTTGTTGCTTTAAAGTCTATTTTATCAGAGATGAGAATTGCAACTCCTGCTTTTTTTTGCTCTCCATTTGCTTGGTAAATCTTCCTCCATCCCTTTATTTGAGCCTTTGTGTATCCTTGCATGTGAGATGGATTTTCTGGATACAGCACACTGATGGGTTTTGGCTTTTTATCCAATTTGCCAGTCTGTGTCTTTTGATTAGGGCATTTAGTCCGTTTACGTTTAGGGTTAGTATTGTTATGTGTGAATTTGATCCTGCCATTTTGATGCTAGCTGGCTGTTTTGCCCGTTGGTTGATGCAGATTCTTCATTGTGTTGATGCTCTTTACCATTTCGTGTATTTTTGGAGTGGCTGGTACTGGTTGTTCTTTTCTATGTGTAGTGCCTCCTTCAGGAGCTTTTGTAAAGCAGGTCTGCGGGTGATGAAATCTCTGAGTACTTGCTTGTTCACAAAGGATTTTATTTTTCCTTCACTTATGAAGCTTAGTTTGGCTGGATATGAAATTCTGGGTTGAAAGTTCTTTTCTTTAAGGGTGTTGAATATCGGCCCCCACTCTCTTCTGACTTGTAGAGTTTCTGCTGAGAGATCTGCTGTGAGTCTGATGGGCTTCCCTTGTGGGTAACCCAAACTTTCTCTCTGGCTACCCTTAGTATTTTCTCCTTCATTTCAACTCTAATGAATCTGATGATTATGTGCCTTGGGGTTGCTCTTCTTGAGGAATATCTTTGTGGTGTTCTCTGTATTTCCTGGACTTGAATATTTGCCTGCCTTCCTAGGTTGGGGAAGTTTTCCTGGATAATATCCTGAAGAGTATTTTCCAGCTTGGATTAATTCTCTTTGTCACATTCAGGTACACCTATCAAATGTAGATTAGGTCTTTTCACATAGTCCCATATTTCTCGTTGACTTTGTTCATTCCTTTTTAGCCCATTTTCTCTAATCTTGCCTTCTCATTTTATTTCATTGAGTTGATCTTCGACCTCTGATATCCTTTCTTCTGCTTGGTCAATTCGGCTGTTGAAACTTGTGTATGCTTCGCGAAGTTCTTGTGTTGTGTTTTTCAGCTCCATCAATTCACTTATATTCCTCTCTAAGTTGTCCATTCTCGTTAGCATTTCATTGAATCTTTTTTCAAGGTTCGTAGTTTCTTTGCATTGGGTTAGAACATGTTCTTTTAGCTCACGGAAGTTTCTTATTACCCACTTTCTAAAGGTTGATTCTGTCATTTCATCACACTCATTCTCCATCCAGTCTTGTTCCCTTGCTGGTGAGGAGTTGTGATCCCTTGTAGGAGGAGAGGTGTTCTTGTTTCAGGTGTTTTCATCCTTCTTGTGCTGGTTTCTTCCCATCTTTGTGGATTTATCCACCTGTTGGCTTTGTAGTTGTTGACTTTCTGATTGGGTCTCTGAGTGGACGTCCTGTTTGTTGTTGATGGAGTTATTTCTGTTTCTTAGTTTTCCTTTTAACTGTCTGGCCTCTCTGCTGTAGGACTGCTGAGGTCCACTCCAGGCCCTACTTCCCTGGGGATCACTTGCAGCAGCTGTCGAACAGTAAAGGTTGCTACCAGTTTCTTCTTCTGCTTTGTCCCAGAAGGATACCTGCCAAATGTCAGTCTGAGCTCTCCTTTATGAGGTGACTCTTTGGATATACGGGGGTCAGGGAACTGCTTGAGGAAACAGTCTGTCCTTTATATTATCTCAGGTGCTGAGCTGTGAGCTCCATTGTTCATTCAGAGCTGCTGGGCCAGTAAATTTAAGTCTGCAGCAGCAGGACTCATAAACCCCCCTTTTTTTTCCCAGGTGTTCTGTCCCAGGGAGTTAGGGCTTGATGAGTTTCCACTGTGCTGCTGCCTTTTTTTTTTCTTCAGGGCTGCCCTGCCCACAAGGAGGCAGCCTAGTCACTCTCAGCCTGCAGAGGCTTTGCTGAACTGCTGTGGGCTCCGCCCAGCTGCCATGTGAACTTCCCTGCAGTCCTGTTTATATAGAACTGCTTCCGCTGTGTTGGCCTGCCTCTGTAATGACGGACTCTCTCTGTAATGGCGGGTTGCCTCAGCAATGGCAGGCTGCCTCAGTAATGGCAGACGCCTCTCCCCCACAGAGCTGGACCGTCCCAGGTTCAGGTGTGCTTGCTGTGAAACTCTCAACTCTGAGCATTTCCAATTGCTGTTTTTTTGTTTTTGTTTTTGTTTTTGTGGGGGTGGGATCGGCCGACCCTGATCACCTGGCTCCCTGTCTCAGAGCCTTTTGTTTTTTAGTTGAACGGTCAGCTCTCTACCAGGTGTCCTGGTTGCCTGTTGAATAGGTGCCAGGATCTGTGTGATTTCCCGAGCAGTGACCCACTGCGCCGGCTGAAACCGTGGTTCTGAGATCCGTGGCGCTTTTTTTTGCCCGGGAATCTCCTGGCCTGGCTCCCCGTTTCAGCTCCCCTTGCTGGCTAAGTGGGAACACAGTCCCATTTACTCTGCACTGGGAGCTGCTGTGCCGGGGCTCAGGCAAAACAGCCACGCTGGCCAAAACAGCCGCCCTGGCGACCCGTGGGGCTCCTCCGCCTGGGAATCTCCTGGTGTGTGGGCAATAAAAATCTGTCTGGAAATGCGGCGTCCACTCACCCTCTGCACTTTCACTCGGAGCTGGAATCCTGAGCTGCTTCTAACCGGCCATCTTGGAATTCCTCGGCATTTTCTTTATAAATTTCTTTCTTAGAACTTTTTTAGCGGCATTTCTTAGGTTTAGGTATGTTGTGCTTTATTTTTTAAAATTTATTCATTTTTTTTCCTCTTTTAACCATTAGTTGTTTAGATGTGTGTTAATTTTCACTTGTTTGTAAGTTTTTCTACATTTCTTTCATCTATTTCTAGTTTCATGCCATTTTAATCATAAAAGATACTTGATATAATTCAGTCTTAAATTTTTTAATACTTGTTTTGTGACCCAGATTATGGTCTGTTCTCCAGAATGATCTCTTGAGCCAGAGAAGGTATGTTAATATTTGCATTACATACTTAGGTGGTCTGATGTGTAAATATATACTTACAATTGTTACAAACTTTTGAAAATTAACCCCTTTATTATTCTATAATGACCCTCCTTGTCTCTGGTTACAGTTTTTTACTTAGTCTATTTTATCTGATACAAATATATTTGTCTTTGCTTTCTTTTCACTTCCATTTGCATGGAATATCTTTTTCCAGCCTTTCAGTTTCAATCTATATGTTTCCTTAAAGTTACCATGACTGTCTTGTAGGTAACATGTAGGTAGGTCTTTTTGAAATCCACTCAGCCACTCCATGTGTTCTTATTAAAAAATTTGCTCCATTCACATTTAAAACATTGATACATAAGGACATATTGCCATTTTGTTAATTATTTCCAGGCTTCTTTGTGGTTATTCTTTTCTTTCTCTGTTGCCGCCTTCCTTTGTAATTTGATGATTTTGAATAATAATATTAATTATTTTCTCTTTTTCTTTGTGTACTTACTATATATTTTTTGTCTTGTGGTTATCATGGGTCTTACTTAAAATATCTCATAGTTATAACAGTCTATTTTAAACTAGCAACAACTTCAATTGAAAACAAAACATACACTTTCACTAGCAATGTCACAAACATTTAAGGTTTTGACATCACAGTTTACTTTTTAAATTCTGCATTAATTAACAAATTATTGTAGTTATAGTTTTTTAATACTTTTTTCTTTTGATCTTGTACTAGATTTAAAGTAATTTAAACATCATTATTGTATTAGAGTATTTTAAATTTGACTATCTTCCTTTTACCAATGAGTTATTTATTTTCATATGTCCTCATGTTACTAATAAGTATTCTTCTTCTTTTTTTTTTTTTAGCTGGAAGAACTTTTAGCATTTCTTGTTAGGAAGCTCTGGTGGCGATGAATGCCCTCAGTTTTCAGTAGTCTGGAAAGGTCTTTATTTCTCCCTCAGTTCTGAAAGAAAGCTTTTCTGGGTAAAATATTATTGGTTGGAGGAAGGCCTTTATTTCTCTTCAGTTCTGAAAGACAGCTTTTCTGCATAAAATATTTCTTTTATTTTACTTTCTTCTCTTTCTTTCCTTTCTTCCTTTTCTTTTTTTTAATTTTCACCAATATATTAAATATATCATTCTAATCTCCTGACCTGCCAAGTTTCTGCTGAGAAATCTTCCAGATTCCCTTGTATCTGACACATCTCTTTGCTCTTTCTACTTTCAAATTTTTATCTTTGTGTTTGGTTACTGACAGTTTGCTTATAACATGCCTTAGTGTAGTCCACTTTGGGTTGTAACTTGAAAACTTTGCTTTTCATGTACTTAGATGTCCATATCTTTCCCAATATTTAAAGAAATTATATTATAAAGTAGGAAGAAGGCAAGAGACATAAATGTAGGTGATGTTTCTATTCTCCAATCAAACTGACAAAATAAAAACACCAGAAAGCTATGATAAGTTATACATATACCACATAACAACTAGAGCAACCACTATCATGAAAAATTTCAACATACCTGCCTTGACATTTGATCAAACAAATGGAGAGAGCATCAGCAAAGATATAGAAGAACTCAACAACATCAACTAATAGGATCTAATTTATATTTATAGAGCATTCCACCAACAACTGCAAAATACAGATTCTTTTCAAATGTCACATAACTTATGCCTAAATAGATCATATACTGGCTTATAAAACAAACCTCAACAAATTTAAAAGATTAAAACAATATGACTTTAATAATCCAACCATAATGGAAATAAACTAGACATTAATAATAGAAAAATAAGAATAAATTTCAAAACACATGAAATAAAACATTTGGAAATAATTTTTAGGTCAAAAGAGAACTCTTGAGGAAAAGTAAAATAGATTGAACTGAGAGAAAATAAAAATATTTCAAAATTTGTTGGACACAGTGAAAGCATGGATGAGAGAAAACTTTACAGCGATAAATTTATAGATCTCTCTCTTCATGCACATGTACCAAGGAAGTGCCTCCTGAGGATGCAGTAGGAAGGCAGACATCTGTAATCCTGGAGGAAATCTCTCATCATACCCCAAACATATTGGCACCCTGACCTCGAACTTCAAGTCTCCAGAACTCTGAGAAACTAAATTTCTGTTGTTTGAGTCACCTAGTCTACAGTATTTTTGTTTGAAAGCCCAAGTTGACTACAACATATGATAAATACTCTCAATAAAATAAGACCAGCAGAGAATTTTGTCAACTTAATAAAAATACTCAACAAGAAATCAATAGTTACATTGATTAATATCTGTGATAAATATTATAACTGTGATTATTATTTATAATTGTGATTATTATTATAATTGTGATTATAACTGTGTATAACTGTGATTAATAACTGTGATTAATAACTGTGATAAATATTATTATACTGAATGCTATCTAATATTAGGAACAAGGTAAGAATGTATGCTCTTAGCACTCTTAATAACATATATATATATATATATATATACACACACACACACATATTTCTAAAACTTCTAGTTTGTACAGTAAGGCTGAAATAATTATCAAAGGATAGAGAACAAAAATAGAGATATAAAATTGTCTCCATTGGCAAGTGACATTATCACCTTCATAAAAAAACACAAAGAATCTTCAACAAAACTCCTAGAACTAATAAATAAATTCAGAAATGTGATACAAAACAAGATAAACATTTAAAAAATCAATTATATTTTTATATACCACTATGAATAACTAGACACTAAATTTTTTAAAACTATGCAATATTATTTAAAATGACCAGAAAAATAAAATACACTAGGTATAAATCTAACAACATATGTATAGCAGTTATATGCTTGAAAGTATGAAATGCTGGTCAAAGTACTTTTTAAAAAGATCTTAATAAATGGAAAGACATATGATCAGGAAATTGAAGATGTTAATTTTTCTCAAATTTATATACAGTATTTTTGCAATTTCTATCATAAGCCCAGCACATGTGTTCATAAATGTAAATGAGATTATTCTAATATTTATATCAAAAGACAAGAAAGCTAGAATAGGTAAAACAATTTTAAATAAGAATAAAGTGGAAAATATAAATCTACCCAGTTTTAAGATTTAATATCTAACTGTAGCAATCATCAATTCTGGTAACAGCAGAGGGATGAAATACACACAAACACACTCAAAGTATTTTTGATGAAGATGAATAACCAATTCAACTGGAGCAGTGTAAACTTTTCTATATATAGTGCTGGAGATATTAGACATCCTCATGCAAAAATAAAAACTGAACCTTGGCCTAAGACTTAACACCGTAGACAAACAAGAAAACTAACTAAAATTTTTAGTAAGAACATAGAGAAAATAAAACCAGAGGTCTATGGCTAAAGAGTTTTTAGACTTGATACCAAAAATATTATATATAAAATTAAAACAATAATTAGATTCCCATCAAATTTAACAAAAAATAATTCATCTGTGAAAAACTCTGTTACGAAGATGAAAATACTAGATATAGATTGGAAGATATTTACAAAGCACGTGTCTGATAAAAGGATAGAATACATAAAGAACTCTCAAAGCTCATGTTTTAAAAAGTCCATTTAAAAATGAGCAAAAGACATTAACAGACATTGCACTGAAGAGAATATACAGACAGCAAATAAAGACATGAAAACTTCAACATCATCAGCCAATGGGGAAATGCAAATTAAACCACAATGAGATACCATTCCACGTTTATCAAAATAGTTACATTGAATTAAATTTTAAAAATATATACTGACAGTATCAAATATTGGTGAGAAACTGTGTCTCTCATAGACTTCTGAAAAATTGCTTGGTGGATTTCCGGAAGAAATGAAGATCTTTGTTTAGTTCATACAAAAACATATACAAGTATGTTTATAGCTGCTTTGCTTGTGACACCAAAAAATGGAATCCAGGCATCCTTCAACTAGAAAATGTTAAACAAACTGTTACATTTTTACCATGAAATACTACTGAGCAATATAAAGGAATACAATGTTGATATACGCAGCACACTGGATGAATCTCCAGAAAATTATGCTTAGTAAAAATCCAATCACAAGTGATTGCATGTTATATTACTTTTGAATGACACAACTATAGAAATGGAAAACTGATGAGTGGTTTTCCGTTATTAAAGAGCTGGTAGAGAAGGAGGAAATGGTTGTGGCTTTAAGAGTGCAACATATGAGATCCTTTTAGTTACAGAAATATTCTGTAACATAATGGTATCTGTATCTCAGATATATATTGTAATATTGCTTTGTAAGGTGCCACCATTCGGAGAAACAGTGCAAAAAGTACATGAGGCTGGGCGTGGTGGCTCACACATGTAATCCCAGCACTTTGGGAGGCTGAGTTCAGCAGATCACCTGAGGTCAGGCTTTTGAGACCAGCCTGACCAACATGGTGAAATCCGTCTCTACTAAAAATACAAAAATTAGCTGGGGGTGGTGGCACATGCCTGTAATCCCAGCTACTGAGGAGGCAGAGGTTGCACTGAGCCAAGATCATGCCACTGCACTCCAGCCTGGGTGACAGAGCCAGACTTATTAATAAAACAAACAAACAAACAAACAAAAAACAAATACAGGAGGTCCATCTGTGTTATTTCTTACAATAGCATATGAATCTATAATTATTTCCAAATAAAAACTTTAATTAAAAAATTAAATAGTGGCATGGGTAGTAGCTACCATACTGGAGAGCACAATTCTATACTGTAGCTATTATATCTTACGCATGTATCCTCCCCACTATTTTGTGAGGAATTTAAACCTACTTTCTTAAATATATCTCTTTGAACTAAAGTATCTCACACGTGCCTATAGTATAATAGATAGTCGATAGATGCTAATTTTTGGATATTTTTCTATGTGTTTTTTAGATATTTTGTTTGTATTTTCTTTCTTTTGGCTAAATTAGACTACTAAGTATCATGAGCTGAAATGGGGATTTTTTTATCCTTTTATGTCTATAGTCTTAGCATAAAGATGATGTTTAATAACTTTCACTTTATAAATCTTCAAAGCACATCAAAGGTCTGTGGATTGTACTTACCATTATAGTGAATAAGATTCTATCCTATAAATTGTTCCATTAGCACAAGTCTTGAGAGAGCTGAACTTCTGCTCCCATGAACAAATATGCTACAGTCTATCATAGTACCCAATGGGTAAAGTTGTGTGCTTGTTATTAAGGGTGAGTAGCCAAATGCTACGATTTCTGAAAACATGGGTGAGACAGAAGAAGAGAAACTAGAGACATTATTTCCATAAGATAAATTACTTGTCAGCAAGCAGAAGCTAATAGCCAAGGGTAGTAGTTCTGAAATTAAAATAAGATTATGAACAGAGACTAGTCTACAGAATGCAGGAACATTGCATCTAAAAGATATTTTAGTAATACATACAATTCCAAGTTAGAAATTCCAGCAATAAGCCAAATTTGGCTTATTCTTTATTTTTACACATGCTATAAAATTGAAAACTATAAAACAGATATTGAATATTGAATAAGCAGGACAAAATTAATTAATAAATCACTTTAGTTTTCTCCTTGAGTATTCTATAAATACGAGTTACAGGAATTTCATGTATATTTGGTCTCAGGTTATGATCACTCTTAAGCGAACATTTATAATGCTTTAAAAAATCTGGATGGGGCAGTGTCTGACACCTGTAATCTCAGCACTTTGGGAGGCCAAGGCAGGTGGATCACCTGAGGTCAGGAGTTCGAGACCAGCCTGACCAACATAGTGAAACCCCATCTCTACTAAAATTACAAAAACGTTAGCCGGGTGTGGTGGTGGGCCCCTGTGATCCCAGCTACTCGGGAGGCTAAGACAGAAGAATCGCTTGAACCTAGGAAGCAGAGGTTGCAGTGAGCTGAGATCAAGCCACTGAAATCCAGCCTGGATGACAAAGCAATACTCTGTCTCAAAAAGAGAAAAATAAATTGCCTACAGTGTTGATTCAAAAGGTAGATTTCTGTGATTATCATAAAATATTATCATTAAACATGTCTGGTGTGTCTCTGTATCTGCATGCTGATTAACAACCCATATAATTATGATGCAAGTAACTGGACCAAATTTACAAAGAAGCCCTGCCCTATAGCTGAGAGGATACTAATCCTTCAGGAGTGACAAAAGTGTCTACCTGTGGAGAAGATGAGGTAATGCAGAGATGAATCTGGCATTAGTTGCCAAAAATACATTTGATAATGATTTATACATGCCAAAAAGTATATTTATTTTGAGCCCAAGACTGCTGGCCTTATACTTCACATGACTAACTGAAAGTAATAAAAGTAATTATCCATAGAGCATACTGCAGTCTGCCTTTCTCTGCCAACTCATTTTTCTTGTTTCTCAATAAATGCTACTGGGAAGCCAGAGTGAATGATTTTGGGCAATAAATTGTTGAACCCTGTGGAGAGCCATTTTTAATGATAGGTCACCTTTTGATCTTAGAACTAGGAGGAACTAGGTTACTTCTCTAAAGTGTACTGATCATAACCCTTGTAGAATTAACACCAACTAGGCTAAATAAATGGACTGTGTAAATTACACAAGTGGATATGTTGTCTGTTTGCCTTGCTAACCTTCACTAAAGCAGGAGTCACTGCTCTCATTAATTCTTCATTTTCTCAAGTTAATTAACTAGTGTGTGGTGCGGTGTCCTCATTTTAAAAAATGAAATAATACTATATTAATATAAGGTGTTGTAATGGTTGAATACTTTTTTATAAAACTCTGCAAGATTAGTGAGAGAAATAATGCCAAGCTTAAATCATGTTAAGATTGCATTTAAACATCTTAATTATAGTTGTAAAATTCATAATTAAAATATACTCACAGCATAGGATAAGCTCCAATCTATATTGTTATATTACCATATTTTTGTAGACTCTATCTCCATCACATGTTTTAAATGCAGGCAAATTCTAAGTTCTGCTCAAAGTACTGCTTTAAAATTCTCTTTTTCATTATTTTAACTGCACTCATAGTCTTTGAGCATTGAAATATTTTGAAATAATTTTAAGCTCCTTTGAAGGGCTATAAGGCCACATCATACAATCTCTGATCATTTGCTATAACTATAATTTACAGTGATAGCTTATTTAAGGATAAATAACAGATTAACACAATAATCACTTTGATGAGTGCTTTATATCTAGACTTGACCATTTTCCTTTATGTTCTATAAGGACCATATGCTTTATAAGAATACCAGCAGGAGAGTTCTTATAATTGAAACAAAAGAATGTGTCTTGATACACATTTCACAAAAATGTTACAATAGCACGATTCTGCTAACTTAGTAAAACTGTTTAAACACACCTGAAAGGCAACCAGAAACAACCAGAGTAATCACCTAGTGTTACTTTTGAACAAATACAAAGCAATTTATCCTGTTTTTGGTTCATTTTTCATACGGGTTCCAGAAAGTATGTGAAATTACATATGCATATTTGTAGATATTTAAGTGTGTGTGTAATATTTATATACAAATTTAGTAATCAAAGGCTTTGAAAAATCTTTCCCTTCTATTTATTTCCTATATATTCCTAATGTCCTAATGAATGTGAGTGGTTCACTTTATTGTGGCACATGCAGAAATCCATTCCCATAGCAGAATCGTCAAGATAGTTCTGCTTAACTTTGATATTCAAGAAATACTGTTCATTCTGAATAAGGGGGAAGCTTTTACAACAACATTGATGGACCTAGAGGACATTATGCTAACTATAATAAGTCAGGAACAAAAAACAAAACAAATGATCTCACTAATATATAAAATTTTAAAAAGCTGAACTCATAAAAGAGGAGAAGAGAATAGGATTACTGGAGGCGGGAAGAGGTGGGAGATGGAAAAAAGGTGGATATTGATCAAAGGGTACAAAGTTTCTATTAAATAGAAACTTTCTATTGTATTTATTTCTCCATTCCAGATCTCTGTTGGGAGCTCTAAACTATGTACCAAACTGTCTAACGGATAATACTACTTGGATTCTCATAGACAAGTAAGAAACATAGTATCTAAAACATAGGAAATTCCCTAATATTGCTAAAATGTCCCCCATCCCAATGAATGCTACAATGATTCACCTAATTGGTCAAGTAACAAATTTAAGCATCAGTTCATTCTTCTCTTTCTTCACCAACTACAATCCACCAACATGTTATTTTCATTTCACTTCCTAAATTGTTCTCTAATCTCTCCATCTCTTTCAATCTCTGCTATCACAAACCTAGTTGAAGACGTTGTTTCTCTCACCTAGATGATAACAATGGCCTCTTAACCACTCTTTGTTCTCTCTCTCTCTCTCTGTCTACATATATATATATATATATATACACACACACACACACACCGATCTCTCTCTCTCTATATATATATAGAGAGAAATATCTATCTATATCTCTCTATATATCTATCTATATACATAGATTATCTATTTATATATATAGATCTCTCTCTCTCTTTCTCTCTCTATATATACTTTGCTATAAAGCATTTAATAATCTTTTTGGATGTTCAAGGGAATAATAACAATAATTCTCTTTTACCATCCTTAATGGGACCAGTTGTGGCAGAAGATTTAGAGATATGAAGAACAAAATATATTGATCAATATAACAAAACAATAGTATCGATAATGGCTAACGCTTAGATATCATAGGTATTTTGCTTATCGCTCTTCTAATTGCTTTGCACATATCAACTAATTTAATTAAATCTGTTAATGTTAATCATGCCTATATATACAGAATAAAAATAGATATATTATATATACTATATATATAATATATATAGTATATATAATATATAAATATTTTATAGTAGTACATCTTGAGTCATACTATTTGGGAATGTAGAAGATGTACTACTATAAAATATTTATATATTATATATACTATATATTATGTATATAATATATATATTTTTATTCTCTCTCTATATAGGCATGATTAACATTAACAGATTTAATTAAATTAGTTGATATGTGCAAAGCAATTAGAAGAGCGATAAGCAAAATACCTATGATATCTAAGCGTTAGCCATTATCGATACTATTGTTTTGTTATATTGATCAATATGTTTTGTTCTTCATATCTCTAAATCTTCTGCCACAACTGGTCCCATTAAGGATGGTAAAAGAGAATTATTGTTATTATTCCCTTGAACATCCAAAAAGATTATTAAATGCTTTATAGCAAAGTAATCCTACAAGGCAAAGAGAAGGTATGTAACTTGACCCAGGTCTCAAACTTGTTCAGCTGGCTAAACCTGGAATATAACATCTATCTGCATCATGTCAAAGCTAGTACCCTTTCCTATTTCTCATTGCCTCTCAGAAATAAAATTCAAAACATTAGGCTCTAAGTTGTTATTTTTTTCTGTTATTAATCCAAATAGTAACATCAACAACAAAACCAAAAATAAATTTCTTTTTCACGCTTAAGGAGAAAAATACATGTGAAGCATCAGAAGTTGTATTTTTTTTTTCCATTTAAGACTTAAACCTTTTAATGAGAACTAATTTAATGAACATAAAATTAACAGTAATACACTTTTGTAATACATTTTACAAAGCAGTCTTATAAAGGTGAATTGATGAGGCTTTAAAGGGTTCAACGTTAAGACAAAAGTTCAAATTTCTATTTTCTGATTGGTGTTAATTTTTTCAGTGTATATTTGCTGATGTGATTGGATATGAATATGATCAATAGTCATTTATGATATATTTTGGTAATGACATGCATTTAAGAATTGATTATCCTGTTATTTGTGATTTTCAATTTTTGCTTGATGCTATTATAAAACTTATCAAATATCCTATTTCTATGTTCCTATTACTTCTGTTCTATTACTTCACTTTGAAATTACAGATTGGAAAACTTTTCAATACTTTCGTAAGCTTTAATTGTGTTCTTATTTCCGTTTAGTTCAACATCTGTTATAAACTATGACTGCCTCAGTTTTGGTAGATATAAAAAGATTATTCTTTTGTGTTCATTTTTTTTTTTTTGATTAGGAAATCTCCTTCAAAGATATTGTAGACCCTCAAAATGGTGCTTTTTACATATAATTGAGTCAAATTAAATTGAATTGAAGTAATGCATTCTGCTATTATCTCTCATTTTACTGAAACATATTTATTGGAAAACACATTTACCTCTGAACCTTGGGAGATATGCAAGTCCCCCAGTAAAAAGAAGTAATTTATGTTTTTTCACCTCATGGATTTCACATCACTCAGAAACACATGGAGACACTTTCAATGAGGCATCCACAGGAAGGCTCAGTGGGATGTCTGACAGTTTAAAGTAAAGAGAAGGATGTGGAATTTGTAAGGATAACCTACAAAAGACACTAACATAAAACAACCTTCATAGTTTTATGTTCCCCTTTGTCAATAAAAAAGGAAACTACTAAACTATAGAACAAACAAGTGATCTGTGTTTTGTCAATTTCTTATATATAATTTTAGCCCTGTCACCTAGGACTGACATGTCTGTATCTTTATGGTGCTATTATAGTGTATGTCACAAAGAGAAAGTGTCAAAGCAATTTTCATGAATACATGAAACTAAACCTTATATGAAATCATTGAGGGAAAAGTGTGCCATACTTATAAAAGTGTTCAGAGACTTGGAGAAGATTAATTGATTTTGTTAAAATGGATGACATACATTATCCACTAAATAAGTTGCACATACACATCCCTATGGGTTATCACTACAAAAAATATACATTCTCATTTATGGTGAGTTGTACACATGAATGTAAAGAAAAAATGCAATGGAAATAAATGCAAAACAAAACATTTATTTTATCATGCTAAATATAACAAGTTTCAAGCAAATTTAAGAAGTGCATTTCAGAATTATATGTAAAAACTAATGTGAAGAAAACATTTAACAAATAACCTAATTGAAGACTATTTTTTACATTTTAAAGAAACCAGTTACAGCTTCAATCAGTTATTAGAATGGAATTAAATTATGTGTGTATAATTTACACATTCATGGTACCAAAAATACTGAATATTAGTATTTGAAAACAATATTGATAAGCAATTTTTTGAATATGAATTTATAATAATGCTACAATTTGTAGCTTTCATAGAGAAGAATGAAGAGTGATGATGGAAATAGGAATGAATTTACCAAAAAGAAAAAGAAAGCAATATGAAGAAAAGCAATAAAATTTAATGGAAAATGATGAACGTTCTGATTCTGATTGGATAGTGAATATAGATGGTCTTGTTTGAATGTTAGTGTGCTCATGAATTGTTAAAGTCAGCTACCAAAAGCTATATTCATGTATTTTCCTTATCTGCTCATCAAGTATTATTTCAATTAAATATGACAGGAAAGATATGGGCAAACAAACTTTGAAAATATGGTATTCATGTTGAATGCCCTTTAACTTAGGTTTCTGTCATTTTTACATTTATGTTTCATATGCCATGTAAGGTTTTCTTGTGGGACTGTCATAAAACACTAGTAGTGCTTATTTTTCACATGAGCTATGATCAAAACATCAACATTTTGCCAGAGGCTTTCAGTTTGTTTTACACCAACCAACTACTTTGGAGTCATTAAAAAGCACTCATGGAACATTCTATAGATAGGTTATGCGTGACATACTCACTGATGCTTTAGTAAAGTGCCACATACTATCACGTTGTAACTGATTTTTAAAGGTTACTGGCAAGGTTGTTAAAAGGAAACAAGAAAAAATGAGAAAAATTGTATTATGTCGGTTTTTGAGGTTATATATATATATATATGCTATTGGTTAGATTCTTTTTCCTGACTTGTCATTTTCTTTTGAACTCTCACATATGCTTGAGAAATTTATGATTTGAAGTGAGAATCATGAGATATTTAGTGGCTACAGATAAATATATCAAGGCTGAATATCTAAAAGTAAACTACAAAGGGTGAGAAGTCAAGCACAGCACAGTAAACATAATAGTTTGATTTGAGAATGCTGTAACTATTATATCTTACAGTGGGAAATAGCTTGCAGCTAATGCTAAGTTTCTGATATGGGTGCTGTTCTTCGACTTATATCTTGTTTATTATTTCTTCAATTTACACAAAAAGTAAAGCATTTTCTATATATGTAATAATCATAAAAACATACAGCAAAATATTGTTAGAAACAATTTAACTCTTCAAAGATAATACTTATTTTTAGTGAATACAACTTGTTTTCAATTCAATCTCACTAGTTAGAAAAGATTTCTTCTCTTACAATATAAAGTTTCCACTTAATTAATATCTAATTTGAAAATAGGAGTATTATAGGTTAATCACTTTTTCACTGGGGTTCAAGCACTTCTGGAAAAGCTAAAGGAGAATGTACCACAGAGAGCAGCTTCTTCCTGCACTTTTATGAAATCATCAAAATGTCAGAAAATAATATTTATCTCAGCATCATAGCTCAGTGGTGTTTGATAGCCACCTAAAATCATGAAAATGTTTCCAACATAAGAAGAATATCATGCAGGCCTGACTTTTTTATCTGTACATACTAAATATCTTATATCTCATAATTCTCATGGCAGGGTAATCATGTAGAGACTGTTAAAGGGTGAGCTGAATAATATGGTGGAAAGAGTCCTGCTGTTATTTTTTAATCTTAAATAAGTCATTTAATATTGTATCTGTCCTAATGGCTTTAAATACAGGATTTAGACTAAATCAGTAATTTCTAATCTGCTTCTAGAAGCTTCTTTCATTATTCACAAAATATTTGGCTCTAATTACCATAAAAAATTTAGTATTTGGAGATAGTTGATGATCATTTGAATGCTGCTCAGCTGTGGGACAGGAAAAAGTGCCTAAGGCAGCTACCAATAGACTCTGTATTGTCTGATGGAGGTCCAAATCACAACTTCAGCCATCGTCACTTGAGATGTCCCAGTCCCCAAGAACCCAGTTTCTCAAAATATTTTGCTTGAAAAATAAACAATTATTTTGCTGAAATAAAATCATTTAGTCTTTATTCCAATAATTTAATCATTAACATTTTCTAATTATAGATATCAATTTACTAATAAATTTATTTTTCTTGACTATAAGAGAATCCCTGAAACTTTGAAACTATTCCTTAAATATATTTCTGAACAATTAATTTAGATTGTGCATTCTGTGGTCGTCTGTCTACCTAAAGAGGATATGACGTTTATAACAATATTTGTCATAATTGATACTTTGGGTCCTAGTGGAAAACACATGCTTAGGAATAACCATTTCTCAGCAACAAAATACTGGAAGAGGCTCAAGCAATAGACAGTAAATATTGTCCAATGAGATGGTCTGTAAGGTAACAATATAATAATACCCTAATGCCTGGAATAAGACCCATGTTTATGACAGGGATGATACTCTTAATATAACTCTTTGGGGAAATGTGTATCTCCTTGGAAGAAGAGTAGCTCCAGAGTGTTTTCTTGTGATAAAACTAAGGAGAGTATCAACACTCACATTTTAGTTCTGAATCTCTTTACTTATTTTCTGTGTATAATTAAGATATTACCAGGATCAAGTTTGTTAATAATTCAGGGTTTGAAGCCCACTGCCTGCCTTACAATTATTCTTTTTTGGCACCTGGGTGAGATAAGATAATGACTGGAATAGGGTAACAAGGAAGGAAACCTCTGTTACAGCATTAAGACATTTGTGGTTTATCAGAATTTGTTAATAAAGAGAAACTCTAGAGAGAAAATACAGAACAAAATCCACATAGCAGAATAGCAAGTTTGATGTATAATAAAAGAAGAGGAATACAGATAATGTAAGACAAACATATTATGTCATCCTATAAAGAAAAAATCAGATAACCTTTAAAATCTGATAGTTTCTCCTCTGTCTGGTGATGGGGCCAACTAAAAATTCTTGTTCACAATACAACTTTCTAGGCTCTTAAATTATAAGTGTGAGAAGTAAAATCATTTATGGGAAAACCAGGAGAGAGAGTAAAGGGGAAGGCATAAGAAACAAGAGTAAAAGAATGAGAAAGAGAGAGAGGAAGAGGAAGACACACATTAGCATTTCTTGTAGGATAGATTTGGTGTTGATGAAATCCCTCAGTTTTTGTTTGTCTGTGAAAGTCTTTATTTCTTCTTCATGTTTAAAGGATATTTTTGCTGGATATACTATTCTAGGATAAAAGGGTCTTTTTTGTTTTGTTTTGTTTTCCTTTATCACTTTGAATATGTCATACCACTCTCCTGGCTATAAAGTTTCCACTGAGAAGTCTGTTGCCGGAAGTATTGGAGCTCTTTTGTATATTACTTGTTTCTTTACCCTTGCTGCTTTTAGGATCCTTTCTTTATCCTTGACCTTTCAGGGTTTGATTATTAAATGTCTTAAGGTGGCCTTCTTTGGGTTCAATCTACTTGGTGATTTATAAACTTTTTTGGTCGGTGTCTAGAAAGTGTTGAATTTATTTCTTTTCTAGATTTCCTGCCTGAGTTCTTTTATTAACAAATTAGGTTATTAGGCAATTACTCTTGATTGATTCTGTTTTTTTTCCCCAGATTTTCCTTTTCAACTTCTTGTAGAAATTTTCAATTATAATTTGTTACTTGGTTTTCATTTTATTACATGATATAAGACTATTTCCTTTAATATTTTCTTGGGTCTCATTGATAATATACATCTCACTAAATCATTAGAGTCTGAATTATTTGTATCACCTTAAAATTTAAAAAAGGTAGTTTGCAATAGAAGGAAACTATAAATAGTAGTGTCACTTTTTTTAACTTAAAAGAAGAAACTGAGGCAAAATGAATGTAAGTGGAGAATTTATGTGGTCCCAGTTTGAGGATTGCAACCCAAGAAACACACTTTCAAATTAAGTAGATTTTTAAATGCAAATTGAGAAGGTATGGCGAAAATTGACTCAATCTATTCATATGGAACAGAAATAAGCTAATAGATGATTGACTAACAGCTACCAAACTTCTCAGAATAGTCATTGTTAGTTTGTGATTAACCCAGTTTCTTATATTTTTTTATATAACCAAAAGGGATATAGGAATTTTGGGGAAGTAACTGTGGCCTCAGGCCTACTCCCTTCAGTAACTATAATTTAGTTAACCTTTATTTGTTCAATTTTACTCTCAGTTTATGCTCCTTCAGAAGAAGAAGAGGATAAAGTATATTACATATTCCCAAAGGCCAGACTGGGCTTTGGTGTGGCACAACTCACAAGGTAAATCTCTCTCCTTTCTTTCAAAGAACGGGAAAAACCTGCATAAAGGTTATGGATGAGTCGTGGAGAGAGAAGTGAGAAGAAAAGCACATTTTCAATGAATAGGAAATTTTGAGAACTAACAGACCACAAATTAACTGTAACTTTGCACATTAATTCGTCTAACTGCAATTCAAAATCATGTTTTTGTCATATAATTAAACTTTGAACAATTAAGTAATAGGTAACACAGTGCTTCAAAATATTGCAATATAAGAGAAAAACATTTGCATTAGATATCACTTTAAAAACATAATTTAACATGCTACAGTGTGTATTTGTAGAGATTAAGAGAAATGGTCTCAACACATATTTGTGAATATTTTAAAATAATGTAATTATGAGTCTGTCAAAAAGAATATATAGTTTTCAGTGGAAAATTAAATGCATTATCTTTTAAACCTGAGGTTTAGTGTCCGTTTTATCCCTAATACTGATGTAATAATTTTTATCCTTCCTAAATTTCTTCACTTCTTTTTGTTTACTCTTTCAAATACCAGTAGATGGATATCATGCTACTGCTTATTTGTAGATCAGTCAAGCTGAACACATTTATTTTCTTCAAAGAAAATGCCAGGAAATCCAAATCAACCCTGTGCAAAAAAAAACTACTTTCAAAAATACAAAATTTACATTCTGAATATCAATTGTCATAAGAAAATAAGAAAAAATACCTGCCATTTTTTTGATATAGTCATGAAGCTAGTTACAATGGGTTTATAGTGAAGGGATGCCATTTAAAGCTTACTTTCATATAATTTTCACACTCCATGTTATTTTTCTCATATTCCACACAAAACAAAAATAAGTAAAAGCAACAATCAAATTTAAGATCTAAGAAATTTATAAATATTCAGCTATAGCAGCTGAATTAAAAAAAGAAAACATGCAATCAAATTTTTTTTCATTTTTTATAAATCTGATCAAATCTCATTGTACTTAATTTTAAGTGACTGTCTGGCTTCAGTTGATAATGAGTAAGCCATAGTCCTGAGCTTCAAAATCATTATTGATTGTTGAGAGGGTTGAATTAATCTAACTGAGTCTACTGCAGTCTGGCTCAAAAATGGTTAGAAAAGATAATAGATTTATAAACTGACAGGACTGAAAAGCTATAGTAAGGTCATAAAGCCTATTAAATTCTTCTTTATGCCATCTACATCAATTATATGTAGAGGTCTTAGGCATTTATAATTGGGTATAAAGGAGAGACACGAAATATAACCACATTAATTTTGTACAGTTTTAAGATTTTCAAATTTCTTTTTCACATCTTTTTTGAGAAATGTTTATAGTATTGCTGGAAAATAAGGAGTGATAGTGACAGGTATGATTTACATTTTCACAGATGATAAAGAAAGAACCAGCTTTATTGGTTAATTGGACAGTGCTATTTTTAACCAGCAAAATATCTCTAGAAAAAGGATTTGATGACTCAATCTTACTTGAGTAAATCTCAAGAATATAGTAATTGATTAAATATTTATTGATACTGGTCCTTCAAATTTTAGATATAAAGTAACTTTCTCAAAAAAAACCTTTTTCTATGCCCTAACATATTAGATCCTTTTGTTATGAGATCTTATTGCATTGCTTATTTATAGCAGATATTTATCGCAGATGTGCCTTAATATTTAATGTAATATTTGCTGTTTGATGTTGCCCTCCTAAAGTCTGTAATAGTAGCGGCACTGATGTTTTAATAGCAGTTACATTCCTAGTGCCTAATACAGTGCCTGCACCCAAGATTTATTCAAGGATTTTGGTTAATGAAACATGCTTCTTTTATTAATCTTTTTGCCTACATAACTATCTTCTAGAGTATCAAGTACAAAAGATACTGAGTTGGAGTTTAGCAGTTTTGCATGTTACTCTGAATTGTCATTCACTACATACATAGTTTATTGTTTCAATTCATGTTTCGGGGACATACTGTTGTACTGGAAACATTTGAGAATTATCATTTTTATTCGCTTGAATGTTTCCTTCTCTTTTATTAATCATAAATAAGTATAGTTATGTATAAATTATCAACCATAATCATTTATGATATATAAATACCAAGTGTCTTGAAGTAGGCAAGAGTTCTGCAAAGTATCACGAGTGGGCAGTATTAGGCAATAAGCACGGTATGTCCACAGGAGTGGAGTTAATGGATTCCTTTTTGTACTCCTTTTCTGATTTCATGTGATACAGAGCTCCTACTTGATAAGCAGTAGTATTGTTTGCTTTTGTTTTCTCTGCATGATTAACTGGGATAGTGAGGTGAACCTTAGTGGGAAGTGATTGGGTAACTTTCCACAGAACTGTTAGAAAAGATATGGGAAAAAAAGGATTGAGATAACTTTATTTAGATGTTAAATTTTCTGGAATGTCTCTGATCAACTCCTATATTCTTGGTTATACAATGCATTTTAATATTTTGTACTATATAGATTTCTTCATAATATTAATACAATCATTAGCTAAATGAATAGAAATCAAATTTAAAGCAATATTATTATTTTACTTATAAATAAATTTAATGCATTTAACCGGCACACGAATTTTCTTTAAAGTTACCCCAAATAAGAGACCAGTATACTTGTAAACAAGTTTGCCAAAACCCAGACATAGTCATATATTTCAGTAATATTTCATTTCATAAAAATTGTTTCTTTTTTTCACCTGTTTTTCAATATAATTCTGAATCTCTTTACCTTTCTCTCTCTCTCTCTCTATCATCTAAATTTGATCCTGATGTGTCTATTTACTGGTATAGAATAGTCACATCATCATTAGTAATTTTCATAAAACTAAAAAACTGAATCTTTTTAGAAAAGATGATGGATAATATTATGGACCACTGCATTTTGGCAGTTCTTATTATATTTCCCTTTACCAATTAAATAATCAGTACAGTAAGTAAATCTTTGGACCCAAGTATCAAGTAAGGAAAGCCGTCATTATGGGTGGAGGAAAACTGAACTTTCATATTTTGATTGAACTAAGATTAATTTTGATCCCGCACTTGCATCATTTGAGAGTAATTTGAAAAAAACAGAACAATCATGTTGGGAGTGCAGAAACATTAAGAAAGCACATACTACTAAAAACATAATTTTGGCAAGATTATTACATTATAAATAATATATCTCAGGACTCCTACATATGTTATTGAATAATATGCAGATGGTAATCTATTATAAAAGGGTTTTTAGACTTGAGGAGCCACAAATTAGGCTATCTAATGAAATAAATTTCTAAGTGTATTACATATGGACAAAGAACAGCAAAGAAACTATTTGAAACAATAAAGTAAGTTAATATTGTAAAACAATATTGGTATTAAATGTAACTTTATAGTAATCACATGATTTCAAAGCAGTTAAGAGGTTTTCTAAAAACTGTAAGAAAGGCTATTATTTTGGCAATATTTTCTTATTTTAAAAAGAAATAATGTGTTTCTCCAAAATCTGCATAGTAGAAAATTAAATCCTTCATAAAGCATGGAAAAAACAACATATGAAAGTTTGATTACAAATTATAAGAGAGACTGACATACAAATATTAAATCATAGTTTAACTGGATAATAGGTAAATAAATTCAGGCTTTAAAACCTGCAGTTAAAAATTTTAATAAAACCCATGAAGTTGTTAACCAGAAAAAAAAAAAGACAATACTGAATTTAAGGCAGTTTTTAGATAAGTAGGCTAGAGGATAGAAAACAGCAGACAGGAGACTTCAGAGTCCCTTTGAATGTGTGGCAAAATAACTAATAAGGGTAACTGTGGATTCTAAACTAACCACTATCTTCTGATGGCAAAGATATATTTGTGCTTTTTAGAATCCTAGGACACATTCAAATCCAAACTGTAAACATGTATTTCTTAGCCTTGTTATTTACTTTCAATAATTCTAATGAGTATATAAATGGTACATCAAAATTTCCTCAAATACCTTTTATTCTAGGTATTTTTTTGATTGTGGTAACAATACATCACATAAAGTTTATCAACTTAATCTTTTTTAAATGTATGCACTAGTGTTAACTATATGCACATCATTGTGTAACACATCTCTATATCTTTTTCATTTAGCAATACTGAAACTCTATAATCATCGAGCAATTCGCTTCCCCCCGCCCCTGCCCACCATGTTCTCACCTCTGGCAATCATCATTCCCATTTTCTGTTTCTAATATTTTCTCATATAAGTGGAATCATACAGTATTTCTCTTTCCATGGCAGGCTTATTTCACTCTACATAAGGTCCTCAAGTTTCATTCATAGTGCAGGATAAGACAGTATTTCCTCAATAGAATTTAGAATGCCAAATTTACACTGATGTGTTTGTTTAAAAGTTATTTCAGCAATCCAGAAGAAATTTTTTACCTCTTAAAAGGAAGAAAACTGCTTGTAAAAGATACTCATAGAGATCTTCCATTATATAAAGCTGATAATAATCATTTAAGTATAATTTTATTATATACATTTTAATTTTATAATATTTTTGCACAACTGAGTACAATGAGTTACTTCCCTTGTTTTAATGGTGTCATAACACAACATTCTACAAATTCACTGTTTCATATGAGTATTAACTCATGTTGTATGCATAGATATAGTAGATGCTTTCAAACTTTTACTTGATTGCAAGTCACATGTATTATAATGATGTATTTACTTGTGTAAAAAAAAGTAAAAATTTCTTCTCTATTAAGGAAATTCTTCTCTATTAAGGAAAATATTTACAGGAAATGTTTACATTATGCAAAAGTAATGTCTGGTAAGGGCATATTATAATATTTACAAATAAATGAATTCAAAAATATCTTCTGTGCCTACGATTGTATATAGTTCACAAAATTTGTGTAGAGTTCATGGTTGATCATCTATAGTTAAGAAAAGAGTGATCTCAAACTAATATTTAAGTTTTCAGTCATGTTGGATAAAGACACAAACAAAGGAGTGGACCAATTTTTAAAGAGGATATCGTTAGTTTGAAAAATCTTGGGTTTTGGGGAATTTTGTGCCATCCAAGCAGAAATGGTGGGCTAAAGTTGTCTATTTGAACCCAGAATTTAGGAAAATCTGTGCTTAGAGATATTGATTTGGGAGTTATCAACATACAAGGGAAACCTATAGAATGAGAAGAATAGAGAGTCCATTTGTGTACAGAGTGAAACTACTCCTTAATCACTGTTAGTCTGTAATGTAGTAAATTGATCCAGGAATAATTAAGAATTGACTATATATATTTAAAAAGAGCAGTTGAATTGAAAGTTCTGCTAAATTTCTGTAAACCCTCTGTAGAAGCTAGCTTGAATAAAATCTTCTCTTACAGGATGATCTGAAAGTGATATTTAGGCAAAACTTCCACAATGGTTATCTTTCTAAGTACATCTTAGCTGAAAATATTTTTGTATCTTTGCACTATGTACAGAGTTTAAACTGTGTGCTTGATATATTCTATATAGATGTCATTCAAATATTATTTACATCACTGTATTATAAGTACTTATTTACTTATTCTTTGTCTGCCTTTACAAATTGTGAAATATTTGACTACAGGGTATTAGTATTATTCCTCAATCTGGTACTCAGGGGCAACTTCCTTGGCTTTATTTACAGCAGTCAATTCATTTGCAGCCCTGAAAATAAGTGAAGTTGTGACTGACATTCAACAAATGTTTACCAAGTTAAAAACTGCCTTAAAAATAAAACCATTTACTATTATTTGGCAGCACTATTTGGCAGGATTGTTACTACTATTGGCATGACTATGATTTCCCCACCACCACCTCACTGCTTATGTTTCTGGTCTCCTCACTTATGAGCAACCATGTATTCTCCATTTGATCAGTCAATTCTATTGTGAAAACTCTTTCTGATTGGCCAGGGCTACAGATGGAGTTCAGTCAATCATTCAGAATAGGGGTGTAGTTGTTTGTTGTTGTTTCTTTATGTTTGAATTGAGATGCATCTAGGTCCAGAGAAGTGACATAATTTAATGTAACTGTCTCTCACACACTTGGGGATTTTAATTCCTTTGTCCATGTTTATTCTAGTCTTTCCAGTTTGAAAACAGTGTCTTTGGCTGAAAATATATTAATAAAAGCAAGTTTGAAAATGACTAGTTTTGCTCTTTCTGTATTATCTTTATGTGAGATAACACCTAATCCAGAAATGGTGGTAAATTTTCTAGTTATTGTTTTACTTATGTTCTTAAAGTTCATGCTGTTGTTTAATTCGTCCTTGGCTATGCATCATAAATGCTATCTTATATACATATCTTTAAAAACTCTGCTTAGAGAAAAAGCTTTGCTGCCACATTAGTTGCTTTTGGTTCTTTGTTATTCTTTGTTCCAATTTTATTTGTTTTGTTTGGTTGATTATTCATTTCAGTAATAATATTGAATGAATTAAAGTTAATATCAGTACAGTTCTGGTATCTTGAAGCCTAATAGTATTTCAAGACACTGCCAATGCCTGAATCTAAGGCTGGTATTTGTGCATAATTCACAAGAGTAAAAGTTTAAAATGTGCACTTTTTAAAGCACATACCCTACTTTCTCATTTTGGATGATATACAGCATACTGCTTGTTAGAAAAGGTTATTTATAAGATTTTTAGACACCTGCAATGCAATCTGCTTGAGGATTATTACAATAGCCTGATTTAAATATCAATTTTGTCAGTTTGAAGAATTAGATTTCTACAGTATATCAAAATTGACTTCTGGTTCTTAATAAGATGACAAACTAATGTGGGCTGCTGACTCCCTCTCTCAATTGTAACCCTAGAGATGCTGTAGGAGGGAGACTAACAGAGTTGAGATACTCAAGTAAATTATTTTAAAAAAATTATAGAGAAAATAATCTGCATGTGTCTCAGAAATGACAGCCCAGACCAGTGGAGAGGGCAAGCGAGATAATGGGTAGGGAAGAATCTTCTTGTTGTATAAGGTCTTGACCTTCACATTGGACTAAGTCCCTCATTTCTCACCGTGTCATTACTGAAAAGGCAGAATAACAGAATTGCCAGCCTTCTGACAGCTGGATACAGTGGGAATGCTAATCCTATTCTCCCGAAGATCCCGTAACCAAAAGCACAGCATTAAGCCAGTCCTTGACCATCCTCCCTGAGCCCATCAACATGGAATGATACAACCAAAAGATGCAGCTGGGCTAGAACAGGGAGCTCTCAGCTAGGCAGAATTCCCTAAGGGGGCTGAAGGAGTATGGTACATTTCCAGATGGGACCAGATGAGAGAAGCTATCAAAACAGGGTTATATCCTGGCTGTACCCTCTCACCACACAAGATGTTACCTGGGTAACAAATTAATATTAGAAAACAGAGTTCAAGAAAGAAATACCATTAGAAAAAATTAAGTTTTATACAGTAAAGGAAATATCTGCTTAATAAAATACAATGACTATGAACATATACTGAGAAGAGCAGTATAGATCATCAAATGTCTTTGTAGGTTTTATCACTTGTTTCTCAAAAAATGGTTTGGAAGAAAAAAAAAACTGATGAATCTGTTGAAGATGTAAATGAATTAATGATTACCTAGAATTAGTAAGTCTGTATTTGTTGTTGCTGTTGAGATGGAATCTTGCTCTGTCTCCCAGGCTAGAGTGCAGTGGCACAATCTCAGCTCCCTGCAACCTTCACCTCCTGGGTTCAAGTGATTCTCCTGCCTCAGTCTCCTGAGTGGCTGAGATTACAGGCACCTGCTACCACACCTGGCTAATTTTTGTAGTTTTAGTAGAGATGGGGTTTCACCATCTTGTCCAGGCTGGTCTCACACTTCTGACCTTGTGATCCACCTGCCTCGGCCTCCCAAAGTGCTGGGATTAATGCGTAAGCCACCACACGTGGCCAGTAAGTCTATATTTACAACAGAGGATATTTATGCTTATTAAGCACACTTGTAACATGACAATATTTAGCAAATATTAGATCACAATGGTACTTAAAGTTCTAAAAATATACAAGGTTTTACGACAAACTATAAGAACACTAGATGTCAATAAGAATAATAAATTAAAAACTAATTAATAAAATGTATAGAATAACTCTTGGTTTAAAGTGAAAAACCAGAAAGGACTTACTTAGCCGTGAACCAAGGTTCAAAACAAGTCTGCGATCAGATATCAAGAAATTTGCCTTATTTGCCCTCTGAGCAGAATTTGATATAATCAAGGAATTTTTTTTTTAAACATAACTTTTTCTTTGGCTTCTGTGGCAATAACTCTGACAATCTTTTTGGCCTATCTCCTCAGTCTCCTTGCAAGCTAATCTTCTTTAGTCCTGCCATTAAATGTTATACTTACCCAAGATCAGCATTAGACCCTACTCTTTACGTTTTCTCCTCTATACCCTCAGATATACTCATCCATACACCTACCAGTAATAATCAGATGCTAGCAAATCATCTCCAGGTGTATACCTTTATCCTGCACCTCCCTTGAGTATAAGACCCCTATATCCAGTTGCCTATTTGACATCTCTGCTTGGTTATTTAAAGGCAGATTATACTCAAGACTTAAAAGAGTATCCTAGTGACCTTTGTCCTTTAATCAGACTCCCCTCCAGCATGATGCTGATCATAATATATAATACATTAACATTAACATATTATATTACTTAAACCTTAATATATTGATATAAATGATAATAGGATAATATACAGTATACTTTCTGTATACTTGACAATATTCTTAATAATTTATTTATATAAACTTGTGTATTCTTTCTAGCTACTCTATAATCTGAGTATTACTTGTAGATCCAATTAGTTTTGTAACTTCCTCATGGTAAAATAATTATGAAATTGCCAAGATGAGTTATGTACCCATGTACTCTGACTCTAGAGCCCTCACCATATTCTATATAATTATGTAGCCCTCAACACACATAACAAAGCAATTGCCTACACTTGGCTATTCTTTTAACTAAATAGTGTATTATTAAGCGCACTTAGATTGCTGTAACAAATACTTCCCTAATGTGTAATATTATAAATAAAATAATATTTAGTTCAGAAAATATTTCAAGATGGGGACAGGTTGGCAGACACTCACTCTCTGATGGTGGTTCTGGGATGCATCTAGTTTGAGGGAGGTTCTGCCAACCAGGTACACCCCATCTCTCAGTTTCCTTGTAATTTTTTCGCATCTGCATTAAGCTGGTAAGCAGAGAGAGCATAGTAGAGTTCGTGCGGAAGTTTTTTTAGAAACCACATTTAAAAGTGGTTCACATCACTTCTGCTCAAATGCCCTTACTTAGGACTAATTCAGTAAGTCACATCTACCTGAAGAAAGAGTCAGCAAATCTAATCTAGCTGTCCATAACTCTTGCTTTCGTATGGACTACCATTGTTTTTCTTGTTGTTTGCTAATGTAGCCTCCCAAGTAATCTACTTGCATTTTTTTTTACCTTTTCTAATTTATTGTCTTCTTTTGACCTAACCTGATCATGTCATTTTCTTGCTAGTGTCCTTTAAATGTCCTTTTATTGTCTATGAGAAAACCTAAATCCCAAGAAAGGCCTTGGCCTCCATTTACACCTTCAAATCATCACCCTTAATAGTCTCCCTTTTCTCTGCCCCAGTGATATGACTATTCTTGAATTTGTAAAACATATTTTCCTCCATCTAACTACAAATCTTCCTACATGCTGCTTTATCTTTCTAGCATGCCATCTCACTTTCCTTCCTGGCTAATATTAACTTATTTTTCAGATCCAGCAATAACCTCATTTCCTCAAGGAAACATCCAAGACCTGCCTGTTCGAAGCACATCCAAAATTTTGAAAACTGCTTCTCTCTTATTTCTCCTACACATTTTATATTCTTCCCCATGTAATAACATTATCATAATTTATTCTAATAATTTAGTACAGATTTGTCTATTACAGGATAAACAGAAAAAATATGTTTTTGACTCTTTTTCTGTCTTTCTAGTGCCAGCGTAGTGCCTAACTCATTCTACTGATGTAGAAACCTGCCTCCAGAAATCAAGTAAATTGCTATTTACTTTTCAACTCCATACTTTTCTTTATCTTTGTGTCCCAGATGTATGTACTATCTTTTCTCACCAAAGATAGTAAGTAAATAATCCCTGTGACTAATATGTGAACACATTTCAAAATGAGTGAGGTCATGAAGACCTACCAAAAGATGTGATTGCTCTGGATCAAGAAAATTTATCCAATATTATCTAGAGGGCTACATAGCTTATTACCTTACTTTAGATATTAACTATTGTACCTAAAAAACTGAGGATATATGTAGGCAATTTTTGAGTATGTATTAAATGCAAGGAGCTTCAAAGTATAATTATGCATGATCCCATTTAATTTTTGTAAATAAGTACTATTATTTTTTGAGAAAATTAGAGAAGTTGAGTAACCTCTTTAAGATCACAGAGTTACTCTGTGGGGAAACCTGCACTCTAAACTACATCTGTCTTTAAATGCCTTCTTTGTTGGAGACTACCAAAACAGACTTTCTACCTTTTACCATATAGATACATGATTCAGTATTCAGGCCTAGAGACGAGTGGAATCATTGGAGAAATATCTATTATTTGAGGTCTGGAGGAAATCCTTTTGTGAAAATCTTTCCATTCTTTAACCGAGTATACAGTAACAGAAAAATCTATGGTGAGGAAGTTTCCCTGTCTGAGCCCTCTCCTAAGAAAACAAAACAAAATAAAAATGAGAGGCAAAGTTTTCTTTGTCAGTGCCAACAACATTATAACTAAGTTTTTTATTGCTCATACACAAACAGCAGTTGCCAGAGTAAGAGTTTTTCTTTTTTGGAACAGAGTAGGGAGCAGCCCTGGAAACAAAAGTGAGAGAGGCTTTGGGAAGAACGAATTTTTGTTGATAAAATCTAAAGTAATAGAAGCCAAAACAATTTCAGAGTGCACCTGAAATGAACACTCATTTTTTTCTTGAGTAGTAAATATATCCAAACCTATCTGAATGGGTTATAAGCAAGTTGAAACCAGGAAGCATGATTTTAGTATGAAACTTAAGAGACGCTGTAGAAGTGCCTTATATGGGAAATAAATAAGGGGAACTATTATTCAAGAAGGAGTGGGACCAGGAAATTTGAGGGGGATTTCGTGTGCCAGGATTCTAAGTTTTTATATTACAACCATGGGATACATCAAGAAAAGCTCCAGCACAGCTTATTGTCAGGGTCTGGTGTACTATATGGGTCTTCTAACTCAAATCTTTGTTCAATTTACCACAGTGTCTCCAAAAGGTTGTTTCTAATATACTCTAGTTTGTGTTTACTGTCTACCAACTTGTTTAGAGATTAATAGGTGACCATAAAATGTATATATAATGACTTCACTTCTTAACTCTCAAAGAATCCTGAATCACCTTTGTTCCTTACCAGGATATTCTAGGCATAGAAAAGAAATTTGAAAGAAAAAGTCTGCTTTCTTTTCTCCATATCCAAAATATAAAATGCATCTAAATGCACCAAACATTGTTGTATGCCTCTTTTTGTACAAAATGCTGCACTTCTACAAGATGTCCTAAGTGCCAAGATAAAAAAGATAAGGTTTGTGCTCTCCAGCTGAATCACTTATCCAGTAGGATTAGAAGAAAAAATCTGAAAACTATGGGAACTTTTTTCATAAGTAAAGGTGGCAATGACTGTAGGAGAGAATCCCCAACAGCTGTTGAAGGATGAGATGAAATAGGGAAGCCACAGGCATTTGGGCAGAAGGTGCTCCTAGCACAACACAAAACAGTTTCACATAGTCACGGATGTTTGGGAAGTGAAAGCAGCAGACAGACCACCCTGTGTGTGATCATCTGAGATGCGTTGGCTCAATTTAAGCAAAGCTGTCATGCAGCCTGAGGGACAGATCCATAAAACAGAAAGCTAAAATTGGGCAGTAGGTTATAGTTTTGCACATCTTGTTTGAGAAGAAAGAAAAAAGGCTTAGAAAAAGCCATGTATCGGTATGTATAAAGTGGTATCCAATATGTTTTCATCAAATGCCTATTAAAAATGATAGTATCAGCACCTTCTAAGAAAAGCAAAGACTAAACATTGGCTTTTTCAGCTCCCTTATAGTTTTGTAGGTGGTGCTACTGACTGAAACCTGGTCTTTGCATGTTGAGAACCACAACCACATTAGCCTCCAATGAACATAAATCATCTCTTCAGTTTTCTTTGTTTAAAATTATTTGTATAAATTTCTGGGGTACATGTGCAATTTTGTTACAGGTATAGGTTGCATAGCGATCTCTTCAATTTTCTTAAAGTAAATTGTTGTCTATCTTCCATCTCAGATCAGTGAGAAAAGGCAAGATACAGTATTTCTGTATGATATATGTATTTTTAAAACTCTATTACCCTAGTCAATTTTACTAGTCATTTTAGCAATTGTCTTATAAGCTAGTCTGAATCCAAGTGGGATTTCTTATTTCAATATTTGGCATTTGAGGAAGAGAATGGCTAAAACTTGAAACTATTCATTTCATAAAATATATAGATATATTTCCTGAAAATATATGTATTTCATATACATACACACAAATGTAATTGATTATAAATTATCATATATATTAATGAAATTGGCTTTTAAGTGAGCTTTATGAAAATGAAATTCTTTCCTTGGAGTCTTTTGTTTCTATATAACAGGAATTTTATTCAACCTTATTTAAAAGAAAAAATAGAGGGCAAATGAGAGGGAGGAAGGAAAGAGGAAGGGAGGGAAAAAAGTGAAATATATTATTAAAATAAAAACATAGATGATAATTCATTCACATATGGTCCAAATTCCTGAGACTAGACTAGGACCTGGAAAGCTTTTGTGTCCCAAGGTACATGTGACTTCAGATTCTTTTTCTAGAGTTGAATAGCATTCTGTCATAGCTCTTATCTGATCACAGGCTCCATTTGTCTCTTTTTCTGCAGGTTAGCTTTCTACAGTTCTCTACATGCACAGCTCAATGTGGGAGCCCCACAAATAAGTCATTAAGAAATAGCCATAGGTATCTCTCAGACCCTATTACACATTCTTAAGACAGACTCGTTGGTCTAGTTTGGATCAGGTGCCTTCTTTCCTCAGTTATGGCCAGGGATAAAGGGGTCAAAGTTGTCATAGGACTTTTCTCAGGGTGAGGAAGAGTTGTTGGATAAATGCAAATTGGTTGTATTCTGAATGAACAATTTAAATTATAATTTTTAATGATAACATTTGCATAAATAAAATTAGTGGTGCATATGTGTATATAAATATATAATTTCATATTTATAAATGAAATTAATGCTAGTGAGAAGTATTCTTTGAGAGCACTTCTCTAAACTTAAAGATGTAGCCTTAATTAAACCATTGACATTTTAGACTATATTATCTTTCAATAGACATGTAAAATTTGTATATATTTATGATGTACAATGTGATGTTTTCACGTATGCGTACTTTGTGAAATGGCTAAATTAAGCTAAATCAAGCTATGTAATATGTGTTTCTTCATTTTTTTTTCTGGTGAGAACATGTAAAATATAAGCTATTGACATTCTGAGAAACTTTATAGCAGAATATTTAACATGCTATTAAATTGTTCCTATTTAAAGTAAACAAAATGATGAGTTTGACATTCAAGTGACATATGGAAACATCATCAAAATAAGGACAATGAACCTATACATAAAATCCAAAACTTTTCTCATGCCTCTTTATGATTTTTCCAAACCATTCCTTCCCAAGTATTTCTCCTGTACCTAGGCAACAACTGATACATTTTCTGTTGTTCAAAACAAATTTCTATTTTCTAGAAATATATATGAATGGAATAAAATATATACAACTTTTTCAATCTCTTTTTAACTTAGCTTAATTATTTGAGATACATTCATATTGTTGCATAGATTAAATATTTAATTTATTTAATTGCTGAGTAGCAGCTTCTTATATTAGTATTCCAAACTTTGTTTATCCATTTGCCTACTTATGGATATTTGGATTGTATTTATTTAGGTTTTGGATAATACATGCAAATCCATTATGAACATTTTTGTGCACATCTTAGTGTTGGCATATGCTTTCATTATGTTGGATAAATACCTAGACATGGAATGTCAGGAAATGTTTTCCAAGGTGGTTGTATCAATTTGTATCCCAGCAACAGAGGATGAGAATTCTAGTATTCTTCAGCCTTGCCTATACTTCATTCCAATATGTGTCCAGTGGTATCTCATTGTGATTTTCACTTACAATTCTTTTTTTTGACTAACGATGTTGAGTATCTTTATATATAATTATGTGTAATTGATGTATTTCTCATGAGTCAAATACTTTAATATTTGATTGTTTTTTCATGATTATTGAGAATAATAATTCCTTATATGTTCTAAATATAATCTTTTGGTTAAAATTATGTTTTGCAAAGAGAAGTCTGTCCCTTGCCTTCTCATTTTTGCAGAAAATCAAGTTTACTGATTTTTGAAATTTTTCATATTTTTGAAATCATATTTTAAAATTTTTGACCAAATTTAAAGTCATTATAATTTCCCCTAAATTTTTGCCTCAATATTTAAAATGTTAATTCTTGCCTTTATAGCTATGCAACATTTGTAATAGTTAATTTTTGAATATAGTATAAAGCAAAAGCCAAGATTTTTTTAAAAAATGTATATGGCTCTCCAATTGTTCCAGCACCATTTGTTGAAAAAAAAGCAAACACATTTCCAAATTGAATTACTCTGGCATGCTTTTCAAAAATCAATTGGTCTTATATGTGTGGAACCATTGTTTTCCACTGATATACATGTCCACTTTTGGTACAATACCACTTATACTTTATTTATAAGAAGTTTTGAGGAAAAGTGCTATAGGTTTTAACTATTCTTTTCAACATTATTTGAATTATTCTAGCGATGGGGCATTTATCATATACATTTTCAAATCAACTTTTCAATATTTAAAGATAAGCTGCTCACATATTCACTGGGATTGAGTTGAATCTGTGGGTCATTATGGAAGGAATTGAATTGGTAATTATATAGAGGCTTCTGACCCACAAATATGTACACCTCTCTATTTATTTAGGTCTTGTTTATCTCCTAGAAATGTTTTATAGAAATCTGGGTACAGTCGTCTTGCATGTCTTTTGTCAAATATATCCCAATATAGTTGTTAAATATATTTCTAAGAATTTCACATTTGCATATCTCACTAGCATTTTTACTTAAAGTTTCAACTGTTCATTGTTTGAGCCAATTCAAATTTCATTTGAAAAAAATGCCACGAGTGGAATTTAATTTTGATAAGAGGATGATCTATCTCTTTCCATCTTTAACATTTTAACCTGTAAGTATCTTTGCATTTAAAGTGATTTTTAAAAAATAATATACAGTTGAATCACATTTTGTCGAATATGACAGTCTTTACTTTTTAATTCGGAATTTAATAGCATGTATATTTGATGTAAGTATTTATATGGTTGAGTTTAACCCTAACATCTTGTTATTTGTTGTTTATTTTTACCATTCTTTCTTTTTCCTATTTAACAACTTCTTTTGAATTAATTGTACATATTTCATGATGCGATTTTTATCTCCTTTATTCACCATTTATCAAAATCCCTGTTTAACCTTTTCAGTGATTCCTTACAGTTCATAGACTACATTTTAAAATTAACACATTCCAGCTTTCATAAACATTATACTACTCCACATATATTATTAAAAACTCACAACATAATTCTTTTATCCTTTCTTGAATTTTGTGCCATTGTTGTCAGATATCTTATATCTATATATGTTATTAGGCTAACAATAAAGCACTATATTTTTTACAGTCTGCAGTCAACCATCTTTCAAAAAGCCCTCAAATAATGCTTTGCAATAATTCACATAATTCCACTTTTATTTTTCTTTATTTCTTTCTGTAGATCCAAATTTCTATTTGTTTAATTAGTCTATTAAACAAATTATCTATTATATTATTCAAATTGTCTATTATATTATTCCTCTAATGTATGCATATGTATAGGTATAGATAATATATATATTATGTATATATATTAACCCTCACCCTAATCTAACCTAAAATTTAATAACTTTTATATATACTGTGTGTGTGTGTGTATATATATATATATATATATATATATATATATATATATATAAAATAATGGTATTCTAATACCATTGGTGAAATACCAGTGGTATTCTAATGCCAATAATATACATTATTTTAAGTATATATAAACATTTTATTTGTTTACTCATTGATTGATGGGCATTTGGGCTGGTCCCATATTTTTGCAGTTGTGTATTGTGCTGCTATAATCATGCTTGTACAAGTGTCTTATTCATACAATGACTTATTTTTCTCTTGGTAGATACCCAGTAGTGGGATTGCTGAATCAAACAGTAGTTCTAGTTTTAGTTTTTTAAGGAATCTCCATCCTGCTTATCATAGTGGTTGTACTAGTTTACATTCCCACCAGCAGTATAAAAGTATTTCCTTTCACCACATTCACACCAACGTCTATTTTTTTTTTTAATTGTGGCCAGTTTTGCATGTCGTATTGCATTGTGGTTTTTATTTGTATTTCCCTGATTAGTGGAATTTTTGCTTTCCCCTGATTAGTGGTTTTGATTTGCATTACACTAATTAATTAGTGATGTTGAACATTTTTTCATGTTTGTTGACCATTTGTATATCTTCTTTAGGTAACTGTCTATTCACATCCTTACTACACATTTTGATGAGATTTTTTTTTTTCTTACTGATTTGAGTTCCTTTTAGATTCTAGATATTAGTCTTTTGTCAGATACATAGTTTGAAATTATTTTCTCCCACTCTGTGTGTTGTCTATTTACTCTGCTGATTATTTCTTTGGTTGTACAGAAACATTTTAGTTCGATTAGGTCCCATTTATTTATTTTTGTTTTTCTTGCATTTGCTTTGGGTTCTTAGTTATGAATTTTTTGCCTAAGCCAATGTCTAGGAAAGTTTTTCAGTATTATCTTCTGGAATTTTGATGGTTTCATGTCTTAGATTTAAGTCTTCGATCTATCTTGAGTTGATTTTTGTATAAGGTGAGAAATGAGAATCCAGTTTCATTCTTCTACAAGTGGCTTGCCAGTTATCCCAGCACCATTTGAATATACCTTAGAAATATTATCTCATCCTGTCTTTTTTCAAATATTATTTGATTAAATACAATCATTGTGAAACTCCTACAGTCAGAAATATCTCTTTCTCTCACTCTCTCATATTCACTTCCAACTCACCCGCACTTTCTATCCTTAAACATAATAAATAAAGTGTAACATTGTCAAAACTTAATAAATATCAGCTTTCTACTTTAGAGTTTGCATTTTGCGAATTAGCTATCTGTTGTATTAACTAGATAGACTGTTGTTCAGTCATTTGCTGAATATATAGTGTCATTTTGGTAAGGCTATACAAACATTTGAATTACTGGTTCTGAAAACTTGTAAAGTTGTTCTTTTTATGATTCTGTAATTATACAATTACAGAATAGCAATTATATTATAATTGTACAATGGGTTGGAATTTATTTTACTGAATTTTATTTCCTCTGATACCTTAAAGCAGGTGCCCTTGTTCAAATAATGCTTAAATTATTTGTTACATGTAAAAGTTCTGATTTGATATATATGTTATGTTACTTTTTAGAATTACTACTATCAAATCATGATTCCAATACTGATATTAATTTTTTCTATAATTATGACATCAGAGTTTTATATTTTAGCATTATCTTTCTCATCTACACACTTAATCTTATCACATAAAAATTTTCTTTATTATTTTTCTATAATTATTTTCAAAATAGTTAAATGCAACGGAGAAATCAGAATAATTCTGAACATTGAATTACACTTTTAAAATTAAATTTTTTTCTTCAAACGTTACTCAAATTTCAATGATGTTATTTCAATTCACATGTAACTTAAATTTAATACTAATTATTCTATTTATTGCTGTCTGTGTGGAAAATTGTGTTTACTAGACATATGAAGATGATTTTTAAAAGCCTATGTATGAAGCATTTCCTTTAATACATTAAAAATCCATTTTATTCCATAATAAATTATTTGGCTAAATTTTCTAATTTTAATATATAGTCCTACAAATATAGTGTTCTATTATGAAAAATCATATGGGCAGATTTATTTTCCATGCATAAGTATTCAGTACACTACGTATTCTCAGTTTCTCAGTACATCAATAAACTTAACTTTGGTGGACAAAAATAATTAAACTTGAAGGCATTATTTGAAAATGACGTTGAGCCACTAATAAGCATTAATTATGGTCGGTATCTTTTCCTTTTGATAAATTTATAGATACAAATAATTTGTGAAAATATTTGTATTTTCCCTGAATATAACATGCAATACCCTTTTGTATTGTTGGAAAAATTCATATATTTGACTTTCAAATCAACTTTTTTTTTGCCCTTTACTATTCTGCAGGTTATAACTCAATATTTTAGGCATTACTTTAACTTTCAGACTGCAGCTACCCCGTGTAGACATTTAAAACATGTACAGTTCTTTAACCTCCCTTAATTTTCCAGGAATAAGAAGAGTTACAGAAATTTTGATTCCAGACTGAAAATATCATAATTTAGTTTCTTAAAATTTCACAAAATATATATATTTCAGCAGATACATTCTGCCATGAAGTTGGTCTGAAGCAATAAAGAAACTTGTAACACATTAGGACTGATAAACATTGGATGACTTCTAATTATATTCCAGTTTCTGAATCTGGTATTCTTGAGGCCATGTTGCATTTCTATCCTTGGTGCATTGGAGATACTTTGTTTATTAATTTAATTGTTGATTCATCCCTGCAATTTCTTTTGTTTGTGCAGCTACTATGTGCTAGTTAGGATCTCAACAAGCAAACTTTGGCACCCTCCAAGGAGAAACTTGGAAAATAAAATAAAATGATATCTTAAAAATATGTGGGCAACTTAAAAAGAAATAGCAAAGATGTCACAGTGTATTGAAGCTAGAAAGTTGGGAAGGTTTATCAGCAATAGACAAAAAAAAAAAAAAACAACAAGGAAAGAGTGTAATTACCAGAGTCTGAAGAGTAGGTGTTTGACATCCACTTCTCTAGAGGAATGTTGACCTTTGGTGAATGGAGGCAGCTAACTCAGAAAATCTGGAAGGAGAACACTAGGCAAGTAAATACTCCATCCTTATTATATTCAAGCTTTCCTTTCATTAGCCAAAGCCAGCTAAATTCTAAATGGCAAAGGAACCAAATCCACTCATAGATATTGGCTTTCTGGGATACAGAGCAGAGTGCTGGGAGATGAATATTGGATATGGATGAGCACATAGGAAATATCTAGCTAAATAGAGAAAAACATGGTCCCTCAATATTGATCCATGGATCATCATAATATAAAGAGATCAAGGTAAAGAGTGAGAATTAGACAGCAGAACTTAGAAGTGGCCACTGAAGTTGAAGAAAAACCAGGTGGAAATGGTATCCTGAAAGCCAAGTAACGTGTCAAGAAAGAAGTAGTCAACAATCTGGAAAACTGCTGAAAGCTCATTTAAGATGAAAATTTCAAATTAGCTATTGGATTAACCAATATGTGTCTTGGCTTCTTCCTGGGTTATATTACTGACAAATACCCTAACTAAAATCTTAGTTAGGGTCATTCATGACCGTGACATGAGGAATTTAACTGGTTTTGAGGAGAAATTCCTGCTTAGTGAAGATTTAGATAAAAGGAAAATAAAGTAATAGAGACTTCACTCAGATTGAGCAAGAAGAAACATCAAGATAACAGCAAATATTGAGGATTTTTTTTTGAAATTAGGAAGTGCAGTTAAGAAAGTTTTTAAAATTAAAAACAAGAAAGAAGAGCATTTTTTTATGCAGGGGGGGAACTAGGGGGTTGAAATGTTGATGATACAGAATAGAAACTATGAAATCATGCATTTGAAGGTAAGAGGAAGTGCAGTGTAGTTCACAAGCCAAAACATTGGGTTCAGGAGGAATTCCTTGAATAGAAGTTCATATATAGTAACCATCAGGAAAGCATATATTCTTAGGCAGGTGTATAGTGTATATGTGATTCACTACTCTATGTTTCAATTTCTCAGACAAAGTTAAAAAGTGAGAATTAGGATAAGGAAGAATTAGGTAAAGTATTGAGGAAGTACACACTGTGAAATGTTTAGCTAGGAAAATAGGTAACCACTGTGCTTGAGAAATGTAGCTACATTTTGCTACCTACAAATAGCAGCCTGTTTTGTGGTATATCATGAAATAAAAGTGAAGTCAGTTATTACGGTTTGTGCTTCCCTGCACCAACATTCATTGACATGGGAGCTACCACAAAACAAATGGAGAGTTGACTTAGCCAGAATTAGATGCTGACAATAAGTTAAAAGAAGAGAGAGCTGAGCAAAGAAATGTGAGAGAAAATGCAAGAGAATGATTGTGATGATTGATCATAAAGTTTAAGTTGAGAATGCTATGTTGATCTCCAAGACTGCCATCAGTTTCCATGATTCACTAGGAGTACTCCCAGTACCAGTATCTAGTCATACTCATGGCTATGATTTATTACAGTGACAGGATGCAAAGCAAAATCAGCAGGGAAATTTGCATGGGGCAATATGCAGGTTAAATAAAGCACTAGTTTTTAAAGGCTCTCTTCCAATAGAGTCAAACAGGATACAAATAATTCCACCAGAAAAAAGCTGTGATAACATCTACGAAATGTTGTCTACCAGCGAAGCTCATTACAGACTCAGTGCCCAGGGTTTCTCTTGTAGATTGAAAATGTGAGTACCCTCTGTTTGGTGTATAGAAAAATGTCGGACTCTCAGAAGGTGTGCAGGTGTTCAGCACAAACCATATTGTTTCAACAAACAATTTTGACACAATAACCCACTTTTATCAATTATGGTAGTAGAATCCGGCTCAAAATCAGTTCCCAGACATCAGTCAGAGCCCAACCTTAAGAGCAAATTTTTTTGAGGATAAGAAGTCTCAGGGTTGCCATTGCTAACTCTTTTCTGAACATACGGAAAAAATAAATGACACTTTGGGGTGTAAGAAACTGAAAAGTTGTTGGAAACACTGGATTATAGAATGAAATACTTTTGGATTAGAGGTAACAGAGATAATGAGTTGTAAAGATAAGAGGTAACCAATTTTGGTCAGATAGTGGAAAGCTTAAAAATGAAATTATGGGGCCGGGTGCGGTGGCTCATGCCTGTAATCCCAGCACTTTGGGAGGCCGAGGCGGGTGGATCACGAGGTCAAGAGATCGAGACCATCCTGGTCAACATGGTGAAACCCCGTCTCTACTGAAAATACAAAAAATTAGCTGGGCATGGTGGTGCATGCCTGTAATCCCAGCTACTCAAGAGGCTGAGGCAGGAGAATTGCCTGAACCCAGGAGGTGGAGGTTGTGGTGAGCCGAGATCACGCCATTGCACTCCAGCCTGGGTAACAAGAGCGAAATTCCCTCTCAAAAAAAAAAATAAAATAAAATAAAGAAATTATGGAAGAATTCAAGCTACTAGAAATTATAAGACCTAGAGTGAATGACTATGATATGGTGAAGGATAAGAACAATGGAAGACAATATTTCATGGAACTCAAGAGACAAGAGTGAAGAGACGAGTGTGGGAAGGATAGTCTACATGTATGTTAAAATCACTAAATATTAAGACAGAATAGGATTTCAGAAAGTAACATTGAGACAGGATTTTAAAAAAATCATTGCAAAGTGAAGGAAAGTAACCTAGGGGTCATTGAATAGATGGCTGCATGTATTGTATGTCTAGTGTTAATCTGATGACTTGGATTTTATCTGAAAGTCAGCAGAATACAATGATACAAAAAATAACCCCTCAGGCAAAAAACCAAAAATGTGATAACAATATAAACTTTCTGTAAAGATCTTTTGTTCTTCTCATTTGCTAGTGATCTCATCTAAATTTTTTGTATCACAACTCTCTTCCTCAGGCTGTGTTGCATATTTTAAAGGAAGAAAAAGCTGATTAAAAGCAACAATGAGAATTAAGGAATACTCTATCTTTAGTCTTAGACTTATAAAGGTTGCAAGATTAAAACAAAAACAAACAAACAAAAAAAACCAGAAACAGCCATTATTTGTGAGAGTTTAAGATAAAGGAGTCTCACCATTCTGGCTTCTATTTTGATTACATGTACCTGGGGTATTATGATATTAAAATCAATAGGGAGATTCATTTATACATCTCCTCAATTGAAATTGCATTTGTTTATTCCTAGATTTATATCTATACCCTGATCTGTATTCTTAATCTCAGACTTATACAGCTACCTGCATAATTTCCTCCCATCAAGAGCTCTTCCTATAGACTTGCCCCTTTAAGGAAATGCAATGCCAACTTTGCAGTTGCGGAGCACAAAAGCTTTATCATCCTTGGCTCTTCACTTGCACCCTCTGTATCCTTTCCTTGGGAAAATCCCATTGACTCTACCTTCAAAATATATCCAAAAATGCTGAAGTGAGGAGTCACAGGTATGCATGTGTTGGATAAATGCTCTGGATTGTGACCAAAATCTACACACTATAAAGAGCTGATTTTAAATTTCAATCAAGAATTATACCTTTTTAATGTATCTACTAACTTGTTGCAGATAAAGTTTCCCTAGAAAACCTAGATAAAAATCCAAAAAAATAAAAATATGTTTGGAGGCTTCCAAGTGCTGCCAAGGCAGCCAGAGTCTGAGGAGCCAGGATTCCAGGGAGCAGGCGACTCCATCCTGCTGAGCCCAACATTTTGTGTCATGTTTTTCTTTTTGCCTAGTTTGGCATGTGGTGAATCTCAAGGGTGGCTGAGAAGACAGAGGGTGACAGAAAACAGAGGAGAAGCCAATAAAGCTTGTGATATTACAGTGATGAAGAAAAAAAGAAGTTCTAGGTTGTAAAGGCATTCAGGATTTGAGACAAGTTTCCTAAGAAATAACAGATGGAGATTAGTGAGGATGGCATTGCCTTTCTTACCTTCAAATCAATTAGTGAATTTGTAAACTGTGTACTAGAAGAGGCGAATGAGAAAGCAGTATCCACTTTAGAATAGAGTGGAGTTTAAGGCAGAGTAATAGTACTTAATGACTTAGACTGGCAGCAAAATCATTCAGTTTGATTGAGGGAGAAGGAAAGGAACATGTTGGAATCACTTTTGCCAAAATTTTTAATCTTGGAAAATGATCAGAGTTCACTTCTCTAAACACTAACCTCCATTCATATTGTTACTTTAATTTTTGTACTTTTTTCATGACACATCTATATACGATCTATTTTATCACTTCAACTATTGATCTATATTAAATTATTTCTTGCTAATTTAAGATCTCCTAGAAATAAATGAGGTATCATAGTCAATATTTTATCCAGCAGGTATATGAGAAGCATTGGCTCAGTATTTTTGTCTGGCATTGCAAGAAGATTACCTAACAAGTGTGTTCTGAAATACTTACCAATAAAATAGATGATAAATGCATTTTGTCATTATACATCACATGAAGAATGTTATATTGGCAAGAATGAAAAATGCAGAACTATTATTTAAAGCTAAAATGAACTACTGATAACATAATCCAAACATAAACACATTTCACTTCCTATTCCACAAAATAGAAATCAAATGGCCTGAGAAATAATCTACTGCATTTGTTTACAGAATAATAATCTTAGTTTGCCAAGTTGTAGAATGTTGTAAGGAATAATTACTGAGTAAAACAAACAAACAAAAAAACTCTCATGAAAGCTCCAGAAATACTGACTCAAACTTCTAAAATCCTTTGTTGAATCACAAGAAATTCATTTCACTATTTATCCATTTAGTTGAATTTGTGAATCTAAAACAATGTACATTATTTAGATTATTAAAACTTTATATTATCAATACCTAAAATTGAATAAAAAATGATCCTGCTGCACAGGGCCTCCTTGGGCTTCTGCCCCTTGCATTCCAGTGTAGCACCCCTCAGCCACCTCAGGTTCAGGAGGCCCCAAGTGCCACTCGACCTGCCTCTCCCAGAAGTACCAGTCATAAAACTTGTGGGTGTCTACATAGTGTTAATTCTGCAGGCCCACAGAATGCAAAAGCTATGGAGGGATGACAACTTCTACCTATATCTCAAGGATGTATTGAACAGCTTGTGGGCCCAGGCAGAGACTTGTTGTAGGGGTGGAGCCACCTCAGAGAGCCCCTGCCAGGGCAATGCTGACTGGAGCTGCGGAAGCTGGACCACCACCAAGAACTCAGAACTGTAATGCTACAAAGGCACAGTGCTAACTTGGGAAAGCTAAGACGTGAGCTGAGTTCAGGAAAACTGTGGGAGTGGGGCCGCCTAAGGCCTTCAGGGTCCAAATGCTGCACCAGTGTTTGCAGGATGCTGGATATAGAGTCAAGGAAGATTACCCTCCAGATTTAAGATTTAGTGTCTGCCCTCAGGTTTTGGATTTTCTGGGACCTTGAACCCCTTTCTTTAGGCCCATTTCTCCTTTTTTGAATGGGAATGTCTATTCTATGCTTATCCGGTCACTGTGTCTTGAAAGTAGATAACTTGTTTTGATTTCACAGATAGGACTCTGGAATTTAGACCTTTGAGTTGATGCTGGAATGAGTTAAAACTTAGGAGTTTTGGGAATATAAATAAAAATAAATGTATTTGTATGTGAGAAGGACATAAGTTTTCAGGGACAAAGAGCTGAATGCTATGGTTTGAATGATTGGCCACTCCAAAACTCCTGTTGAAACTTAATCTCCAATGTAGCAGTATTAAGAGGTGAGACCTTTAAAAGGTGATTGGGTCATGAAGGCTCATGAATACATTAATCCAATCATGGATTAATGAAATAATAGGTTAATGCACTCATGAAATATCATGAGTGTGTGACTGGTGGCTTTATTCAAATTAGGAAGAGTCTGCAGTGATGTGATCGCCCCACTGCACTCCAGACTTGGAGACAGAACAAGGTCCTGTCTTAAAACAAAACAAAACAAAAAAACAAAACAAAAACAAAACAAAAACCTTCAAGAAAAAGAAAAAAAAAAATGGGAAGAGAAACCTGAGCTATCACTATCACACTCAGCCCCTTTCCATGTGCTGTTCTATGCCACCTTTAGACTCTGAAGAGAGTCCCCACTAGCAAGAAATCTCTCAGCAGATGTGTCCCCTCAGTCTTGGACTATTCAGCCTCTAGAACTGTAAAAAGTAAATTCCTTTTCTATACAAATTATGCAACTTTAGATATTCTGTTACAAATAATAGAAAATGGATTGACAAAGTTGGTAAACGTTTTCCTTAGGGATATATAGTAAATATTTTAAGATGTTTTAGTCTGTGTTCCAACAACTTTACTATGCCATTGTAGTATGAAAGCAACAATAGACAATACATGTACTAATGGGTGGCCCTGTGTTCCTATAAAACTTTGAATTTGGCCCCCAAGCCATAGTTTGACAACCTATGCTCATAGTTTAATTCAAGGGAATCTTTTTTTTGTTTGATTGATCTTTTTGTTGTTGATTTTTTTTGTTTGTATTAACATCATAAGTATTACTACCTTACTTCAGATAAATATCATGCAGCATTTATCACTTTGTGACTGATAAGTGTTATTAAACAAAAGGGAGTCATTGCTCAATGCACCAGAATCCAACATTATGCCAACAGGTTTTTAGAGAAAGAAACACCTTATGTTTATAGTCAATTCACAAAGAGGAGTCAAACTCAAATCTGTCTCCTTGGGTTGGTGTCAAGGCAGTATTTTTATTATAAAAGGTACAGCTGGTGGGTTCTGAGATTAGTGGATGATTAAGGGACAGGAAAGAAGAGGTCTGGAAAGTCCTTGGTCATGTACAGTTTTTTCTTTATGCTACCTCATGGGTTGCTTGTCCAAATTTGAGGGCAATTAATATGAAACATGCAGTGGAAATCAGGCTATAACATCAGCAAGCTCATTCTTGGCCATCTTGTTGCAAACTCTTGTTAGCCACCTCTGTTCCCGATTGTTTTTTTTTAAATCTCACAAGTAGAGGAATTTCTGCTAGCTACTGGTTTCTTACTCTTTGGGGCACAATTTCAGTGTCAGTTTTTGAACAAGTTGTTTCTTTCTTATCTTCTATCCTATAAACCCCAAAATTTAGGCATTTGTTTCTTTAACTCTTTGAGATATGGTTCCAAGAATATCCTAACTGATCTGCCTAACGTATAGTCTGCATTTTACTGAGACTACTAAGACATATTTAAATATAAAGAGCTGATCAAGTCATCTCCCGGCATCTACCACAACATAAATTAAAAAAATTTCTTACCATAGTCATAATGTCCCTCTTTATCTGGTTTTTCTTTCCCTTGTTTCCCTTTCCATCCCTTCTCTAGCTTTAAATTTTACCATTCCCCATTTCCTATCATGGCTCAATCAATAAAAATTGTTATATTTTCTCTCAACATTATCATGTTCCTTTTTGATTCTGCACATGATTAAGTTAAGACATTTTCTCTACTTAAGACACTTTTTCTTCTCCTTTTCATTTGGTTAAATCCTACTAAACTTTCACTTCTCCATTTAAAAGTCAGTTTCTTTTTTCTTGCAAGGCCCTTTCTCACAGCCTATGCTGGCAGTATTGACTTGTTCTCCCTAAATCCTGTGTGTTGTTTACCATAGAACTTACTACATTCATTTTAATGCCTATTTGTTTTCTGCATTCTGTTTTAAACTCTGTGAGGGAGGATCTGCATCACTGATCCTCTAATACCTAAAGTGTTTTTAATATAAATGATAGGAATATAATATTTTCAGAACTAATATTTATTACATAATGAATTGATGAATACATGAATGAAAAATTTGTGTGGAATAAAGGAGCTGAGGAACACAGTAACACAGTAAATGATTGTATGGGATATAAAGAAAAAAGTAAATCTATGATGACAGGTAGAGTAGTTTTTATATGATACCATATAAAAACAGGGATGTGAGGGAAAAATAATTTATGGGAAAATATAGTTATTCCAGTTTAAGAATAGGACACTTAATTTGAAATGGTATGGTTAAGTATAAACACTCATCAAAACTTATGAATGCAGAACTAGAACTTAGAGTATGGAAGTCTGGATAAATAGACAATTCTAGAAGCAAATATCATTAAAAAGTTTAAGTGTAATACAGAGGATATAAAGAGTGTTTTTTGAGTGTTACGAGAACACTGTGACTAATAATCAGGGGATTAGAAAGTAGTGCTAACTCAATCATCACTTGAATAACTGTTTTGTATCCTCTTTGGTTTTTAAAGTAATTGTCATGTAAACAATCAAGGCAACAGAAGAAAATAATATTAGAGACACTTAAAAGAGTTAAAATGAGAGACATTGATGAAGCAACAAGCAGGAGAAGAAATCAGGCTTAGAATATCTAAGTATAGTACTAGAAGGCCATCAGTCAGTAGATGGGACCAGAATTTAAGCCCAGGCAGCTGTCCAACTCCAAGGCATGCACTTTTTACGCAACGTTGCAAATTTAAAAAGAGAAGTAATACTGAGTACTTTTTAAAGTTCCAGCTGGAATAGTATAACACAAATCTGCAGTAACTTATATCAGGATAACCTAGCAATTATGTAAAATACAGCTAATTCTGTCATATGATTTGAAAAATATTGTGAGGTAGGTTAAAGGATTTTAGGAGTTTGAAGTAACAGAAAATAATAATATTTAAAGAATTAAAACAAAATCATTTGGATGGGGAAAATGAGAGAATTGAGAAAAGAAAGTTAAAGAAGTTGAAGTTAAGAAACTGAACGGTCATTCTTTTGAAGATAAGTTTAATCTAAGATGTGTTAGAGCTGGTTGGTCACTGATACGGCAGAAAATGGAACTTCTGGAAACCAGAAAAGAGTCCTAGTTTCTTGATCAAAAGATGATCTTTACATTAATGTTGCCATGAATAAAATCAAAAAAGCCAAATTGTGCTCATTATAGACTTTCTAATAGGTGATAGGTGTTATCATCAGTGGTGGAAAATTAGCAGTGTACACTCAGATGAAGGAAATTCTGCAGTAACTAGAGAAATTTTATATATGATTGAACCTAAATCTCACATTCAGGAATCTACCCCAAAGGTACATTAGCAAAAATATAAAATGAGCTTGGAATTAATGGCCTAATTGCTCACATAACAATATTAAAATATACAAAAGTAGAGAGCTTACTAAATATATTATGATACATTTGCCAAGAAAACATTTAAGAAAAAAAGAATGAGGATAATCTTCTATTCTGTTAGGTATGATTTTCACAACATAGGTTAGCAAAAAAAAAAAAAAAGTTAGCAAAAGAAAAAAAAATGTTGCCAAGAAGCATTTATAGCATGCTACATCATATGTTCTAAAGAGAGGTATAATCAAACATATTTGTTTAGATATGGTCTCAAAAGGAAGTCATGGAAAGATAAAGCAAAAATTAATTTAAAATGGTAATCTATAGCATAAAAGAGAAAAGAAAGTGGAGGGAGAATTAAAGGGATTTTTATCAAATAGGTAAAATATGTTCAATTTCTGTGAATATGCTTTAACTGTTTTGATCTGAGTAAAAATCAAAAGCAAAAGACTTTTTTCGGTGGCGGACAAGGTCTTTTGTTAACCAGGCTGAAGTGCAATTGTGTTATTATAGCTCACTGCAGCCAGAATTCCTAAGCTGGAGTGATTCCCCCATCTCAGCCTCCTGAGTAGGTAGGACTACAGGCACATGTGAACACACCCAGTTAATTTTGCAGATTTGTAGAGACAAGGTCTTGTTCTGTTGCCCCAGCTGGTCTTGAAGTCCACAATCTTCAAGCAATCCTCCCACCTTGGCGTCTCAAAATGCTAAAATTAAAGGCATGAGCCACTGAGCCTGGCCAAGAGAGTTTGTAAAATCCTAAACATTAAAGAAACACTAAATGAAATGAATTTAATTATGTAGCTACTTGGTAACATAACTACACAGACAAATCTTTCAAATAACTTCAAAGTATACTAGAGATCTTTCACTTAAACAGCAATCAATTCCTGAAAAAAAACAGGAATTTGTATTAACATAATGACCAGAAACTTTTTCAACTATTGTAAAATGAAAAAAAGAAATACCTAATTCTTTTAACACGAAGAAAAACTCTAGAACGTGACTAAAATACAACAATATTTATCTATCTATCTATCTATCTATCTATCTATCTATCTATCTATAATCTTTACACACACATGCATGAACACATATAAATGTAATTAATAATCAAGTTTGCATATAAAATAAGATATCTTTGGCCAATATATAAATGAGTGTTTTCAAGCAGTTATGGTATATGCAATTACATGTACTATTTGCACTTGGTGTCATAATATTACATTTGTAATACAGCATGTTTATAATGGTTATCAATAAATTAATTTTTTTGAAGGGCAGAAAAAATTACAACTAAAAACAGGAAATTTCCTGTTGTAAATTTTACTCTATTAATGAAGGGTCTCTGCTACCTCTCAGGTAAAATGTAATAATGCATAATACAATTCAGACACTCGTAAATTTCAGGTCGTTTGATTGGCTGTTCCTTTTTGGCTTCATTGTCACTGCATTCTGATGAGACAAATTCAGTCACTCTTACTTTCTTAGAGATAAGCTTTCCTGAATCTGTCTAGATTTTTTTTTTTTAATCAATGTCTTTAAACCTAAAACAACATTATCCCTGTGTTTGCCGTATGTTTAGGGTCTTGGAAATGGAGATAGGGTACAGGAATCATTTCCTCTACAGCGAATTTGCAGAAAATTTTTGTTGAGCCTTTCCAATAAACCCTAGAGATTTGTTTACAAGTCAAATCTTTTCAAAGACTTCCAGTGGCACTTTTGCTGGTACACACGTAATGGAAGATAGCATCTTAGTAATAAGCAAATGTGCCTTACTTCTGTGGTCCATGGATTAAACACTATATTCAGAGTAAGAAAATAGTTTTAAAATTATAACTATACTGAATAAACAGGCCATGTGTTTAAGAGAATTGTCAATGTTGAGAAAGACCATTTTTTAAAATTTGTTGTTGTATAACAAACACTATGAAGGAAATAAACACCATTTTATGTAGATTAAAAAAAACCTCTTTCCTCACTCAGGCTTTGTAATTTAGCCTCAAAATAATTGGCAATTTTTGTTTGGTCTTTTCTTTGACAGCGTAGACACTTTTGTAATACTGTATTAATAATTTTAACTTAATGTCTTAAAATTAACCATGAACATTAATGTCAGCCTGTCCTTTGAGTATTTGAGACCAGGCATTTCTTCTCCTGTGACATAAATACACCTTATGGACAGTGCTGCTAAAACAATCCTATCTCATCTACATAAAGAGTGTTTATTAGTATTGACTCATTCATCAATATGGTCTTATTTATAAGACAGTTATATTCAATTGCTTCAGTGTCAACTATGTTGCTCCCTCTGCCATTTTGATGTGACAGAGCATGACAGGACTCCTGAATCTGTCAAAGCATGTAAGATTTGCTTTCAATGTCAACTTCTTTGCTGACTCATGATCTCCACAGCCTCCATCTTCAGCTTCAAGCAAGGACATTTCCTTAAACTGTACCAACATAGCAAAGAAAGGGATGTCGCCATCACAGAGATTTCCTGAATCTGCCTACTGAAAACTCTTACAAGCTATTCCAATCCAAAAGACACAAGAAACCTGAGGGCCTCAGATATTTCTGTGTACCATTTTCCACCAGAAACAATACCTGATTCTAGTTTTGGATCGGAACATTTTCAAAATGAAAGTTGAACAAGACTAATGGGATTGCATCCACAGTACCTAGGAGCCAAACTTTAGTGACTGCTATGAGATATACTGAACATTAAAAATTGTTAAGACTTTAATTGTTTAACATACATTAAAATATAAAAAGATTGATCCTTCTGTATATTCAACTACAACAAAAAAATCTCATGGGTTGTAAGAATGATTGCTCCAACTCCCTTAGATGGAGCACTAATGAATTATTCTGAAATTTTCAAATAATGGTTACAAAAGCAAATAATAAAATCTAAACACATAATAAAGAAACAGCACTTGCTAGAATTTTGAAAAGCATAAATGAAGTGACTTTTCATTAGAAGCAGGATAAGAAAATTGAAAAAAATCTTCTGTTCTGTTTCCTTATGCTTATATAAATTTAAATAATATGTCTATCTTTTGTAACTTCTTAAGGGAAATATAAAGATCTATTGCTTTTCAATTTGTCTGCAACATCCACTGTTATCTCCACTAATGTGTAAGAAAATTATTCATAGATACTAAGTAACATCCAAAAGTTAACTCTAACCTGTCAAGTAGTATAACTCATCATTTTCCAAGTCACTAAAAAGTATTTTTTTGATATTTTATAGACTAGAAACAAGTTTTAATAATTACATCATAGATAAATACTTTTAATATATTAAAAAAATCCAAAAGTGAAATGCAGTCAGCCTTTCACTTCAATGACCTTTGATGTTCTAGAGCCCAAGAATCTTCATGAAATTTTAACCAGAGACAGGTTTCACTTTATAGATTTGGGCAGCATTAAAGTCTCTCTTTACCCCTGTGAAGGAAATAATGTTCTCTCTCTGAAAGTAACATGTGTAACCTAACTTTCATTATTATCTTTAGAAATGGTCCCTCCCTCTTATCCTCATGGAAGAAATGTTTCAGATCAAACAAGGAATAGTGATATTTATGCCAGAGACCTTAAAAAGAAAGACTGAAAAAAAATTAAATAAATAAATAAGTATTTGCTCCTAGTTATTTGTTATTAACACAGGATATTTGTTATTAACATAGAATCTAAGAGGTTAGTTGGAATCCTGGTGCCTGAATGCAGCACAAGTAGACGAATAAGATCCATAATCCCCCCAGTATTGACAAGAACAGAAGATAGACAATGTTGATTTACAAGAGAACTATTTTAATATCTTGTTGGCCATAGTTAAAAAGAATATATAGTTCACTTGAAAATTGCTAAAAGAGTAGATTTTAAATATTCTCACCACAAAAAGGATACATATGTGAGATAATGCATATATCAAATGGCTTGATTTAGCCATTCCACAATGTATACATATATTAAACCATTATGTTTTATAACATAATTACTATTTGTATTTGTTGATTAAAAATAAAGCATGCAATCTCAATTTTACATAATTTCATTAAAAATACTGTTTAAGTATTGTACTTGGCACTGGGGATACAATAGTTTAAAATATAAAGAGATATGATGCCTGCCCTCAGAATATTAACAAATATATTACAAGGTGGGACGTCCAAGGACATTATTGTGAAACATTATACAGGAGCAGGAACTAGAACTATTATATCAACAATCTGAAATCCCTGGCAATAACTTTCCAAGAGAAAAGAGTTCCATGAGAGTTGGTTAATATGGGATAGAGAACATTAGGAAGAATACCCGGCAAATGTCCTTGAGTACTATCTGTAGAACTCAAATCATGTTTCAATGGAAAAGAGGTCTCATAATTTGGCAAGCAAAAGCAAATCAAGGAAAGATACTATTGTGACTTAATGTGAACCTCTTTTATCCATCCAAGTATCTTCAGTCTATCAGAATTTGGAGAAACTTGGGTTTATCTATACTATAAGATCTTTTAAAGTTTTCTTGACACACTCAGAATTGATACAGAAACCTAACTCAGCATGTTTTCCATATTCATTGTGTGTTTCCAAGATACTGTGAATGTAGCCCTAACTTAGGCAACAGTGATAAATAAATATAGCTAAATACTCTCCTTTGTTTAGGAGCTAAATACTCTCCCTTATTTATAAAATAAATGCTGAATGTCTATTTCAGTTGGTAGGTTTGAAACTATGTGATATTAGATGTAAGGAGAAGATGTAAATGAAGTAGAAGGTGACTCAAAATTTTATCTCAAGTTTGAAGGACTGCACATGATTTTGGCTATACTCACTTGATGTGTTTGGTTCAACCCATTATGTACTTTACTTTTAGAGGCAGACTAACGATTTTTGTCTTCACTTTGAGAACTGATTTTGATACTATCATACATGTCTGGCATCTAATAGAGTCCAATGAGCATAATGACTCCAGAATATTGGGTCAATGATCTATGACCAGAAAAATTATCTAAGTATTTTGACAATATGGATCCAGTGAATAATTTCTTTTAAAATCATTTTTTCTTAAAAGATAAAGAAAGAAAAAAAAGGAAACATCTTTTTAAAGTCTCACTAACACTGTAATTACTGGATAGGCAGTAAAATAAACAATTACTCACTGTACTGGAAGTCACTAGGTAATAATTGTTTGATGATACACAAATTAATTTCAGGTCATGTAGCACACCAAACTGCTAATTTCCTAGGCTTTAGTAAGGGATAAAACTGTAATATGCCTGCCTACAAGTACATAAAAAGGACATTATTCAAGGACTGAGAAAATATATAGTAAATCAATTCTTCTGTTAATTATAGAGTTTTACTGGAGCATTGCCTTTTCACTAAACAGATTATTTGAAAAAATATTGTTTAAGGGACATCAAGAATAGGTTTGACAGCTTATTTCTTATTCTCCAAAGGTCATCAGTGTTGTTTATTGGCTAGAAAGACAAAAGTCAATCACCTGCTACTCAATAAAAGTCATTTCTCATCTAGACGAGGTGTTTAATCAGACTATTTCTAAATGCATTTTTACCAACTCATAAATATTTTTGACATTGAACATAAAGTGATGAGGGTGTATTTAAAACCTCAAATTATATGGAAGACTCACAGAAAAAATAAATGCTTATTACTTGAAAAAACTGGATGGTGATACAATAGGCAGAGTATCTAAGTTAAGTAATTATCCCAAAAAATAATTGCTTAATTTTCAAAGAATACAGATAATTAATATTATAGAACTAATATCAGGCATGAGTATCTTTCAATCATCTTCATGATTATAATATAGGTACTTATTATATGCAAGACACTGTGCTGGGAGCTTTAAATATCTCTTTTATTGACCCAATAAATGCTTATTATTATTGTCATATCATCATCATCATCACTATTATTATTGCTGTCACAGGTAGGAGGCCATGTGGCCAAATAATAGCAATAATAACAACAATGATAAATGTCTTCTATGATTTTAATTCTTCATATGGTTATGAATCCTTATTTCTGCAAGGTGAATAAAATTGTTTATTTATTAATATGATTTTCTTCAGTGACAGTTTATATATTTGACCAAATTCAAAAGGATATTACTGATTATTGGAAGAAGACGAAATATCTGCTATCCTTACTACTATTCAACATTTTGCTAGAAAATCCAACCAATGGGATTAGTAGAGAAAATAATAGAAAAAGGAGGAGATAAATTTGTGGGTGATGGCATATGATAAGTAGAACTTCAGCCTAATTACATTTGCCACTTATTAATGATCTTGTGAATATGTTACATTATATTGCATGAGGGACTTTATTGATGTAGTTAAGGTTACTTATCAACAGGTCTTATATAGGGAGTTTATAATAGATTATTTTAGTGGGCCCAACATAATCACATAAACCTTTAAAAGCAGATGAAGAGTCAGAAAGATTAAAAAATGATTAGGGTTCAACATGCTAACACTGGCTTGAACATGGAGGATCCTACCAGCCATGGAATGTGAGTAGCCTTTAAAAGCTAAGAACAATTCTGGGTTGAAAGTCAGCATGGAAATCTCAGACCTACAACTGCATAGGAATGAATTCTGTCAATATCTAAAGGAGTTGGGAGGTCGATTCTTCCCCTGGAACTTCCAGATCAGAGTCCAGATCATCCTCTCAATCATTATTTTGGCCTTATGAGACTCTAAGCAGAACGCACAGCTGGACTTCTGAATTTATGACCTGCAGAACTGTGAGATTTTAAAAAAAGGATTGGTGCTGTTTTAAGTCACTAACTTTGTGATAATTTGTTACAGCAGCAACAGAAAACAAATACATGGAATCATTATCCATATTGATTGTAGTGATGTTACACAAACATTTTGCATTTGTAAAAACTAATAGTACTGGATATCAAAAAGAGTGAATTATACTGCAGGTAAATTTAAATGTTAATTTAAAAAATATATTGTTGTTGCTATGTTCCAAGATTAAATAAATATATTATTGTCACTGTTCTGAAGCTGCTTCTTGATACCCAGATTTTTAGTCTGGCAACTGCTGTCATAGAAACTGACCATAAGTACCCACAAAGGTAGTGGTTCAACACTTAATTCATCTGCATAAAAACTCCACATCTTTAGGAATATGTTTGCCAGCAATAAGAATCAAAATTTTGGGAAGATGGTATTTATTTTACTCTGTCTTCCATTTACAGTTGGCCAAATTTAATTCTCTTCAACGTTTTCATCTGTTAGAGTGCCTGCGATATGTAGTTTTTAGCTTTCTAGTCTAAGTAATACACTAGAAGAATGTTAGAAGCTAAGCTAAAGGAAATATATAGTAGCCATTACTGATAATTTGTTAAAGTGATTTTCAGTAACTACAAAATTTTAAAGAGATCCTGAGAAATATTTTAAAGAGTTATACGAAAATAATATTAAAAATCCTATTTTTATTCTGGTTTGGAAGATGCCACTGTATCAGTTATAATTTCTTTTGTTAAATACTTACAATCTTCCAAGAGCAACTTTGTTCAGCCCATCTCACCTTTCTTAGCTAGGCAGTATCATACACTGACAACCAGTGTTTCTGCACTCAGATTAGGTGTTTAAGTTTGATTGAATTAGCCTAAAGTAGCATATGGCTAAACCCTATAGAGCATAAAAGAACTGCTCAAATCTTCACCTTGGGTTAAGACCACGATGAGAAATTTCACTTAGATGGGAATATATATGATGAGTAATGTGATTTAAGTTTCCAAAGCAATCATTATTTTTTATTAATATAGTTATGGCTATTTAGGTGTAAAATATGTCAGTGGTGTTATTATTAAAAAAAAACAACTTATTTTCTCTATCAATTGCTAACCTTTCAGAGATAAGAAACTGCTAGTAGCAAGTTAAGAATATGTTAATCAGTTAGCATTTAAGAATGGGACTTTTTCCTTATTTACTCAAAGTCTTGTAATGTGCCAATTCAGCACATATTGGATAAAGTTTAAAGGAAATTAGAAGGGTTGGACTAATTCAATTAGTTTTTTAGGCAAATGCTTTGTAAAGCCCAGATACCTGGATTGGCTGGAAATAGGTCATGAAAGAGAGTAGCTTAGAAAGGTAGGTAAAAGTATAATGTGGCCTTTTTCTATCTCTAACTACTTAGTAATAAATCTAAACACCATTCTGTTATTTTTATTATTATTAAATTGAGTTTTACCAACAGTCATTGGATTTATATATCTGTTTAGAAATGAATCACTAGCCTCTTTTATCTGATAGGAGTTCCTTGTACTAAGGCACTACACAAAGAGTAAAACTCTGCACCACGGTAAACTGAGCATTTTGGGAGGATAAGGTGGGAGGATCCTTGGAAACCAAGAGTTTGAGACTAGCCTGGGCAATATGGCAAAACCCCATCTCAAATACAAAAAAATTAGTCTGGTGTAGTGGCATGCACCTGTGGTCCAAGTTACTAGAAAGGCTGAAGTGAGAAGTGGATTGCTTGAGCTCGAGAGGTCAAAGCTACCGTGAGCCGTGATCATCCTATCACACTCCGGCTTGGGTGACAGAGTGAGACTCTCTCTGGAAAACAACAACAAATACTCTGCATCACTTAAGTGACTATTAATAATCCTCTAGATATGCCTGTATTGGTTTTTTTGTTTTGTTTTGTTGTTGTTTTGCTACTGCTGTTATTGTTCTGCTCTGAGAGACAAATTACATCACAAACTCTGAGAGGTACTGATTGTGAGAAGTAATATTTCTACTGAAATATTATTCAAGGATTTTTGGTAAATAAAAGGAGACAAGTTTCAGTGGGAAAAACAATAAGCTTTGGGACAAGGCAGACCTCCCTTCCAACACTGGCTCTTCCTACTAGAGTAATGAGCTGCTTAACAACAGGGATACATTTTGAGAAATGCATTGTCTAGTGATTTCATTATTATGTTAATATCATAGAGTATACTTACACAAACCTCGATGGTATAGCCTACTACACACCTAGCCTATATTGCATAGTCTAATGCTCCTAGGCTACAAACCTGTGCAACATGTTATGTATTGAATACTGTAGGCAATTGTAACATAATGACAAGTGTTTGTGTGTCTAAACATATCTAAATATAGAAAAGGTGCAGTACAAATATGGTACAAAAGATACAAAATGCATGGAATGCTTAACACGAATGGAGCTTGCAGGATTGGAAGCTGCTTTGCCCGAGTCAGTAAGTGAGTAATTAGTGAATGTGAGGGCACCAGAAATTACTATATACCACCATAGCCTTTATAAGCACTGTACACTTACGCTACGCTGTTTATAAAAAATATTTTCTTTCAATAATAAGTTAATCCTAGCTTACTCTGACTTTTTTACTTTATACATATTTTACTTTTTTAAACTTCTTGATTTTCATGTAATAACACTTGGCTTCAAACACAAACACATTGTACAGCTGCACAAAAATATTTTCTTTCTTTAAATCCTTATTCTACAAGTTATTTTCTATTACTAACGTTTTTGAAATTTTTCTTTTTCTTTTTCTTTTTTTTTTTTTTTTACAGTGGAGACACAAACACTCATTAGCCTAGCCCCACACAGGGTCAAGATCATCCATATCAGTCTTCCACTTCCACATCTTGTCCAACTGGAAGGTCTTCAGGGGCAATAACATGCATAGATCTGTCATCTCCTATGATCACAGTGAAGTTTTCTGGAATATCTTATGGAGGACCTAAGACTATTTTACAGTTAACTTTTTAAAAAATGAGTAGAAAGAATACACTCTAAGATAATGATTAAAAACTATAGTAAACACCTAAAGCAGCAACATAGTCAATTAATATCATTATTAAGTATTATGTACTATATGTAATTGGATGTGCTATACTTTCATACTTTTATAAAACTGGCAATGCAGTAGGTTGGTTTACAACAGCAGTACCACCAACACATGAGTCACGCATTGCTCAGCATTATGATGGCTACAACATCATTATGCAATAGGAAATTTTCATTATAATTTCATGTTAACACTCTCCTGTATGAGGTCCACTGTTGACATAAATGTAGTCATGCAGCGAATAACTATAATAGATATATGGTTTTGGGAAAGTCACTTAACCACTCTGAGATACAGTATTTCTGCCCTCAGAAAAGGGAATAAATTCACCAGATCCTAGATAAGGATCTAGGAGCTCAATGGCTCTTAGAACTAATATGAAGCTAAAGTTAAATTTGTAAAATACTGGAACTGGGGGAAAGTATTAGAACCTCAATATATGTGAATATTCTCTTTCCTTTCTAAGTATGTTGATGATACAATTATAATGATTATAAATTGCACCTTATTTCCTATTCTCTTCAAGAACAACAAAAAGACTGTAACATATGGCTGCTATAAAACCACATAGTTAAGGTGCCTCATCGGTCTCCTTGAATGGTTCAAAACTGTAGGCCTGATTTTCATTGTTATTGTGGTAGCTAAATGACATGTGAGCATGTTTGTTTTGTTCTGTTTTGTTTTCCTTCTTACTGTACATAGACTTTAAGACCATTTTGCCCAAGAAAAGAATTCCATCCATTTCTTTGATATATTTGTTAAAGTATGTGTATCTGCAGTGATTAGTTAATAATGTTATTACATATGAGAATGATTTGTGTGGTAAATTAAATTCTAAGATTAAATTGGAATAACTGATAAGCATATATGATTAGTTATCCAAGCTGGATTAAGGTAAGCAGGTAAGATATCCTTCTTGAACTCTAGCACATCTCTACACTTTTCAAAGTGCTGTAAACACTAGAAAAAGCTGACCTAAGTATCCTGCTTTAGAAAAAATGGAGATCTAAATTATTTTTTGCCATATGACATATATTTAAGTAGATTTAATAAATTCAGGGAATTAAATACTAATTTATCTGCAAGTTTCTGAGTTTTATTGTATAAAGTATATACAGTTTATTACTATACAGATTTTCCAAGAAAGTAAGAATATCAATATAATTCCTTTCTTTGAAAATAAAAGCTTAAAGTCTTTCAATTAACAATATCCTAGATAATTACCATTATAGTAGAATACAGGCTAATTAATATGCTAATTTTGGGCAATTAATTGATATCCATTAACTCACTACGGTTATTTTGTTAAATACCAGTTAAATGTTCAAATTCTTTGCAAGTTTAATGTATTAATTAGGGTAATAAAACACATTTGCTTTTTTCTTGTTGAGATAATTATATGGCAACTAAATTAACTCACTCTTATTCATTTAAGTTTATTACAAGATCATGTATTTAGTGTACAATAAATGTGCAATCTAATTTAAATACTGAGAAAGTGCTAAGGTTTATGTAATTCTGGACTATTTAAAGACAGTTCCATTAAACCTTTCCTGGGAAGAACAGTGAAAACTTTTTTTGTGTGTGTGAGGCTTATTCATTTATCAAGCATTTAAATTGTGTTTATGAATATGTATGTATATCTAGATATAGATATACATATAAACTATATTAAAAAAATTTGATAATATTTTGCCTTTGAAATTATTTAGAACTACTTTATTTATAAAAGTAAATATATTTATCCTTTTAATATATGCTAGTAATTTTAGAAAATCATTACCTACTAAATAGATATCTTCAAATTATTCATTACAATCTTTTATTTATCAGAAATAGTTAGAAGTGGGCCTGAATAAGAAACACATCTTTCTAAGATTATTAACCACAAAAAAATTTAGTGAACTTAGAAGTATACTTAGAAATCAAATACAGACATACTAAAAAATACATTTTTTTCTTTTAATTTGTAAACTTTTACAACCTACCCTTAAAATAAGTAATGAGGCTTTTTGTCATTTTTTTCTCAATTATGCACGCACTTGTCTCATATTCCTATTAGTGATATTTAAGGAAAAATTAGGATTTATTGTACAAATTATTCGTAGTGACAATGTATTTTGTTCTGAGCACAGACTACATACACAACAGTGCTTACTTTGATCATGCAATTTATTAGTTTCTATCCAGTCCAGTCTCTTATTCTCCAAGCAACCCTATTCAAAGTTCATCTCTTCTAGGTGTGTTGAGTGAGCAGGAAACAAATGTCATGGGAGAGTGAGTGTATCTCTAAGTATTTGGCATTTTTTATGTTTGTTTTTTGTCAGTCATGTAAAGCTTATTTCACTAACACTTTGTGTGTGTGTGTGTGTGAATTTAACTGTCTTTATTTTATAATACACAGATCTTCATTGTTTCTCTTTACTGTTACAGCATATTTTGTTAGTATTCCACTTGCAGTTTGCTTAAGTTTTGTAATGAAAATAATTAGCTTATCCCACTTTTTCTTGCAATCTTGGAATTCTTTCTGTAAACAGAGATCATCATTCCCATAGTTATTAACGTATGCAGCTTTATGTGGAGCCTCATCTGGAGGCACTCAATTTGCTGAGTGTTTCCACAGGTAATTATCTAAGGCCCTCCCCTCCCCACCGAGTAAGAAACACAAGCAGCTGGGAATAACTCAATTCTCATCATCTGGTCACTTCCAGGGAATGATTTGGGACCCATTAAGATAAGTTAGCAGTGAGATATGGCTTGTGTGTTACAAGAAATATCTAAAATATGATCAGAGGAGAGCCTAAGATGTATAATATTTTGGATATTCAGAGTTTGAGGCAAAGTCAAATTCAGAGATTATTTTTACCAATTTTCATGATGAGCTCAGAAATATTTCTGGTTTTAGCAGAAAGTCAATAAAAACCTCAATGAAAGAATTACATCATAGTGTAGTGATTCTGACTCAATGCAGCGATTCTGACTCTTAGAACCACAACATAGAAACTGGTTTTGTGTAAAACTCAACAAATTTTCTTTTAGAATGCTATTGCCATTATAACAGAGGATAGTTTAGCACTATCTACCAAAAGATCCACTGTTAAGAGCTGATTTGATATAACTTATTAACAATATTTGCGAAACTTAACTGCAAAGAGGATAGATACTTACATAGATCCCAAAAGATGGTGCTATGGTTTGAATGATGGTGTCTCCTCCAAAATTCATGTTAAAACTTAATCCTCAATGCAACAGTGTGTGTTAAAAGGTGTGGCTGTTGAAAAGTGGTTAACTCCACCCTCATTACTGGGTTTAGCATCCTTATAAAATGGCTCAAGTTTGAAGAAAGTGCTCTCTCTTGCCTTCCTTTCCACCAGGAGGACAGAGCAATAAAGCACCATCTTGGAAGCAGAGAGCAGCCTTCACCAAGCACCAATACCAGTGCCTTAATTTTGGATTTTCTCACAGAAATGTAAGAAATAAACTTCTGTTCTTTATAAATAGCCCAGTCACAGACATTTTGTCACGGTAGCACACATGAAGTGACACAGATTAAATTTATAGAATAAAATTATGGTAAATATAACATTTTTTTATGAAAGCAGATATTTGACATTGCGAGATGTTTACAAACTGCTACCAGGTTTAAAAAAAAAGCCAAGCTCTAAATGCTATGGCATAATCATACCTTTTTACAAAGTGTATACATGTATAGTTTATGATACCATACCTAAATTTAAGTGTTAAAGAACTATAACGACTCTTAATAGCAATTACCCATGGGTATTAGGATAATTTTCTCATATCCTTTTTGCAATAAATGTACATTTTATGTGTAATTATGGTTAATGTTGCTGTTATGTTTTTATCTTTCACTACACAGAAATAATAACTAAGTTCAAATGTTACACTGTTATTCCTTTTACAACTAAAGGAAGAAAGATAATTCTAGGTGAAGCAAGAGTAAAGGAAATATTGCACATAGAAGGGATTAGAGTGTCTTATAGATTATGGATATTCAATACATGACATGTATCAAATTGAACTTTTATTAGTCACTTACTACATTTTTAGCCTCTTGTAGCTATATTTGTTTTAAGGGAAATTATGTCATAATTAACAGCACACTTAATAGTTGGCAGCACACATGACCAAAAAATTTCATGTAAAATTTCTAAGTATTGGAAGTACCACCGTATGAGTTATTGAAAACAATAAAAAATATATGTGTATATATATATTTATTTCATGAGTCTTCAATTTTATTTCTTCTTATGTTCTGTTATACATCATTTTGAGGAAGTCTAATTATACATTAGAGGGACACAGTTTTCTCTCTATTGAACAATCTTATTTTAGAAACAGTTTGTGTCAGGTACCATACGTTGTATGTAAGAACAATATGCTCTTGGGATATAGCCATGCATTCAGCTAGAGCCTCAAAACTATGCACACACATTAGTGCACACACGGGCACACAGCTTCTATTGTAGGCAGGTACACTTACTCACTCTAGTAGGATTTTGATTTCCATCTCTTTTCCCATGTCTGCCTTTCATTACTTTCTCATTTGGCCTAAAGAGGACTAGCAAATATGACTAGAGACTACCTGCAAAGAGACACAGGCAGTGTCAGGTTTAGGCCAGTAGGGACATAATAGTGTTCTATTCTGTTCTACGACAGAGGTCAGACTATAATTAAGATGTAAGACTTTTTTTCTTAATTTATTGATTATCCATGCCAAAACAAACATGCATTCTGAGTAACTTTGGCCTTTTATTTTATAATTTAACCTTTCTACCTTACCAGTAGGTCTACAGAACTATGCAGTTAAGTCTTTCAAATTTTAGTATAAAAGGTACAAACATCTGAATATATATGTACACTATATAAAATACATATGAATAAAAATATTCCAACTGCATTTGTGGATGCAGTTCATTATGGATGCAACTTTGGTACAAAACAGGTCATTCATCATCTGCTTAACACTTGACAGAAAAGGAAATATAAAAATAGAAGTCATTAGCTAAACCTGATTTTACTTACACATGCCCAAATTAATTAATCTTAAATATGCATATAGGTAAGAAAATAATACAACATACGTAGAAACCAAATGGAATATCTTAATATCATAATACCTGTTAAAAAAAGTACACTAGCCACATCTAAAGCAATTTTCCCTCTGCTATGTAGAAACATGCTGTTTTATAACTGAAAAATATTACAAGATAGTCTAGCAAAAAGTTTTTCATTAAAACTGAATAAGAGGCAGGGCACAGTGGCTCACACTTGTAATCTCAGCAATTTTGGAGGCTGAGGTCGGTGGATCACAAGGTCAAGAGATCGAGACCATCCTGGCCAACATTGGGACACCCCATCTCTACTAAAAATACAAAAATTAGCTGGACATGGTAGCGCACGCCCGTAGTCCCAGCTACTTGGGAGGCTGAGACAGGAGAATCGCTTGAACCCAGGAGGCAGAAATTACAGTGAGCTGGAGTGTCACTGCACTCCAGCCTGGCAACAGAGCAAGGCTCCCTCTTAAAAAAAAGAAAAAGAAAGGAAAGTGAATTAAAAAATTAGTTGATATAGCTTAAAGTCACAAGTGTGTTGGCATTAGAATTGTGTGTGACCAAAACCAGACCTCCTGACTCAAAACACATTAAATAAATCTTTTATGTGACACATAAATTCCACATAATACATTTTCAGAATTAGGTGTCACCCTTAACAGAGAATTCAAGATTAAATATGTTGATATATTAAATATGTAAATATGTTTTGGCAAATTTTAGAGCTACTTTTGATAATGAGAGAAATTCTGGACAGATATGAAGCTATACCACAGCATTACCTCTCTGATGTCACAATAAATTCTGTATTAAAGTAAATTCTGTAAAAAATACATAGGAGAAACAAATTGTCAAACTAATTCCACCAGCTATTAACAGTCTTTCTTGTTTGTTTCATATTAATATTTTTAAATAATCCTAAAAACAAATGAAACTCCAGGGAGGGGAGTACAGTGAGGGGGGTAAATGACAATTATGAAAATATTATTCAAATGAATCTGTATAAACTATATAGGCAATATAATTTGAATAGATAACTTACATGTTTAGTAGGCAATCTAAAATTATAAACTTAATTGTACTGTTATTCACCATTTTCTTCTATACTTGCAATGCTGGTCTATTTAAATAATACCAGATAACAAAAAAGAAAGCAGAAAAAAAAAAAGAAAAAGAAAAAGAAGAAGAAGAAACTTACATTCTAGCAAATAGATAAAAACAACCTAAAGTAGAAAAAAAAAAAAAGAAAAGGAAAAAGAAGAAACTTACATTCTAGCAAATAGATAAAAACAACCTTATATTCTTTCTCCCCTATTCGTAAACATAAATCAAGGAAGTAAGATCTCAAATGTCATTACAGTCTCAAAGTTTTACCTGAAATGTAACACGTGAATAAGGATAATATAATGCCACACATATTTATGTTCAATTTTGTTTTCTAAGCATTTTCTTCTCCCAATACTGTTAAATATGGGAGAAAAATTAATTATAGTAACTTTTTCTAATAGTTTCTTCTTGGAATAAAGATAAGTGAATAAACATAGAGAAGGCAGACAATGCATTGAATTAACACTAAAAATATTGAAAAATTTCAGGGCTTCATTGACACATTCATTAATTGATGAGGACTTTGTGTATTACAAAACGTAGTGAAAACATAATGTGAATATAATACAGTTTCTAACTAGAAGAAGATATAGACTAGGAGGGGAAGTATGCAAATGAATAATATAATACATATTGATGGCTATAATTATAGAGATAGATATGTAACACGTGCTGTATAAGAACAGAAAAAGAACACTTCAGTTACAGAGGAGGATGAAAGTAACAGTTATACTAAGTCATTTCAAGAGAGATAATTCTTGAGTTGAATTTTCAATAATAGAAAAGGCAGATACCTCCTTCAAAAGAAGCAGAATGTGCACAGTCTCAAAGTATCTGGAATATTTTCTAAGTCATTTAGACAGCAATTAAAACTGAGAGTCCAAATAAAATATACAAATAATAAGACAGATTTTTGTTGTATAGAAGTGTATGTTGTCCAGTGGTTATGAACCTGGACTTTTATGTTTAATACACTTTCACTGAAAGGCCTTCATCTAAACATTAGTTGCTGGGGATAGGCAAGTTACCCCTTGTCTCAGTATTCTCAACTGCAAAACAAATAATAATACATAGCTTACATTGTTGAATGCATCCTTTGTAATATCATTTAAAGCCCTAAATTTTCTACCTACACAAACTTGTTGGCTGTAGCCAATATTTCTGTATTTCCAAATACAAAGGAGGACATCCAAAACTACCATTCTAAATCTCTCAAAAAATCTCACATAATTGACCCTCCCTCCTGATGAAAGCAATTCTTCTAAGACTCCACCTTCTGTTCTTCACATTTCTCTAATATCTCATGCTAGATGTCTTTACTGGAGTAATAGTACTATCTACTATTGAATAGTAAATAATGCTAGAAAAATATCAAGTGAAGATACTCAATTTAGACCTAGAGTTAAAGGAGGTGTCTGAACTCTTGAGTATAAAGTTGTGAAGCATGTGCATCATAAAGTCAGTGGATAAAAGAGATGGAGATGACAAAAATTTTAAATTATAAGTGATGAGAATACAAAGGGAATTTTTTTTCAGAGCAAGTTAAAAGCTAAGTCCTATAAACAGTAAACAGTTTTTAGATTATGCAACATAAATAGTTTAAAAAGTTGTTTAACATATTCTTTCTCTGTTCAGAAGTTTAAAAAAAAAGACTATGTCATCAATTTCAACAAGGTATTTCTTTACACACAAAAACAATAGAATAGGAAATAATTTTTTTCACACGTCTCTCACCTTCAACCACCACTATGTAAAGCTGAAGACAATGTCATCCTATCTCTCTAGTTTAGTTATTTGAAAAATCAATACTGCTGGACAGTTTACTTTTCATCAGCAAGAGCTTGAAATATTTCTCCATATAATATCAAATTGTAAGTGACAGGTTGCTGTTCTTAAAACATTTGGTCTTTGCCAGGTTTCCAAGGGTCAAAGCTTTCCAGCATCAGATCGTAGAGAACTTGTATTATCAAAGTAATAATAAGATCATTGTGGTATTAATTATTCTATTCAGATTCTCTTCATAAAAACAAAGTATGTCTGTTAAATCATCTTGATTTATTTTTATCAGATAAAATATAGTAATATATAATAGTTAAATAAGTTTTCATAATAGAATTTTTAAAGCTTGTTTCTCAACAGATACAAATAGATCTAAATTCTAAAGTGATCTGTTTTACATAGAAGAGTCTCACAGTCTTGCCTAATACATGGATTTTTTAAATTTATTTTGGAAAAATAAGACGATTAAGAGAGAGATGACAGATTTTCTTGAACCATGCAGAGCGAGCTCTCCGAAGCAGGAGATGTCCTTGACTATGTAAATGTCTGTGTCTACTTTTACATCTATCTATGTCTGTATCTATCTCCTTATATCTGCCTATACCAATATATTTTCTCTTATTTGGTGAATCTTCAAAACTAGAGAAATAAAGGAACCTTGAAGAAATTACAGATATGAGGAAGCCTTATGTACTGTGCTGTTAGGGGGCTTCTAAGAAAAAGTGCGTGCATGGTTTTTGTTAGTTTGTTTCTTAGAAATGCAGATAATGGCACCTGAAAACAATGAGCAAAGAAGGGCTGTTCCCTAGTCATGAATGATAGTAAGTCCGAAAGAGGTATACAAAGTCAAGCAGAAGGGAAATAGGCAAATCTGTGTGCATATTTTCACATATTATCATTATCCTCACTGGCCTTTATTCTCTTGAGAAAATTAATAACAACATCAACAATAAATATTTATTTTGCTGAAATTAGACTTTTTAAAAACTAGCTTCTCTTTTAATTTATATTCAGTTTTCCTCAATCCTTGCATATGTAAATATTGTTACTCGAAACATTTAACACAAAAATATTTGTTAAAATGGCATATAAAAATGAAATACAGGCCGGACGCGGTGGCTTATGCCTGTAATCCCAGCAGATTGGGAGGCTGAGAGGGGTGGATCATGAGGTAAAGAGATAGAGACCATCCTGGCCAACACGGTGAAACCCCGTCTGTACTAAAAATACAAAAATTTGCCGGGCCTTTGGCATGCGCCTGTAGTCCCAGCTGCTTGGGAGGCTGAGGCAGAAGAATCGCTTGAACCCGGGAGGCGGAGATTGCAGTGAGCTGAGACTGCACCAGCCTGGCAACAGACAAGACTCCATCTCAAAAAAAAAAAAAAAAAAAAAAAAAGAAAAAGAAAAGAAAAATTTAAAAGAATTACAGTTCAAACATTTTCAAATTAATCTGAAAATAGAAAAAAGAAAATTACAAAGAAAAATTATGATTAAGCCTATTCATCCAATTTTCTCACCTTTTTTATCACTCGTGTGTGTGTCTATGTATGTGTATATTTCCTTACTGGGCACTAAAACCCAATTTTGAGGCTACAAAATGTACAAAAGTAAACACTATGTAATCATAATTGTCAATTCATTACAATAGCACTATCACATCCCTGATTATGTTCTGGAAATGTCATTGGTAATTATTCCATAACTAAATTCATTGTCCATCATTTGTAAGAGTTGACAGTCTCTCTTCCTTGAATTCTTTATTTCATCTTTTTGCTCTCTTATATTCAAAGCATATGTTCTGATATTTTGTTTTGTTTTAAACTTAAATGGTATGCCTCAGATTTGATGCTGTTTTGGTTTGTTCTGTTACTTTTCTTCCTACTTTAAATGTACACTCTAGGAGCTAATTGATTTTGGTCACTTGCACTTATAAGCAATAATTTTTTACTTATTTTCTGGCTGAAAAAAATGCAGAACTCTGCTCTCTTTGGCCTTTCTCTCTCATTCTCTTTGTCTCTTTCTTCTGTCTCTCCTGCTCTCTCATTACTAAGTTTGTCCATCTAAATGTACTGAAAGCAACTCAAAGACAACCTACCAATATTCGTTCTCCATACCTTTTGTTTGTCCTATAACCATTGTATTTATGAAGTACAGCTTTATTTCCTCAGTCATCCAAACCAGAAATCTAGGAGTAACTGCTGAGTTTAGATTTTGCACTGCCATCTCCTCATCCCAACAGTGAAAAAATTCTGTGGAAATGTTATTTGTAATATCTCATATGACTCTTTTATTTTTTCTATTTATTATACCTCTGCCTTAGTTAAACTCTAATCATTACACATTCTATTACCATAGTTTCAAAATAGCTTCTCAGAGTCTACTATCACTCCTATTATAATCCAGTCTTCACAGTACAAGTAAAATTTAAAAAGATCTACCTAGTTTCAAATTTCCCTGTTTGGTCTGCTATTTGACTAAACCTGAGTGAAGTACTTAGCCTATTTAAGGTTTGGGTTGTTAGTATGAGACACAGTAATAGCTACCTTAAAACCATTACTAAGACTATATGTAATTAAGGTTGAAAAACATATATTTATTTTGTATCCATCATTGTAGAATGTGATATAAATAAAATAGTGAACAGTCGAAATATGGCTCATGCTGTTATGTATAATATATTCTAAGAGGGAGTAAAAGAATGAAAATAAAAAATACTCTCATGTGTGAGGGATACTTAAGAGAAGTTTTCCAACAGAACTAATGTCTTTGCTGATGACAGAAGAATAATTGGACACTGGGATTGAAGGGAGATGAAGAAAGTTTGTGTCAGAGGTGTAAGATCATATGTCCCTATCATAGACCTGACAGTAGTTTTGAATGCTTATATCACAGAGTATACAGGTGGGAAAATGGCTAAGACTGGATTAAAATACTAGCACAAAGATGATACATATAGAAGTTCAACAAATTACAGAATTTTTTGTTTTCTGATATATAAATCCTTTCATTATGCTTAGCTAGTTTAATTTATTTTACTGTCTTGTATTGTCAAGAGGGGAATGCTATGAAGCTTTAATCTGTCATGAAAAGTCCTCCATTCTCTCAGTCATGAATTGATTTCTAGTTTTTCTGCTCACTCTATTCCTTTCTCTCTCTCTGTTCTCTTCAAGGGTGCCACTCAAAGTCAGTAATGTCCAATAGAAAGTTCTGAGATGATGAAAATGTTCTATAGCTGCACTTTCCACATGTATATCACCATTTAACCATTAATCCCTTGGAATGTGGCTAGTGAAACTGAGAAAATGAATCCTTAATTTAATTTAATTTACATTTAAAGAGCCACATGTAGCTGATAGCTACCCTATTGAATAGCACAGATCTAGAATTTTTATTTGGTAGAACATTGAAAATGGCACATTGACTGAAAAGTTGTGCTAAAGGATTTAATCTTTGGCATAGGAAATATTTTTCTTTAAAATGTATGTTTATTTGGTATGTCTCAGAAGATAGAGGTGATTGTAGTTACAGGTGAATTAAAACCCTCCTCCATGGTGTTACTAAAGGTACCTCAATTTATTCCCTGAATGTAAAAGACAACTTGCAGTTGCCTGGACTCACTATTGGTGTTTCATACCTCAAAGACTTTGCTAGGACACATCAACTAGAATGTTATTCCAACCCTGACCATTTGGTAAACACATATTTATTCATCAACACAGCTCAATTGTCATATCTTCTACACAGGTCCCTCAGAAATACCTTAAGTATTATTTAAAATATGTGCAATTTTCTCTAGAATTCCTTACTTCCCCATGGCTTAAAGCATTGTATCCCACTAAAACCACTTTTACTACTTCTATTTTCTAATTTCCTAATGTTCTCTCAGTCACATGTTCTTAATGACTTAGTATTATTAAGGAATATATGTAACATTCTAGATGTTACAAATGATATCTCATAATAGTCACACCAAATGCATGCATTATCTACTTCAGTGAATAACACAATAGAAACTTAAACAATATGCAACTTCCATTTAATCTCTCCCTTCATAAAGTTTATTTTAGTATTTTTATTTAATTTATTTTACTTTATTACATGACATTCTCCTAATTTTACAAACATATTCAGAATATTTAAAATAGCTATAAAGGGTATAAAATGTGTTTTTTACCCTTTATTATAAAATAATTTTACCTTTTACTTAATCCAATAAGTTTTGTTTGTTTTATTTTGTTTTGTGTAAGCATGTTTTTTCTTTTTTTGTGGAAGGTGTTACATTCAAGGAAGACAATATATTACTGAAATTTATCTCTTCTTTTGCTGACCAAACTTGTGCTATTTTATCTTCATCTTTTAAATCTGACAGTTTGTATTTAATTTTTATCAGTTTTGTCATTCCCATTCTTTTAGTTGTATGGCAGTCTGAATATCTTTCTAGGGTGTATTGATTTTAGTCCTCATTTAAATATTGTAAAAATTACTATCGATTGTCTCAAGAATGATTTTGATGTACTTCTCACCCCCAACAGTCTCCTTCATTACCAGTCTCTTCATGCTAATGATGTGAGGGTGACTTTGACTGGGAGAGAGCTAAATTAAACCAGGGTCATGCTTGCCACTGTGTCCTTGGAATACTTTTCTTTTGGCAGTAGCACTTCCTATTTGTTTCTTTTGCTCTTCCTGCAGTTTTGTGCGACAACTTGTTCAGATACGCAACTATAGTACTGGGTCCAGCTTTGTATCCATGGCAGCAATTTCTGCCCTAGTTTTATCTGACTTTTCATTTAATTCTTCTGAAAGGGAATTCATCCCTTTGTAGAGGAAACTAATGAGGCACTGGTACCAGAGCCCTGGTTCCTATGTGCCAAAAACAGCATCTTGCAAAGCTGCAAGACATATGACCTTGGGGAGTAAGTCTCACTGAGTAAATTTTGCATTTCAAATATCTTCAAATATCATCCTACTATGTTAAAGTTTTTCAAGAATCAAAAATAGAAGTGGATGAATAGATATTCATGAAATATTTTTTCACTATTAGAAAAAGGCTCTCTTTTTTCCTTCTTTACACATATTTGTTGAGTATTAGTTTTTATTTTTGAGAAATACATCATGTGCAACTTCTATAATACTAGATGTAGTGTGCTGATGACAATTTGATAGTTATGGTCAAGAAAACTTAGGGTTGTTTTATACATTTGAATGAAATTTCATAGTTCATTCTGTATTTAATCTTTATTAATCATAACTAAATAAATCAAAATCTAAAAATTTAATATTTGAAAAAATTGTTATAGAAAATTCATGTAGTAAAGGTATTAAAATTTTAACAAGTGATACATAAACAAAAGCCATGAAAATGGTTGATGAGTTCATGTTTTTATTATTCCATGTCCAGCATCTATGTGCTAAACTAGTCAGCTCAGCTTATGTTCGTGGAAAAAAAGAGGTAACAATATAAGTCCAATTATACTTTTTCCTTTATATTTTTCTGCAAGTTAGTAAAACTAAGCTAAATAGAATACCTTTTTATCTTTGGATCAGAACTCTCAAGTACTGTATTTTAAAAGTTGTAATAAGCATGTAAGTAATTCAGAAATTTTCCAATCACTACATTGCCTAAGAGGAAAATTTACACATAATTGTATGCACTTCATATGAGCATAACTTCAGTTTTTTACACACATATACACAGATACAGAAAATGTATGTCTAAAGCACAATTCATGTTGCCTTTTATTTTGTTCATGGCATTTTTTATTATTAGAGTTTCTTCCTATATTTTTGAAAATCCCATTGCATTTTGCATGTATAGGTGTTATCATTCTAATTTTTTAAAAATGCATAATGACATAACCTTAAATACACAAAAGCTATTGAATAGTAGTTTGTTATTGGCACTAACTGATATAATTGGACATACATCAGTTATAATTTTGAGAAATCTAATACTGTCACCCTGAATTATAAAAAAAACTACTTAAAAATTAAAGGCATGTATGTATAAAATATATGTATCTATTTTAAAAGCAACTTTCATTTAGAATGCATAACACTGTGCTTAGTAATGTCTGTTCTTTATTTAAGTAATAAAAACAACATTAAAACTAAGTTCTATTTTTTGAATAGCAACCAAAGGTAATATGAGATCAGAGAATGTCACTAAATTAAACTCCTAGGGGAAAAAATTTAGATTTTAATGAGACTAGAAAATGTTTGTTTCATTTAAATGATATTTTAAGAATCATAATCTCCTATTTTTTACTGGATACCAAGGAGGAGGCTGGGCTTGTGTGCTTAATAATGAGATTTGTCTCAAATTTAATAGGTGGTAATATCTTTAGTAGAATACATTTAAAGAGTATTTTAAACCTAATTATGCATTGATGTATTAGTGCTAACCAGCAACCAGAAAAGAGGGAAAAAAATAATGATAAGAAAAGACTACATTCTAACAGAAAGTTATAAAGGATTAGGCTTCAATGAAGGGTAATTGTCATTCAGAAAGGGGAAAAATACCTTTAGAAAACTCTGGACAAGATGGGTAAAAATTACAGCATCCAGGTAAGTCATAAAACCTGTCATTGTTACATGAGATAATTTCTTGGAGAATGGATGTGATGTGACAGAAATCATCCTGTCTTCACTGATATTGTGTATGAATACCAGTATTAATATACTGGTAAGTCCAGAGTAACATTTTAAACATACTTTTGATGTTTTACCCTCATTAAATTAACATTTAATTGAAATTACTTGCCTTCCCATCTCCTTTTCAAATCACAGATACCTCACCAAGTATCACTGGTCTTCCTCTGAGGTTTACCAAAGCCTTTCCATGGAAGCATCATTCCAGATCACTAAAATAGTTAAATTGGAGACTTTAACACATTACCAAAGTAAAAAAGAACCTCCTCAGTAATTCCTGAGCCTTTCTCCATTTTTCCTAGTTTTTTGTTAACACCATTTCATCTTTACATCTCTCATTTCCTGCCTGTCAGTGTGTCCCAAAGTGTAGAAATTAGTTTCCTTAAATTTATTTAAACCATATTATTAAATGTTATGGATATTCTGGGCTAACCAGTCCCTTTAAAAATAGGTGTTACTTTAAAATCAACAAACATTTAAAATAATGTATTATATTCTCTTAAATTTTCTTTAGATAATGAATACAGAACATGGAATTTATGGTTAGAAAAGTAAAGAGATTTTTAAAATGAAACAGCACCTTACTAGGTCTATACGTATCAAGTTTTGCTATTGTCTAGAAATCACAATTTATATTCAATGCATTTATATCCCTCTTCCTTTTAAAATAATTGATACATCACATTAACTTCCTAATCACTCCCTAATATTCTCTATGCCTAATTAGTCCTGAATATTCTCAGTGCATGCTTATGCAATTTCTTACATCTAGCCAATTTTAAATACTTCCATTAGACCTCATTAGATATCAACATGCTTTTCTTCTGAAAGTTATGTCTCCATTTTCATTGTTTATATCATCTTTTTTGTGTGAATATATTATAGGCTAGTGATGCTATAACTTTATAATGAATTGTCCTACTTTTCCAGTTCTTTTTCTCAGATTCTTTAAATAAAATGTACAGTAATTTTAAAAAAGCCAAATAAAACATAGTGGGAAAGATTCTTAAATGGAAATTTAAACCTAAAATTCCTCCTACAATGAGTTTACTGGACAACTGAAGTATTAGTTAACAAAACACAAGTAACATGTCTGGAAAATAATAGGAAAATGAACTGTCTGAACTAAACAAAAACATGTTTTGAAACCCAGAGCAGTGAGTCTTTGTCATTATGGATAACAAAGGATTTTGCTGAATTTAAAAATGCCTCAAAAAGTCTACCTGTATTTTCTTTTGTCAATTAAATTATTTCAGAAAATTTTGTATAATGAAAGGATATCTTTCTTAATAAGTACTAATTTTTCTGATTCACCATAATCTGTTCTCATCACTCACATTTTACTCTTTAAATTTTTCACAATACGATTTATTTTATGACTCTTCTTCTCTTTGGGTATTCTCTATATGTTTTCCACACTGTCAGTATGTTCTTTATAGAGAACAGGAGAACCATGCCTCAGCTCTGGTTTAATCCTGCATTATGATTTAAGTTCACGCCTCTGTTTCTACAACCAACTGTTCAATTTTTTATCATTGTATGATAAAATTTGCCTTTTGTCCATAGTTCTCCAGTGGTGGTGATTCAGTCATTACTTTATATTTGAATAAGCAGAGTCTTCTTTTAGTACAACATAGGCATGCATCTTAAATAATAATGTCCATAATTAGATAATTTCATTAGGTACATACTGAATGCTGCTTGGCTAGAACACGTTGTTGCAAATCTCTCCATTGCAAAAGAGGAATCGGCTTAAAGTTCCAATTTTTCCAATTTAAAATGTTTACTTCTTTCTTTACTAATGCATGTGTTAAAGCTTACTTAAGCACCCCTTTGCCCATTCTTTTAATCTCTCTAGATCTCATTGAATCTTAAATCTTCTAGCAAGGAAGTTGCTTTTCCTCTCAATTTTGAATCATCTGCTCCTCAGCACTCTATCCAGATTGTTAATAAATATGTTAAATAGCTATGGGTCTGAAACTAATCCTGGAGGACCTTACTACATGCAATTTTTTTGAAAGCCCAATACATTCTATTAATAAAAACACCTATGCATTTTAATATGGTTCTCCTTTTGATATCCACCATACAATGCTGTACTGGAACAAATTTTAATAAAATAGGTTTGATAATAGACTTCACAAATCCTCTATTTTAATGTTATGATTAAGTTAAAATGGAAAGAATAACATAGGACGTACAATACCAAATATAATATGTTTACCTAATTCTATATATTTATTTTAAATAAGCATAATAAATGAAAACATTATGACAATACAGAATCATTCAGGAGGAAATCTTTGGGCTATGCATAATCAATTACACAATTTTCTGAACCTTCCTAAGGGTTCTCCTGGTAAGCACAACAAGGGCTCTGAGAATTTGAGTTGATAATCTTGAGATTTACTCATTGGTAAACTCAAAGTGTTTAACTGATATCAGAAGTAATTCTCTTCTTTAAAACCTATGGGAATTAATAAGAGCAATACTGTTAAGGACAATTTCAGTAAAGACAGTTTCCTTGAAACTAAGCCTGCCTTTCATGGAAGATGTTGGCAATCATAGAGATTTAATTTTTAGAAGCAATTTGTTATATTTAAGGACCTGGGCTCACTGGAATTCAAGTCGGCTATAGTTGAAATAAGCTGTCTAGCAAAATTTTACCTGGGTATTTACACAAATTACCTCCTTTCTTTCCTTCTTTTATTTTCTTCCCTATTTTTTTTTTCTCTTTCTGAGACTGGGTCTGGCTCTGTTGCCCAGGCTAGAGTGCAGTGGCGCCATCTCAGCTTACTGCAACCTCTGCCTCCTTGGCTCAAGCCATCCTTCTGTAATGGGGAGCATACTCAGCTCCCCTTTCCAAAGAGGTTCTTAGCCTCGCTAACCCCGAACGATGGTGAAAGGAGCTGGAGGCACAGTGAGTTTGCCCTTCCAATAAATACTGTGGACCCAAAGGGTTTTGCGGAAAAGCAATTTATGAGAGATAGAGATAGAGAGAGAGAGATGAGAGAGAGACGAGAGAGGAGAGAGAGAGAGAGAGAGATGAGAGAGAGATGAGAGAGAGAGAGACGGGGGAGGAGAGAGAGAGACGTGGAGGGGAGAGAGAGAGAGAGAGAGAGAGAGTTGCCACACTGTCATGGGAGGCGACCCAGAGAAGGAATCCAAATAGGTAAGGGACAGCTGGAGTTTTAACCCTTGAGTTATTCCCTCTCCATTCATGTTCTCATCCAATGAGAGGAGTTCTTTCAGACTTCCTCTGGAGTGATTGATCTTTGACTCTGATACTGGAATGGCTACTTGGTCCACAACTCTGAGTTACAGAGCCCCCTCCTTTCAGAGCTTTCCCCAGGTTTTTTGGGACAAAGGAGCCTCACCTGGCTCTCTACCTAGCCTGGGCGCACGCAGGAAGCTCAAAGGACTTTACGTTTGAAACCCCTCTGGTTCCCGGATGGAGGTGTGGAGCCGGGAAACTCCTGCCTTTGAAACCATGTCCCTCATGGACCCGGTAAGAGAAGTCCCTCATTCCCACCTCACCTCCTGAGTAGCTGGGACTACAGGCACAGGCCACCATGTCCGGCTAATTTTCTTTATTTTTAGTAGAGGCGGAGTTTCACCATGCTGCCCAGGCTGGTCTGAAACAACTGAGGTCAAGCTATGCCCACCTTGGCCTCCCAAAGTGTTGGGATTACAGGCATTAGCCATTGCGTGTGGCCACCTCTGTCACTTTCTTATAGGGTTGTTTTTTGCGTATGTTTTTAATATAAGCATACTTTATTATTGTCAAATTAGCTTTTTCTTGTACTTCTGTTGTAAAGTCAAATATATGATTATATCTCAATTATGTATTTTTTGAGGAAGAAACAGATTGATAATCTGTAAGAAAAAGAAATCTAAGACATTTATGTTAGATTTCAAGAAGTGATTTCTTATTTGTGTTTGCAATTATGTTTACACTAAATTTTTCAGGACCACATATACTTCAAACCAAAATATGTAGTCATAACCAAAGTTAAAAGGAGCCACAGGATTTCTTTATCTATAGATCCTGATATTTAACTACTTGCCAACATCTACTACCCAAGTAAAGAGATGCAAACTAATCATCATCCAAAATCAAAACGAAACACTACTTTTATAATTCTTATATAAAATTTGAAAAATACATTCATATAATGCATGTATAATTCATATATTGAGAGGGCATATTGTGGATACTTCCATAAAAATCAGCACCCGTAACTTAAAAAAAGGAAAAGGGATAACAACAGATAATCATAGAACTAAATAAGTCAAATTACAAAATAAAGATATATTGGATGACATTAGACATGTAAAATAGAACCTCAGATGAAATATTTCCTAGGTGAGAAGGCAGGAAAGCAAGGACTGATTGCAACCTGAAGTAAAACTACTAATGGAAAAAAGTATCAATAAGATAGAGAATGAAAGCTGTTGATCTATACCTGGTACAAGAAAAGACATTGCTAATTCTGGTTAGTAATAGTTTGGCCTGTCACTGAAGAGACATTACTTGTTATGGTGGCAGAGACTACATTATTTCAGAAAAAACATACCATTTACAACACTAACCTCCCTTTCTGTGCTCCATACTTAATATCATAAATGTACTCTACATGAGAAATTGAAATAAGATATTTGGCTTGAATGTATACAGTATTTACATTTAATTTCCCACACTAAAGAAGTATTTAATCTTCAACATATTTTTATTACTATTTCTACCTTATAATGTTTTAACCAAGATATTTTCAACCAAATATTTAATGTATTAGCTGTAGATACCATTCTAACAGTGACAGACTATAGAAATTTATTGCTTATCATTTTCTGACTCCAGAAGAGACTTAGATGTTGACCCATAGTTAATGGATTTATACAACAGTATATTAGAAGAGAGTAATGGGCAAAGCAATAAAGAAATGAGATTAAAAGCATAATTTTCCTTTTCAAAATATTTAGTTTTATTTTTACAACTTTAAATTAGCTGTATATGCATACTGATTTGTTTAACATTCTACTTTTCAATTCTGTCTGTAGCAGCTTGAGCTCTGGAACCACAATCCCTGGTTTGAGTCTCTGCCCTGTCACCTACTGGTAAGCATAACATGAACAAATTACTTAACATTTCTAAATTTTGGTTTGCTTATCATTTAATTAGATAAAATAATCATAATACAATCCTGACTTGGCTTGTGGCAAGTATGAAATTATATTATCCCTGTAACATTTTCATAGTATCTAAGAAAAAAACATAATTAATGAGCCCTCAAAAAGAGTCATCAATTTATAGTCGATATGACATATATATAAATCAATTGTTGTTATTGTTATATTTAACTGAAAAGATGCTTTGTCATTGAACAAAAGTATTTAATGTTAAACTTACTTTATCACAAGTTTAAAGAAGTGCTGGCAGGTAAGTCTAGGTAGAGACAGTATTTACCAAGAAGAGGTGACAAACGGTGCTGCTCACAAAAGACGGCCAATGCCTGCATGAATTTAACTGCTGAAATAGGCATTAGTAAGCTGAAGCATCATTGTTAAAACAAAGTAAATTTTGCCCTAGCCTCTAAAAATGTCTTCATGATTCTGGCCATTTTCAAATGAATGGGAAAAGCAGTATAGCCTGGATGGCTACACTGAAGAATTTTGTCTAGTGAGCAAAGATTGCAAGAAATTGAGTAGTTTAAAATGAAAATAAGTAGTTTAAAAAATGCAATCAGTACTTACTCTATGGTAATCTTTACATTATGTATAATGGAGTACACAAAAATAACATATGGTTCACTTGAATTTTTACAAAATTTCCTAGTATTGTGGCTTTTTGCCTTTTCCTCTAAATTCCTTCAGGAAGTAAAAACATGAAGGAATTTAGAGGAAAAGGCAAAAAGCCGTAATACTAAGAAATTTCATGGACATAAAATTCACATTGGACCTTGAATGATGTTATAATTTTTACATTATAAGAAACATTAGAAAAGCCTGGTATGGGTTGAATGCAACCCAAACATGATGAGGTACTGCTATTATCATTCACCATTATAAATGACATTCTTTCATGTTTTTATTATGGTTGGTTATGTAATTAATTAGAATCTATAATGACTGTTGGGTTTAAATTACTCATGTTGTAATTTAATAAACTAACATGTCACCCAAGAAATAGTATTACACTTTGTTATGCTAATGTCAATGCCTTCTTAAAAGTATTCTACTAAAAATAGTCATTTATTTATGTTTTTCTTTGGGGGGAATCTTGAAATAACCTTATTTCAATACAAAAAGAAATAAAAATGTTTTAAAGGCCTTTTTTCTAGGAAATCCATGTTGACACTCTGCTTTAAGATGAATACACTTTTTATGTATTAGCAATTTCTGAATTTTATTTATTGACTTTGTTTTTCCAAAGAGACTGCATTCAAGATGCAGTATAATTAAATTCTATAGAAGCATTGTATAACCTAAATAATGAGGAGATCTGTGGAATTACCAAATTTTGTCAATATCCTAATTACTGGATCATACAAGTGAGGGAATTGTATTGCTTTTGGTCAAAACCAGCTTAAAGACATGATGAATACATTGGGATCTTAGCAATAAATTATAAAAATCAAAACAAAATGGTTTGCCTAAGCTGATTCCTGAAGTCAAGACACATGATATTTTACATTTTACTTCATAAAAGTTCATCACTTTAATAAATCATGTTATTTTTATTACAGTATATAAGGCATCTTTACCTTTTATTTCTGATATAACCAGTACAGAACCACCACCCCCAACCACCCAAATACATACAGACACTCACACATGCCACAGTTTTTCAAGAAGAGTTATATACATCTACGTCAAGCAATAATTATTTTCTCATTTCTTGTATTGTTCTAGTTTAACTTACCTCCACGAAAATTCTTACGGAGTTTCTAAATTTTTGATGTTAACTAATCAGTAATGTGATAACTTCTACTTCAAAACCATCATGAACCAAGTAACCCAGTCTAGGTGATATCTCATCTTCATTTGATCAGTTGACAGCTGTTTAGGTAACAGAATTCTACTGAGACCAGCTTGGCCATAGAGACCCCCATACAGGCGGTGCTGAAGGCATTAAGAAGCAGACATCCAGATAGAACATCAAAGTGGGACTATCCAGGGGCCAACAGCCTTCCAAGCTGAGAGACTCCAGGGGCTGATAGCCTTCTGGACTGAGGGCCTCGAGCAGATGCTGACCCACGTAGTTATTCTCTCTGAACAGGTGATTATTAACAAACAGGTGTTCCGTGTTTTCTCATAGAACCAAGATAAACTAGGTAGGCAGCTGGTGCCTGCTTACCACTGATCAAAGACAAACTAGAAAGTATTCTCCATGAGGGAGCCACAGGGGCAGGGTCACATATTCCGTGCTTAAAGAATTGTTTTAACTGGTGTATGATATACACATACTGTTTTGCTACTTTAGAATGCCCCAGGTAGTTTTCCACTTGGGAGGGAGTGGGCAGCTAGGTTTTCCTTGCCGCTGTTCTTAGTAAACAATATATTTTATCATACACTCAGCATTTCTTAGCAATCATACATCCAGTATTTCTCAACAGAATTCCATAAGAGTTCTTTCTCAGAATAGGAGACTATTTTAGATAAACTATTTTAATGCCTTTTGGTAGCTTTTTTTACTTGGGTACATTTTTATTAGAGAAACTATCTTGAAAGAAAGATCTATTGATTTTTATGTAGAGGTGAAAATGTATTAATTGTAACTAAAATTCAGCAGAAGTATTAGCTTTATATCTCTAGGCTTTAGTTTTCAAAGGACTTTCCTACCAATAAGTTATTTCCCATTTTCTCTAACAAGCAGAATTTCTCTTGTCTTTGAAGACTCCAATGTAATTATTATTTTTCAAAAAATAAGAAAACTGCTCTTTCTATGTAATAGTCTCTCTAATAAATATTTTATATTCGAGTGTTTCCCATGTCTGTGAAAACTTTCTCAGAACTTCAAATAGAGTATTCCTTGCCCTGTGAAAAATCATAGTTGTTCCTGCTCATTTTAACATTACACCATAATGCTCTTTCAATTATCAGAGCACTTATCATAGAACAATCTTTGAAACCTAAGCAAGTAAATTGTATCTATTGCACAGAAGATGCTAAATTTGAATAAGTAAAAGTAATTCTATTAATTATAACAAAAGCAATTTCTGAGAGGTTTAGTACTAGTTAAAAATATTATAAGATTATCCTTGCAGGACACAAGTCTTCTGTCATTTTAATTATTGCTCTATACTTTGAAAGCTATTGCAAATATGTACTAGTACATGTCTCTGTGTATGTGAACATGTAACTTACATTTCCTAGTATTGTTCTTGGGTTATCCTTAAAATCACCATTAACATTGATTAGCAATTATCTGTATTAAGAGGAGACATGAAGGATTCTTCTGTTTCAGTGCACCTTATGCTCAGACTCAGGCAGAGTCAAATTTCAATCACTGTTTAAAAGAATATTTTCAAAAAGCTTATCTGAAATTTGCAAAAATAACAATTCATAGAGAGCATGATATAACTCTTACGATCATTTTTGTGTATGTTATGCTGCCTAAGGAAATTGTGTCCAAAATTTCTCTTCTGTTAGGCATTATATTTTAGGAGAAAATAAAGTTATCTAGATTTGAGGTTGCTTAAACATGGTATGTAAGTACACAAAGTTGGAATAGAAGTGAAAACGTGTACAATAAAATAAATCCAGTCATTGCTTTGTACTTATTAAAGCTTTGGATAAGTTTAATAAGCGTATATCCAAGGTAAGTATCAGAACTTAAGTTATTTTATCTTGGGCAGCTGTGAATCCTCATTGAAATGATTACAGCCTATATTCTTTGAAGACCTATGATTATAATTGAAAGATATTTTAACATCTTCTTTGAAAACTTTACATATGCTATCTAGAATTTGCATATTTCTCCAGTCATTTAAATCTAATTAATTAAAAGTTGAATTACTGTTGTATGAAAAGGTTTTAAAATGGATCAAGATATCTGAATTATACAGATAAAATTTTGGTAAAGCCCAGTAAATTGAACTACGTTTAAATGTGATTTTCCTAAAAGTAATTCATTGAAATAATCACATATATATATATATATAGAGAGAGAGAGAGAGAGAGAGAAAATGTTGATTGATTTATAAGTTAATTGTATTTCAAAAAGATCTGGTTTTTTAAAAATCATCAATTTTTATTTAATATTTAAAAAATTATTTTATAATGTTGATAACATTGGGACAGAGTCTCACTTGTTTCACATAATTATTATAGTAGGGGTAGAAGAATTGTGAGAATATGCTCAAATACAAAATGCTATGTGGGCATATAGCTCAGAAAATAGCTATTTTATTAAAATCATAGCATTGAAAAGAAGAGGGTAGGAAAAGACATCCTTTTAATAATCATCAGTTGAGTGAAAACTTATTAAAATCATAGCATTGAAAAGAAGAGGGTAGGAAAAGACATCCTTTTAATAATCATCAGTTGAGTGAAAACATTGAAAATTTGTACACGATTAAGTCACAGTATTTTAACATTTACTAAGTGTTTTTTAAAATAAATCCCCTTCTCATAAAACTTTCTAAAACCAGCTCTCCCTTTTGACTTCCTGTTTCTATTTATTTCATCCAGTGAACAAAATGGAATCTTAGAGCCATTTTTACCCTTTTGCTTCTATTCTCCTATTTCCCTTTATTTCTTACATCTTAGTGATTTCCAAGGAGCTTTGAAAACAGCAATATAGAGCATGGTAGGTTGGATGAAAAGACAGCCTGGAAATATACAGGAAGTGAATATTTAATGCCTCTGTACACTGAGACAAATTAGTTACAAGAAATATAAGGCCAGCCAGTTGTGCAGCATGCAGTGCTCAGACAGTGTGGTGGCAGGATGTATCTGGCAGTCCAGATGGGTTCTAGCAGGCAATGCATTCCAGCAGGCAGCCTCAGAGCAGGAAGTACTCAGAGATCCAAACCAGGACAAGGACTTAGAGACAATAGGCATCAAAAGAGACAGGCAGCAGGTGTCAAGCCCCAATTTAGCAGTGAAATGAAAGCAAGAGCCCAGAACCTAATATAACTAATAACATTAATGTCGGTACCCATGATGCTCAGGTACTCAGTTCTGATGGTGTTGTTGCTCTGAGCTATCTGACTTAATGCAGAATTACTCAGGTGTCCATCTTAGAGGCCTTAGCTTTTCTCTATAGATGAGACCTGAGTCATGCCTTCTTTTGTTGAAAAGATATTCAGGGTCTTTTTACACTGTTCTTCTTCCATGTCTCCTGTTGAGAACTGTCAGTTCCACTATTTTTAAATGTGTCTTAACAAAAATAAAAATTCTCAATTTATTCTTCTCCTACATTAATAACCTCTTCAGCGACTATTCAACTTGTACCCCCTTTCTTCTTTAATCCAAACTAGGTAATGTTGCCTGGTTAATCTGCTGGAGAAACTAAATTCGGTAGCCAGTGGATCAGACTTGTGTACCAAATTAGATGTAAATGTTTCTTTATAACCTCCAAGGTTCTTTACAATAGAAACTCAATTTACTACTCAAGCCGCATATCTTATTATTCTAGTATCATGTCTTACTCACATTTTACATGTAAATTTACTTCATCTATTCTCAAGTATTCATATTTACTGAGATTTTAAGTATAGGTTTTCTGAATATATTTTGATTTTGTTCTTTCTGCTGAAAATACAATCATAAACTTTAAAACTACTTTCTTCCAATAGAAGTTTAATCTCTCCAAAAATGGTCACCTGCTAAACCAAGTTCTCCAGGTGTCCTTTCATTATCTCGATTCCAGTAGAAGTTTACTTTTCGAGCAGTGTTGGTATGTAGGTGAGGTCATGAACTACTTACAGATTTTTCTCACATTTGCCTAAAAACAGTATGGGCTGCTACCATAGACAGAGCAGTTAGGTGGTAATAAGGGTAGGGGGACAAGAGAAAAACAGAATAAATTCAATCTATACAACTTCTCCTTAAGAACAATTGCTGTAATTTCATTACTAATGCAGAGATGCAGGTCAACCAATGTGACCTGCAACAAAAATTCTTAGGGATAGGTTTTGCTATGCTTGTTTGAAAAAAACATATATTACGTACATATATACATATATATTCACATAGACATCAGATTGGAGCTGCCTGCTTTAAATTTCTACTTTGGGCTGGATTTGTTTCTATAATGACATCTGTAGTCAGATTTCTCAAGTTCAGTTGCTTGCCTAGAACTACTTGTTTATTTAATTTCAAATTTATACTCATACTGCTTTATACTTAGATTTCCATATGTTATGCCATTCTGTCACTGAGTACAGTATGTTGAGTACAAGGTGTCATATATTTATCTCATTTCCATAATTTTCTTATACTTTATTAGTCTGGATGCCTAAAGTTTGGGATTTCATGTAATTAAAGCTGCAATAATTTTGGTAAATTAGGAAACATGATTTAGAACTCTCAAAAAGTACATTCACTTTTAACTTTTACAAAAGTTACATATTTCAAAGGAAAGATTTTTCATAAAAGAGCTATGATATCTCAATAGGGCAACTTTAATTAGTTAATGCTTAATTAACACTGAATTAATTAATGTTAATTGCCACTGGAAAAAAAATGTATTCTGAAGATAAAATTCCTTCCTTCTCTAGGAGGTCCAAGACATAAATTATAATGCATTAATATGTGGATTTTAGTCAAAGTACAGGGAAAAATGGAAGCAAATATTAAAATGCACAGAATAAAAGGTTAATTTCACTAAGGTTAACTGTCACTAATATAACATTTTGGTTTCATGGTGTTCTTCATTACTGTAGTTGTGCCATGCTGTGTGCTTTGATATTTTAATTTTTAATATATATCAACATCACTTCTGACCTCAGGTTTAAATTTCAATCCAGAGCTCTATGATGCAAATACCTTCAAGAACTTTCCAAACATAAATTTAGAAAGAAACTCACTTTTAGTTTGAATGTAAACAAATGTTTTCAGGGAAAACTGTTGATACTATAAATATGATTATTCTTTTATAAAAATACATAAGCTGTTTCATCACAAACAGGCAAAAGTATATTAAAATAACAAAATTTGACTAGAGTTGGTCAACAACAAAAAATTGTTTTTATAAGTTGAATGTACATTTCTATAAGTCAAAATCCACCTGGAGGCTTTTAATTCAAGGAATAATTTTTTAAAATTTAAATCCCTAGAAATGTTTGTCAAATTAGACAGTTTTAAACATTTATTTATAGAGTTTTTAAACAGTCTTTATTTCCTAACTGAATAATAATGTTGGTGAATTGCTACAATTCATTTGAATCTGTCTTGCTTGCATTTTACAAGAAAGACTCACCAATTTTTTAATTTTAATTTTTTTTAACCTAGCAAATTACTAGAGGATAAAAGGCTGATTTGAAATAAGAGATTGCTTGCACAATAAAAATATAACCAGAATGCAAGTCCCTGAGTCTGAAGTTATAAAAAGTCCCTGAGTCTGAAGTTATAAAATGTGTGCATAATGGGCACAAGAGACCTGGGCGAAACAGGATTTCTGTCAGGATTGTCTGACCTCAGTGGAGTGCTTTTTCACCTGTAAAGTGGCATTCGCTGAATCCTCACTGTAGGAAAATTTCAGGGCACGTATCCCTCTCTGTTGACAATAGGGGACAATTTAGATCAAAAGCTTTCAAGTGTTCTACCTAAAGTCACGGAGTGATTAAGGCATGGAATGAAAACAAAAACCAAGATTTTAAAATGGCAGGACTAATACTATTTTCATTGCACAAAACATTCCCAACCTCAGATGTCTCTTTCAAAATGTAATAGAAGTAACTTCTTTCTAAATTTATTTCAGAGGTTAAGTGGTATAAAGAATTTCTAAGAATAAAAGAAATAGCTTTGTAATTCAAATATATTTCAGACATATTGGTTACCCTTTAATATGGCTTTTAATTGGAGGTTTATATTATTTCTTTAGGACAAAGAAATATTTATTGTTTCTTGCAAACTTTGGTTGGTTTGTCTTTACTTTGATCATGGCATAATGAAAATGTATACTATTAGAATGTTTTTGTGACTGATAGACTGTGGAAATTCCCTTTTATGCCTCAGTAGTTTTTAATTTCACTATTTCAATTTCCCAAATTCTATTTAGTTTAGAAATACACCATATTGTTTACTGTTCCTGCCTTCTATTAGTTTTTTCAGTGTTGTAACATTGATTGTTATTCTCAGCTCTCATTTGGCTAGTTTCACCATGAAATGCAGTTCCTGTTAATGCTATCTTAGGGATATCAAAGGACTAAAAATTTTAGATAAGTATCACATTTTTAGAAAATATTTTTAAAAATAATAAAGCAATATGATAGTCTCATGATTGTTTTTATTATCCAAAATTATATTTTTTACTTAAATCTACCTTCCTATGTTCTGCTAAATATAGAGAATGCAGTTTAGTCATGTTTAAATTGATATTTAGTGACATCTTAACCAGTCTTGGGGTGCAGGAATGGAGTTGCCTTAGAAGGCTTCCAGTTAGCTGTGCTGAACTTTAAAAGATAAGTGGATATTAGACAGTGAGTACAGTGGATGCTACATGTAGAGAAGCCAGTTGAACAAAAACACACAGGTGGAAGTTACAATGACTCTTAGGCTTTAAAGATGTGCAAATTTATGTAAATGTTTAAAAAGAAATAAATAACATCTTTATGCCTCAGTTTCCTCACCTATAAAAGGGGAGTAATGATAGTATGCCATGGTATCAAGAAAGGACCATGCTTCACAAAAGAGGGACAGGTAAACAGCATTTAATGCTGCTATAAACCTTAAAAGAATGTGATTGCCATGAAGAGTAAGTAAGCTACTATATGTAAATTACTTAGAACAATGATGGGTACATAATAAATACTAAATAAAAATTATTGGCTATAATGCTGTCAGATCATTGTACACAGTTATTGCTGTAAGACAATATATGCATTCCTGAAATATATTATGTGCAATGACATGCCAAAAATAACACAGCAGATAGGAAAGACGGGGTTAATGTTGAACAATTCAATAAATATAGACTTAGCAACCAAAATAATACCAATGTCAATAATAATGTTAATAGCACAGTTAAAATCTCCACTGGTATTTGTACCTAGAATTCTAATCAGTCGGTCATTGCAATCTTGAATCCTACAGCTCTTGCTTCTTTCTTTCAGCAAGCATTTGTTTCTTGCAAAAAAACGGTTTCAATAAAATTAAAAATCTATTTTTTAACTTAACTCTAGATACATGTACAGAAAACAAATCACTCTCAAATACAGCAGATAATTCAATATAATGGAGACTGAAGCTGATCTTGTAGTCACCAAATTACACACACACACAAACAAAAACAGTTTTGCAGGATTTTCGTCTGTTTTTTTTTTTGAGACAGAGTCTCACTCCATCGCCAGGGGCCAGGCTGGAGTGCAGTGGCGCGACCTTGGCTCACTGCAACCTCTGCCTCCCGGGTTCAAGCAATATTCCTGCCTCAGCCTCCCGAGTAGCTGGGACTACAGGCACGTGCCATCACACCCAGCTAATTTTTTTGTATTTTTAGTAGAGACGGGGTTTCACCATGTTGTCCAGGATGGTTTTGATCTCTTGACCTTATGATCCTCCCGCCTTGACCTCCCAGAGTGCTGGGATTACAGGCTTGAGCCACTGCGCCCGGCCTCATCTTTTTTTTTAAAGGCCTGTATGTATTTGTAAGATTTTGGTTTTAACTGTGGGAAAAAGTTAACCCTGAACACTGAAAAATATTAAAGTGCTACAAAAATTCCATATGAATACAAATTATAAATTAAACATCTAATATTTCATTTTTGTCAACAGTGAGTTAATTTACATTAAAGAAATATACATTATAGGAGAATAGTCTTAATTTCCAAACCTAGACATGTACTATCAACAGAGTTTTTTCTTAAATATTCAACATATTTATATTTCTTTCTCCTATCCACTCTTCAGCCCTGTTCAGTCCAAATCCAAATCCAAATCCAGGCTTGATTTTGCTATAGTGACAGATGACTTCCATGGTCTTAACTCCATGGGATGGTATCCAGTCCTACTTTTAAGGTTTGTAGCAGCATTAAATACTGTTTACTTCTCCCTCCTTTTTGAAATAACACAGCAGATAGACGCTTCTTTTTGAAGCATGGTCTTTTCTTGATGTGTATGACACAGTATTTGATTTATTCTACTTCTGAATGACTAATTGATTCTTCTTTATTTTCTGTAAAATATCATACTACTTTATAAATCTTTCAAATGTTGGAGTTCTTCCAGGTTGTTCCCCTGCTCACACCTTAGTCTTTCCATAAGCTATTTCATACAAACTCTAATCACCAACTCTACAAAGATTTCTCAAAAAGAGTGTGTGTGTTTTCCAGATTGAAAAATAGACAATTTAACCTTCAATGTTTCCTGAAACCTTTAATAATGTGAGTCACATACCCATGTTCAACTTTACAACATTCTCTCTCCCCTATCTCATTCTATACTAGCCATCATTATGTTTTTGATGCCCATTCCCTCCAGGCAAAGGGTGTTTATACACGCTGTTCTCCCTTCTGCAAATGTTCTTTCTTCCTCTATTCACTTAACTCTTACTCACAGTTCTGATGTCAATTCAAGTATCGTTTCCTCAAAGAAATTAGTTTTACTTCAACTTTTTGAATGAGTGACCCCACAATTATAAGTTATTATAACTCCTGATCATTTCATATGTGTAGTACCATATTTGTTTTTGTGTGTATTTGATTCTTTGGCCTCTTTTATAAGAATCTATGTTTCAGCCAGGCACGGTGGCTCATGCCTGTAATCCTAGCAGTTTGGGAGGCCGAGGCAGGTGGATCACCTGAGGTCGGGAGTTTGAGACTAGCCTGACCAACATGGGAAAACCCCTTCTCTACTAAAAATACAAAATTAGCCAGGCATGGTGGTGCATGCCTGTAATCCCATAATCCCAGCTACTCAGGAGGCTGAGGTAGGAGAATCTCTTGAACCCAGGAGGTGGAGGTTGTAGTGAGCCTAGATCACACCATTGCACTCCAGCCTGGCAACAAGAGCCCAACTCAGTCTCAAAAAAAGAAGAAGAATCTATGTTTTATTTAGGTAGTGTACCTGTACCTAGCATGTTCCGGAATCACTATGCTTACCCTTATCTACTAATGAATCCTTAGTAAATATTTATAAAATTAATCAACTAACAAATATTAGGCTAAAGAACTGTTCTGGTCTCCATGGTTCTGTAACGTGTTTGCACAATATCCTTTAAAATACTACTAAAGCAATGTAAGATTAGTTACACTGTCTCAGTAAAGTTTCTGACTTAGAAAGGAAATCAGAATGGTTGGGTATTAGGAAGATGATTGGAGGATTTTCTGCATTGGGAGAATCTGGATAAGTGTTGGGGGTTTTCATTGTTGATCTTAATTTTCTGAGTCTAAGGAATATTTGAGACACGTTTCCTTCTATGGTGAACTCTCTATTTCCCATCACTCTGTCATTATGAGAAATTACTCTTCAGTAATAACCCAGACCACAGAAATTTCTCCTATTGACAAAGGGAATCTGACTTGGACAATAATAGGGAAGATTTAGTATTGTACTACTTCCTTCAGAATATTTATGAACTTTTATAAATCTATATACAGTCTTCCCAATGGGCTTCTTTCATGATGGAGGTACGTGAAGAAGGAGGCTTGTGAGACTTTGATGATTGCTGCTAAAACAGAATTTAAAGTGGGTATAATTTTAGAATATTTCCAGCTATAAACTTAGAAAATGTGACTGCCTTCTCTCTTTGAAAAAAGAGTTGAGTTGGCATTCCTTCTCATATATCAAAAGAAGAACTTGTGAAGGTAAGGGGATTAAGATTATAGGGTCTGGATTCAGATGTTCTGATTTAAAAACCAGTTCTAACATTTATAGCTTTGTAAATGTGGGTATACAATTTAGTCCTTCTAAATCTTACCTTTGTGTTCCTTGAAATGAAGGCTAAAAATTATACCTACACAAAGATGGTGTGATAACCAAATAGCAAAGTTGATGTAAGAATCCTACCACTGGGCCTGTTAGTAATGTATTTTACATTAAATAAATGTCATTATTATTGTTACTATTTTATGTCTTTTTATGAAATTATCTCAATTATTGTTTACTAATCTATTAAAAACATAGAAAAACAGTATTTTCCTAATAGCAAAGTTAAAATACTGAACGTTATTCAGAGCCAAATTACGTCAAAAGAAGTTTAAAAACAATTCAAATGAGTTGCCTCACATTCTATTCTATTTTACTCTACTTTCCCATCCTATTCTTTTTATTTTTTAACTTTATTTTAGGTTCAGGGGTAGACATGCAGGTTGGCTATATAGGCAAATTGAGTGCTATGGGAGTTTTGATGTATAAATTATTTCACCACCCAGGTAATAAGCATGGTATGCAATAGGTAATTTTTCGACCCACACCCTCCTCCCACCCTCCACCCTCAAGTAGGCACCAGTGTCTGTTGTTTCTTTCTTTGTGTCCATGTGTACTCAATGTGTAGCTGCCACTTTTAAGTGAGAGCCTGTTGTATGTGGTTTTCTGTTCCTGCTTTAGTTTGCTTAGGATAATGGAAACAGCCTAAATGCCCATCAATAGTAGACAGAATAAATAAAATGGAATATTATGCAGTCATAATAAAGAATGAGATCATGTCTTTTGTAGCAACATGGATGGAGCTGGAGGCCCATCCTATTCTATACTAAAGATTTATCATCCTATAATCTATTTTCTTTTCTTTTGCAAAGCACTTGTTTACCTCAACTTTCTTCAAAAAAATAATTATTTCAAAAATGTCTTGCTGACTTCAAAGCTTTAAAAAATAGATGTGTGTAAGAAAAGTGAAAACTCATAAATTAATGACTATAAATAATATTAAATTGGAGACAAATTTTAAAATATCAATTAGATTTTATAACACTTTCATATTTTAATATTTCTAAAATTAGTTTGACATCATCAATGACAAGCAGAATTTATTTGGCATTTTTCAGTAGTACACAAATGTAGGTGTATTTACAAAATTTTCTCATGATTGACAAATTTGGGGATAATAAATTGCTTGCATATCTCATACACTCATTAAAACACAAGCATTTTTAGTATATAATCATTATATTATAATCACAATTATATATGACATCTATTCAACTAAATGTATGCAAATAAAAAAATAAGCATTCATCATTTCAATGTATTGTAGTAAACCAATAACTACATATTCAACACTTAATGATAAAATATGTATCCAAATGATTTAATTATAAGGTCAAATTTTTTAAATCAAATATTTTATTTTTAAACAAATTTAAGCTGCAAAACATTTTTAACTTTATAATCGCAATGAATTTTTTAACAAATTTGCACAACCTTCACCACAGTAAATTTTAAAATATTTTTATTTTCTTAAAAATAAACCTTATATCCATTAGCTGTCACTTCCCATCCTAACCCCCTCTTCCAAACCTTAACAACCACTAATGTTTAGTGGTTGTTAATCTACAGTTTCTGTAGATTTCTAGACATTTCATATAAATGACATCTTTCAATATTTGATCTTTTTTTATTGGTTTCTTTCCCTTATTGAAGTGTTTTCAGGATTCTTACATGTTTTAGCATGTATCAATACCAAACTTCTTTTAACTGGTGAATAATATTTCATTATACAGAAATACAACATTTAGTCTACTCATTTAATAGACTTTTGGGTTGTTTTCACTTTTTTGGCCATTGTGAATAATACTGCTATGAATATATATTCATAGCACAAATATATATATTAAAATGTTTCCAGTTTCATTTTGATATGGACAGAAGACAGGGAAGTACTGGGTAGAAGAGGGCAATTACGTCTTCTACCCAGTACTTCCCTGTCTTCTGTCTATATGAAAAAGCCCCATCCCCAAGCCTGGAAAGCCCAGGCCCTTAATGAAAACAGGCATTCCTGTTTTTGCCCCCAAATGTAGCCTTTTGGCCTACCATGCCCTCTATCGTGTATCCATATCAATCCCAAACCCCAGGCACCATGACCAGACAAGCAGATGAGCAGACTAATAGAAGAGCAGAGTAAAAGAGTGGTGTGTCAGAGAAGGAGAGAAGAAAAGGAACATCAGAATGTTGAGAGGAGTTCCACTGGAGATGGTCAGAGAGGAGATCATTCACAGACAACTCCAGGGGAAGATCATCTTCCCACTGCATCCTCTTTCCAGTACCCTATCCATCTCCTTGAAAGCCATCTCCATCATTCAGTAAAATCTCACATTCACCATCCTTCAAGTCTGTATGTGACCTGATTCTTCCTGGACACCAGACAAGAACCCGGGTACCAAGAGTGCACTGAGCTGGTTAACATCTAAGCCGTTTGTGGATGGCAGGGCTAAAAGAGCACTGTAGCACTCCCACTGGGGCTTCAAGAGTGGCAGGCACACACCCCTAGATGTCACCATGGGGCCAGAGCCCAGAAATCCTAGCCCCCACTCCTGCTCCTGCCCATCTGTCTGCTCCCCGCCATCTGTCTGCTCCCCTTCATGAAAGGGGTTTGAGCAGTAGTGGGGGCTGAGCAGATGAGCCCCACCCCTGTCATCTGTCCTGCAAGGGAGATCAGGGAACTCTCCTTTTACAATTCTTTTGTATACAGATGTCCCATTTTCCCTATATCAATTGTTGAAAAGGTAATTATTTCTTCTATTGAATGGTCTTGGTGCTCTCATCAAAAATCAATTGACCATGAATGAGAAGGATAATTACTGGATTCCCACTTCTATTCCATTTATGTACAAGTCCATCCTTATCATAGTCTGTATTTCTGTAGATTTGTAGTTGGGTTTGATATCAGGAAGTGTGACCTTTCCAACTTTGTCCTTCCTTTTTAGGATTGATTTGATAATCTTAAGCCCTTGGGTTTCCATATGAATTTTGAGATCAGCCTTTCATTTTCTGAGAAAATTCTAGCTGGGATTTTTACAGATATTTTATTGAATCTGTATATCAATGTAGGGAGTATTGATTTCTTAACAATTTTCTGATCCAGGAATGTAAAATGTCTTTCAATTTATTTAAATCTTTAAATTGTTTTCAGTAATGTTTTATAGTTTTTAGTGTATAATTATTGTGCTCATATTGTTAAATTTATGTATGTTTTATTATTTTTGATGTTATTGTAAATAAAAATATTTTCTTAAATACATTTATGCATTTTTCATTGTTAGTGTATAGACATATAACTTTTTCTTACTGGCTACAGTAAGCCTTTTTAAGTTATGAAAAATAAGTGTAACAATTAAATAGGCTTTATATATATAACCCACTGGAAGCTAAATCCTGTTTGAGAAGATGCAGAGTAAAAAAGCAAATTTTTGACTTACTCAAGATCCCAAAAATTCAAGCTCTTCACATTTTCTATTATATTTTTAATAGTTCCTTTTAAGCCCTATAAAATACACACTTATATGCACATATTAATTGTTAATGAAATAATGGTTCTGTATTATTCTAAAATATTCTAAAATTGTTCTAAATAAACTCTTGGTTAATTGCACTTTTGAAAAAATAAGCTTCTGGCCGGGTGCAGTGACTCACTCCTCTAATCCCAGCACTTTGGGAGGTGGAGGTGGGTGGATCACCTGAGGTCAGGAGTTCGAGACCAGCCTAACAAACATGGAGAAACTGAATCTCTATTAAAAAACGCAAAATTAGCCAGGCATGGTGGCATATGCCCATAATCTCAGCTACTCGGGAGGCTGAGGCAGCAGAATCTCTCGAACCCAGGAGGTGGAGGTTGCAGTGAGCAGAGATAGTGCCACTGCACCCCAGCCTGGGTGACAGAGTGAGACTCTGTCTCAAAAAAAGAAAAGAAAAGAAAAATAAGCTTCTTTGGTTATGATTTTATGTATTACATTGCACCATGCCTTTTATTGTCCGTTGAGCACTAAATGAAACTATCATAACAAAATTGCCTACAATCATTTGCTTTCTTTAATATATGTTTAATTTCCTAGGCCTTGTAGAAAATATTAGATATTGTTCTCTTAACTGTTTTCAATTAATGCCAAGGGCCAACCATGCTGATCTTTATTTATAAAGAAACATAAAGTTGTAATTGTGTGTGTATATAATTTCTTCATCACACATATATATGTATGCATGTACACATACACACACTCATGTGAATATTTCCTTCATCTCATCTTTTCAAAGGGCCATAGAATCTCTGTCAACACATGGCAGCTGGTTTATTTATGGGGGTTTTGACTTTAAATCTATGTATGATTTTTAATTATAATTTTACCACTCAATGAACCTCACAATGGCAACATTTTAGCATCTATCTACAATGACAGATGGCAAACTAATGAAGCCTGTTCTACTTGCATACTGATATCCTTCCTACATACCACTTTTCTGATCCTTAGGGAGGTCAAAGAGCAAGTTTTATTTATCGTCTTTGTTACATTTGGTGCTTAAAAATCATGAGGCTGATTATCAGAGTATATACATTTTACACCTCATAATTATACTCAATAATGTCTATTTCATACATTTGACTGATACAAGTGAAAAAATTTGTCAGTGTCTGAAATGTGTTTGAACAATTAGAAAATTTAAATGCTGTGTTGGGTTAACCTCAATCCCTTTTCAAAACAGTAATTAATTAGGCCTTCTTCCTCAAGCAGAAAATACACTGTTACCAGTTTTAAAAATATAAGCACAAACACACACTCACTATCTACATATAATATGCATATATGAGAAAATAAGTACATTTAAAATTCATACATATGTAATTTTTTGATAATCATTTATTAAAATGTATTCTATTAATAATGTGTAAGTAAGTGCCTAAGATCTTTCTGAGGCCTATGCAAGCTTTCACATTTTAAAGACCAATCCATTAGCATTCATTTAATCTTGAGATAGCCTAAAATTTATCTCCATATCAGTGAATAGTCTCAGAAGCAAATCATTAAATGAAATGAATTTCATGTGAGGAGGGGCCTTATCTAACTTGTCCATCACTATCCTTTAGAATGGTTGGCATAGTGTAGCTTATTCACTACATAGTGAAGTAATCTCCTTAATATTCACTTTATCTTGATACAATTTCATCCTTTTTAAATGTTGGTCAAAGGAATAATTTTGTACAATGTAAAGGTCGTGAGAAAAGTACAAAACATTCCCATTCTCAGCTGAAAGGAGCCATGGTTGTTTCAACCCAATAAAGTTAATTTCACTAACTCTGTATCCAGACCTGGCCAATTGCTGTGTTGGTATTCAGCTTGCAAAACAGATTATAAAAATGATCCAAAATCTTAAAAATCAGAAATGAGGAGAACTTTGATGGATATTCCTGGAAAATAAGTCACTTCATTCTTCAAAGAGATTCAGAGAACACTTATTTTGGATGCAGTCATGTGCAGATAAAAATTCTGGAATTGCTACAGCCATGAAGACAGACATTGTTAGGAAACAGTACAAAAAGGGTCAAAGAGGGTCAATGTAGGGAGTGAACAGACCATCAGCAAGCCATAAGGAGAGAAAAAAATAGCATGATTTGGGTAAAATAGTAAGAAAGGATGTATAGACATATTTTGGTTGAAGAGTTTTTAAAACAGAAAGAAAAATAGTTATCTCAGCTCAGTCCTCTTTCAGTTCTCTATGATACGTTTTGACCTAAATTCAGAGAAACTGATGCTTTACTTCTCTGAGACAACACTGTATTACTTATAAGCCTGTGTAATGCACTTGACATTGAGCTATTCATTACCTTACTCTTTCTCCTATTAGAATATGAGCCTCTTCAGGGTAGTGGCCCTGGCTTATTCCTCAGTGTGCATGCACATTGTGAAAATAATTGACATTCAATCACTATATGCAGGAGAACATGTTGGATAAAAAAACAAATAAATGAAAACTTGATAAATTCACTCACCAAAATAGGATTTATTTTGAAATAACTAAATTTGAATATATTTATTGAAAATAAAGTTTGTTTGTTTTGGATATAGTTTGTTTTGGATTATTTATCTATTTATTCATTACTGTATTTTCTAACTTATTTGAAAAAATAAGTAACATGACTTTAGTCTGTAAATATTGTAGAAGGGTGATATAATACTTCCTGCTATTCTTTGAAGAAACTCTCATACAAAATTTTTCTTGTGGAGTGTTTTGCTATTTTTTTTTTTAGTAACTATTAGTTTTATAATAATATCAATATTATCAAACATAAAAATATCTGCTCTATCTTAAGGCAAATAGAAGAAAAGAATAATGCTAAAAAATGGAGAAAAAATATACATCATAAATTTAACACAGTGATTTCCCAGATTCCAAAATGACTGTCCTCATGAAAACCAGGAAGGCAGCTATATTTAGTATTTCAAAAAGCCTAGTGGTACTTTTATTAAGCTGTAATGAATCTGCATATAACTTTTTTTCTTGTTTTTGTTGCAATTATATCAGCTATGTTGATACCAGTTAGGTAATGGGATAAAAAGATAAAGGGAGGGAGGAAAAGAGATAATAGATAGATGATAGATAAATACAGATAAACAAATTAGTGGTAAGTATTTTATCAAATATAGCAAAATAAATCCAATTTGACAGTGGGTGAAAAAAATTAATGACTGCCTGTTGATAGTGTTTAAATCTATCTACCTAGATATTTTGATTTCCAGTAATGAGATTTCTAATATTTAAATAATAAATTAAGAGGATTTTTTTTTTCTGATTCACTTATTTAAAATGAATGAAAATCACTGTAAAAAGAAATTAAAAGTAATATGCAATCTGGCAACAGAAATAAAGCAAGCACTACAAGAGAAAAATTCAAATGTTGTCAGATGTCTTTTGAAATTGAGAATTTATTGTGTTTACTTCTGATTGTGAAACAGTTTTTACTAGACATTATCCATGTCAACAGAAACAAAACTAAGAATCTATTTCCTATTTCTCCCTGACTAGGTATTTGTAAAAGGAGACTCAGGTGACCTAATGTAGTTCAAAGAAAGCTTACATTTGAAATGAAGGAGAACTTCACAGAGAATCCTGGCTGATCTCCTAGAATACTGTTACCTTGTTCAATTCAACACAGTCTAAAACCAGCCCTTAGTTTAAAGGCTAAGAAACCTGCTTTGCCAGCAATTGGCCCGGGAGTGTGAATCTCTCTGTGTGAGATGCATTCAGGTTAGGTAAGCTCACAGAAAGTGGAAATATTTCCTTTAGTGTGAGAAATATGGGTGACATCAGGATAAGAAGGGTGTTCTATGACTAAGCTCATCTTTCCCTACAGAAATTCTACAGGGAAGTCAAATTACACCTACTATGTCAGTACATTTACATGTAAAGGATTGTTTTAAGTGTTTCACCTGCATTATCTAATTTAACTCTCCCAGCAATCTCATGAGGACGATATTCTTAGTAACCTCATTTCACAGATGAGGAAACTAAAAGTCAGAGAGGTTAATTCTTAGTAAAATAACTAAAATTGGAGGAGCCAGAATTTGAATTCAAGTAATCTAGTCTGGGAATCACTACTAATATGCAACATGTTACACCGCCTTTTTAAAGGGAAGTATGGTTTGACAATTTGATTTTTCAGCTGCCCAAGATATCTTGATACTAATTTCTCCATACTAGAGGACACATTTGGAACCAGAAAAGTCTACCCTTTGGATCAGAACCCACTTATTCTTAGACAATTTTTCAGTAGGCAATATAAGAATTTGTGATTATTCTCTATTTTATACATTTAACAGAGTATTCTTTTTAGATATTTAAATATCACCATCAAGTTATGGTTTAATTCTAATTTTAAAGCCTTAAGAGGCAATTTTTGATGGCCATATTTTCTTCGATTCATTTCACACTGGTTTTATAATTTAAATCTCAGAGTGCTCTATTAATTGCAAATTATTAGGAGAGAGAATTTTGTAAAACTATTCTGGTAACTAATTTAAATCTCAGAGTGTTCTATTAATTGCAAATTATTAGGAGAGAGAATTTTGTAAAACTATTCTGGTAACTGCTAAGTTAAGATGTCTTTAACTGCTTCTATTTTGCAAGGGTAGATGGGTAAATTGTCTTTTTTTCCTTATTAAAACATTAGGGAGATAGAAAAAGTATAGGAGAATCTTTATTTCTTGCCAGTTTTCCTCTTTTCCATATTCTATAATGATAGTTAAACCAAAATGATAAACAACTAGAGTTTTAACCTTATTCATTATTATAACCTCTAAGGGAAATTCTGCTTGAGGTCTTTTAATTTTGCAATTAACAAAGAAAAATTTGACCTTGTCTGAAATTGTGTTTAATTGCCCAAAGTTCTCATTTAAAACAGTCTCCAAAGATTTGTACACCAGACTTCCCCACCAGCCCCACCCACATGATCTCTTATTGCTACTGCAACCTCAGTTTTATTGTACTCTGAAAGGGATTCAAGGTGAAATACTGGATCTAAGTTGACTGTCTCTCTCACACAGAGTACCTCATTATTCTTTTTCTTTTCTAGAAACAGAATGTGCTATTCTTAAATTAGTTGCTGAAAAACTAAAGTATACAGAAGTGAAATGATTTAAGTAGTAAATATACAGTTTTAGATCTCAAAAATATTAGGTATCTACTAATCCAATATTTAATTTGAGCCTCTAATTTAACATGAGATTTAAGTAGGTCAGATATTATATTCAATGTATAAGTGTAAAATCTGAGTTTCAGATTTATTAAACAATCGACTCAAAAACATAAATCCCCCAAACGATGAATCAAGCATTTAAATCAGTATCTTTCTGATTTTTCCCTTACTTTACCTCAAGATCACACATCTGTTCAATCACTTAGACAGCAATAGATTTGTCAGAAAACAAATCTAATATTTTCAATTCTGATATCTAGATCCTTTATTCAGTTTTCACATGTGTAATTTATTTTGTGATTGTAATAAAGCTTTGTAAACTAATTTTATATATGATGCTATAAAATATAAATCTTTAAAATAAAAATATCCAAATTTAAAAATGAAATTATATAAAATTTGCATTTGCTTTTGGGTGGAGAAGGGGCACACTCTACTCTTCACATGATCTATATGTTTGGAAAAGCATCTGCACATCAGGAAGGTAAAATCTGTTGAAAACTGAAGCCCCTCAGGCAGTTGTTATCTGAATTCTAAGTATTTAATAATTATGATGGGAATGCAGAACAAGAACTTGTCTAAAATTCTGGGCTACCTTTGAAAAGTTTTAAAGTGATAGCACACTTACTTCTAGTACATTTTTATCTGAGGAAAAAAACATCAAGAATATACTCATACTTAAAAAGGCACACATTTTGGTCCACTTACACTAAATGTCTAGGTTAAAAAGAACATGATGGGGTGAAAACTTGGTGGGGTGTTAAATAAGAGAGATACCTCTTCCTCCAGAAACTTGCTGAGATTCAGAAGAGTCCTGCCTCCACTCTGGATCTCAGATTTCTAATCAACATCAAGAATAGGTAATGTGGGATGATCTCAACAGTCTCTTCCTTCTTTGAATTGCCTTTCCCTTCCTTTTAATCAACTACCATGCAATCAAAGAATGTCTACCAACCAAGTTCTGGTTTACAGGACTCAGATAATTAAGAGATCCCTGCTCTGCTTATTTTCCCAAAGCAATTTATTTAATTATATCAATCAATTTCCACCATGTGTTTATCAAATAGTTTACATTTATTTCTCTTACAAACACTAAAAATTGTATTACTATCCCCATGTTATAAATGAGTACATATGCTTTAGAAAGCTTTAGCTACTTTTGTAAATTTATCTTGTTAATGGCAAGAGTATCCTGGGCTTAGATCTCTGGTAATCTGACTTCCAGTTTGTGTGATAAATTTCTTAGATTCAATTTATTTTACACATTCAGTAGGCCTCTGACCTTGCCCAAGGACCTTGCAGAACTGAAAAATGGAAACATAGCTTACTTTGAAGTCAGACACAAGTGGGTTACATATCTGTCCTCATATGTCTGTAATTTCAATAACTTAATTTCTATATTTATAAAATACAAATTTATTTTTTACTTTGTAAATTTTTGGTTAAAGAGAAAGGGGAATTGATGATACATAGAATTTTATGTACAACTAAGACAAAATAGATGCACTAAAAACTTGTGGCCAAAGGGAGTCCGTTTAGACTGTCAGTTATGTTCCCAACAAGTACTATCAATACTTTAGCAATTTCTTGGAACAAAACTGATTATCCAGGAAACAAGGGAATTGAAATGTCAAAATTAGAGAGGTATTATTTTTCTTGGACCAACATAATCTATTACAATATAGATATTATTTTAAAATAATAGTATTCATTTTTTCATTTAGCTCTTTAATTGAGAAAATAAGCCCAATCACTTTGCTATCAAGTAAATTAATAGAACAATATATATATTATTGATTCATTCTGGATCAATATGTTTGTATAATAGGGAAATTCAACTAAACTCCTTAATGTATTTGTGAATCTTTTATTACATTCTACAAATGGAGAAAATAAGTACTGTTTTATATTCATAAACCTAGAATATACATCTGTATAGTTAGCAATATATATATGCATTTACGTTTACACATATGATAATAAATAAATTAATTTGAGCTTAAGGAAAGAGATTCTTCATGCCAACTTTAATTGCTCTGTATTTTTACGTTTATATGTGTGGCATTTAGGAAGTTTTTTTAAGTATACTACTCAACATATGAGATTTATATGAATATGATTAAATACACAGAATCTATTCATTATCTTAATTGTTTGTATAGAATACAAATTATAGTTTGAAGCTATTCAATCAATGTATTTTTGGAAAAGTCAGGCAGAGAATCAACTAATAAACAAGTATTTGCTTTCAATTAGGAATGTGTGACTTTCTTAGAGCCAATCATTTGAAAATATAATCTGCACACTAATTGTAAATTGCAAAGTCATCTTCCAGTTACACTGCTTCTAGGTCCTAATTTTTTTATGTTAATTTTAACTTTTCATCTCTAGATGGTGCTCTAAGTATCTGCATTGCAGCCAGGCACGTTAACAAAATTGGGATAAAAGGCAAAAGAAACAAAAGTTTAAAAAGTGCACTAGAACCAAATAAATTAACTCAGAAAAATTCTTGGAACCTTTGCTTTAGGCCAGAAAAGCATATGTTGTCAGGTGATTAAGCCCATAACAAAGATGTTGGAATGCTGTCCTTATTAGAGTTAGGAAAACAACTACTGCAGAGAAATATTTAAATAGAGTTAGCAAATTCAGAATTGATATTTTTCAAACTAATATTTTTTAACATCTACATGTTGTATGCTAAATACTTGGTAAAAGAAGAAACAAATATACCTGAATATATTATATATCTATGAAGCAATTATATTCAAGTCCTTTAAGATATCTTGGGACTAAAACCATATCTAAATAAATGGACTACAAACAGCTAATCAGTTTTTGGTTTTTTTAGAACTGTCTATTACTGGCTGGCAAACTACGACCTGCAAGCCACACCCAGTCCACTTTTATTATTTTGTCATATTCTAAACTAAAAATGGTTTGTATGCATTTAATTTTATTTTTAAATCAAAAAAGTATAATGTTTGGAAACATAAAAATTATAGAAAACTCAAATTTCAGTGTCTGTAAATAAAGTTTTATTGGAGCACTGCCAAGCTTATTTGTTTAAGTGTTATCTATGGCTGCTTTCCCACTATGACTCTAATACTGTGACAGGGACCCTATGTCCTGCAAAGCCTAAAATATTTATCTGTCCTTTACAGAAAAATTGTATGGACTTCTGGGTTGAATGAAAGTTATTGACTGCTGAATGATCTTGTTCGCTGGTAACATTGTTATTGGGAAGAAAGCCAAAATAGGCTGAGCTCTAAACTAGTACCCTAAGTTAAAATAACACCGTCATGCCAATTGGAAATTTTTAGTAAATTTTAAATTTAGCACTTTAAAGAATCTCTTCACTAAAGCAGCTTCCAAATTTTGCATCTACCCAGGAACAAAATAATATATTCAAAGATTTAAAATTCAGCCAAAATCATCATTTGGCATCATGTAGCCAAGAAAACAAGAATGCAAACTCAATAGAATTTTAATGAATTTAAATGTGTTATGTGAATCTGCTATCTGGGCTATGTTTTATCCTATAATTCTCCCCAATGTGACACTCGCATATTAATGAAAATTTTGGTTCTCCTAAGTATGTTAGTTTTTATCAATTGTTCCAACAAAGTATTTCTTTTGAAGAGAATTACAGGAACATTATTTCTGCTGCTACACTTCAGAGCCTTATCATTCCCCTCTTTTATAATTCCTGTGACCTTTATTCTTATAATTGTGTTATCTGTACTCCGGGTTGCAAGTTAGAGAAACAGAAATTCAAACCTACTTAAAAGAAAAAGAAAAGAATTTGTTGGAAGGACACTCAGGCATTTCATGTAATAGAAATGGAAATAAGAGTGGAATTATCAACATTATTCCCACAATGTCATTTTATATACTTGGCATCTTTGTGCTCTCTTTTTATGATAATGAACAAATTTAGGAGTGATTAAAACATAAAAAAAAACCCACTAAGAATAAAAGTAATTTTGAAAGAAAAGATACTCCACCCTCAATCTGTCTCTTATAAAATGAGGTCTTTAGCACAGAAAATGGTGAAGCAATTACACACAAAAACTGAGACATTATATTTGCTGTTGTCTCAGTTCTCCACTCCATTTTATTAAGACAGATTATGCTGGGGTTAGAATTACCTAAATTATAGGAACACTGTTTGTTATAAGAGTTGTGATAAAACAAAAAGTAACTGCATCAACAAAAACAAGAAACCATCACATTGCACATTAAATTATTGAGGCTCCATTGATTTATGCATTTTTTCAACTATATAGCCTTATCTTTGAGACAGATTTTAGAATCTACATCTAGTGCCATTTGATTTGTACTGGAATTCTACAAGTAGTAGAAATATTACTGGTATTATTGGGACATTTTATATTCAAGTACTATGCAGAAAGATATTGTAATATATAGAAATTATTGACACAACCCATTTCTAAATAATATAAATAACTAGAACACAAAGTATTTGTCAAGACATTTCCTTTTGCTAAATGTTCAATTCAGGTTGCCACATGGTCAATCTGATTGACTGGGAAGTGATTAATTGGCAATTAATGTATAACCTAACACAAATAATCATGAACAAATCCGGTGAAATGACCATCTGAAAAACACACTATCAAGTAGAAATGCATGATTATCCTTTTGTAAACATTCTATTTTTCTATACTCATAAAAATGTATCCTGTAATGTATCAATTCAGTTTTTAATGCACTTTTTACTAACTACTTCTGATTCAACCTCTAAAAGAGGAAGTCATTCTTTTCCCTTATAATAGCATTTCTTATAGTTGTATCTCATATTTTCCCGATTTTTCTCTTCCCCAGAGTAAAAAGAAGTCAATTTCTAGAGCATTTCCTATTATGATATGATTTCTTTTATTATTCTCATTATCTATTGTCCGAATTTTAATTTGTCTACCACTCTTTTAACATATAGAGCCCAAGAATTAAAATACAAATGAGCTATCAATATCCCACTATAAATACTATAATTCTATTAATACTATACTTTTGGTAGCTATGTTACACTTCTTTTACAACTAACATACTGTCAAACAGTTTTCAAAACTTTGTTTCACACTTGCTTTAATTACATTCTGACTTCCCCATTCTCTTTTCTACATAGTTTTTCATTATAAAAGCAACTATATTAAGAAAAGGATGTGACCTCTCATAGAGTATAGTACAGATATTTTAAGTTTTCTTTGAATATGTTTCTATATATTTTGGTTGGACAATGCACTGGGAGAAAGCCCTTATAAAATTATTGTGCACTTTACTTAAATATGATGACTCCAAACCATTTTGCAACTACTGTGTTCACTTACTATGCAAAACATTGGTAGAGATCTACATGCAAAAGAATGAAATTGGGAACCATACCCAAAAAATGACTCAAAATGAATTTCAGTCTTAAATATACAACCTGAAGCCCTAAAATTCCTGGAGGAAAACAAAAGAGGAAACCTTCTGAGTCTTAGTTTTGGGAATGTTTTCCTGGATATGACATCCAAATCACAGGTAACAAAAGCAAAAATACACGGTTGTCCTACATCAAACTAAACAGCTTCTGCACTACAAAGGAATTAGTCAATGGAGTAAAAAACAGCATATGAAATGGCAAAAATATTTGCAAACCATATATCTGATAAATGTTTAATATCCTAAACATATTAAGAACTGCCATAACTCAATCGCATTAAAAAACAATTTAATAAAGGGCAAATGACTTGAATGGACATTTCTCTATGGTAGACACACAAATGACCACCAGGTATATGAAAATATACTAAATATCACTAAATCATAGGGTAAGTGCAAATCAAAACCACAATGAGATATCAGCTCATGCTCATACCTTTTAGGATGGCCATTATCAAGAAAGTGGAGAATAAGTATTGGCTAGAATGTGGAGAAATTAGAACCCTTCTGCCCTGTTGGTGACAGTGTAAAATAGCACAGCTAACTGCTATGGAAAACAGTATTCACTTCCTCAAAAAATTAAAAATAGAAGTACTATATAATCTAGCAATCCTGCTTCTAGATTTTTAACCAAAATAATTGAAGACATGATCTCACAGGAATATTTGCACTCCTATATTTATTGCAGAGCTATTCACAATAGCCACAAAGCAGAAAAAAACTTAAATGTCCATATATGGATAAATAAATATACAAAATGTGGTATATACATACAATAGGATATTACTGAGCTTTAAAAGAGAAGAAAATTCTAGCATATATTGCAACATGGGTGAATCTTGAGGATACTATGCCAAGTAAAATAAGACAGTCACAGAAGGACAAATATTACATTATTCCACTTACATGAGATACCTAACATAGTAAAATTCATAGGAGCGGAAAGTAGAATGGTGGTTGTCAGGAGTTAGAGGAAGGGGGAAATATTTGCTGTTTAATGAGTACAGGGTTTTGGTTATAAAAGATAAAAAGTGTCTAGAAATCTGCTACACAACAATGCACATATAACTAGCTAAATTTCATTTTATACTTAAAATTTGTTTAAAAAAATAGATTTTACTTTTTTTAGCCACAATAAAAAATAAACAAAGAATAGCACAATCTTTGTTATAGAGCCCAAAGAAGATATTTTACTTTGAAATTTAAAAAATATATATAATTAAATAAGCAATGAAATACTTTTAAGACATTTTCCTAAAAGTATACACAAATGATTTGATTCAATTTTTCAATAGAGCATCTTGGAGTATGAAATAGTTCCAACAGTATAGATAAGATGTTAGTAAAACAAGTTTCAGTCTTATTTGATATACTATCCAGGAAATGCTGGGCCAATTATTTAACTTCTAGATTTCTCGTGTACAATAAGTGTAAAGAATACTGCTTTACTTGTCATTTCTGTTAGTCTTATAGTTCCACGCCTCCCCCAAATTTCTTAGTGCTTTCTGCTTGAAAGACTCTTATATCCAACTCTGCTTTAAAAGTTTAATCTTATCCTTCAAGTTTCCCCATGTTTTTTTCATGTGCTCTCTGTGATATATACAGGTGTAGTGATTCTATCATACCATTTTCAAAGACAGTGAATTCTGAGAAAAAGTAATGATACCTGGGCCAGTCAACAAATGTGTTGGTGTAGTGGTCTTTTGTTTTTCGTAGAGGAGCCTGTTTAAGCCTTGGATTGTAGGCCAAAAGGGCAATGGGAAGCACTGCCAGGAAACCTCCTTTGGCGATTATTCACTTGTATTAAAAATAAGTCAAGATGACTGTTGTCAATAATACCATTTCAATATTAGGTTGGTGCAAACGTAATTGCAGTTTTGTCATTATAAGTAATGGGAAAACTCACATAATTACACTCCTAATAAATAAAATAACTGAAAATGTGCTGTTTCCAAGAGATTTCTCAGGTGTCTATGAATTTTTTCTGTTTCAGAGATATTAACTCTAGCTGCAATCTTCATCCTTTAGCTCTCCTAGGCAAACTTTCATAAAATATTGCATTACTATTGTACCTACAAAATTCCTATTAGTATTTGCATAAAATGTGTGTTTGTCTAGCTATGTGTCTTAATAATACTTAAATCTCTACTTAACAAGATGCTAGATTTTTTTTTTTTTTTGAAACGGAGTCTCGCTCTGTCACCCAGGCAGGGGTGCAGTGGCGCAATCTCAGCTCATTGCAACCTCCATTTCCCGGGTTCAAGGGATTCTCCTGCCTCGGCTGGAGATGCCACCAAGCCCGGCTAGTTTTTTTGTAATTTTAGTAGGGACGGGTTTCACCAGTTTTAGCCAGGATGGTCCCGATCTCCTGACCTCGTGATCCGCCCGCCTCGGCTTCCCAAAATGCTGGGATTACGGTTGTGAGCTAATGCGCCCAGCCTTAGACGTAGACTTATAAGGTAGATATGAGGTAGATACAAAATTCATCAGTCCTACTTGGCTTTTAAATGTCGATGTAATCCTCGATTTTAGTGGTCATATTACACACTCAAAGCAGAAACATACATATGACTTGTGAAGTTATTAATTTAGATCGATTAAATACGTGATCCTCTTTTGTTTTGATTTTTACCTTCGAAATATATTATGACCTTGTATATGTGTGAGTTGTGAAGTATTGGCTGAAAAAAAAAAACCACTCATAATCAATAGCCTGGGCTCTGGACCTAGGTCAACTCATTAGTTGAAAAATATTTTTTTAAAAAAATTCCCTTGATGATTTTTTTCTGAAGGACTGCATGTACTTCCTTGATAATTCTACATCTTAGCTTCTCTAACTGCAAAATGAGTTAGACGAATTAGACCATTCTCAAAGTATAATGTGAGTTTACATGAAAGTGATTATATACTTTAGTATTTCCCAAATGACATTTCCAATTTGGTCACTTAAGATTAACTATCACAATTTAAACAGAATAAGTACAAGCATTAAAACTATTCAACTATTGTAACAAAAGTTGAAGGTTAAAAGCAAAAACCTTTTCTGTAACATAAAGGAAAAGTTGTTTATTTTTTATTTAACAAAGTTAATGGACATTTAAATCCTATCCCCGTAAACTGAAAATTAATTCTGCATCTCTGCTGAGTTCAATAAGTTAATTAATGCAAAAGTTTTGATTGAATACAGTTTAAAACACTCTTGTGTGTATATAATTCCACTAGATCAGCACCATTACACTGAGGTGTGTGCAGGAAAGCAGAAGGGAGCAAGGAGCTGGAGTTGACTGGGACCTATGTGAGGGCAAGGTTGGGCATTTTAGTAAGTGTGTAATATTAGCTCTCTTCTAGCCAGGAAAAACCCACAGTGGTGAGAGTGAAAAGACTGTCCCACAGGCACAAATCAAATAGTTGAAAATGTTTAGTTCCACTAGAGTTAGGCATTCAGAATCCACATTCTGTGTTTCTTCCTTTGAAAGATAATGGATCTTAGAAATACATGTAATTCTAATTCCATTCCTGCAGCTCAGAAAATTGAAAATTATTTTTGAAACAAAATGTAAAAATATATTCTTTATGAATGACTAATCTAATGTTTTATTTAAAACAATTTATAATATAGAAAAAACAGCAACAAATTGGTTACCATTTAAAATATTACAAAGCTGTTTTAAATATGGTGATAGGGCTGTATCACACATAAAACATTACTTAATGTAGTTCTTAAATATAAATTCTAACACATTTCAGAACAAAGCCTGAATTCATTTGCTAAAAACACTGGTTTTACAAATTGTTATTCTGACTAAAGAGAAATAAAAATGTATCACTGAGGAGCATGACCAAAAATTTGAAATACTGTCAGGGACCATCATTTTCACCCCAAATAGGAGCAGTTTCTCCAGTGATTTTGATTGGCATTTTGAAATGTGCTTATGAATAAAACAGAAAGAAAATGGCATACCTCACATTCAAATGCCCACACAGAGATAATAATGGAAGCAATGTTTTATGGGTCACTGGGGGAAGGCAATCCCATCTGAATGTTTGTTCCTGAGGATAAGAGCAGAGTGAATATTCTTCTGCGTCACATAACTCAGACTAGAGGAAAGACTGATGGATGATGATTGTTTTAATACAAAAAGCCTGAGCAACAGAGGGTGGTTGAAACACACACACACACACACACACACACACACACACATAACTGAACAGGAGTTATTCTAGATACTTTGATGTTGTGAATAAATTCAAAGTGCAAGAGGCCTGAATCTAGCCCTGAGGGTGTGTCTATAACTGTGTCCTCTTCTGTGCTGTTAGGTATAAAAAGATAATGAAGTTATAGACAGAAGACAGACAAAAATTTTTAAAAGGAAGTTTCATTTTCTTTTGTTGTTCATAACTGGGATAAGTGCTTCCTCCTAAACTTTCCAAAACAGATGGTTGTCTGTTCTAGGATGAAAGATTTGCAGGGAAGGAAATTCCTTAACCTTGCTCAGGAGCACACAGCCTTTGCTGGCAGGCAGTAATCAGAAACAAAATGTCCCTGTTGAGTCAATGTTTTTGAGAAAGTTTGAATTTGAGAGGCAGTATAGCAAATAGGATTATTACTTTTCAGATTGTTCTTTTCTCTGTCTCTCTCTGAGCACTCCTCCTCTATCCATAGTAAAGTGCATTTACATATAAATCCTTCTACTTCTCAGAGACTATCTGTAAAAATATTTTTTCAATTATTACGTAGCTAATGCAAAAATGGTAAGCTACTATATGTTCATAATGATTGTGGGTAAAAGTCATCTGATTCTTACTATTTTTTTTTTTTTTTTTACTAAGAAGTAGACAAGGAATTAAGGTAATCTAGTCATGTGAGGCTAGTAAATATTGTATACACATCACCAGGAGGGAAAGAGTCATATATATTTTGCACAACAATTAGTTAGCTCATGGGAAGAGACTTACTAGATATTCCTTTCTTCATCAAGACACACACACATATGTAGGCACACAGTTTAATGTGATCTTATGGGATAAAATTGTTTGATGAGATTTTAAAATTGCATACTGTATTCATCTAGTTTAAGAGTTAGGCTCTTAAGCTGACAGATTCCTTATTGAACCTTTTTATTGGTGGGTTTCATATGAACAGTTAATGTGTTAATTATCAGTCCCTTTTAACTATACATTTAATGCAGATGATATGCAGGTCTACAATTCAATTTTTATGCCATTAAGCATACTTCTGGAATCAGTGAAGGTGCTAAAATAAAATAATAGTGTGACTTATACTAACCTATAAATGGGGAATTCTGCTAGACTTCATGATGTAAAGAAAGATGGATCAAGATATGAGTACTTGGGCAAATAAGACTGCAAAGTGATTTCTTGTGCCAAGATGTATTAATGTTATATCCTTATGTTCTGTGTTTAATAAAGATGTTGTATCAGCATGATAAGTTGAATTTGGCTTAGGATCATTATGTATGGAAACTTAGAGTGGGATGATTGGAAGCAAAAAAGTAGGTTTTTTGAATGAAGAACATAAATGCCTGACTGTCTTTTTATCTTGATTAAATAAGATGTGGTTCTCAGCGTCACACTGGGGTGAGTCTGAATACTAGTTTTTGACAATTTTGTGCCATTAATGCTATTTTGTTTAATTTTATTTGTCTTATTTTGATGTATTCAGAAAATTAGACTTATCAATCACACTAAGAGAATCAGCAATATGACAGGAATATCAGTGTGAACTGCCTAAACATTTCATTGTGGTTTTAGAATATCATATTTTACTTTCTTCCCCCAATGTAATATTAACATATATTCACTAAGGTGTGTAATGAGAGAACTGATTGATACACATTTTTAAAACACTCAGTGATAGTTTATTGATTCTCACTCTGGTCTCTATTTTAGATTAACTAATTGGAAGCTATATGATTTGCTAAACAGTTCCTGGTTTACAATTTATTTTCAGTACTTACACATCTTCCTTGCAATCTCTTTAAATAAGTAAAAGATTGTGTCTTTCAAATATATTACAGATGATTTTAAATTCTGTGCTTTGCTATACACTGGGGTCTGTTGGGGGGGAGCGGGAGGACAGTTGTGGGTGGGGAGTTGGGGAGAGATAGCATGGGGAGAAATGCCACATATAGGTGAAGGGGAGGAAGGCAGCAAATCACACTGCCACGTATGCACCTATGCAACAACCTTGCATGTTTTTCACATGTACCCCAAAACCTAAAATGGAATAATAAAAAAAATAAAATAAAAGCATGAAGTGACTCAATGGGAAAAAAAATATGCTGTGCTTTGTTTTACCGATAGCTCAGACAATTGAGAATAGTTTAACAAGATTAGGGATTTGTTGGCGTTTATTTGGAATGACTGCTTGGTTAAACATTTTTTGTTGATAGATAAAATATTTCCTCCTTTTGTTATTTTTTGAGTTATTTAGTCAAAGATAAATATCACTTCTTGATCATACCTAGTCACACCATATTCTTTAGCATAGCTATAAAGTGAAAGAAAAGAATTACCTAGGAGTCATGGTTTTCAAAAAGTCATGACTAAATTGAGAAAGACAAGACAAAAGCAAAAGCAAAATTTCAGAGATTAAAGTTAGAACTCACAAAGAGCAATTAAATTAAGGTAGTATACAGAACATAAAAGAGTGGTGAAAGTCCATTTTCTTTTTTTTTTTTTTTTTTTTTTTTTTTTTAAAGAGAGAGAGAGAATAGGAAGGAGAAGAAAGGAAGAGAAAGAGAGAGAGAGAATGGGGAGGAGGGAGAAGGAAAAGAAAGAGGGAGAGAGAATGGGAGTATTGCTTTCTTGCCCAGGCTAGAATGCAATTTAGTAATGGGTATTGAAAACCTCTTTTATACTGATAATTATACTTAATGATGTAATCAGGAAGGAGTAAGGGAAGAAGATAACAAACAAACAGCCAACCAATATTTAATTTAAACCTATGAAATGCTATGCGATTACTGAGGAGTGATTTACTTCCAATTATATAGTCACCTTTGGAATAGGTGTGAGGTGGTAATGTATGTTTTGTGTATTTGAAGTGGAGAGTACTATAAATATTTATTAAGTTTACTTGTTCCGGGTCTGAGTTCAAGTTCTGAATATCCTTGTTAATTTTCTATCTCGTTGATCTATAGAATCGTTAGCTCTTCTTGTTGCATTGATCCTTTTGCCATTATGTAATGTCATTCCTCGCCTCTTTTGATCTTTGTTGCTTTAAAGTCTACTTTATCAGAGGTGAGAACAGCATCTGCTGCTTTTTGTTTATTAGTTTATTTTTACTCTCTGTTCAATTGGTAAATCTTCCTCCTTCTCTCTGAGTCTTTGTGTATTGTTTCATGTAAGATGGGCCCGGATGCAGCATACCGATGGGTTTTGGCTTTTTATCCAATTAAAATATATGTAAGTTTAATACCAGCATTTGATGCTAGCTGGCTGTTTTGCCCATTAGTTGATGTGAATTTTTTATTGTGTTAAAGTTCTTTGCTTTTTGATATATTTTTGGAAAGGCTGATATTGGTTGTTCCTTTATATGTATAGTGCTTCTTTCAGAAGCTCTTGTAAAGCAGGCCTGGTGGTGGTGAACTCTCTAAGTACTTGTTTGTTCGCAAAAGATTTAATTTTTCCTTCGCACATAAAGCTTAGTTTGGCTGGATAGGAAATTCTGGGTTGAAAGTTCTTTTCTTTAAGGATGTTAAATATTGGTCCCCACTCTTTTCTGGCTTGTAGGGTTTCTGCTGAGAGATCTGCTGTAAGTCTGATAGGTTTCCCTTTATGGGTAACCTGACCTTTCTCTCTGGCTGCCCTTAGTATTTTCTCCTTCATTTCAACCCGAATAAATCTGGCGATTATGTGCCTTGGGGTTGGTCTTCTTGAAGAATATCTTTGTGATGTTCTCTGTATTACCTGGAGTTGAATATTACCCTGCCTTGCCAGGTTGGGAAAATTTTCCTGAATGATATCCTGAAGAGTATTTTCCAACTTGGATTCATTCTCTTCATCACATTCAGGTACACCTATCAAACGTAAATTAGGTCTTTTCACATAGTCCCATATTTCCTGGAGACTTTGCTCATTCCTTTTCATCCTTTTTTCTCCAATCTTGTCTTCTTGTTTCATTTCACTGAGCTGGTCCTCGACTTCTGATAGCCTTCCTTCTGCTTGATCAATTCGACTGTTTAAACTTGTGCATGCTTCGCGAAGTTCTCGTGTTGTGTTTTTCAGCTCCATCAATTCACTTATATTCTTCTCTAAATTGTCCATTCTCGTTAACATTTCGTCAAACCTTTTTTCAAGGTTCTTAGTTTCTTTGCATTGGGTTAGAACAAGTTCTTTTAATTCACAGAAGTTTCTTATCACCCACGTTTTGAAACCTGCTTCTGTTATTGGAACACACTCATAATCTATTAAGCCTTGTTCCGTTACTGATGAGGAATTGCAATCCCCTGTAGAGGGAGAGGCATTCTGATTTTGAGTATTCTCTACCTTTTTACGCTGGTTTCTTCCCTTCATTATATATTTGTCCGTCTGTCGTCTTTATAATTACCGACTTTCTAACTGGGTCTCTGACGTCCAACTTGTTGATTCCCTGCGCCGAAATCTGAGCAATCCACTGAGCCGGCCAAAAGAGCGGTGTTAAGATTGATGGTGCTTTTCTGCCCGGGAATATCCGGACTCTGCACCAAGAACTGGCGTGCTAAGGCACCAGCAAAACCGCCACGCCGGCCACAAGAGTCGCCCTGGCGACCCGTGGAGCTCCTCCACTGGGAATCTCGTGGTCCGTGAGCAACTAATATTCGTCTGAAAGTGTGGCGTCCTCTCGTTCTTTGCGCTTTCACTGGGAGGTACGTGCCCGAGCTCGAAAGTCCATTTTCTAAAAAACTCCAGTTCTGGAAAACTTGCTGGCTAGGCTATTATCTACAGTTACTTCAGCTATTCATTTATAGTAGTCATATAATATAAAAGGGTAAATTCATGACAGCTCTATCTCGTACTTGCTCAAATGGAAATTACAGACCAAATGAAATTCCCTATATTGCATGCTTAAGTGGCTTTGTGAAAGATACTGAAAAAAAAATGTTAGCATTCTTTCTTAACAAGAAAAATGTAGCATGTTTCACTGATGTAATAGTTTACCAAATACAATGAATACAAATGTAGAATTCTCACATTTTAAAGTTTGACAACCCAGGGAGGAATATAGGTAAAAGTAATAACAAGAACAGCAACAATAAAAATGATAATAATAATACTACAGTGTAATCCCTTAATAAAGATAAAAAATCTATTGAGACTATACTTTGACATAGAGTCTAGAGGAAGACCAAAGATCTTAGTGATTTTTCCCTGAATTTTTCTATGTCTAAAGGAAGGTACACAATTTCACAAAAAAATAGCAACCTGTTGAACACACTGTGAAACATTTTATAGAATGTGCCTGGAAAAATAATAAAGAGTCCACTTGGAAAAAACATTATGCATTGATTTAGAGTGCAGGAATTATTAACAATAAAGAGAACAGTTTATAATAGTTTATAATAAATATGCAGAAGTGTATATTCCTCCCTGGGTTGTCAATTATCTCCGGTTCTGTGCAGCAGAGAGTGAAATATTTCTAGACTCCTGCTTCTCATCAATATTTTTGAAGATCAATATTTCACTTCCTTCTTTATCATATCTATTTCAAGACTGTTTGTGTAAAACAAGCCTTTCATTTCACCTGCTCCTTTTAATATTGATCTTGACATTGCTCCCATTGTGCATGTGTGTTTGTGTGGTGGGAGAGGGATTTTTGTTCCCTCCTCTTGAATCTGGATGCATCTGTGATTCACTGGCACTTATATGAATGTAGCAGAAGTGATGCTGCATGACTTGTGAGGTGAAGCCATTAAAGTGATGCACTTTCTCTGTTGTTACTACAGCACTTGCTCTTGGAGCACTGAACAAAGTTGCCAATTGTTCTGAAGCCTACATTTTGTGAAGAACTTTACACTGGCCCATGCATAGACAACACATGGAGAGCTCCTGAGACTACTGAAAGAGAAAGAGATGCTTAGCTACTCACCCAAGCTACTCCAGACCCCTATTATTCCAACACTAACCACGTCCTAACTGCAATACTGAGATACTTGGAAGCAAAACTGGAGTTAAATCTTTCCTAATTTCTGACTCACACATTGTTGCTGTATATAAGTGCCTCTATTGTAGAATGATTTGTAACACAGAAAAGACACTAGTAACCAACTTAATCTTGATATTTGTGGGACTTTAAAAGAATAGGGAGGTCTGATTCCTGGGTACAATTGAAATGAGGTTTGCACATATATGCCATGGAATACTGTGCAGCCATAAAAAAGAATGAGTTCAGGTCCTTTGCAGGGACATGAATGAAGCTGGAAGCCATAATTCTCAGCGAACTAATGTAGGAACAGAAAGCCAAACACTTCATGTTCTCACTCACAAGTGGGAGTTGAACAATGAGAACACATGGACACAGGGAGGGGATCATCACACACCAGGGCCTATTCGGGGGGCAGGAAGAACAAGGGGAGGGAAAGCTTTAGGACAAATACCTAATGCATACCAGGCTTAAAACCTAGATGATGGGTTGATAGGTGCAGCAACCCACCATGGCACATGTATACCTAGGTAACAAACCTGCACGTTCTGCTCCTGTATGCCAGAACTTAAAGTAAAATAAATAAAAAATAATTAAAATGCGTTTGCATTCTAACTTCTCATCATTTTAACTTTTTTTACTTTTAATATTTTAATATGCTTTTTTACTTTCTTTACCAATAGCTTTAATTGTTTCTCTGATGAAATTTAAATGATTCAACAATTAGATTTAGTTTGATTTTAAAGAATGACTTGAAAATATATGTTATGCATGGACTATACAGTTGTCTTTTATTTAATATATTAATACAATGACAGAACTGTGTGCATCATGTAAGGTATAATATTCAAAATAAAGTGCCTAATATACTAACATATTCATTTATAAAAAGAAAAATAAATCTATTTACTGATGGTCGTAATGTCAAATTCTATACTAAGGTGTGAGACCAAATTAGTGATATGGTCCTTCATTGTCTTCATGGTCAGTTAATTTCAAGGTGATATATATATCATACACATATGATAAATAGATATATTTATCATATCTATTTCAAGACTGTTTGTGTAAAACAAGCCTTTCATTTCACCTGCTCCTTTTAATATTGGTCTTGACATTGCTCCCATTGTGCATGTGTGTTTGTGTGGTGGGAGAGGGATTTTTGTTCCCTCCTCTTGAATCTGGATGCATCTGTGATTCACTGGCACTTATATGAATGTAGCAGAAGTGATGCTGCATGACTTGTGAGGTGAAGAATACTAGGTTAAGTAGTATTAACCTAGTAACCTTAATACTAGGTTTTAAGCCTGGTATGCATTAGGTATTTGTCCTAAAGCTTTCCCTCCCCTTGTTCTTCCTGCCCCCCGAATAGGCCCTGGTGTGTGATGATCCCCTCCCTGTGTCCATGTGTTCTCATTGTTCAACTCCCACTTGTGAGTGAGAACATGAAGTGTTTGGCTTTCTGTTCCTACATTAGTTCGCTGAGAATTATGGCTTCCAGCTTCATTCATGTCCCTGCAAAGGACCTGAACTCATTCTTCACCTCACATGATATATATATGTGCACACACATATATATGTAAAATACATGTAGTATATTTATATGTCTAGTATAATATATATTATACAATATACAGCATATATACATAAAATACATACATATATACTTATATTTATATATACTTACATATAAATGTATATACTTATACATATATATAAATAAAAAATATCACTTAAGCTGTAACATAGAAAAAAGGTGTAGAAGATTCTCAGAGCACAGAGAATTTGTTGAGAAGGTTGTCAGTGTAAGAGACCTTGTAGAGCCACCAGAAGGGAAAGCATGACTATTTTATAAATAAGTTCCAGGTTAAAATAAGACTAAGTGATACAGAAAGAGTTAGCAGGTAACTCTTTGAGGACAAATTTCATCAACGTTACAAATTTTTCCGGATCTGATTCTTCACTTCCTGATGGTCTTGATTTTTAACTGCTATTGAAGTTAATAGTAACTTATAGAGTCTGATTTACATGCATTTGCATTAATGTATTTGCTTTCACTTTTACCATTTTAAACTAAGAACATTTAGCTTGACATTTCATGTTCAGCCAAGACCAAGCAAGCTTCCAAATAAACGTAAAACTGGTGAGCTTCAGCCAACTGTATTGGGTTCACAAGGTTTTGACAAGTATTGTCATATTTTACAAAGAAACATGGAGATGAACTCAAATAGAATCACAAAGCCCCATGAATTCTCAAGAATTTCTTATAAAAACTGGGCGGCTCAACTAAATTGAAACAGTGAACCTAGGTCTCTGCTAATCCAGACACAATGAAACAATTCATTTAGAAACCTGACAAAGGTCTAGATAAACTTGACTTTTTCTAAAATTGAAGTCCTAAATAGCTGAGTTTGCATGTTATTGGATTTGAAATAAAATTTTACTTCAACATTTCCTGAGATTAAAAAAAAAGGATGGATTTTTAAACGTCATAAAAAGAGAAAAAGAGGTACTTCTTAATAGCCTGATTATATATTAAAGGCAACATAAAGAACATTTGTCCATGGTCTTAAAATTTAATTCATGGTAAAAATTGATACATAGTCTTTGAAACTTGTCCAATCAAAATATGCATTCTATTACTCCTCCCACTAAAAATGGGCTGATTAGTTACCTGCCAACAGAGCACATTTGGCGCTAATGCTATGCCGGTTCTCTAGGTTTATCATTTACAATATTGGCAAGTCCTGTGTCCTATATTTTTGGAATATTTGTTTGTGGAATCCTGAGTCATCATGCAAGTAACATACTTATTCGATAAACCACTAGGAAAATTAAAAAAGAAGGTTCTGCTTGAGCTAGCTATCATATATTCCAACAGAGGCCTTGGCATGTAAGTTAAGATGTTTTCATATCTCCAGATCAGCCCAGGAACCAACTGAGTAGCTTCAGTGACCATGGGCACCACCTCATGGATAATACTGCTTACTCAAGTCCTGCCTAAATTCCTGACCAGAGTTTATTGGTTTAAGTCACAAAATTTTTGAGTGTTTTTTAATGCAGATAGATAAAATGGATTCCATTATTAAATTAACCTTATTTATTCTCTATAAGGTCACTGAAATATATTGAGTTCTAGTAAAGTGCCTTTAACAACATATCCCAGAAGTAATTTGATCTGCTTTATAAAGTTTACACTGAAAATGTCAGTTTATTTTAAGGAAGCAATGATACTGCTAACCGCTCAATTATTTTTCAAACTAAATAACACCTCAAGGGTAGCCCTGCCACACTGCACCCAAAATACAAGCCCAAAATTTAAAATAAACTTACATCAAAAACAAAATAAAACATAAGATATAATAAATACAAAGAAGGTACGAAGCATGTAAATCATTGTTTAGAATTTCTTCTAGGAGTTACATAAACAAGTCACTTTAATCTAATATGTGTTCTCTCACAAAACTAACAGTCATAGAGTCAGCTGGTTTTCAATTGAATCTGATGTTTGCAATATAAATGGCCCAATTTCTGCAACATTGATTCAACAAGTCATGCAGTCAATAACATAACAGAAAACACCATGAAGAACAGACTATTTCTGAATGTTTTGTTGCAAAATCTTGGCAATAGTTTAATAACACAAACTATATAAATGTTTATTCTTTCATAAAAGAATCATCTAAGTCTTTGAGTATAATGCCCTGAGAGCAACTATAATATCTCATAGAAAACTAAATTTAAAATATTTTTACTTACTTATAAAGCAAAATTACCTGACAATTTGTAAAAATGCAAATACAAAGCAATATATAATGAGTCAAGAGAACACATTAACAAGTAAGGAATAAACTTGGCACTACATAAATTATTTTACAAAGTAAAAAAAATGATAGCAAAATGTCTAAATCATTCTATTTAATATTACATTTGATTTTCTCTATAAATTATAATAATAAATTATTTGCTATTCTTTACAAGTTCAAATCACAAAAAAATAGGATATTACCTTTTTTCTTGTCTCTAGTTCTAAAAATATTAGTTTTGTGAATTCTAACACTTCAATATTTAAAAATTATTTTTTACAGTAGTTGCAGGTATTCAGTTTGCATGTCTCTGTGTGTTCCATGTTTACCTCCTTCTATATATACCCAGGTTTGGAATTTTGGAATTTATTGGTCTCATGGAAATAACATGTTTAATATTTTGAAGAACTGCCACATCGTTTCAAGTAAGAGAAAATATCAGAAGTTTTGCTTTTACCAAGGTTCCATTTAGTGTGTATGTGTCTCTATGGGTTGAGAATAGAGATGTTGCAGAGACAATGCAGTAAAAGTAACAAATGAATAAACTGTGTACTATGCTAGAAAATTAACAAGTGCTACAGACCAAAAAAATAGAGGAAGGCAATGGGGCCTAGAAAAGCATGCAGGTGGTGAATGTGAAAACTAGCATGAAGCAGATTATCAAAGAAGGTCTGCACTCCCATACGGAGGTATTTAGGCCCTGACCTCAAGAAGAGAATAATTAACCATATAGTGATTGGGATGTAATATTTCAAACAAGGAAACAAGGGTCAAGGCTATGAAAAGGAAGAAAATTTAATATGTTGGAAAGATGGTAGTGTGTCCAGTAAGTAAAATGTGGCTAGCCAATGAGATTTTTACAGTTTTTAATCCTCTTTTCTCTTATTTCTCAATTTTCCCTTCCCTGCAAATATTGTACAATATATTTGATATTCCCCTCAGAATTGAATCATTTGTAAATTTTGTGTTCTCTCTGATTTGATTCATATTACTACTTAAATTATTCAGTAGAACAAAGACCAGATCAGACTCCTGAAATATATTATTAGAAAATTCCTTGCTGCTTCATAAGTGTCATGATTATCACATTTTGGTCATTAAAAAATTTGTTATTTCAAGAGATTTATTTTTCTAAATTAAAGACATTTTAAAATTTTATTTTATATAGAGACTATTATGTCTCTATATAAAAGTTGAATATTTAGATAGAATTAGTATAGTCTTTGCATAAAATTGTATATAATATACATTCTGTATATAATTTTTTAAACTATATAATATATATTTTTCAAGGTAGGGTGCGATCGCTACTACTTCTGGTGGTTAAATAGAAACTTTATGGAATGATGGGTTACAGCCTTAGACTTAAATAGGGAGAGTATAACCACGATTGAAAATATAGGGAAGAGAAGGATCAAAGACCCAGACATGGGGGAATATGTATTCAGGGGTTGGAAACCAGAGTGATTCCAAGCTGAAATGTTACATTTAAACTAGAAAGTATTTTAAGGACACATTGTAAAAATACTTTAAAAGAACTGTAAGACAATACAAACTGAAAAAGTAATTAGAAGGTTTTGAGTTTGTTTTTAATACCATGAATAAATATTTCCAGGACTAAGGTATGAAGAGTTTGGAAGTTGTAAGTATCAAGATTAGTAAGAAGGGAAATGTTTATTACCAACCTCAATCAGAGGAGGAGACAAATGTTACAAATTTGGGAGGATGAGAAAATTGTAGTACCAAAAGACCAATGTCTACAACTGTCCCTAGATCTTAGTAGATTTTTATGAAAAATATTGAATTAAAAAAACTGAATGAGTTTATTAGTCTTGGTTAAAGTGAAAATTAAAACATAAAATATAAGCATAAAATTCAATTTCTGTGTAACACAAAAACAAATAAAACTGTAAAGGTACATAACCAGAAAATTAATCAACTTTAAAGTAAGAAATGCTGAGTAATCTTTATTTTCTGTATGTTCTGTTTCAGCCAAGTCTGTGACATGGTGGCCTGAATAGCTAATGCTATTTTAAGCTTCATTATTATAAATATAGCACACAGATCAAAAAGGTTACAGTCTTTCTGGCTACTGGTTAGAAAGTATCTGGTATACTAGGTATAAAGTTTCCTCCTAAAGCCACCTTCCTATTTTGCCGCATAAAATTTAAAGGCATGTTTAAGGCTTTGTCCAATTAAACTCCAACTTTTCTTTGGAGTCTCATCTCAGCTACCACCTCCTCTCACTTGTTTATCTGCAAAAAACATCAGAGTTTTCTTACTCAAGTCTTACAAGGGCCCAGAATCTATAGTTAATGCTATATTGTTACTTAAAATTTGATAAGAGAGCAGATTTTAGGTGGCTTCACCTGCCACACACACACAAATGGTAATTCTGGGTGGTGATGTTAATCAATGTGACTGTAGTAATCATATGTTAATTAACATAACTGTGGTAATCACTAGACAATGTACATATATATAAAATTATCATGTTGTACATATTGAATATATGTAATTTTTATTTGTGGATTTTTTTTTTAAAGAGACTAAGGTAAAAGAGGAGAGGATTTTGAGAAACAGAAAAGTAAGGGCCCTATCTATAGGTAATCACTTTTGTTGGGAAAGGCTACCCGCTGAATATAATATGCACTTGTGCCTACTATTTTTCAAAGGACCTGCTTGGCAGTATTCACCATTCCACAAATTCTCTTGTTTTTTCTCATCCCCTGATTTAGTTTACAGTTTTCTCTTGCAGAAATTTTAATGATTCTCTTTTATTCAACATTCAAGTTCCAATAAAAATTGCAGCTATCCTGTGAAGGCTTTCCCAAGTGTGCCAATCAGAAAACAACCTCCTTCTGTCATGTTACCACAGCAGTTCATAGATATGTTTGCTTGAAGAATCATAACATTTTCTTTAGTTTTATTTAATCTGTTAATATTTTTTCAGTTGCCTATAAACACATACATGACAAATCAAGACCTAGATTTAACTTTAAAATGTTAAAATAAAAACAGTCACTTGTGAGCCATCATTACAAAGATTTGTATTCTTCCCAGTTTCTTGGTTAGAAGCAAAAGAAAAATAAACATCTTACTTTAATTTTGGAAATATGTTTGACCTTTGTTAATCATCATAATAATGTAACATATCCCAGGGTTTTCAGGATATTATAACTTTGAGACCTAAACATTTATTGGAAACTTTCCAAAAAATCACCAGGTGAAAACATGTAGAATTGGGTTCAGAGTGATAAGCAGAGAGCTTTTGAAAGGATCCATCACAGAGTCCCTGGTGAATAATAACAAGAATTATTATACAGAGCTTGCAAATCCAATAAATGGAAAGATAATATAACAGTATCAAACAGATGTAGTGAAAGTGAGGTAAAATCAGCTAGAAAAATAGGAGTCTATGATTAGAAAAAGGAATGTTAGAGATACATTTAAGTTTTATTTAACCCAGAGCAGTTGCAGATAGTGACAGTATCCAAAATGATGTCTTAGCTATAGAGAGCTACCTAGAAGCACAGAGAAAGATATAGGGAGTTGGAGAAAATTTAAAATGCTAAGATTCTGGTGTAGCATTGGTCATTCACATAAACAGTAACGTCAACAAAAAGAATAGGCTGGGTGCCAAGGACTTCAATTAGTTCTGAAGAGTGTGTTGAAAGGTTAGTAGATTGGAGCAATTCTGAGAGGCTGGAAATATTCTATACAGGCATGGAGGATCAAGAATTTAAACAATTAAGAGGGGAGCAAGGTGAACGTCAAATCATCTACACATAGAACAAGGAAAAGGGAACAAAGGTTTTTGACAGAATTTGAGTGGAAGTGATATCTAATGTATTAAGCCATTCTTGCATTGTTATAAAGAAATATCTGAAACTGGGTAACTTATAAGAAAACAAGTTTAATTGGCTCACAGTTCTGCAGGCTGTACTGGAAACATAATGCCAGCATCTGCTTCTCCAGAAGCCTGATGAAGCTTTTACTCATGGCAGAAGGTGAAGCAGGAGCGAGCATATTATATAGCCAGAGCTGGAGCAAGAGAGAGAAATGGAGGAGGTGCCACACACTTCTAAATGACCAGATCTCTGAGACCTCACTCACCAAGAAGACAGCACCAAGTCATGAGGGATCAGCCTCCGTTATCCAATCACTCTCACCAGGCCCTATGTGTAGTACTAGGGATTACAAATCAACATGAGGTTTACGTGGGGAAATTATATGAACTATATCACCTAGGAGTTGAAGATTTCTTTTAGCGGAGGCAAGAATCGGATATTAAAATATCCTGTCAAGATATTACAAAGCCTTAAGTGGTAAGCAGAATTGTTTAATACGTCATGGGTACTCTAGAATATACTGTGTTACCTTTTGGTGTAGAAGGAAACACTGCAATTATAATGTTGATAACAAAATCCACAAAACAATTTGGGGATAAAGAAAATAAAAAGGAGATGGGACAATGATCATCCATTGATAGTAAGGTGATAATAATAGTGTTCATGGAATGAATACACGTATGTTGGTATTAAGTGGGCCTAAAATTCCAAAAGCAAGACAATCAGAATATATTGCAATCTAGAACAGGTTTTCTTTATATAGTTAGGAAGGTTAGAATGTGGTGATTTTTTCAGGCTCTCAGTAGAAATAGTTTATTATTCTAAATGTTCTCCAAACCAATTAAGCTAGTTTTAGTAACTGATTTCACATTTGAAATACTTTCACACTTTTTCTTATGAATGAATATAGCAAGATATCTTAAAATCCCTTCTCCAAAATCCCTTATATAAGAGAATTTCCCCACTTATTCAGAGGTATACGTATAGCTCTAAGATAAAATAGGTTTCTTATCAAAGGAAGGCAAAGAAAAAGAAATAATGTCCAGTTTTACACCTCCAAATTAGGCCCTTGAAGCTTACATAAAATTCAATAGCTTTGAAAATCACAGACTGTAATATGTATAAACTAGTATGTGAAGTAAACTCACTAGAAAGTTTCCTTCTCTTCAAATATGGGTAGTAATGGGTACCATCACTTTTTAACATTATAAGGATTATATTAGATATCATATGTATAAGTTTCTTTATACTTTATATATTATAGCTTCTTATGAAGGCTAAATCTTGTCTCAACAATTATGTTACCAATATATTCATCACTATGGCCCTAAACAAGCAACTTCTTCATCACCTGGGGAGTCATTAGAAATTTAAATACAATAACCCCAATACAAACTCGTGCCAGTGAAATTTGTAAACCACTGTTCTACATCAGTAAATTTGATTAACTGGTAACCACTGAAGAAAAGGAACCTGTTTAAAGAAGAAACATATATCTGGTTCTAGGATAAAGACCATCTTACAAAAGTTGTGACAAAATATCTAAAATATTTTATTTTTGTACAGCTACTGTGTTTACATGGATGTTTTGACAAGGAGAGATTTTTCAGTATGATGGAAAATGAGCCCACGGATTATAGAGGAGTTGCAAGTTGAACTAGATCGAATTATCATTCCAGCAGTGTTGATAGCCAGATATAAATGAGCTTCTGCATTAGCTATTAATCTTGGCTAAGTTAATGGGGTATTGTATTGTTAGTTTCTTCTTATTAATATGTATAAATTTGTCCTTGGTTTATATATCTATCCATCTATCTATATATATTTCTGCATGGTTCCTGCTGTCTTCTTAAATGTTAAAAGCTTTACATTTTAATGGTTTAAACTTAAACATTTAGTTTTACATTCACTCTAGTAGTAAAAGTTTAGTTATACCAACAAAGCAATTTTAAACAATATAAATTGATATCATCTTTTCCCTTTCCACCTTATTACTATGATACACTGACCTTTCAATTTCAGGTTTGGAGTGATAATAATATAGGTGGTAGTGTCAGTGATATAATTCTCAAAATGTTTAATGTCAATTTTAACCCTCAAGGAGTAAACTCTATTTTGGAAGCTGCATTTGAGGTTAGAAGTATAGGTCAAAGCATAAGTACGCTGGCTCAGTCATACTAATAAACTCATATACACAGTAGGCTAATAGAAAATAAGCAGAAATAGGTGAAACTGGGGAAATGTAGATCTTGTTTGTGGGCTGAATTACTCCCAAAATCCTTAGTCTGACTGCTTCTTGAAAACCTGAATTTGTCTGACTAAACATCAACAAATATATTTTACTTATTCTTGTACAAGCTTGAGAAATATTCTAATATCTGTTAAGTCTGAAACATAGATCCAACCACTTCAAATATTATATAGTCTTAGGAATACATAGAGAGTTTGTTTTATCAGCAAATAGAAAAATATTAGGTGTAGGAATGCTATAGAAAAAAAGCACAAAACAAAAATCTTCATATATTCAAATGGTGCTGTATCCTTACCTGCTGTAGACTACAGCAGACAGCATAATACATCATTAAATTTCTGCAATTCCCATTTACCTGTACAATTTTAATCAATGCTATAAATGAAAAGTAGAAAGAGGATAATAGTTGAGGCTTGCATGCACTTAAATAAATAACCAGGGTAGCAAAAGTGGTAAGTAATAGATGTACAGAGAGAAGAAATGGAACAGACACAGAGAAAATTCACTTTTCTAAAAAATTACAGATTATCTTGCAATTTAGAAACTGTCTTTAACTTGGAAGCACTTATACTGAAACAAAGCTAACTGAAAAAAAGAGAAGCTTATAGATGCTTCAATAAAGTAAACAATAAATTAAAGTGAAGCAAAGGGGTAGAAAGTATCGAGTTAAAATTACCAACCTGACCTAATACTGACAACTGCTGCATTTGATCTTGGGAGTTCATGACTGGGAGTTTTGAGTACAAAATTAATGGCATGACTCTTTTGGAAAAATAGAAGTAGAATAAAGATATTTTCAGCTGTTGAAAGGGGGTGAGGGGAAAGAAAGCAGGTCACTGGTCAGAAAGCAAAAGCTTTTTATACAAACTGAAATTGCAGCATGAGAACAGACTCATTGTTCAAATTAACATTTAAAAGATTCTTCCAAAACAATTGAATTTATCAATATCATTTAGTGTTTTTCAGATGGATAGACTCCCTTTAGGATCCTAGGTAGAAGTTTAGTCATGTACTGCACAATGATGCTTCTGTCAGCTATGGACTAAACATATCATGGTGGTCCAATAAGATTATAATGGAGGTGAAAACTTCCTATTGCTGAATTACATTGTAACCATCATAAAAACCATACAGCCATGCATTACTTGAGTTTGTAGTAATGCTGGTATAAACAAACCTATGTGACTACACAGCCAGTCACATAAAAGTATAGCACATACAATTATATATACTACATAATACTTGATCATGAAGATAAACAACTGTTACTAGTTTGTATTTATTATACTATACTTTTTTATCATTATTGTAGAGTATACTCCCTATTAAATATAGAGAAGTCTACCTATTAAAAGAAAAGTTAACTATAAAATAGCCTCAGACAAGACATCCAGGAGGTATTCTAGAGGAAAGCATCATTATTATAGGAGATGCCAGCTCTGCATATTTTAATACCCCTGAAGACCTTCCAGTGGAATAAGTTATAAAGATGGAAAACAGTAATATTGACGATTCTGAACTTGTATAAACCTAGGCAAATGTTTGTGATTGTGTCTTAGTGTTTAACAAAGATTAATGATGAAAAAAAAAATAAAAATTTGAAAAATAAAAGTGCTTATAGAATAAGAATATAAAGAAAAATATGTTTGTACAGCTACACTGTATGTGTGTTTTAAGATATTATTACAAGAATCAACATTTTTTAAATTGAAAATTATAAACTTACCATAGGCTGTTTTACTTATTATTGAAGAAAGAAAAAAATTTAGAATAAATTTAGTGTTGTCTATGTGTGCAGTGTTTATAAAGCATGAAGTAGTGTACAGTAATGTCCTAGGTCTTCACATTTGAAACCACCCAACTCTCCCATAGAACTGATGTTTATGGTTTCTTTTGAAAAAAAAAAAAAACATATAAATGGACCCGCTCATTCTAAAACTTGAAAAAGCTACATTTGTCTTATCTGAATTCCTTTCTTAGGAAACCAACCATAAGGCTTCCCAAATTGTATCCAGGGACTGAAACTTACCAGATCACTGCAACTGAACAACGAATGCCAGACCCTCACCCATCATGATTGCCTAACTGACCACCTGTTTCATTTTGACCAACTCCTCTTCTATAACCCTCTCTAATTTCTATTTTCCTACACATGGTTACATTTCTTCCCTGTAATATAAACCCATAATTTTAGTCAATAGAGGAGATGAATTTAAGAGTGCGCTTCCATCTCCTTGGCTGCAGCACCCAAATAAAGCCTTTTTCCCTGGCAACACCAGCATTGTCTTGGTGATTGATTTTCTCTGCAGCAAGCAGCAGGACCTAGATAGAACCCCTGGCGTTTTAGTAATATGTTCACTCACCACTCACTGACTCACACAGAGCAACTTCCAGTCCTGCAAGTTCCATTCATGGCAATTGCCCTGTAAGCACCAAATATTATCTATGACATTTTATGCTGTACCATTTTTATCTTTTATATCACATTTTCAACTATTTTTTTTCTAAGTTTATATAAGTTTAGACAGACAAATACCACTGTGGTACAATTGTCTACCGTATTCAATATAGTGACATGGTGTATAGGGTTACAGCTTAGGAGCAATAGGCTATACTATACAATCTAGGTGTGTAGGCTATGCCATCTAAGTTTATGTAAGTATACTTTACAATGTTCATTCAACAATGAAATCACCTAAGGATGTATTTCTCAGTATATATTCCCCTCATTAAGGGATGTGTGATTGTAACTGACATACCATGTTCCATTGACTAGAAAACTGTAACACTGGAACTTCTTATGAAATTTAAAAAATATGCTAATAATCTCAATCAACCTCTTGCATCAAAGGCTACATAAGTTAGAAGAACTTTTTATACTTAAATAGTATTCCACCCCTCAAATAAGAAGTGATTTATACAAATAATATTGTCTAAGTGTTTGACTCTTAAAAACATAGTGTCAATAAAATTTATTGCCTAAAATTTCATTAGTCTTTTACTGTGAAACTGAAATTAATTTGTTCCAAGAGCGTAAGATAACATCTTTACATTGTACTCCATGTAATTTTGTCGTAGCTTTAATCTTTTCAAATACATAGTAGTAATATTTTTTTTATTATTTTATTTTTTAGAGAGAGAGAAACAGGAGAAGGAGAGAGAAAGAAACAGCTAACTCTCACAATGAGTGGAAGAATCCAGAAAGATGGAATCCAGGAGAGGAAAGCAGCTTCCACGCTGAGTGGAAGGGAATAGACAAAGATGGAGTTTAGGAGGGGAAGACAGGCTTCCATGAGAGAGTGCGGAAGGGGACTCCAGAGGGGAAATCCAGGAGAGAGAAAGACGGCTTCCACAAAGGGAGTGTTCATGGAAGGGGACCCAAACATGGAGTCCCAATATTTTAAAAGTTTCTCGTTGACTTTATTTAGCAATAAAATTCAAAGAAACTTGAGTTTGATGTATAATTGAATCTATGTTTAGTAGACTAAGCATCAATGGTAATTTTTTTTACTTTAATAAATGTCAAAAAATACACAAAGAAAACAAAGTAAAAAGATATCAGTGTCTTTGGTTCTCCTTTGTTCCTTTCATTACGTTTGGTTGTATAAGTAGTTGACTTAAAGCCATCTTCTCTAAGATTAACCTTTGCCCGTTGCAAAATAAAAGAAGCAAAAACAATAAAACACTGTAATATTTACAAATAATATAAACCTCAAAATTCAGATATTAAAGGAGAGAACATTTGTTTGATATTTGAATAATAGCCACTACATATTCCTGTGATATTCTGCCTAATGGAAATCAGCAAATATTGTGGGTTAAAAGACTGGATGCATCTTCCCATAAGAAACACACTGTTTGAGAAAGAAGTTTTCATCAGTTTGGCTGAAAAAAATTTGTGGCCAAATACAATGATTCTAGTTTCAGCTTTTCCATATTTGCTGCCATAGTCATAAAGGATTCTCTTACTATAATATTGTAATTCATGAATTACTCAAATATTTTACATAAAAAACTCAAAAGACTTTCTGTAGGATACATATTCTTTTTACACTTTTTTTTTGTCATTTCTATTAAGGTTAAATTTTTTTAAAGTAGGTTTATTAGATAATATGTTTTATTATAATGGAACTTCCTATCACATCAATTAATAGTTCTCTCAAGACATTTAAAACCATTTTCTTTGTCTCAAACTTTTTGCATACAAAAATCTGTCAATTGGAATCTGTTTTAGGAAAAAATCTGTTGGTTGCAATAAGACATTGAAAATTTTCTTAGCAGCAGTCTGAGTCAGTGCCTGCATTAGATACTAGGTTGATTTTTACTACAAGTAATAGTAGTCAAAGGTAAGTATTTTCATTCATTAATATTTCACACATTAAGATATTACAGTATTTTTCTTTAGTTTGGGTAGGGTTAGCCAAAGCTAGCATCTAACAGTCATGCTATAAAGTAGAAGGATGGATGCTAATCTGGACTGAGGACCATCTACAGAGTGTTCATCTCCAGTGACACTGACTTAGTTAACTAGCATTATCTCTGCTGCTTTCAGAACTATATAGTATGTCAGAAGCTCCTGATATTCCCTGTATCTAGAGTTCCAGTCATTCTAACTCTCCATAAAAAACCAGAGATATACAAAAAAGCCATTCACTCTTAATGCCTCTGCTGTCCTAAGATAGTATGACAATGAACTATCATACACAGGGTATTGTGAAAAAGTCAAGAAAGACTTCTGAGAAAATAGGCCTTTTAATACTTAATGAAGAGCAAGTGTTAGTCATATACAGTTGAGAGATGTTGGATAGGGAACTGCCTTAACACAGACACATAGATTTAAAAAAATAGGATAGGCAGTGTCTTGGGGGTTGATTAGGCTTCAAGATCATGAGTGTTGAGCTGAGAATGACAATGTGGGCAGGTATCAGAATGCAAAACTTGAAGGAACATTTCTGTCAGCTTAAGGAACTGAGAATTTACACTAGCTAAGATAAAGAATAATTGCAGAATTTTATCTGGGATATGCCAGAATTCAATTTGGTTTTAAGGTGGTAACCTCTAGCTATGAAAAAAACCTATGTGATGAAAATAATACTGCAGACAAAACAATTAAGACACTTTTGTAGTCATATAGTCAAAAAAAGTAAACGTCTTGGTCTAGGACACAGACAAAGATATAAAGGTTTTATGAATGTGGGAGATTTTGAGATTATTGAATGCTATGAATATAGTAATAGGAGTAGTCTAAGATGTGTCAGTTTTTTCTCTGGATAACTAAATTGATAGAGGTGTCTAATCAAAATGCAGAGCAAGAACTTTAAAAGGCAAAATAAAAGTAAGTCTTAATGTTGATTTTATGGTGCCCATGAAAAATCCAGATAGAGAGCTTCAGAAACTAATAAAATGATGTGTTTCTTGGTCAGAAAACAGCTATAAGCTGGAGAACTGAATTATATTGGGAAGGCTAAAAATCATACCTATTTATCTTAATTAGTTAGGATCTTTGGTTAAATCTAAGAATCAAATGGACACAAGTCAGATTAGCAGGAGGAAAACATACAAGTTTTATTAATTTTTACATGTACACAGAGACCTTCACAAGGGAGTGAAGACTTGAATAAACAGCCAAAGCACAAAGCTTTTGTACCTTTTAGACAAAGAAATGATACCTTTTGAAGAAAGGGTAAGACAAAGGGGTTTGGGCTAGGGACAGTAAATTGTGAAGAAGTCACTGCAAGATATATGGGTGGGGGGATGTAGCTAGTGAAAGATATTAATTTGTTTAGTAAGTTTATTTGTAGAGATTCTTTGCAGCATCAATTCCCAATCTTTGATGATAAGTGTTGTTTTCTCATCCTGGTACAGAAAGAGTATCTTTCTCAAATACATTTTTGGAAGGGGTACTTATTTTTATTTTGAGAAAGGTCTCATTGTGTTGCCCAGGCTGGTCCTGAACTCCTTACCTTAAGTGATTTTCCTGCCTCACAGGGATTATAGTCATGAGCCACCATAATCAGCCAGTCAAAGAAACTATTGTGGGTTACTATGAATAGAAGAGGACAAGATAGATAGTTCTTTCTGCATCTGCTGTTTCTCAAATGAATATAACAGGTTGGGATATTTTGGAATGTCAGGACCTTAACTCCTTTAATTGAGGCATCAGTAGAGTATAGCTGGTCTATACTGAGTTGCCTGAGGGAAGCATATAAGATAAGAAGAAGAATGGGCTAATAATAAAACTCTGAGTAAAAATATTATTTATTGGATCATCAGAGAAAAAAAGTCCCATGAAGATTTAATGGTGCATTAATCAAAGCAGTGTAAGGAAAGGGAGTATAGCATAGTATGACATTAGGTATGGGAGTAGAGATTTCATGAAGTGAACATCCACCAGTGCAGTAGAAGACACAAGAAAAGAAAAACTAACAACTAGCATATTGCTTATAACTTAAGGATGTTATCGGCAGACATATTGATGAAAACCAATTTTAGTTGTCCTGTGAGTTACTAGGAAGTAAGGGAAAGAGAGAGCAAGTATGTGTTCCCTTTCAAGAAATTTGGATTAAAAAAGACAGTTAGATTGGACCTACCACTCCATACAAGGTCAAGGCAGAAAAACGAATCAGTAATGGAAACAACAAAGACGAGTAAGCCTAGAGAAGAAAGAAAAATGGACATATGAGAAAGATGCAAAGCCAACAGGGAGGTTTGAATATAATATCAGTTAATGGTTTTTCTGAAAGTAAGCTCAAATACATGCGCTTTTTAGCTATATTTAAGCTTTTATACATTTGTTTGTTTGGGATATCATATATCCATATAGTATTTCCTAGAGGCAAACTCGTCGACTGTATATTCATTCTGGGTTATAATTTTGCTAAATAAATCGAATCCATGTCAGAAAGACAAAAAAAAATCGAAGAGTCATATTTAATTTTTATTGATTTCTAAGCATTTCTTTAAAATCTGGGAAGAAAATAGAAGCGCCATAGAAATATGCTGGAGCAAAACTGAACATATTCTTTTGGAGGAATTCAAAAGCTAGTGAGATATTTTGCTTGAAAAAAGTAGGAAAAATATTACATGAGTTCACATAAATATTTAACAGACTGATATATTCTATTGAAGTTTAACAAGCAGCTTCACATCCTTTCAGTCTTTCCACTCCTGACTGCACTAACACCTGTTTTACTCAATTCTGAAATAAAATGTACATCAGATTTTCTTACTGGATTGTAAACATGTTCAAAGGCAGTCCAGGGTGACGATGTGTTCCTGGTGCAAATTGCTTTCTAATATTTCTAGACATATAAACCTCCCTTCAGCCATCCTCCTCACACAACTTCATATTAACCTAATGATCTGACTATAACAAATTGTCGAATTGCATTTTGCTGCCAAACTGTTTTACAGTTAGCTGTTGCTTCATGCTTTCCCCTTTTTGTTCAGCCAAATAATTTGCTGTTCATCTCTGTGGCATAGTAAAAAGTGATACACAGGGTTTTGAAATGGATGTAATCATGTACACAGCAATAGAAATGCCATTAATTTATTTCCAATGTATTCTGCAGTGTGTATTTTGTATATAGTAGTAGATTACAGACTTACTGAGAAAACATCATATAGGGAGATTTATTTTATTATTGCTTACCATTCAAAAATAATATTTGTTAGTATATCATAATTTACAATAAATACTGCCTAGTGTTTCCCTTTTCAGAAAATGTTTTGTTACTCTTAACTCCACTGTTAGATAAACATCTTATAATTATACAGTAATAATATGCATCTTCTATATACCTCAAGTTAAATGTTTAACTTTGATTTAAGTGACATTTGATTACAAAAGGAATATACTGTTTCTTCTCTGAGAAGGAGCACTGTAAGCCATCAGCACAATGCTACAATTGCCCAGTGAAACCCAGAATGACAATTGCTTGATTATTGTTAGCAACTACTGTTTTATAAGTTTCTTATTATTAAGATCACTATAGTCATTTACTTATTTTATATTTTATTATATTAACTTCATTTAGCTTTAAACTACCCAGGATTTTTACACTGAGTTATATTTAAATACTTAACTTTATAATTCTCATAACCCAGATTTGTATGCAGTACAGTTTGCATTCATTAAAGCTTCTTAAAATATATATTTAAAAAAATTGGAGAGAGATCCAAGATGGCTGATCACTAGCAGCTCGGGCACGTAGCTCCCAGTGAAAGCGCAAAGAACGAGAGGATGCCACACTTTCAGACGAATATTTGTTGCTCATGGACCAGGAGATTCCCAGTGGAGGAGCCCCACGGGTTGCCAGAGCGACTCTTGTGGGCGGCGCGGCAGTTTTGCTGGTGCCTTAGCGCGCCAGTTCTTGGTGCAGAGTCCGGAGATTCCCGGGCAGAAAAGCACCATCAATCTTAACACTGCTGTTTTGGCTGGCGCAGTGAATTGCTCAGATTTCGGCGCTGAGAATCAAAAGTTGGATGTCCGCTCAGAGACCTAGTTAGAAAGTCGGTAATTACAAAGACGACAGAGGGATAAATAAATAATGAAGAGAAGAAACCAGGCTAAAAAGGCAGATAATACTCAAAATCAGAATGCCTCTCCCTCTACAGGGGATCGCAATTCCTCATCAGTAACGGAACAAGGCTTAATGGAGAACGAGTGTGTTCCAATAACAGAAGCAGGCTTCAAAATGTGGGTGATAAGAAATTTCCGTGAATTAAAAGAACTTGTTCTAACCCAATGCAAAGAAACTAAGAACCTTGAAAAAAGGTTTGAGCAAATGCTAACGAGAATGGACAATTTAGAGAGGAATATAAGTGAATTGATGGAGCTGAAAAACACAACACGAGAACTTCGCGAATTATGCACAAGTTTAAACAGTCGAATTGATCAAGCAGAAGAAAGGATATCAGAAGGCGAGGACCAGCTCAGTGAAATGAAACGAGAAGACAAGAATGCAGAAAAAAGGATAAAAAGGAAGGAGCAAAGCTTCCAGGAAATATGGGACTATGTGAAAAGACCTAATCTACATTTGATAGGTGTACCTGAATGTGACGAAGAGAATGAATCCAAGTTGGAAAATACTCTTCAGGATATCATTCAGGAAAACTTTCCCAACCTAGCAAGGCAGGGTAATATTCAACTCCAGGTAATACAGAGAACACCACAAAGATATTCTTCAAGAAGACCAACTCCAAGGCACATAATTGCCAGATTTATTAGGGTTGAAATGAAGGAGAAAATACTAAGGGCAGCCAGAGAGAAAGGTCAGGTTACCCATAAAGGGAAACCTATCAGACTTACAGCAGATCTCTCAGCAGAAACCCTACAAGCCAGAAAAGAGTGGGGACCAATATTTAATATCCTTAAAGAAAAGAACTTTCAACCCAGAATTTCATATCCAGCCAAACTAAGCTTTATGAGCGAAGGAAAAATTAAATCTTTTGCAAACAAACAAGTACTTAGAGAGTTCACCACCACCAGGACTGCTTTACAAGAGCTTCTGAAAGAAGCACTATACATATAAAGGAACAACCAATATCAGCCTTTCCAAAAATATATCAAAAAGCAAAGAGCATTAACACAATGAAAAATGTACACCAACTAATGGGCAAAACAGCCAGCTAGCATCAAATGGCAGTATTAAACTTACATATATTCTAATTGGATAAAAAGCCAAAACCCATTGGTATGCTGCATCCAGACCCATCTCACATAAAACAATACACAAAGACTCAAAACAAAGAGAAAGAGGAAGATTTACCATCCAAACAGAGAGTAAAAATAAACTAATAAACAAAAAGCAGGAGATGCAATTCTCGCCTCTGATAAAGTAGACTTTAAAGCAACAAAGATCAAAAGAGGCAAAGAAGGACATTACATAATGGCAAAAGGATCAATGTAACAAGAAGAGCTAACGATTCTATAGATCAACCAGACAGAAAATTAACAAGGATATCCAGGACTTGAACTCAGACCTGGAACAAGTAAACTTAATAAACATTTATAGAACTCTCCACTTCAAATACACAAAACATACATTACCACCTCACACCTATTCCAAAAGTGACTACATAATTGGAAGTAAATCACTCCTCAGTAATTGCATAGCATTTCATAGGTTTAAATGAAATATTGGTTAGCTGCTTGTTTGTTATTTTCTTCCCTTATTCCTTCCTGTCTACATCATTAAGTATAATTATTGGTATAAAAGTGGTTTTCAATACCCATTACTAAACTGCATTCTAGCCTGGGCAAGAAAGCAATACTCCCATTCTCTCTCTCTCTTTCTCTTCCTTCTTCTTCCTCTTCTTCATTCATTTTTTTCTTTCTTTCTAAAAAAAAAAAAATTTCTCAACCTTTATAAAAAATCAAAATGGCTGCTTATAACTCATTGATTTGGGCAATTTCTGAAAAGACTTGCATCTGGAAATACAATAGCAGTTTTATGGGGTGGAGGGCTTGTATTATTTAATCTTTAGGTCAATGACATTTTAAAATTTATTTATTTATTGAGTTAATTTTTACCAGGTATGGTTTTAGAGCACATTCACTCTTCTAAAGGAGCTCATTATTTCTAAATATATTTACCCAGAACTAAAACTCCTTGGAATACAATTACTTTTAGAATAGATGCTCCCTATCCTTAAATTTACATTATGAGTAAAAAACATAAATAAATATATTTAATGAACAATATGATAGATAATCTTCATAAAATGAAAGTTTAGGGAAGACTAATGTCCTCATGTTCAAGTCAGTCAGTTTATGAGTGGCCTGTTCCTTCTCTTGTCACTGTCTTCAAGCAGAAGGTCTTTCTAAGAGTTCTTTGATATGACCAGATAATATTGCAATTAGTTTTCCCCTTCATTGGTAGGGTTTTTTTCTGACTAGCAAGTTCATGATTAATTTGCAAATCAAAAAATTCCAAAACATTTCTTTCTTTCTATTTCATCCTCTGCAACATTGACGTTGTTGACCAACCTTCACTCATCTCACTCTCTTTACTTCACATTTGTAACCCTGTACTTGCCTTTATTTGATTTTTTCTTTTTGATTGTTCCTGTTCTTTCCCTCAGTCATTATGTCAGCCAGTCAATAAAAAGGAATAATCAGCAATAAACTTTGGCCACAAGGAACTCAAACAAACAAAATACAATTTTTAAACCCTTATTTTTCTATTTATATCTTGGCAACTCTCATCAATTTTTCACAGCTTGAAATTCTTAGAAGACTCTCAAACACTGCTTTTTAATTTCAACTTCTACCAAATCTCCTGCATATCCAGATCTTGACTTTTAACAAAAATACTGAGAGCTTAAGACATGAGTGATGTGATAGCTTCCTGTTGAGATCTTAGTCAAATCCCTTAACGTTTTAGCGTTCCTAATTAGGGTAGATTATGATTGAGATCCTTTATAATTCTAACATTCTAGAATGCTATGAATCAGTTCTACCCGTATATCCCAAAAACATTATCTCCTTTTCTCTCCAAATCGCTTTCCCCTCAGGAATCTGTCAGCTAATGTTACCATGATTACCAACAAGTAGGTAGATAGACAGATGGATAGATAGATAGAAAATCTCTTTCTTATCCCTGTTTCCTAACATAATTATTTGCCTGATGGAAAAAAAAGAAACCCTATCATCTTTGTAATTTTTTGTATAATTCAAGATGTCATTCGTGTTATAAAACAAAAATGTATTTATTAAGTTACATATATGAGAACTCCCAGGTAAAAGTTATAAAAAGAACTGAAATGATGAAATTAGCATATTGGATTCAGTTATCACAGATTTTGTGGTTACCTTTTCTATATATTTTTCCACATATGATTCTATAGTTCCAGTGTGCATAAAATAAACCAATGTCTGAGAAAAAAGGAAGTGACAAGAAATGAGGCTAGAGAAAAATACAAAAGCAAGATACCAAAAGGCCTTGTATATCATGTCAAGGAGTTTGAATTTTCCTTAAAGGCAAAAGAAAATGACCAAATTAAATTACATAGACTTATGATGTTATCATTTTTCATTTAAAAAAATCAACTTTTGCATCAATGTAAAGATACATTGAGGCAAAACTGAAGGCAGCAAGATCATTTAATAGGCTTTTCTGGTACCCAGATTTGAGATGATTAAGCCCTACCCAGAGCCATGTCACAAGAGGTAGATAAAAAGACACTGTTGGAAAAATTGATGGGCACTTCTGTAACAAATTTTCTATAGAACATAAGGTGGGCAAAAGTCAAGAATGACAACCAATATTATGATTTAAGCAATATTATGGTGGATTGCGGTGCTACTCACAGAAACAATGTGTAGATAAAGAGAAGACATCCTTCTTCATATAAGTCACCTGTAGAACGTGAGATGTTTATGGGACATTTAAGTAGAATAGAATAAATAGTTAGCTGTATGGATATTCTATATGTCCACTCAAGTGTTACACAGGAGTAATGGAGTAGCCAAGTGGTCCAGGTTGAGGATCCTACCTCCACTTCAATAAGAGCATCTCTATTTTTATATGCTATGTTTCCATGAAATGTTTCATAGGTACAGATATTGTTAAGGCTTTAAGAAAGTTCAGATAAGATAATCTGACAGTTGTTAATCTCCTCAGTGTATGTATTTTCTTAATAGAAAGAATATGAGCAAAGTAAATTCTTCTGATTCCTGGTCCAGTGATCTCAAACTTGTCCACACATATTTATATGATTTAGAGAACTATACATAACTAGTATGATGGGATGTTCAGAAATACCATTTGACTGGCAGAAAATATTCTATTTTAGGGATTGATTTTTTATATATATAAAGGGCCAGATGCTAAATTGTTCAGGCAGATGTTTTTTGTCACAACTATTCAAATCTGCTGCTTGTAGAGCTAAAGCAGCCATAGACAATGTATAAGCAAATGGGTGTGACTGTGTTTCAAAAAAAAAAAGTTATTGAAAAGAACAGTCACCAGTGAGGTTTGGCCCACAGGCTGTAGTTGGTTAATGTCTGTACTATGTGATTCATTAGCCATGAAATCATAGAGACTGTATGACTCAGTTCAGAGTAGTTGAACATCTTAAGAATATTTATATAGCATGTGTGATAAGGGAAGAAAGGGGATAATATTTTATTTGCCACTAAAAACATGCAGCCACTTCCTGAGCAGAGTAGCTCACACCTGTAATCTCAGAACTTTGGGAGGCCAAGGTGAGTGGATCACTTGAGCTCAGGAGTTCAAGGCTAGCCTAAGCAACAGGGCGAAACCATTTCTCCACCAAAAAAAGTACAAAAATTAGCTGGGTGTGGTGGCATGCTCTTGTAGTCCCAGCTACTTGGGAGGCTGAGGTGGGAAGACTGCTGAGCCCAGGAGGTTGATGCTGCACAGAACCATCATCATGCTATTGCACTCCAGTCTAGGTGACAGAGTGACCCTGTCTCAAAAACAAAAACAAAACAAAACCAATGTGGCCATCACACTTCCCAATCCTAGAAAATATTCTATCAGATTCTATGAAAGGTGTTTAACCTTGGTTCACGATTCTTTGGAAAAATAAAGAGAATTATTGTCAATAATTTAGTATCTTAGGAAAAAGAAAATAATATGTTCTTAATAGATTACTGTATTCTGAATCTTATTTGATTCTTACATATGGGTGGGATAAGGGAAATCATCTGTGATTGTACTTTCCGAAGATATCTGTCTTAAATTCATGAAAATTAAAATTGTTTTCTGACATTACAATGAGAACATTTGGCATGCTTTACCCTTGTGCAGAGATATTTCAGTATGTTTGACCACACAGTTCTTATTAAAATTCAGCACTAGGTTGTTAGCATTCTGTTCTTTTACAACAGAGCCAGTATACATTGAAAAGAAATATGAGGAGGCTGAGGTAACTCTTCCACACTTTTTCATGTTTTTTCTTCTTCTTTTTTTTTCTTTCTTTCTTTTTCCCAAAGGGAAGTGATTTCTTGGCCCCTCTCTATTTGGGTTGCCAATTCTTTTCTGATTCCTTTCCAGAAAAATGAATACTGTGTCAGTGTGAGGTGCATGTGAATTGAACCCAAAAAGGAAGAGTTATTATTAACATTCAATTGTTAAAATTTTGCATTTTATTTATTTGATTGGGAGGTAAAGGGAATATTTAGAATTTGGCTCATATCCATGGTTGATTTTTTTAAAACTTGATACTTAACATTCTAGACATTTCTTCCTGAATAAAAATGTGCATTTTTTAAAAAACAAGAAAACAGCACCCTTCTACATTTTTTCATTGAAAATAATCAATATGAGTTGTCTTGAAGATGTAACACATAATTAAAATGAAAATCACATAAATGTAATCACTTGTAGTGTTATAATTTAAGAAAAGATATATATCTATAAAGGATGGTAAAATTTTCTGTTTTCACAAATAATGCTGTTTTGAAGGTTAAAAACTAGCAACTTACTTAGCAAAGAAGACAAAAATCACAGAAAAAGGAAAATGCTAAAATGTCCTCATTTATCACCTGTGAGAGTAAGGTGTATCCTACTGTTATTAAATGTTTAATGTAGCTGTTGGCAGGTGTGTATAATGAGCTGTTTCAAGTCTGAGAGATTCCTATTTCTCATTCACCTTTTGCAAAATGTGTAAATCATCCCTACTTTCTTGAAAATTTATTAAAGTATTATTTCCTTTTAGTTAAGATTATTCATGGCATACAGTGGTTTTAAGATTTGTTTAATTTTATTTGCTTTGAATAAAGTGGACACTTTCCTTTGTTAGGGAAAATAAAAGCTTCTGGGAGATTTTACTGTATATAAGAACAGTTTGATTATTAAAGGTCAAGTGCATTGGAGAATATTGCTTATTTGATAAAACTTTGTAGGGCTTATTTAAGTCTAAGAATTCCCTATAATGAAGTTATCTGCTGTGTGATATTTCATTAAATTAATTCATTTTATTTTTGGCCATCTTTATACCAACTCCTTGATTTAATTTCTTCAAGTGAATGCTGTTCTAACAATTCAACTTGTACTCAAATAAAATTAATGAAATAAATAGGAATTTAAAATGTGGAAAAATTTTAATATGTAAACATTGAAAGCAGTAAAATATCTTGTAGACATATGCTTTAGATTACAGATTCTTAAACTCTTACCATGTAGAAGTATAAACATTGTAGATTGTTTAAAAAAATGTTAACTCATAACTCCAAAAGGTTTTTGTTCATGAGACTCAATAAAACATGACTTCCTATAAAGCACTCCATGTGATTCTGATGCAAATGGTAAACCAACTGAAAAGGGAAATACAACTGGATAAATAGTCATAAGAAACCCATACAGAATATTAAGTACATATCTAAAACACCTCTGCAGAAAACCGGGGAGCAAAGTATTTGCATAAACTTGTACTGGGTACTAGGGTAGTTCTGAGGAAGACACATATCTCCTTTCTCCAAAATACATACTTACTTGATGGTGTTATAACACTGATGTTACTTTCTCAAATACTTATTACTAGAAGAGGAAAAAAAATGAAACATATGGCTTGTCCTTTAAAGTTAATTTAAGAACAGAATACATGGGTAAAGTGTAGACACTAAATGAAATATTGATTAATATTATTTCTACTAACATATTATATATTGAATATGCATAATAATCACTGACAGCAATTGTTAGAAGGGTTTAGTCTAGGATCCTACATTTAAAAATTCTAATCTAGTAACTGGGATCAGACAAAGGAATTTCATTTTGTAATACCATTCTATAATATGATTTTGATCCAGTTGATTTGTGCACCACATCCTGAGAACATTGTTCAGGTAATAAGATTGCAAATGAGAAAATTATTCAGAATATACAACTAGATTAAATTTCACCAGCATAACATTGGGACTATGTCCAAATAAAGTCAGGTTTTTTTTCTCATTAAGACATTCAAAATTACTTGGCTTATTCTATTAGAAAAAAATTTCATGTTTACTTCTCAGATATTTTCAAAAGAGTGCTCAATAATTATCATAAAAAATTTCAAATGAAAATATCAGATTAAATTTTTTGAAAATTTTACTTTAAATTCTGGGATACATGTGCTGAACATGCAGGTTTGTTACATAGGCATACACGTGCCATGGTGGTTTGCTGCACCTATCCACCCATCATCTAGGTTGTAAGTCCCATATGCATTAGGTAGTTGTCATAATGCTCACCCTCCCCTTTCCCCCCACCCCCTGAAAGACCTGGATATGTGATGTTCCCCTCCCTGTGTCCATGTGTTCTCTTTGTTCAGCTGCATATGATTGAGAATATGAGGTGTTTGGTTTTCTGTTCCTGTGTATGTTTGCTGAGGATGATGGTTTCTAGCTTCATCCATGACCCTGCAGAAGATATGAACACATACGTTTTATGGCTGCATATTATTTTACGGTGTATATATGCCACATTTTCTTTATCCAGTCTATCATTCATGGGCATTTGGGTTGGTTCCGAGTCTTTGCTATTGCAAATAGTGCTGCAATAAACATACATGTGCATGTGTCTTTACAGTAGAATGATTTATAATCTTTTGGGTATATACTATTCATGTAGTTTCTGGGTCAAATGGTATTTCTGGTTCTATATCCTTGAGGAATGGCCATGCTGTCTTCCACAATGGTTGAACTAATTTACACTCCTACCAATAGTGTAAAAGTGTTCTTATATCCTTTACCCACTTTTTGATGAAAAGATTAAAATTCATATTGCTTTTTTTAGTAAGGCTTCAGAAAAATGTGAATGAAATATGAAAGAAAGAGAGTTGAGCTCAGTTTGAAATAACATACCATATATAGTCTGTTAATTTTGTTTGTTTATTTCAAGTAATACAAACTCAGTTGATATATTTGAACAAAAAGGACGTTTACCATAACGCAACAAGATATCTTATATAACCCAAAGGGTAAGAAAAAACAGGCCCCACTAGGGTATCAGGTTTTACATTACAAATTTCTCACTTTATCTTTGGAACCACAGACTCTCACATCCTCTTATTCATTACCATATTCACTTTTTTGCTTTTCTCTTCTCCAAAATAAGCATTTCCTGCCTCTCCACCTGAATGAAGTAAAAAGTATCCATTTCCAGTTCCTGTATTGTTTTTTTCCTTCAATTTTATGCTCTAAAAATTAGTTTTATAGAAAACATAATTTAAAAATATATTTTTTAGCTTATATTTTGACATCATTTAAGGTAAATATTTCCACAATCCCCCATCTAGGATTTTCAATATTTATTTATTCAAGAAACATTTATTTAGAACCAGCAATGTGCTTGACAGATATCATAAATTTTGAAGAAAAAAACGACATGACAACTAGCAGTCAAAAAGATAAAATTGAATAAAAAAAGAGGAAAGCAACTAAATTACATAAGGTAACTTAAATAATATGAGAACATTCTCCTTAGCTTTCTCATGCAAGGAAATAAGAAATCACAAAAAAGGCAATGTTGGAAAAGTTTGAAGGATCAGTATGTCCTTTTCAGAAGGACAAAAGAAAAGAATATCTGTGGTAGATGGGAGAGAAGATACAAAGGCAAGTGCATTTGAAGCATCATAATTAGTAAGGGGAAAGATAAGTTATTCATTAAATAAAAGACATGAGGTACAAGTTAAAAAACTGAACGGAAATTGGTTATATAAAAAGTCAAAACATAGGTCATGAATCCACTAGATAAGTGAGTAGATGATGAAAATCATACGTTAGTTAACATCTTTTGTTTTCACATCTAGCATCCAATTATTCTTTACTAATACACCACAATTTTCCTCAAAATAATTCATTCTCACATTGTTAGTTAAAGATTGGGTGTATGTTCTTTGTATCCAGGGTCAAGTGTGTGACTCAATTTTGGCTAATCAAAGTAAAACATTTGACAATCACAGTGACTGGTTCAGAAGTTGGAGCAAGAAATACTATAGACAAATTATGTTTAGAGTTTTCATATGCTCCCTTTTTCCTGTCACTGTTGGGAGAGAGATTGGCAGTTCATTCCATCACCAATATTGTTACATTTAGAAAATGCCAAATTTCCTAGGAAATGATGGTAATTGTAGTAAAAGATAAGCAATGTGTGACAAAAATAATGATAATTCTTCTCTGGAAAACAATAATATGACCATAGTACTAAAAAAGTTTCTCACAAATAATTCCATAAATAAAATATTTGTGACACAATCAGAAATAACCACTTTTATGGTAAGACAACAAAGTCTTTTTGAAAAATAGCAAGGCATAAAAATAAAAGGCTAATAAAGGAGATTCATGAAGAATCAAGTTGTTAACCTATCACAAATTTCAAATCATGCTGTTAAAAATCAAAGAGGTTAAAAAATTAAGAACATTTGCAGAGAACAGTACATCATAAGTTAAAAAAAATTCCAGAATTCAAAAATGAAATGACCAGGAAACTTCAGTCTTGCCAATTGCTTTTTCTGTGTTAATTTAAATGATCCTGTTGATTTTACTTTCTTAGTTTACAAATACAATAAAGAGTATTGATTGATTTTCAAATTCATCTTTGAAAACCAACTCCATATTCCTGGGATAAATCCCATTTGTTTGTGGTATATTACTCTTGTTTGTTATTGAATTCAATTTTCTAATACTGTGTTTAAAAAGTATGCATCATGACTATATATTACATTATAATGTCTGCATATTTGGTACAAATATATACCATCATATGAATAAAACTTACAAATATTAAGCCAAGAAAGCCAACACAAAGGAATATAAAATGCACAATTCCATTTACATAAGGTTAAAATTAGCAACAAAAAAAGAAATTATGTTATGGAAAGTGAAATTTAGGTGATAAAAGTGCAAGAAAAAACAGAAAAGTGATAACCATGAATCTCAAGATAGTTGCTACCTGGAAGGGAAAAAGGATGTAAGGAGGAATAGTGGTTAGGATAGGGGCTAAAGAGGAGGATGTGAGAGGGCAGAGTATTATTCTATTTTTTTTTTTTTTTTTTTTTTTTTTACAGAGTTTCACCATCTTGACCAGGCTGATCTCGATCTCTTTTTATTTTTTATTTTTTTTATTTTTATTTTTATTTATTTATTTATTTTTTTATTGCATTTTAGGTTTTGGGGTACATGTGAAAAACATGCAAAGTTGTTGCATAGGTGCATTCATGGCAGTGTGATTTGCTGCTTCCCTCCCCCTCACCCATATCTGGCATTTCTCCCCATGCTATCCCTCCCCAACTCCCCCCCCCGCTGTCCCCCCCACTCCCCCGCAACAGACCCCCGTGTATAGTGCTCCCCTCCCTGTGTCCATGTGTTCTCCTTGTTCAACACCCGCCTATGAGTGAGAACATGTGGTGTTTGGTTTTGTGTTCTTGTGTCAGTTTGCTGAGAATGATGGTTTCCAGGTTCATCCATGTCCCTACAAAGGACGCGAACTCCTCATTTTTAATGGCTGCATAATATTCCATGGTGTATATGTGCCACATTTTTCCTGTCCAGTCTATCATCAATGGGCATTTGGGTTGGTTCCAGGTCTTTGCTATTGTAAACTGTGCTGCAATGAACATTCGTGTGCATGTGTCCTTATAGTAGAACGATTTATAATCCTTTGGATATATGCCCAGTAATGGGATTGCTGGGTCAAATGGAATTTCTATTTCTAGGTCCTTGAGGAATCGCCACACTGTTTTCCACAGTGGTTGAACTAATTTACACTCCCACCAACAGTGTAAAAGTGTTCCTATTTCTCCACATCCTCTCCAGCATCTATTTTCTCCAGATTTTTTAATGATCACCATTCTAACTGGCGTGAGATGGTATCTCAATGTAGTTTTGATTTGCATTTCTCTAATGACCAGTGATGATGAGCATTTTTTCATATGTTTGTTGGCCTCTTGTATGTCTTCTTTTGTAAAGTATCTGTTCATATCCTTCGCCCATTTTTAAATGGGCTTGTTTGTTTTTTTCTTGTAAATCTTTTTTAGCTCGTTGTAAATTCTGGATATCAGCCCTTTGTCAGATGGGTAGGCTGCAAAAATTTTTTCCCATTCTGTTGGTTGCCGATTCACTCTATTGACTGTTTCTTTTGCCGTGCAGAAGCTGTGGAGTTTGATTAGGTCCCATTTGTCTATTTTGGCTTTTGTTGCCAATGCTTTTGGTGTTTTGATCATAAAGTCCTTGCCTACACCTATGTCCTGAATGGTTTTGCCTAGGTTTCCTTCTAGTGTTTTTATGGTGTTAGGCCTTATGTTTAAGTCTTTAATCCATCTGGAGTCAATTTTAGTGTAAGGTGTCAGGAAGGGGTCGAGTTTCTGCTTTCTGCATATGGTTAGCCAGTTTTCCCAACACCACTTATTGAACAGGGAATCCTTTCCCCATTGCTTGTTTTTATCAGGTTTGTCAAAGATCGGGTGGCTGTAGATATGTTGTGTCGCCTCCGACGCCTCTGTTCTGTTCCATTGGTCTATATCTCTGTTTTGGTACCAGTACCATGCTGTTTTGATTACCGTAGCCTTGTAGTAGAGTTTGAAGTCCGGTAGTGTGATGCCTCCTGCTTTGTTCTTTTTGCTTAGAATTGACTTGGCTATGCGGGCTCTCTTTTGGTTCCATATGAAGTTTAAGGTGGTTTTTTCCAGTTCTGTGAAGAAGGTCATTGGTAGCTTGATGGGGATAGCGTTGAATCTGTAAATTACTTTGGGCAGTATGGCCATTTTCACGATATTAATTCTTCCTAACCATGAACATGGAATGTTTCTCCATCTGTTTGTGTCCTCTCTTATTTCGTTGAGCAGTGGTTTGTAGTTCTCCTTGAAGAGGTCCTTTACGTTCCTTGTTAGTTGTATTCCTAGGTATTTTATTCTCTTTGTAGCAATTGTGAATGGCAGTTCGTTCTTGATTTGACTCTCTTTAAGTCTATTATTGGTGTATAGGAATGCTTGTGATTTTTGCACATTGATTTTGTATCCTGAGACTTTGCTGAAGTTGCTTATCAGTTTCAGGAGATTTTGGGCTGAGATGATGGGGTCTTCTAGATATACAATCATGTCGTTTGCAAATAGAGACAATTTGACTTCCTCCTTTCCTAATTGAATACCCTTTATTTCTTTTTCTTGTCTGATTGCTCTGGCTAGAACTTCCAGTACTATATTGAACAGGAGTGGTGAGAGAGGGCATCCTTGTCTAGTGCCAGATTTCAAAGGGAATGCTTCCAGTTTTTGCCCATTCAGTATGATATTGGCTATTGGTTTGTCATAAATAGCTTTTATTATTTTGAGGTACATTCCGTCGATACCTAGTTTATTGAGAGTTTTTAGCATAAAGGGCTGTTGAATTTTGTCGAAGGCCTTCTCTGCATCAATTGAGATAATCATGTGGTTTTTGTCTTTGGTTCTGTTTATGTGGTGAATTACATTTATAGACTTGCGTATATTGAACCAGCCTTGCATCCCCGGGATGAATCCTACTTGATCATGGTGGATAAGCTTTTTGATGTGCTGTGGCAATTTTTTATTTATGTTTTGCTTTAAGTTCTGGGATAGGTGTGCAGGTTTTTTGCATTGGTAAACTTGTGTCATGGGGGTTTGTTATTTCATCACCCAGGTGTTAGGCTTGCTACCCATTAGTTATTTTTCTTGATCCTCTCCATCCTCCCACCCTCCAGCATCTGATAGGTCCCAGTGTCTGTCGATCCTCTGTATTTGTGCATGTCTTTTTATCATTTAGCTCCCATGTGTAAATGAGAATATATAGGACTTGGTTTTCTGTTTCTGCTTTAGTTTGGTAGGGATAATGACCTCTAGTTCCGTTGATGTTCCTGCAAAGGGCATTATCTCATTCTTTTTTTATGGCTGCATGGTATTCCACAGTAATAAAAATGTACCATTTTCCTTATCCAGTCTGTCATTGATGGGCATTTAGGTTGGTTCCATATCTTTGCTATTGAGAACAGTGTTGCAGTGAACATAGGCATGTATGTGTCTTTACAATAGAATGACTTATATTCCTTTGGTTGTATACCCAGTAATGAGATTACTGGATTGAAGGATAGTTCTGTTTTTAGGTCTTTGAGAATTACCCCACTATTTCCCACAATGGTTAAACTAACTTACACTCCCAGCCACAGGATATAAGCCTTCTTTTTTCTCCACAACTTCATCGGCACCTGTTATTTATTAACTTTTTAACAGTACCCATTCTCACCAGTGTGAGATGGTATATCATTGTGTTTTTCATTTGCATTTATCTAACGATCAGTGATATTGGGCTTTTTTTTTTTTAATTGTACATTAGGTTCTGGGGTACGTGTGCAGATCATGCAGGATTTTTGCATAGGTACATACATGGCAATGTCCTTTGCTGACTCCAACCCCGTCACCTATATCTGGCATTTCTTCCCATGTTATCCCTCCCCAACCTCCCCACACACTGCTGTGTCTCCCCTATCCCCCCTCCAAGAGACCCCAGTGTGTGATGATCCCCTCCCTGTGTCCATGTGTTCTCATTGTTCAACACCCACCCATGAGTGAGAACATGCAGTGTTTAATTTTCTGTTCCTGCATCAGTTTGCTGAGAATGATTGTTTCCAGATTCATGGATTTCCTTACAAAGGACATTAACTCATTATTTTTTATGGCTGCATAATATTTCATGGTGTATATGTGCCACATTTTCCTTGTCTAGTCCATCATCAATGGGCATTTGGGCTGGTTCCAGGTTTTTGCTATTGTAAACAGTGCCGCAATGAACATATGTATGCATGTGTCTTTATAACAGACTGATTTATTATCCTTTGGGCATATACCCAGTAATGGGATTGCTGGGTCAAATGGAATTTCTGTTTCTAGGTCCTTGAGGAATCATCACACTGTCTTCCACACACAATGCTTGAACTAATTTACACTCCCACCAACAGTGTAAAAGTGTTCCTTTTTCTTTCTTTTGTTTGTTTCTTTCTTTTATTGTATTGTATTTTAGGTTTTGGGGTACATGTGAAGAACATGCAAGATTGTTGCATAGGTCTCCACATCCTCTCCAGCATCTGTTTGTCTCCAGATTTTTTAATGATCACCATTCTAACTGGCATGAGATGGTATCTCAATGTGTTTTGATTTAATTACCAGTGATGGTGAGCATTTCTTCATATGTTTATTGACCTCATATATGTCTTCTTTTGAAAAGTGTCTGTTCATATCCACAGCCCACTTTTGAATGGGTTTTTTTTTTTTTCTTGTAAATCTGTTTTAGCTCTTTGTAGATTCTGGATATTAGCCCCTTGTCAGACGGGTAGATTGCAAAAATTTTTTCCCATTCTGTTGGTTGCTGGTTCACTCTAATGATTGTTTCTTTTGCTGTACAGAAACTCCAGAGTTTAATTAGATCCCATCTGTCTATTTTGGCTTTTTTTGTCAATGCTTTTAGTGTTTAGTCATGAAGTATTTGCCTGTGCCTATATCCTGAATGGTTATAGGCACTAGGTTTTCTTCTAGGGTTTTTATGGTGTTAGGTCTTATGTTTAAGTCTTTAATCTACCTGGAGTTAATTTTAGTGTGAGGTGTCAGGAAGGGGTCCAGTTCATGTTTTCTGCACATGGCTAGCCAGTTTTCCTAACACCATTTATTAAACAGGGAATCCTTTCCCCATTGCTTGTTTTTGTCAGGTTTGTCAAAGATCAGATGGTTCTAGATGTGTGGCTTTGCCTCTGAGGCCTCTGTTCTGTTCCATTTGTCTATATCTATGTTTTGGTACCAGTACCATGCTGTTTTGATTACTGTAGCCTTGTAGTATAGTTTGAAGTCAGGTAGCATGATGCCTCCAGCTTTGTTCTTTTTACTTAGGATTGTCTTGACTATGCAGGCTCTCTTTTTGCTCCATATGAAATTTAAGGTGGTTTTTCCAGTTCTGTGAAGAGGGTCATTGGTAGCTTCATGGGCATGGCATTGAATCTAAAATACTTTGGGCAGTATGGCCATTTTCACAATATTGATTCTTCCTAACCATAAGCATGGAATGTTCTTCCATCTGTTTGTGTCCTCTCTTATTTCCTTGAGCAGTGGTTTGTAGTTCTCCTTGAAGAAGTCCTTTACATGGTTTGTTAGTTGTATTCCCAGGTATTTTATTCTCTTTGTAGCAATTGTGAATGGGAATTCCCTCTTGATTTGGCTCTCTGCCAGTTGTTTTTGGTGTATTAGACTGCTTGTGAATTTTGCACATTGATTTTGTATGCTGAAGCTTCCTGAAGTTGCTTATCAGCTTCAGGAGAATTTGGGCTGAAAGGATGGAGTCTTTTAAATGTACAATCATGTTGTCTGTAAATAGAGACAATTTGACTTCCTCCTTTCCTAATTGAATACACTTTATTTCTTTTTCTTGCCTGATTACTCTGGCTAGAACTTCCAATACCATATTGAATAGGAGTGGTGAGAGAGGGCATCCTTGTCTAGTGCCAGATTTCAAAGGGAATGCTTCCAGTTTTTGCCCATTCAGGATGATATTTTTGTGGGTTTGTCATAAATAGCTTTTATTATTCTGAGATACGTTCCATTGATACTAAGTTTATTGAGAGTTTTTAGCCTAAATGGCTGTTGAATTTTGTTGAAGGCCTTCTCCACCTCTATTGAGACAATCATGTGTCTTTTGTCTTTGGTTCTGTTTGTGTGGTGGATTACATTTATAGACGTCCATATGTTGAACCAGCCTTGCATCCCTGGGATGAAGCCTACTTGATCATGATGGATAAGCTTTTGGATGTGCTTTGCAATAGTGGGAGACTTTAACACTCCACTGTCAATATTAGACAGATCAACGAGACAGAAAATCAACAAAGAAATCCAGGACTTGAACTCAGATCTGGACCAAGCGGACCTAATAGACATCTACAGAACTCTCCACCCCAAATCCACAGAATATATATTCTTCTCACCACCACATCACATCTATCTAAAACTGACCACATAATTGGAAATAAATCACTCCTCAGCAAATGCAAAAGAATGGAAATCATAACAAACAGTCTATCAGACTACCATGCAATCAAAGTGGAACTCAGTATTAAGAAACTCATAACCACACAACTTTATGGAAACTGAACAACTGGTTCCTGAATGTCGACTTGATAAACAGTGAAATGAAGGGAGAAGTAAAGATGTTCTTCAAAACCAACAAGAACATAGACACAGCTTACCAGAATCTCTGAGACACACTTAAGGCAGTGTCTAGGGGGAAATTTTTTTTTAAAGCCTATTAATTTTATTAAAAGTTGCATTTCCATTAAAAATTTACTCATTTAATAACATTTGTTTTTATTTATTTTTATGTTTTATTTATTTTTTTTTTAATTGCATTTTAGGTTTTGGGGTACATGTGAAGAACATGCAAGGTTGTTGCATAGGTGCATATGTGGCAGTGTGATTTGCTGCCTTCCTCCTCTTCACCTATATGTGGCATTTCTCCCCATGCTATCTCTCCCCAACTCCCCACCCCCTGCCGTCCCTCTCCTATTTCCTTCCAACAGACCCCAGTGTATAGTGCTCCCCTCCCTGTGTCCATGTGTTCTCATTGTTCAACACCCGCCTATGAGTGAGAACATGTGGTGTTTGATTTTGTGTTCTTGCGTCAGTTTGCTGAGAATGATGGTTTCCAGCTTCATCCATGTCCCTACAAAGGACACCAACTCATCATTTTTGATGGCTGCATAATATTCCATGGTGTATATGTGCCACATTTTCCTGTCCAGTCTATCATCAATGGGCATTTGGGTTGGTTCCAGGTCTTTGCTATTGTAAACTGTGCTTCAATGAACATTCGTGTGCATGTGTCCTTATAGTAGAATGATTTATAATCCTTTGGTTATATACCCAGTAATGGGATTGCTGGGTCAAATGGAATTTCTATTTCTAGGTCCTTGAGGAATCGCCACACTGTCTTCCACAATGGTTGAACTAATTTACACTCCCACCAACAGTGTAAAAGTGTTCCTATTTCTCCACATCCTCTCCAGCATCTGTTGTCTCCAGATTTTTTAATGATCACCATTCTAACTGGTGTGAGATGATATCTCAATGTAGTTTTGATTTGCATTTCCTAGAGGGAAATTTATAGCAATAAGTGCCCACATGAAAAACAAGGTAAGATCTAAAATCGACACCCTATCATCAAAATTGAAAGACCTAGAGGAGCAAAATCAAAAAAACTCAAAAGCTAGCAGAAGACAAGAAATAACTAATATCAGAGCAGAACTGAAGGAGACAGAGACACAAAACGCCCTTCAGAAAATGAATAAATCCAGAGGTTGAGTTTTTGAGAACAACAAAATAGATAGACCACTAACCAGATTAATAAAAAAGAAAAGAGAGAAGAATCAAAAAGATGCAATAAAAAACGATAAAGGGGATATCACCACTGATTCCACAGAAATACAGACTACCATCAGAGATTACTACAAACAACTCTATGCACATAAACCAGTAAACCTGGAAGAAATGGATAAATTCCTGAACACGTGTACCCTCCCAAGCCTAATCCGGGAAGAAGTTGAAACCCTGAATAGACCAATAACAAGGGCTGAAGTTCAGGCAGAAATTAATAGCCTACCAACTAAAAAAAGTCCAAGTCCAGACTGGTTCACAGCTGAATTCTACCAGACGTACAAAGAGGAGCTGGTACCACTCTTTCTGAAACTATTTCAAACAATATAAAAAGAGAGACTCCTTCCCAAATCATTTTATGAGACCAACATCACACTGATATTGGGCTTTTTTAACATGATTATTGGCCACATGTATGTCTTCTTTTAAAAAGTGTCTTTTCATGTATTTTGCCTGTTTTTTAATAGGGTATTTTTTTTCTTGGAAATTTGTTTAAGTTCCTTGTAGATGCTGAATGCCTTTGTCAGATGCATAGTTTGCAAAAATTTTCTCCCATTCTGAAGGTCGATAGTTTCTTTTGTTGTGCAAAAGCTCTTCAGTTTAATTAAATCCCATTTTTCAATGTGTGTTTTTGTTGATTGCTGTTGGCGTCTTTCTCATAAATTCTTTGCCAGTTCCTATATTCTGAATGGTATTGCCTAAGTTGTCATTTGAGGTTTTTATATTTTGCGGTGTATATTTAAGTCTGTAATCTACCTTGAGTTGATTTTTTAATATAGTGTATGGAAGAGGTCCAATTTCAGGCTTCTCCACATGACTAGCTAGTTATCCCAGCTAGTTTATTTATTGATTAGGGTGTTGTTTCATTGAATAGGATATTGTTTTCTCATTGCTTTTGTCAGCTTTGTCAAAGATCAGATGGTTGTAGGTATGTGGCCTTATTCCTAGGCTCTCTATTCTCTTCCATTGGCCTGTGTATCTATTTTTGAATGATTATCATGCTCTTTTGGTTATTGCAGTCCTATAGTATAGTTAGAAGTCAGGTAGCATGATGCCTCTAGCTTTGTTCCTTCTGCTTATTATTGCCTTGACTATTCAGTCTCTCTCTTTTTTTTTTTTTTTTTTTGCTTTCATGTGAATTTTAAAATAGTTTTTTCTACTTCTGGGAAAAATGCCATTGGTAGTTTCATAGGACTAGCATTGAATCTATAAATTGCTTTGGGCAGTATGGTCATTTTTACTATATTTGTTCTTCGTATCCATAAGCATGGAATGTTTTTCCATTTCTCTGTGTCATCTCTTATTTCCTGGAGCGGTGTTTTGTAGTTCTCCTTATAGAAATCTTTTACTTCACTGCTTAGCTGTATTCCCAGGTATTTCCTTCTTTTTGTGGCAATTGTCGATGGGAGCACATTCCTTATTTGGTTGTCAGTTTGACTGTTCTTGGTGTATAGGAATCTTAGTGACTTTTGTATGTCAATTTTGTATCTTGAGATTTTGCTGAAGTTGTTTATCAGGTGAAAGAGCTTTTGTGCTGAGACTATGGGGTTTTTTAGATACATGATCATGTCATCTTCAGACAGGGAGGGATAGTTAGACTTTTCCTGTTTGGATACCCTTGATTTTTTTTTCTCTTGCCTGATTGCTCTGGGTAATACTTCCAATACGATGTTGAATAGAAGTGGTGAAAGAGGGTTTCCTTGTCTTGTGCCAATTTTTAAGGGGTATCTTCTAGCTTTTGCCCATTCAAAAGACATCTTTGACATTCTATTTCTTAAATTGTATGTTGATACAGATGTGTTCATTTTGTGAGAATTGCTGAGCAGTCCTTTGGTTTTCTGGGGATGAAGAGGTACATTTTGGTATGTGCATTATTTCTTGTTTTAACAATAAATTATTTAATAATCCCAATTGCCTTAGTAAATTAACAAAAGCATTGCCCAAGCTGCATGATTCCATTTTTCAAATTAGAGTGTAATCATTCTTGATCTTGAAGTTCAAAATTCAGATTTAAACCCTACACTTAAGATCAATAGGCACTTCTACAAGTTACTTACATCTCTCAGTGTATTGGTTTTATCTTTAATATAAAAATGAAAGTTCTTCTCCTTTTTTTTTTTTTTTCAAACAGAATCTCATTCTGTTGCCCAGGCTGGAGGGGAGTGTGGCAATCATATCTTGCTGCACCCTCCCAGGATCAAGCTCTCCGCCTGCCTCAGTCTCCCAAGTAGCTGATACTACAGGCATGTGCCACTACATCTGACAATTTTTGTATTTTCTGTGGATACTGGGTGTCCCTATGTTGCCTGGGCTGGTCTCAGACCCCTGGGCTCAAGGAATCCTCCTGCCTCAGCCTCCCAAAGTGCTGGGATTACAGGTAGGAGCCACTGCACCTGGCCTAATGAAAATTTTTTAAAAAGTTAAAAAAACAAACATATCTCAGAAGTTGTTATGATGAGTTCCTGGAGTAATGTTGATTTCATCTCAGAAATACACATGCCCAGGCAAGTCTCTTCTGCCCTATTTCATTGCTAAAGCCTGTGGTCAAGGCACCATCACTTTATAAAATAATGAATCCAACATCTGGATTCCTATGCTTAAATTTTATTCTCAAATTTAGTTTTCTTTCTATAAAATAAATTATTACTATCCTTATCCTTATTTTGCATTTTGTTTGGCAGCCTTTCACTATAGGATGAAGTTCAATTTTCTTTTCATGGCAAAGAAGGCTAGTTTCTAATTCTAGACTTTACTCTCTCCAGTCTCAGTTTCCACAAATCTGCATTATGAAATCTATTTTTCTATCACAAGAACTTAAAATTCCCCATGTTCCTCTTTATTCCCTACCTTTGAGCAATGTAATTTCTGTGGCTGAAATGTCCCCTCCCATCTTTGCTGTATGATAAATGCCTATTCATCCTTCTATATGCAGTTAAAATCCTCCTCTTCTGTGAAATCTTATGGATTTCCCTTGACATAGTCAATATTTTTAAGCTCTGAGCTGGTCTTAGTACTTCATCTTCATGATTTATTAGTTTGGACCTATACTGTTTGCTAGCCAAGTTTTAGAACTTTGCTGGCATTTCCATAAAGTTATTATTCTTTTCTTGTTCTCTGATAGGTTCAAGAAAAAAAAAAGTAAAGAAGAAGAGATAAGGATGAGCAGATAATGGCAAAGGTAAAAAAGGATATATCAAATCTGTTAGGATAAGGCTGAGTGATTTTCCCCCATTTCTTTAGTTATACTCTCAAGATTTTGTGTTGTGTCAAGGTGTTCTCAAGAGAAGCAAGTGAAAAAGAAGGACAACTGTGGTTTCGCCACTAAACTTAAAGGAGTTTAAGCAACACAACTCATAAAAGATAGAAATAAAAGTAGAGCCAATGGAAGTTAGATAATTTCTCCAATGTGGGTCCTAGCCACTCACCTGTTATACCCTCACATATAAAGGGGAGTCAATTCCAATATTGGTTACCTATATTTAATCTTGTTTTATCCATATTGTATTCTATTATTGCTTAACCGAATCTTACTTAAGTATTATTTTCTTCTTGAATACTAGCCATATTCACTTATTTTACAATCTGGCATATTGATCATTGTTCAGAATTGGAAAGCATTCTCCCATAAAGACATCTTGTTTTTATTCAAACAGGCTATTCACAGATTTGCCATAGTAAAAACATGTTCCATCACCAACTGATAATTTGGAGTGTGAAATTTGGAGCATTATAAATAAATGTAGGATTTATTTGAAGCCAATGTATTTCATGAATTCAGTATTTCTCACAATTATCATTTATGTGGGCCTTTTATTGAAGCTCAGTTTCAGACAATTTAAAAGATAATTGCTTATCTCACCTAAATGCTCACCTGAGACAGGCAAAGTAAATTTTGGATTGCTAATGTCATCCCAAATGCTGAGACACAATTCTTTTTTTTTGAGACACAATTCTTGATAGCTTGCTCACATTTTTGCACATCTTGCAAGAGAGACACTAAGTGCTCTTTCATCTGGAGTTTAAGGACATTTGTACCGTCCTTATTGTAAGACTTTTTTTTTTTTAAATGAATAGGCTTCATTTTATATAGCAGTTACGGAAAATCAAGGAGATAGTTCAGATCTCCCATATACCTCCACTTCCTCCTAATCAGTTTCCTGTTATTAACATATTGCATTAGGCGTGGCATTTTGTTAAAATAGATGTGGCAATATTGGTACATTATTATTAACTGAACTTCATAGTTTACACTAGGGTTCAGGCTTTGTGTTGTACAATTCTATGGATTTTGATAAATGTATAATGTCATGTGCCCACAATTATAGTATCAAACAATATAATTCAGTGCCCTAGAAATCCCTGTGCACCATTTATTCATCCCTCTCTCCGTCTTACTCCTGGCAACCACTAATCTTTTTATGTTTCTACAAGTTTGCCTTTTTCTGAAATGTCATATAGTTGGAATCATACAGTAATATTTTTTCAGACTGACATTCTTCCCATAAGCAATATGTATTTAAGGTTTTTCCAAGTCTTTTCATAGCTTGGTATCTATTTCTTTTTATTACTGAGTAATATTTCATTGCATAGAAACATTTATTTACTCATCTTTTGAGACAATATTTTGTTGTTTTCAGTTTTAGCCAATTATGAATAAAGCTTCTATGAACATCAGTATTCAGTGTTTGTGTGAACAAATATTTCCACTTCACTTAGACAAATCAAAGGTGAAAAAACTATGTTTAGCTATGAGAAATGTAATTTTAATATGTTTAGCTATATGATAAGCTTCCAGAATGTCTAAAGTGATAGTACCACTTCACATTTCTACCAGTAAGAAATGAATGAGCCTACTGCTCTAAATTCTTTATAGTATTAGTTCTGCGTTTGCAGGATATAACCAGTCTAATAGATGTGTAGTGGTATCTCAGTGATATTTTAATTTAAAATTCCCTAATGACACATGACACTGTGAATCTTTATATGTTTATTTGCCATATGCATATCTTCTTTTACAAAGTGTCTATTTAGATCCTTTGTCTATTTTTGATTAAACTGTTTGTATTATTATTGTTGATTAATAACGGTTATATGACATATTTTGATGTAAGTTCTTTATCAAATAAGTGTTTTGTAAATATTGCTTCCTAGTCTGTAGTTTGTCTTTTACCAGTGTCATTTGTATAGCAGAAATATTTAATTTTAACAAAGTCTAACATTAATTCTTTTTATTCTATGCATTATTCTTTTAGTTCTGTTTCTAAAAACTTATTTCCAAATGAAAGGTCACATAGATTTTTGTTCTATTATATCTTCTAGAAAGTGTAGAGTTTTGTGTTTTATATTTAGGTTCATAATCCATTCTAGGTTAAATTTGTTAAAAGTATATAGTGTGAATTGGTTTCTCTTTTAGGTTTTGTGCATATACAAGTACAAATATTCTAGCACCATTTATTGAAAAGGCTCTCTCCATTGCATTATCGTTTCTTTTTTTGTCAATAATAAATAGACTATATTAGTGTGGATCTATTTCTGGGTTATCTATTCTGTTCCGCTAATCTATTTATTTATTCTCTCCAGGTCATACTGTCAATATCATACTGTCTTGATTACTGGAAGCTACATAATAAGTTCTGAAGTTGGATGATGTCAGTCCTCCAACTTGTTCTTCACTATTATATTGATTGTGTTTTTAGTTATTTCTTCCAAGATTTTAAATGCTTACTCCACTCTTATATGGTTTCTGATGAAAAGTTTAATGTAATTTATACCCTTGTTTCTATATAGGTTAAGCATTTCTCTCCCTATCCCCTGGTCTCTATCTAGATGTTATCTTTGTCTTTGGTTTTCTGAAATTTGAATATGTTACACCTAGCTGTGAGGTTTTTGGTATTTATTCCTCTCGGTGTTCTCTGTGCTTTTTGGCTTTGTGGCTTGAATTTTGTCATTAGTTTTGGGAAATATGCAGTCATTATTACTTCAAATAGTTCTTCTACACATTACTCATTTTTTTCCCCTCTTTCTGGTATCCCCTTTATGCATATGTTTAAATTTTTACACAATTTTTGGATATTCTGTTCTATTTTTCAATTTTTAATTTCTTTTCTTTCTTTTTTTTTGTTTTTCATTTCAGATTGGTAAGTAATTGCTGTCATATCTTCAGGATCATTTGATACTTTACTTGAATGGGTTCAATGTACTGGTGAAGGCATCAAAAGAATTCTTCAGATATTCTTTAATTTCTAACATTGCCTTTTGATTATTTATTAAAATTCCAGTCTCTCAGCTCATATTACCTTGTCTATGGTTTGATTGCCTTTCCTTTCTGAAACTCATTTGAAACTTAATTTCCAGTGTAACAGTGTTGAGACCTATAAAAAGTAACTGGATCATAAGAAATTAATTGATTAATGGATTAATAGATTATCAGGGTATAAGTTATCACAAGAGTGGATTTGTTATAGAAGCAAGTTGGGATTTTCAGTGCCTCCTCTCACTCTATGATGCCTTCCACCTTGTTGAGATACAACACTAGAAGCCAACCAGATGCAGCTGTCTAACCTTGAACTTCCCAGCCTCCAGGACCATATGAAATATGTATATTTTATTTATAAATTACAAGAAGTCTTGGGCATTCAGTTATAACAACAGAAAACCAAATAAAGTACCATTTATTCTTTTATGTTCACTTTTTTCCATTAATGACCTTAGCAAATTCCTCATAATTATTTTTAATTGCTAGTCTGACAATTTCAAAATTTCTGTCATCTGTGTCTGAATCTGTTTCTTATACTTCCTCTGCTGATTTTTAAAAATATATATTTTTGCCTTCTAGCATACTTCATAGTTTTTCTTGTTGGTATTGAGAAACAGACATAATATGTGAGATAACAGAACCTGAGATGAATTGACCTTTATTGTGAGAGATTATGTATACTTAGGTAGGGCTTATATCAAAAAGATTCTTGCACTTATATGTATATAAAGTACTATTCACAAGAGCAAAGATGGAATTAACCTAAATGTCCATCAATATATGCTTAGATTTTTTTAAAAAAGATATAGATATTATATGTCTCTATCTCTATATAGATATCATATATCTATACATAGAAATCATATATCTTTATCTATATATAGATATCATATATCTATCTTATGCAGCTCTCATATATCTATATCTGTATACAGATCTCATATATCTATATCTATATCTATCTATCTACACACACATCATGGAATACTACTTAGCCATAAAAAAAATAGAATTGTTTCTTTTACACAGCATGGATGGAACTGGAGACCATTATCATATGTGAACTAAGTCAGAAACAAAAGTCAAATACTGCATGTTCTCACAAGTGGGAGCTAAATAATGTGTACACATGGGCATAGAGAGTGAAATAATAGACAATGGAGACTCCAGAAACATGTGAAGGTGGTAAGGGGGTGAGGGATAAGAAATTACCTGATGGGTACAATGTACACTATTCAGGTGATGGTTACACTAATAACCTAGACTTCATCACTATGTGATACATCCATGTACCAAACCTGCACTTATACTCCTTAAATCTATTTAAAAAATACAAATAGGCGGGGCACAGTGGCTCACACCTGTAATCCCAGCACTTTGGGAGGCCAAAACAGGAGAATTACCTGAGCCCAAGAGTTGAAGATCAGCCGGGGCAACATAGTGAGACCCTGCCTCTACCAAAAATAATACGTCTTGGCACATACCTGTAGTCCCTTTTACTCATGAAACTGAGGCATGAGAATTACTTCAGTTTAGGAGTTTGAGGCTTCAGTGAGCCATGATCTTACCACTGCACTCCAGTCTGGGTGACATAGCAAGACTTTGTCTTAAAAAGCAATACCAAACAATATAAAATGCTAAATATGTAATGAACATGTAACAATAAATTTTTGTTATTTTTATCCCTCCTTTCTATAACTCTTACATTTATTTCTATTGTTTGTTGGTGAAATAAACTGAATAAAACAATTATGTGTTTTATTAAAAACCCAAATAGTCCAAAGGGTTCTATACTGTAGATTATATTAATTGCATGATCACATTAAATGTCAATTTGACTGCATAAATATTTTCTGTTCAAATTGCTTTAGCTTCAGTACTTCCAAAATATTACCCCATTGTGTTTTTACAGATGGTGTTGTTGCAAAGTTTGATATCAGTCAGATTCTCAGATTCGTTTTCCTTTATAGGGAGACTTCTCTGAATTCAATGTGTTTAAGGTATTTAAATTTTACTCTAAGGTGACTAGTCATTTTCCTTGTCAATTCTATTTGGTACTCTGGGAGCCCCAATTTTCAGTAGTTTTATTTTCCATTAGTTCTGGGAAATTTGTTATTATTATGTCATTAATTATCTGTTCCCATTTTCAATTTTTTTCTGCTTCTTTTGTATTTTTAACATCTAGATCTTATTTCTTTTTTTGGCTTTTCTAGGTATTGTGCATTTTCTCTTATATGTTATCTCTCTAATATTTCGTGCTGCCTTCTGGAAAAATTTTTTTATTGTCTTTTTTAGTTGATATGGCACAGGGTTTTTCTCATTTACTTTGTAAGCTGAGGAACCCTGGCTGGTGATGCTCCCACTGGGGCCTCACTTGGCTACATTATCTCCTGGAGGAGGCGGCCTGCCCACTCAGCCTTCTGGGGCCACACCTGGCTCGCACACCGGCTCATCCCCAGCCCACGTGTGTTATAGCTCACACCCATGTTCAGCGGTTTCCAAGTTCTTGTTCCACATCCAAGAAGAATGAGGATACTCTGACAATTGAAGGATGAGGATGACGGAGAAGAATTTTATTGAGTGATGAAACAGCTCTCAGAGGAGAGGGGACTTGAGAGTGATCAATCACCCTGAGTTGGGTGGTTTCTCTCTCAGTGTGGCTGGGTCTGTGGCTTTTATAGGCACAGAATTGGAATAAGTGGGCTGTAGGTAGCAATGGAAAAGGTAACATTTGATTGGTTAAAAAGCATTATTCAGAAAGAACCAATCAGAAAAGAGTGGGTAAACAGGAATAGAAAGAAGTTCTCTCTCTGGATCACAGATTTCAAGCTGTTGTTGGCTTGAAGGTGGGCTTTCACTGGGACCTGTCCCTGTCTGCCTAGGATTTGTCTGCCTACTGCTGCTCTCACAAGTATGCATTTCTTACCTGTTGGCCTTATTATTTCAGATCTTTTAGTTAAATATAATATTTCTCATATGCAATTAACTGTCTTACTATAAAAATCTTCCTAGTTCATGTAACAGTGTCCTCTCTTATTTCCTTAGGAATATTTATTATGCTCATTATTCTAGTAATTATCTTCATACATTCTGTGTTGCATACTTTGTTGGCTTTTACAGTGTTTGACTTATCGCCTATCTATATCTACCTATCGAAGAGTTAGAAAAGGTGTGATACCTTTCCTTACCCATAACAGTCACAGATGACATTCCTGTGACAATGACAGTTTAACAAGAGAAAAACATAATAAAATTATTTAATCAAAATTTTACCTGACTTGGAAGAATTCAAAAATAAATACCCAAAGATCTGAGGAGAAGTGTCTACTTTAGGCTTAGATTAGAGGAAGAAAGAACAGATGTGTAGAAATGGGATTGGACTAAGTGGTAATCGACTGAGTGGGGAAGGCCAGCAAGGCCTGTCTGTTTAGATTATCCTTGGCCTCTTTATGTAGCATTCCTTCTTCCTGGGTATAAGGCAAGGATCCTCTGGAATGAGAGTCTTAGGACCCACCATTGGACAAGACAGGTCAGAGAATTTCCTTTTGGCCAGCTCCTATACAGAACGGTAGAGAAATGTTAGAGTAATTTTTCTTTTTCTATGACCTGCCTTTGTGAAGAGGAATTCTAGTTTCTATGGTTTGCCTTGGCAGAGACAGGGGAACAAGAGAGATCGGGGCAGGAGTTCAGAGAGAGACTTTGCTTCTGAAGCTAATTTTGGGGCTTTGCCATCTCCTTCAGTTGAAAGTAGTCAGCATACCAAAGCTCAATACTTTAGGCTATCATTTTCTGAGCTCTAATACCATCCATCCATTTATCTGCCTGTTTATTCATATATATCACTATCATCATTAGGTTATTGTTTTTATGGGTAAATTGAATTGGGGAAGAGGTAAGCTTGGGCCCTTTTTGTGTCCCTTCAGCTAGTTCAACATAATACTTAAATTTTAAGTACAGAAATATTTCTATGAAATTCTATCCTAAAGCAAGATGGAAACAGGAATATATAGAGACATATCATGTTCAATGGCTTTCTGGTTACCACTTCCCTGGTAGTGTGCCCCTTGTTTTATGAAACCTAATTTCATAGATAGAACTGACAAATATTTTTCCCTGACCAAATTTTAGTCAGGCTTCTCTGAGCCCTTTGTTTGACTTGGCTCAACTTTGGCCTTCTGTGTCTTTGTAGAATACAGTTTTAGCAAAATCTTGCTAAGTCAATTTAGCCAGAAGACCTCACCCTTGATATCTAATTATCTTTAATAGTTTAACAAATTACTAATTTTCCACCATCCCCCAGGTAATATTTGATAACTCTGACCTGCCTTCAGCAAGAATTCTGTCAGTTTGGTTTATCCAGAACCTTCCCTTGCTCTTGAAGTTTCCTTTTTTATCCGCTGATCCCAACCCTGCTCCTTGGATATAATTTCCACTTTTCTTTGTTATATTCATAGATGAGCACAGTGAGCACAATCTCTCCTTCTTACTGAAAAATCTCATTAAGATAGTCCCTATACCTATCATGATGGTCCTGAATAAAAAGTCTGCCTACTGTTTTAAACAAGTATAGTAAGTATTTTTTCCTTAACAGTATATATTCTTTAATGCAATGTTTTAAGCCAATTCTTATATAAAATTGTATTTACAGATAACATAGCATTTTTTAAAGTTAAAGTTCCTTTTCTAATATGGTTTGGAAACTTAGAATAACTGAACCTTAAATGTCAAAGACATGAAAATTGCATATTATCTTACATACAAAGCAATTAATTGTTACCTACCATATTTATAGACAATCAATATTCTGAGGCATTTATATCCTAGTATAACATGTTACTTATATGGGTGCTTTATTGTGATTTAATTACATTATAGGACTTTGTAGTTAAGACTATGGCATTTTATTTATTTATTCTCATTGAAAGAATGAGAAATAGACTTTCATTGATTGAGGCTAGTTAGAAAATATTTTTATCCTAGATATTTTTTTTTCTCTGCTTGAATCTTTCAAATTTGCCACTTATTACTTGGATTGGTACCAGAGTTTTTAAATATGTACAGTATTTTAAATTGAAGATTTTCATCAAATAATTATGTGAGCTTTGCTCACAAAGAAAGATAATATTGCTTCTTTTCCATTTCAGGTAATTTCAATTAATATTTTATTTGATATTCAGTGATTGACTGATATTGACCAAGAGAGCTTTTTTTGTTCCCTTCAACTTGACTAAATCTGAGACATGTTTCTTTCTTACTGTAGGCCCCCTGGATCTCTCTTTTCTTAGAAAACTTGCTATTGCAAACTCTTTCTCTGCCCCTTTCAGATGTAAGTCTTCCTCACCAGAAATGTTTTCTTAAGAACATAGGAGCCATCTCTGAAAGGTAATCCTCAAGAAAAATAGCCCCCAATCCCCTAGTCTCTGTGGAAGACTTAGAAACTAACTTCACTCAGCATCAAGTAGCAAATACTGATGGTCTCATCATATTCACCAACTTTCTCTATAACTTTTTCAACTTCCTCTATAGTTTTTTCACTAGCTCACAAAGGTGCTAAAACCTCTTTCATCCTTTATTTCAAAGAAGTAGAGTAGAAGTTGTCTCCCACATTGCAATGGTCTTGACCATTATTGAAGTAAGTTCCTTGTTGTTTTTAACAAGTGTCCAGTGTAAATTTTTCTTTGTCAATGCAGGGTGTGTCCATTTACACACTATAAATTCTTTAAAGGATTTATGGTATGAAAATTAATTTTAAGAACAATGGTACTAGAAATTAACAGTGAAAAACAATTTCCTCCTTTTGTGTTTAAGCTCCAGAGATACATGTTTTGCTTTGTATTAAGATAGTTTTGCTCCTTCTTTTACTAAACTCTATTATAATTTTGACTTTATGTGGATCTTGTCAATAACAGCTATTAATTAGTTGTCATGATTTGCAAAATCTCTGATTTGGATGAATGATAAGACACGAAGTTTTTAAAAAGAAGCTCAAGAATGAATTACTTTTTGAAAAATCCGGTGAGCATTAAATTAAGCTAAATATTTCTGGCAAAATACAAAAATATGCTTATTACATTATTAATAAAAATATTTCGACTCCTCTCTCAGTAGGCCCAATAAAATAATTTCTTGATGAATTATGATAGACATGGAAAGATGGAAAATTTTCCACCATGGTTCCGGGATATTCCTCTTTATCCATCTTGGTAAAATCCAAATTGCCCAAATAATGCCTGGCAATCAGCAAACCAGAAAGAAAGTCTTCCTCTCTGAAACTTTGTGACACCCCACAATCTGCCTTAATAAAGCCCTAAAAACCATTTCTTCCTCCTTTTCTACCTTAGAATGCTCCTTAAAAGCCTTGTCACCTGGAATATTTTTGAATAAAAGCTTATTCTAATAGTCCTTTATTTGATTTTCTTCCATAAGAGGTATTTCTATGTATTAAATCATTCTTGTAAACTTCGTTTGTGTGTATGTGTGTGTGTATGTATGTGTGTGTATATATAGTTTTATACATATATATATATAATATTTTATGGCATTTTGTTATGGGGTAAAAAAATATATTGCATTGAAGTATAAATGAATTTACCTTTCCACACATAAGATAAAGAATGTTGTAAAAGCAATTACTCTTGCCTACTAGTTCCAAAGTGTTTTTCAGCACAATAATCCCAAGAGAGATTTTGATCAGATAAATTTCAGAAATTTTGTAGACTGAAGGCCAGGAATGCCAATGTCACCTTGTTATAGCACATGCAGAGTTTGATCCTATTTGTTTGCCACAGCAGTTTTAGCTGAAGCAAATACAAAGTTCAAGTCCACAGCAGTTAGGTTAAACCAGTCCAGGGTTGTAAAGGCCCCAGAGCTCAAAGCCACCCCATAATGGCCCAGGCCCAAGTTGTGCAAAACTCTGATACAGACACTTCAGAGAGATTCACAAATTATATTACTCTATTAAAAGTTTGGATAAATTCTACTCTTAGGAAAACAGTTTAATTCCTTTAGTTGTTGTTTGTTTTACTGTTTTTCTTTTTAATTCCAGCATATATTTAAAAAGTGTTTTGTTTAAATAAAACCTATTCTGGGAAAATATTTTAGAAATATTACTCTAAGGCAAATTACCTTTTCCTACAAGCTATAATCTGTATTCCTAACAAATAGAAAGAAAAGAAAATATAAAAAACATTTCATAGAAATATCTTTAAATTTAGAAAAATATTTCTTAATCACAAATTATTTATTTTTCATTTATTTATTTATTTTTATTTTTTATTTTTATAAAGAAAAAATAAAAGAGAGCAAAGTCTACTTTCGTGGACTGAGTTAAGAGACCAGAGGACAGCACAAATGCAGTCCCCCACTACCACAAATTATGCAGTCGAGTTTCCTGCATTTGGGGAAATCGTACACATCCAGAGTGCAATGGATAAGCCTCGCCCTGGGAAAACCACCTTCGTGTTCACAGTATCTCCCCTGCCAGGTAAGTATAATCGTAAATTATGATAATTTTTCAAATCTACAAAGGACATTGGGTTAACAATAGAAAATTTAGCTATGTCAAATATAAGAAAGCATGGTTTTAAAATAGTTTTTTAAAGGCCTTTTTCTTTGAAATTTTCTACCTTTTCTTCCCTGTTAGAATACTGTTTTTTATCTCTAATGGATCCTTATTATATTACTTAAAATTCCTACTGCATTCCAGATATTACGTAGTTGATAAAAGTGTATATTGGTGTGTTGAATATTTTCCACCTTCTGGAGGATAATATTTAATGTTCATTTATAGTATCTTGTTATAAAAATTTATATATTTTAAAATGAATGTATGATGACTGTGGAATTATTTAATACGTATTTATATATGTAAAAATTTTATAACCAATGTTATTAGTGCAATTATATTAAATCACCATTTCTGGTAGTAAAAATAATATGTACAAATTTACAAATGTTATGTGCCTTACATGAGTTCCTACCATTTAGCTAAATAAAATCTTTCAATTGATCTTAAATAGAGAAATTTTTTAGTGACATAAATAATACTTAGAATGTTCACGGTTCTGCTAAGATTGCCATAGAAATAATACATAAAATAGGGTGACTTGCTTTAACAGAACACTTGCAAGTGAAATAAGATTTTAGAGCGGAGTATTGCTAGAATAGTTATTAAAAGACATTGAAGCAAAGCCAAATAGGAAGAATTTATGCTCTTGAGTGCTTTGCTGAAATCCTTTCAGTCATGTTGAAGCAAGACAGAGTCTGTGCTTTTCCAGTTTTGTGTGTCAGGTAAAACATAGCAGGGGGTGAAATGAATTCAAATTTCTGTCTTCAAGTAAACTAAAAGCAATTTTTGTCTTCCCATGTGGTCACTTGAGGTGCTTGTCATGTTCAAGCTAATGATATCAGGCACCCTCAGGTTGTTCAAGTATTCATGAAGTAATTAAATTCTCATTAACATATAAATAAAAGAAAACTGAAAACAAGTTTAGCAGGCACCTAACATCTGTTCTAATGCTTTTAAGTATTAAAATGTGCCACACACAGAAGGAAAAGTGCATTCTGTTCAGGGAAGTATTTTGCATAGATTATTTATAGAAACTGTAATTAAACTGATTTGGCATATTAAAGAAAGTTAACAGGAGCACATTATTTAGATAGTTTGTTGTCTGTCACTTAAATAAGAAGTTAAAAATAGAAATCAGAAAAGTAAAATTGTTTTGTTTATTTTACATTTCAGAAAATATTATAAGAGTAATTGAAATTTATTTTCATTCTAAAATAAGATGGTTAAATTTTAGTTTAGGCAGGTATATATTCAACTTTACAGCTGTACCCAAAAGTCCATTTCATTGCAAATTTTATAAAATGGTTTTGCTACTTGTCCAAATATTTCACTTAAACCCCTAAATTTACCCTAATCAGATGTACAGATGATTTTCTCTTTATTGTTTTTATATATGGTTTTGTCAAATGGTAAAATGGAATGTTTTGAAGAGAATCTGAACTTTCATTATTAGCCTTCTTGTTTCATGCTATTTCCCACTTACGTTAGATTCTTTCATGCTATGTATTAACTGTTATAATTACAAATTTCCCCAAAATTTTGCTGTTTCCCAATCATCTCAATAAAATTTGCTATTCAAATAAAATAAATTCACTTATTTTACCAAGAGTTGTATAAGGGTAAGAAAATTTTTTCTTCAACTCTCATAGGTTCTTAGAAAGCAACCCTGTAATATAAGACAGATTTAAGGAGAGAAAGACAAACAAAACATTACCCACATTGTTGCATCTCAGAAAATAATACCCACAGAGTTTGTTGCTTTGGTATGCTGAACACCTTAAACTTCTATAGGGTCGCTTTAGAATATGCCTGGAACTCAAAAACGTTCTGACCTTTTCTGTTTTACTCTCACCCCGCAGCAAGGTAATTTTTCTCTGACATTTCCTTACTAAGTTAAAACAACACCTACCACTGAAAACACAACTGCATTTTATCCCCTCCCTGAAATTTCACTATTTCAGGTAGAAGAATGAGAAATGTAATCACACCTGAACAGTTTGTCACAAGATATCGCCTGTCTCTCAGGCTCATTTAAATTCCAGAGAATCATTTAAAAAATGATGTCTGCTTCTTGGGTACATTTATTTTCTTTAAAATTTTCCTTCCCCTCTAAAATTGCTTACAGTTCCCCACTCCCCTCTCCCCTGTGAAAAGAGTGAAACTGTCTTTGTAAAATTATGGCTAAGGAAATTATGACAGTGAAAGATATCAGACCTAACCAATTCCATCTTTCTTGTAACTTCTGAACTGTCCTTATTCATTCTTGGGCATAGGTCAAACTAGCCTTGGGAAAGAATTTAGTTTATAGTTTAAATAGCAGTCCTTCCCAAAAGGTAAACTCTTCTTGTAAAATGAATGAAAGTCCACCAGCCACAAAGTAAGGATGAGAGGGGCTGCAATTCCAACTATTACCAACCATTATTCTGGAGATCATAAAATTTGCAACTTCCCCAATTACTCTTCAGGATAACGTCACTACTATGAAATTAAGATTGGCCTGTCAAGATGTCTTTGCCAGTTACTGCATATCTAACAATCAGATAGCCCCATCTGGACCTGCCATCCAGTTCTGCAGCCCCCATCCAGGAACTGACTCAAAATAAGAGGACAGCTTGGACTCCCTATGACTTCATCCCTGAGCCAACCAATCAGCTCTACCGACTCACTGGCCCCCCTTGCCACTTAAAAACTCTTGTCTCTGAGTTTTCAGGGAGACTGATTTGACAAATAATAAAACTCCAGTCTCTCACATGGCCAGTTCTAGGTAAATTGCTTTTTCTTCATTGCAATTCCCCTGTACTGATAATGGGCTCCGTCTAGGCAGGGAGCGAGGTGAACCCATTGGGTAGTTACAAGAGTGATTAAGCTTCAATTAACTGGCCCTACTTTAACTCTCGTATTTTGTGTGGCTCCTGTGCTTAAGCATGTTAATATATCTTTATACCTTTTCTCCTGTTGATCTATATATTGTCAGTTTATTTCAGCAAACTGATTCACTTATAGGAAGAGGAAAAATTCTCTTTACCTGTATAACATATACATTTCATATATACAGAAGAGACGCCCAGGAAATGAGGAATTACCAAAGAGATAGTTTTGAATTCCAGTTTATGTAGCATTTTCAACCTTTGTTGTTTAATAGTACATTTTTACAGAAGTGACAAGACAAAAGGAGAGGACTTACAACTTTAGGGAAGACCAATAAAGGGCAAATAAAGGCTAGTTAGTAAAGCCTGGTAATGTAGATTTCGCTAGTATCTTTTGCTAGCATCTTTTTTCAGATGATAAGCATCTAAAGCTGTTTTCAGTGGTTATGATTTGTTCTCCCTTCTAGGGAGAACTTTAAATTATCTGAGGCTTGAGAGGATTGTGACTCTGTGGCCTGAGTCACATGGCATGTCGCTGCAAATTCTCCTTTAACTTCCTTTCTTATTCTTGTATTGTAGATGATTAGGAAAGACTTGAAAGCACCTTAGAAAAGAGCACCCTTGAGTCTAATACCCCTTTATAAGTAATGTTAAAGCAATCTTACTTGTAGCAAACTGTAATCAATCAAATCACTGTAATGTATGTATTGGCCTTGTGTAGAAAATGTAGCAACTTTGCTAAATTTCTCTATCTCTGCCTATATAAGTGAAATTGTAACTTTCCCACTTTGGAGCACTGACCCCATTCTTCTGGAATCTTTGTTAGCCACATGGAGATCCTCAAGTTTTGCAGCTGAATAAACTCTATACTTAATTATATATTCTGAATCTCATTGTTGAAGGTTGACATCTTTCATTTAGGCAAATAGGAGGGTAGAGACCTTTCCTGCATCTCCTTATTCTTTTTTTTTTTCCCTTTCTTGGCCTCTTTTTTATTATTATATTTTAAGTCCTGGGGTAAAAGTGCAGATCATGCAGGAGTGTTATATAGGTATACACATGCCATGCTGGTTTGCTGCATCCATCCCCCATCATCTACATTAGGTATTTCTCCTAATGTTATCCCTCCCTGAGCCCCCTACCCCTGCTATCCCTCTCCTAGTACCCCCACCCCTCAACAGGCCCCAGTGTGTGATGTTCCCCTCCCTATGTCATTGTTCAACATCCACTTATGAGTTAGAACATGTGGTATTTGGTTTTCTGTTCTTGTATCAGTTTGCCAAGAATGATGGTTTCCAGCTTCATCCATTTCCCTGCAAAGGCCATGAACTCATCCTTTTTATGGCCGCATAGTATTCCATGGTGTATATGTGCCACATTTTCTTTATCCAGTCTATCATTGATGGGCATTTGGGTTGGTTCCAAGTCTTTGCTATTATAAACAGTGCTGCAATAAACATGTGTGTGCATGTGTCTTTATAGTACAGTGATTTATAATCCTTTGGGTATATACCCAGTAATGGGATTGCTGGGTCAAATTGTATTTCTATTTCTAGATCCTTGAGGAATCACCACACTGTCTTCCACAATGATTGAACTAATTTACACTCCACCAACAATGTAGAAACATCCCTATTTCTCCACATCCTCCCAGCAACTGTTGTCTCCAGATTTTTTAATGATCGCCATTCTAACTGGCATGAGATGGTGTATCTCAATGTGGTTTTAATTTGCATTTCTCTAATGACCACTGATGATGAGGTTTTTTTTTCATATGTTTATTGGCTGTATAAATGTCTTCTTTTGAAAAGTGTCTGTTCATATTCTTCACGCACTTTTTGATGAGGTTGGTTGTTTCTTGTTGTAAAAATTGTTTTAGTTCTTTGTAGATTCTGGATATTAGCCCTTCATCAGATGGGTAGGTTGCAAAATTTTTTTCCCAATCTATTGGCTGCCAGTTCACTTTAATAATTGTTTCTTTTGCTGTGAAGAAGCTCTTAAGTTTAATTAGATCCCATTTGTCTATTTTGGCTTCTGTTGCCATTGCTTTTGGTGATTTAGTCATGAAGTCCTTGCCTATGCCTATGTCCTGAATGGTATTGCCTAGGTTTTCTTCCAGGGTTTTTATGGTGTTAGGTCTTATGTTTAAGTCTTTAATACATCTGGAGTTAATTTTTGTATAAAGTGTAAGGAAGGGGTCCAGTTTCAGCTTTCTGCAGATGGCTAGCCAGTTTTCCCAACATTATTTATTAAACAGGGAATCCTTTCCCCATTGCTTGTTTTTGTCAGGTTTGTCAAATATCAGATGGTTGTAGATGTGTGGCATTACTTCTGAGGCCTCTGTTCTGTTTCATTGGTCTCTATCTCTGTTTTGGTACCAGTACCATGCTGTTTTGATTACTGTAGCCTTGTAGTATAGTTGGAAATCAGGTAGCATAATGCCTCCAGCTTTGTGCTTTTTGCTTAGGATTGTCTTGGCTATGCATGCTCTTTTTTGGTTCCATATGAAGTTTAAGGTGGTTTTTTCCAGTTCTGTGAAGAAGGTCAATGGTAGCTTGTTGGGGATAGCAATCAGGCAAGAAAAAGAAATAAAGCATACTCAATAAGGAAAAGAGGAAGTTAAACTGTCTCTATTTGCAGACGACATGATTATATATTTACAAGACCCCATCGTCTCAGCCCAAAATCTCCTTAAGCTGATAAGCAACTTCAGCAAAGTCTCAGGATACAAAATCAATGTGCAAAAATCACAAGCATTCTTATACACCAAAAATAGACAAACAGAGAGCCAAATTATGAGTAAACTTCCATTCATAATTGCTACAAAGAGAATAAAATACCTGGGAATACAACTAACAAGAGATGTGAAGGACTTCTTCAAGGAGAACTACAAATCACTGCTCAAGGAAAGAGAGGACACAAACAGATGGAAACACATTCCATACTCATGGTTAGGAAGAATCAATATTGTGAAAATGGTCATACTGCCCAAAGTAATTAATACCATCTGCTTATTTTTAATTGTCCTCAGCTCAAGAATACTTCATATTTTGGTGTGGCATACTCTGGTCTTCCAGAGTTGTTAAAATCTGTTTGCTAAAAGTAAGTCTCTAAAAAATCATAATATTGTAAGCAAAGTTTAAGTGAAAATACAATTTCTATGATTTTAAATGGAACAAGACTTGAAATCCATTCTAATATTAACAGTCATTTCATATTTTTGCATTTAAATTTCACATTTTTATTGTCATTATCTACAATTTTGTATATGATTAGAAGAATGTTAACTGGATATTTTGCAAAATAAAATGAGAGTATGTCCCAGAAAAAAAAAATTAAAATAAAATAAACAAAATGAAACAAAAAACTAGTTTATGTTTTAAGCAATTTCACACCATGCTATTTTTTTAATTTTTCTTTTTCAATACAGAAAAATAAGACACGCCAAGTGACTAATTTTTTTTGGTGGGGGAGATAATAATGCTGCTATTTTATCCTATTCATATGTAGAAAGTCATTATAGCTAGATAATTTCTATTATCCTTAAAAGGCTAAAATATTATGTGAAATTTAAAATACTGTTGTAAACATTAATGGCATTTTAAATGAAATATTATATTTCTCTTGAAATTTTAATTTTTTTCTTCAAGTGGCAAAGATTTTTTTGCTTGACCCAATGTTAGCCTCATGAATTTTATTGTAAGTTCATCCATCTATGTACCTTCTAGTAAAATTATCTTTTATCAAGAACTCTGCTAAGTCAGTTTAATAACAACCCCCCATCCTTCATATCTGATTACTCTCAATATCTAATAAGATTCCTTATCCTATATTATCTTCCAGATGATGTCTAATCACCTTGACCTATGTTCAGCAAGTATCCTATTAGGTTATGATAGCAACAGAAGGTAGCCAAATACCTAGGCAGATAAGAGCACGTCCCTGGTGAAATGTCACCTTCAAGCCATAAAACAGCTTGAAAGTTGAAGGACTGGACTGCTAGTCCTAGGTGAAACTCACAACCCAGAGTGACATCTTCTGTTCCTGTTTGCCTACCCTTTCTTGATTGGTTCTTTCTGAATAACACCTTTTAACCAATTGAATGTCGCCTTTTCCAATACCACCTACAGCCTGCCTCTCCCTTATTCTGAGTCCATAAAAACCCCAGACTCATCCACATTGGGGGGACTTTCCCACCTTCAGGTTGAGGAACCACCCTGTATCACTTCTCCACAGAAACTTATTTCATCACTCAGTAAAACTCCTCACCAAATGACCAGCCTAGCCAACATGGTGAAATCTCACCTCTATTAAAACTACAAAAACTTACCTGGGTATGGCGGCAGGTGCCTGTAATCCCAGCTACTTGGGAAGATGAGGCAGGAAAATTTCTTGAAGCCAGGAGGCGGAGGTTGTAGTGAGCCAACATTGCACCATTGCACTCCAGCCTGGACAACAAGAGTGAAACTCTGTCTCAAAGAAAAAAAAGAAAAGTCTGGGCGCAGTGGCTCACACCTGTAATTCCAGCACTTTGGGAGGCCAAGGTGGGCAGGTCACAAGGTAAAGAGTTCAAGACCAGCCTGGCTAACATGGAGAAACCATGACCTTACTAAAATTACAAAAAATTAGCTGGGTGTTGTGGTGGGTGCCCGTAATCAAAGCTACTTGAGAGGCTGAGGCAGGAGAATCACTTGAACCCGGGAGACAGAGGTTGCAGTGAGTGGGGATTGCACCAATGCACTCCAGCCTGGGTGACAGTATGAGACTACATCTTAAAAAAAAATATCTCCCCACCTTGCTCACTCTTTGATTGTCTGCATATTCCTATTCTTCTTGGTTGCTGGACAAGAGCTCAGGACCCCTGCGAGTGGGTACTGAGAAAGGCTATCACATGGCCTTTTGCCCTTGCTAGCAGAGTATAGCTGCCCCATGTGATGGGGCCAGGCTGTTTTATAAAGGTAAAGACTGTTTTAGTAGCAATGCCTATGCCCACTACTTGTGTAGCTTAGTATAGTTCTTATCAAATAGGATCAATGTAGTATAGGTTTTTGAATTCAAACATTTATTAGAAATATTAACTTAATTTTCATCAGATATGTTTAATTAAATAAAATAATGTTACTTCTAAGGATAGCAAAATCATTTAAAATTTGATTACTGGATATCAATTATGTATGTTTAAATACATAGTTACAAAGACTAAAATAATTTTGAGTTAAAACATTACTATAAATTTTAAATGACTGCTAACATGAATATGTTATAATCTCATAGACTTTTGCTGTTTCTACTGGATATAGGCAAAGAGTATATTTTTAAAACTTTTCATTATTTTTGTTTTACAAGTATAGAAACATACACAGTACACAGACAACATCAACTACATTTTATCATGAATACATGGAATACATATATGATTGATTTCCCACCATTAAACCATTCATAACATGGATGCTAGGGTCTAAATGTTTGTGTTCCCCCAAAATTCATTTTCTAAAAATTTAAAGTCCTAGGTGATGCTATTAGGAGGTAGAGCCCTTGGGAGATGATTAGGTCAAAGGACAGAGTGCATAATTGGGAATAATGTCCTTATGAAGATGCTCAAGACAGACCATTTGCCTCTTTTCACCATGTGAGAGCACAGCAGCACTACGAACAGTAGTTTACTTCAGTAGAGAAGTAAACAATTCAAGCTTACAGACTCAAGATCACAAATGGAAGTAGCTCCTGGTTTTTGAATAACAAATCATTTCCCTTTTTTTCTCCCAGCCATCACTGTTTTGCTTTCCTGATTTTGAGTGAATTTGTAATCAATTCCCTGTTTTAAGTCTTTCCAGATGAGATCTCCAACATAGCTTCCATTTTCTGGATAAAACCTAAATATTACAACTGCCAATTGGTTTTTATCTTCATAACTTGCTTAGATTTTCCTTTCTCTAGAATATTAATTTCCCTCTGATTTTAAATTTGGAGTAGCTTCAAGGCCTCTGTATGTTGCTTCATCACTCCTTATAGATCACATGAAAATTTGTTCCTCCAAATTAAGTTATTTACTATAAGACTTCACAAATTAAAATAGATTGTACACAGAGAAGTAAAGAAAATATGTTTTTTTGATTTTTAAAGTTGTTTGGATGGAGTCTATGTATAGCAGTGGAGAAGAACAAAACATTGCCCAAATCTTGTAAACTTCCTGTGGTACAATCATTCAAACAGTTCTTTAGGTAAAATTCTCAGATTTTTCTCTTTAAGCCCTCCCTTGTCACTCTTTGCCTAAAATGGAATGTTGTTTGGTAATTGGGATAGTAAGTCTTAAAAAATCATATGTGGATTGAGGAGAAATAGATACTGAAATCCACACAGTATTATCAATAACATCACCCCACACTAAGATGGTTTACTTCAAGTCCTTGTCTCCCTTATGTTAGGAATGTTTTAGCTTCTTTTCTAAATGATGTAGCCCTTTCTTGATTCTCACTGAAAACACATATGCTTCTTTTCTTGTCCTCCATTTGGCGTGATAACTGAAACCAACATAATTTACCTGTCCATATTTAACACAATATTGAGAATAAGTAAAAGAAGCTTAATTACTTTCTCCAGGAAATAATTGCTACCAAATAATAACACCATGAACCACCTCAAATAGTTTAAGAACAGTTTGTTCATCAGGATTTGCTTCAAGATTCTTAGCTCAGCATGTTCACTTTATTCACCAATTCAAAACAATTATGTCATAACATGTATCCTCCTAAGTCCAAATAAAATATTTTCCCAAGAATTTTTTATTTTTGAGATAGTAATAAGACTGTCAAATTGATATTTTCTCTTATCACAGTAAGTCTAAAATCTTAGGCATGCTTGATCAAGTTTTATTTGTTTGCATTTGTTTTTGTTTTGTTTTCCTAGTTTTTTTTTTTAGGGAATCAACAGTTGACTGGCAGTTGGTTCAGGCTACTCCTTCTTACCTTGACAGATTCCTTAATATGCCCATTGAATCACTACCTACATAATCTCTACATGCCCTCTGCAGGGAATTCAACTTCCCATAAACTACAAGCAAGAATCGAAAGAGACTTTGGAAAGTTAAACTCTGGACTTCCTACTGTCTCTTCCCTCTTCAACCGAAATCTTAGTTTAATGCAGCCACACAGTAATTGTTATGGACAGCTTGCAAGCCCATTGTTTTCCAAAGTCCCAAACATTTAGATGGGAAAAGCCCTCTCTCCTTATAAAATCTCCCAAACCACCTCACAAGTCTCCTTGCTTTGGTCCAAAACTCAGAGAGCTCATATTGGGAATTATATTGCAATTTCTTAATTCTCTTTATTTTTCTTCCTTACAATCTCATTGATTAGAGATAAAGATAATTCTCTATTTCTTTTTCCTTTGTGATTTTCCTTAGAGAAAACTGCCTAATTGGCCCTTTCAGTCATTTGATAAGCCGAAGGGAAAGTTTTTGTAGTAAAAAGCTCAACTTTGAGAGTGAGGATTGATCAATGGCTTCTTTTCCTAGAACAGTGGCTCTCAATGAGAGACAATATTGCCCCTGCAGATCTTTGGCATGCAAATACACTTCAATTGCCATGTTTTGGAGGATGTTACAGGCATCTCCTACTAAATGTCCTTCAACGCACAACACAGCTACCAAAAACAAAGAATTATTCAGCACATGTTAATAGTGCTAAGGTTAATAGTTGCGTTCTAGACAGTATTAACCCCCCTTTTTTCTACAATAGATCATGAATAAATAAATACATTTATGTATAGTAATAACTTTTTTTTTACTTTACAGGCAATGAGTGATTGTTGTTTATTCATTCACTTAGTCAAGTATGTATGTACACATTTCTATTTAGTGTTGCTGAAACATTTATCTATCAAGATGATTACAATATATTTCTCTTTGCAAAAGTGTTTCCAAAAATCAGAGTCTTAATTGCAATGCAATTTAATAAGCAGTTATTGTACATCTCTTATAGGTAAGCATTCCTGGAGGATACAAATGTGTCTAAATGAGAGTTTCTTTTAATCCAGGGGCTTAACCAGTAAGACCTACTCCACTAAGAGCTATAATTGGGGTAAAAAAAAGTACTTTGAAAAGAGAGGGAAGTAACAGATTAATTCCTGTTAAGGAGTTGTAGGAAGGCCTTATTTAGTCAGGAGAATATAAGCATATTGGGAAATAATAAGCAAGTATTCAAGGAAAAAAAACTTCTTAACAAATGCAGCAATTTAAATTCCATGGTAAAGGTGAGTTAATTTTAATAATTTAAAGTTATTTAATACAGTTTATAGGAGCAGTGAGGATTAAGAAGATATTTAAAGACTTTTTTATAACAGGTAAACTGTCAGGTGGGTATTAGAGGTTGTTTTCAAGCATATGGCTTCACAGAAAAATATTCCTGAGAAATTGATGCAAATTTGCACATGCTCAGAAGTAAAATATTTGAATTTCAGATTGATTGTTTTACATATTGTACCCTAATATGTATTCATTTTGCATGTTCTTTGGAAGAGAACATTGAAAGCATTTGCCTAATCAACGATACATGTACATCTTCAAACTTGTATCTTCCTGAACATCAAAAATTTGATTTAATTACAAGTTAATGAGATGTATTTGGTTCCATCTGTATTTGATTATGATTTTATAGGGCTTTACAGTTATAAGTTAAGATCTTCTTACCTAATATAGTAAAATAACAAAAATACAGCAAAGTCAATTAATTTTATTCAATTTTTTTCATGTTGGAAACAAAAAATAAGCAGGGTAAAGGAGAATGTTCTCTTTCGGTGTCATTAAAGACCAGTAGAATCCCATCAGTAACTTTCTCAAAGGTCAACAGTTTGTGTCTATAAAGGCAAATTTCAATTACCTTGAACACACTCAGCAAGTACCACATTACTTCATTTATTATGCTTGATTGTTTAAACTAAGACAAAGGTGCATTTGTGAGATTCATCAGACTGTTCCTAGATAAGAGAACCTATAAGCTAATTTTAGCATGGAGAAAAATTTTAAGGCATATTTATTTTGTATAAATAGCTTAAAACAAAGAAGTGCTTATCACCTTCAATTTGCAACCTAAAAATTTAAACATCAACATTAAAACGATTGCATTGGTTGTTTTACTATTCAATTTTCAAAATTGTTGACTCAGCTTTTGAATACTGAGATTTGCGATTTCTAAAAGTGGCATGAAATAAAATTAAATCACATTTATATCAACATGTTATTGTTGTCAATACTATATGAATTAGAACTTGCATTTTTTCAAAGAGCAATACTGAATAAAGCACATTTATTTTTAAAAACAACTACTAGTTTATATTTACCTAACACAAATTTCAGAGTGATTTAAATTATTTTCACACAAAATATTAGGCAATATTTGGACAGTCATTCCTGAATGTTTATGTAACTTTTCTAGGCCCCATAAAAATATTTCTATCATACTGAAATGTCAGTGTCTAGAATAATCGGAATGATATTTTCTTGAATATGTGTGATTTGTGACATCCCAAGCATTTCTATATATGGCTGGCAGAGTGGGTAAATTCATTCCTAGTAAATTCATTCATTCTCTATACTCAGTGATAAAGACAAACTTCCTAACTGAATTGCTCAAGTATAAATATTACATGTTCATGACAGAAATAAACAGATGTGACCAAAACATGGACATTTGTTGTGAATATATGATGTGATTATTGCAGTAAAGTTAAAGACTCAGTGACTTTTCAAGTAACCAGGTAAACATTTTGTACTGATAGTAATACAATACAGAATCATGTTTCTGAAAAGATAAACTATATGACAAAGTCAAACAACATCTTTGGAAACAGACAAAGTCTTTTATGATAGCACAATATTTTTAGGCAAATGTGCAAATGCAAATGTGAGGTAGCAAATAGTGTAATAAATAAACCTCAGTTGTTTAAAATAATTAACTTAGTGCCAGACGGTAACTTGAACCCTACGTGTAACAGCCCCAACAGAGTGGCTCAGCTGCAATTATGCATCATTTTTGCACTAGAGTTAAGAAAGGCAATTTAAATGAAATTGATCATAATCACAAAGTAGTTAAATAGAAAAAAGAATTGAATTTTTAATCTTAGTGACTCTCTACTAGAATCAGAAGAACTCTTATAATAAAGGCTTTCTTATTCACTACTAAAAGAGGGTCAACAACCCCTTTCCTTTTCTGTTTTAGTATCAAACCTTGTTATTGAAATAATGGTTTCTATGAGAGCTCTGCAGACTCTCCATTATCAAACCTGTGTATGAGATACAAGAAGCATAAAACAACTTGAATTTTTAGCATTATAGTTCATGAGGTCAGCCCATTGTTGAGGGTGAGATATTTCATTTCAGACTAGAACTTCTTAGCTGACAAAATAACTAAGGACTTATCGACTGCATAGCAGCTTGGGGATAATATTTTCCTCTCCTAATGCAAATGAATATACAAAGTAATAAAATATATTTTCTCATCTTGAACTAATGTTATCGTTTCTATAACAACTAACATTTTGCATATTATCCTCTAAAATGTAAAATGTTTATGCACAGGCACACATGTACACACAAGTATAAATGCACATATATATATACACATACATGGAAAATCCTAGAGATGACATTGATATTAGATATGTATTTCTGTTTAGTTCTACTGTGAATTATTTTATTTGAATCTAAATAAAATGAATTCATGTTATAATTGTATGTATGTTAAATAAAATTTATAAGAGGCCATAAGTTTGGAGTAAGCTCCTGCACTAGGCCCAACAGATCATGCCCAAGTGAAGTTATTCATGCTGAAATTCCAGGCCACCAAGGAAACTAAGATCCTCATCTTAACTTCTGAGAGAAATCAAGGAGATAACCAGCCTGATAAGGAAATCTCTGCCTTAACTTTTATATGAGAAATAACTTTTAAACTGCCAATCCTGTTTCTGCTTTCTTCAGTCCTTTTCTGCCCATGAAACCAACCTCCTCTGCTTGGCTCATCAGAAGACTCATTCTAATACAAAGAGCCCTTGCTAGCTGGGCGTGGTGGCTCATGCCTGTAATCCCAACACTTTGGGAGGCTGAGGCGGGCAGATCATGAGGTCATGAGTTCAGGACCAGTCTGACAAACATGGTGAAACTCTGTCTCTACTAAAAATACAAAAATTAGCCGGGCATGGTGGCATACACCTGTAATCCCAGCTACTTAGGAGGCTGAGGCAGGAGAATCGCTTAAACATGGGAGGCCAAGGTTGCAGTGAGCTGAGATTGTGCCACTGAACTGGGTGACAGAGTGAGACTTCATCTTAAAAAAAAAAAAAAAGAGGCGTTGTTTGATTCCAGGATTAAAATAGGCTGGGTGCAGTGGCACCCACCCTTAATACCAGCACTTTGGGAGGCTGAACTGGGAGGATCACTTGAGTACAGGAGTTCAAGATGAGCCTGGATAATACCGAAAGACCTCAGACCTCATCTCTACAAAAATTGTAAAAAAAATTTAACCAGGCATGGCGGAACATGATTGTAGTCCCAGTGACTCAGAAGGCTGAGGAAGGAGAATCACTTGAGCTCAGCAGATCAAGCCTTCAGTGAACTGTGATTGCACCACTGCATTCTAGCCTGGGTGACAGAGCAAGACAAGTCTCTCTCTCTTTCTCTGTACACACACACACACACACACACACACACACACATATACAATATATATAGTAAATATATAATTTATATTAAATATATATAAAATCACAAATAAAAGTCAATTAAGATCTTAAACAAAATGTATAATTTTATCTTTCAACATGTAGAATGAATTTATTGAATCCTTACACGTTCTCATCCTACCTAATAAAGTTTTGAGAAACTATCTATATGGACAATTGTTGTTGTGTATTGTTTAATACTTTAAGCATCATATGTAGTAGCAGATAGGACACAGATATGTTGCAAATAACTCACACCTGTTATCTAAGGTAAAACACTAATACTCTTATTCTTTCAGATAAAATATGATAATTTGGACTGACCTCCTAAAACTACTCAGTGACTTAGAATGAATAAAATGGCACATAGACAATATAATTGAAATAGATTAACAAATGTATTAAAATTATTCTATTTATTATTTTGCTCATTAAACCAAGCAGGTAAGCACAATTTGAAATATTATTTCTATAAACTATATTTGTTCAGAATTTTTTTTAGAGATGTATAGAAATAGTACCAAGCTACTATTTCTCTGGCTCATATTTACCTATGAGAACTTTAGAATTAAGTGAATTTTTTTCCAGTTTTTTAATTGAGATGGAGTCTTACTCTGTTGCCCAGGCTGGAGTGCAGTGGCGCAATCTCGGCTAACTGCCACCTCTGCCTCCCAGGTTCAAGCAATTCGTCTGCCTCAGCCTCTCAAGTAGCTGAGACTAAAGGCATGTGCCACCACACCTGGCTAACTTTTGTATGTTTAGCAGAGATGGGTTTCACCATATTGTCCAGGCTGGTCTCAAACTCCCGACCTCGTGATTCACCTGCCTTGGCATCCCAAAGTGCTGGGGTTACAGGCGTGAGCCACTGCACCCAGCTGAGTTTAGTGAATTTTAAAGAACACAAATAATGTCACATGTGCAGTAAAACAATTCAAATATATCATGCCCAAAGGAATAATATGAAACTTAAGTGCATTTTATTTTAGAATACTACAAAAACAAAACTCAGAACAGGCTGGAAATAATTTGTCTATAGTTTACAAACGACAAATTATCATGTTTCCTTTAATACTGTTTTGTATTTTCTAAACATTTCACTTTTGCAGTATAAGAATATATTTTACATAAGTATATTAAGATATATGTAAAATACATTTAATTATACAAATACATTTAAAACAAAATTTTAAAATGTGTAGTGTACAGTACTATCCCTTTATTTATTTATTTTTTACTTTTCCATAAGTTTTTGGGGTACAGGTGGTGTTTGGTTACAGGAGTAAGTTTTTTAGTGGTGATTTGTGAGATTTTGGTACATTCATCACCCAAGAAGTATACACGGAAACCCTATTTGTAGTCTTTTATCCCTCCCCTCCCTCCCTCCCTCCCTCCCCTTCAAGTTCTCAAAGTACAATGTATCATTCTTATGCCTTGGAGTCCTTATAGCTTAGCTCCCACATATCAGTGACAACATAGGATGTTTGGTTTTCCATTCCTGAGTTACTGCACTTAGAATAGTGGTCTCCAATCTCAACCAGGTTGCTGTGAATGCCACTAATTCATTCTTTGTTATGGCTGAGTAGTATTCCATTGTGTGTTTGTGTGTGTGTGTGTGTGTGTGTGTGTGTATCACAGTTTCTTTATGCATTCTTTAATTGATGAGCATTTGGTTTGGTTCCACAATTTTGCAATTGCAAATTGTACTGCTATAAACATGTGTGTGCAAGTATCTTTTTTATTTTCCTCTAGGTAGATACCCAGTAGCCCAGTAGTGGGATTGCTGGGTCAAATGGTAGGTCTACTGTTAGTTCTTTAAGGAATCTCCACCCTGTTTTCCATAGTGGTTGCACTAGTTTACATTCCCATCAGTGGGATAGAAGTATTCCCTGATCACCACATCCATGTCAACATCTACTGTTTTTTAGTATGAAACCCACTTGGTCATGGTGAGTTATCTTTTTGATATGTTGTTGCATTTGGTTAGCTAGTATTTTGTTAAGGATTTTAGCATCTATGTTCATCAGGAATATGGGTCTGTAGTTTTCTTTTTTGGTTATGTCCTTTCCTGGTTTTAATATTATGGTGACACTGGCTTCATAGAATAAATTAGGGAGGGTTCCCTCTTTCTCTATCTTGTGAAATAGTGTCAATAGGATTTTTACCAATTCTTCTTTGAATGTCTGGTAAAATTCTGCTGTGAATCCATCTGGTCTTGGAGGCTTTATGTTGGTAATTTTTAAATTACCATTTCCATCTCACTGTGTATTTTTGGTCTGTTCAGGATATCTAACTTGACTTAAGCAAGGAGTTTTGTGTCTTTCCAGAAATGTGTCCATCTCCTCTGTGTTTTCTAGTTAATGCACATAAAGGTGTTCATAGTAGCCTTGAATGATCATTTGTATTTCTGTTATGTTAGTTGTAGTATCACCCATTTTGTTTCTTATTCAGGTTATTTGGATTTTCTCTCTTTTTTTCTTGGTTAATCTTGCTAATGGTCTATTAATTTTATTTATATTTTCAAAAATCCAGCTTTTAGTTTCATTTATCTTTTTTTTTTAAATTTCATTTAGTTCTGCCCTGATCTTGGTTATTTCCTTTCTCCTGCTGGGTTTGGGTTTGGTTTGTTCTTGTTTCTCTAGTTCCTTGAAGTGTGACTTTAGATGGTCAGTTTGTGCTCTTTCAGTCTTTTTGATGTAGATGTTTAGGGCTATGAATTTTCCTCACCTTTGCTGTATCCCAGAGGTTTTGATAGGTTGTGTCACTATTGTCATTCAGTTCAAAGAATTTTTTAATTTTCATCTTGATTTCATTTTTGATCCATTAATAATTCAGGAGCAGGTTATTTTATTTCTATGTATTTGCATAGTTTTGAAGGTTCCTTTTGGAGTTGATTTTCAGTTTTATTCCACTGTGGTCTGAGACAATGCTTGATATAATTTTAATTTTCTTAAATTTATCAAGGCTTATTTTGTGGCCTATCATATGGTCTGTCTTGAAGAAAGTTTCATGTGTTGTTGAACAGAATGTGTATTCTGCAGTTGATGGATGCAATTTTCTGCATATATCTGTTAAGTCCATTTGTTAGGTATAGTTTAAATCCATTGTTTTTGTTCCAAGGTAGTTTAAATAATTGTTTCTTTGTTGAGTTTCTGTCTTCATGGCCTGTCTAGTGCTGTCAGTGGAATATTGAAGTCTCCTACTATTATTGTGTTGCTGTCTATCTAATTTCTTAGGCCTAATAGTAATTGTTTCATTAATTTGGGACCTCCAGTGTTAACTGCATATATGTTTAAGATTGTGAAATTTTCCTGCTGGACAAAGCCTTGTACAATTATATAATGTCTGTCTTTGTCTTTTTTGACTGCTATTGCTTTAAAGTTTGTTTTGTCTGATATAAGAATAGCTACTCTTGCTTGCTTTTGGTGTCCATTTGCATGAAATGACTTTTTCCACCCCTTTACCTTAAGTTTATGTGAATCCTTATATATTAGGTAAGTCTCTTGAAGGCAGCAGACGGTTGGTGGATTCTTAGCCATTCTGCAGTTCTGTATCTTTTAAGTAGAACATTTAGGCCATTTACATTCAATGTTATTATTGAGATGTAAGGTACCATTCCATTCATCTTGCTATTTGTTGCCTGTGTACCTTGGTTTTTTGTTTTGTTTTTTAAATTTTATTTTTGTTTTATAGGTCATGTGAGATTTATGCTTTAAGCAGGTTCTGTTTTGATGTGTTTCCAGGATTTGTTTCAAGATTTAGAGCTCCTTTTAGCAATTCTTATAGTGGTGGCTTGGTATTGGCAAATTCTTTCAGTTTTTGTTTGTCTGAAAAAGACTGCATTTTTCCTTCATATATGATGCTTACTTTCACTGGGTACAAAATTCTTGGCTGATAATTGTTTTATTTGAGGAGGCTGAAGATAGGGCTCCAATTCCTTCTGATTTGTAGAGTTTCTGCTGAGAAATCTGCAGTTAATCTGATAGATTTTCTTTTATAGGCTACCTGATTCTTTTGTCTCACAGCTCTTAAATTTTTTTTACTTCATATTAACTTTAGATAACCTGATGACAATGTGCCTAAACAATGATCTTTTTGTGATCAATTTCCCAATTGTTCTTGGTGTTTCTTGTATTTGGATGTCTAGGTCTCTAGCAAGGTCAGGGAAATTTTCCTTGATTATTCCCCCAAATATGTATTCAAAACTTTAGATTTCTCTTCTTCCTCAGGAATGCTGAGGTTTGGTCATTTAACACAATCCCAGACTCCTTGGAGGCTTTATTCATATTTTCCTATTCTTTTTTTCTTTGTCTTTGTTGGATTGGGTTAATTTGAAGACCTGAATTTCTTTCTTCTACTTCTTAAATTCTATTGCTGAGACTTTCCAGAGCATTTTGCATTTCTGTAAGTGTATCCAATGTTCTCTGATGTTTTGTTTTTAATTTATGCTATATATTTCCCTGAATATTTCTCCCTTTAGTTCTTGTGTCATTTTTTGGATTTCCTTGCACTAGTCTTTGCCTTTCTCTGGTGCCTCCCTGATTAGCTTAATAACTAACCTCCTGAATTCTTTTTCAGGTAAATCAGGGATTTCGTCTTGATTTGAATCTATTGCTGGTGAGCTAGTGTAATTTTGGGGGGGTGTTAAAGAATATTGTTTTGTCATATTGCCAGAGTTGGTTTTCTGGTTTCTTCTCATTTGGGTAGGCTCTGTCAGACAGAAGGTCTAGGGCTAGAGGCTGTTGTTTAGATTATTTTGTCCCACAGGATATTCCTTTGATGTAATACTCTCTTCCTTACCTGTGGATATGGCTTCCTGAAAGCCCAGCTGTAGTGATTATTACCTCTTTTCTGGGCCTAGCCACCCAACATGTCTATGAGGCTCCAGGCTGGTACTGGGGATTGTCTGCACGGAGTCCTATGATGTGAACCATTTATGGTTCTCTCAGCTGTGGATGCCAGCACAGTATTTGGGGTGTCTCTTGAGTGCTGCAGGACCAATTCATTTCCTTCAGAGGGTCCGTTGGTCCTCTTGGGTCTCCTGATATATTCCTGTAGTTGTTCTGGTGCTAAAATTCACAATGCGGGCCTCCACACACTGCTCTGTCCATCCAGGTCAGAGCTGCAATCTCCAGCCTGTACAGAGCACAGAAGAGGCTCTCTCTTCACAGACCTTGGTTGGGCACCATTGCTAGGTCCAGAAAAGAAAGAGAAACAACCCAGCACAATCACTTACATAACCCAGTAGTACTATGCTTTTAAAAGTGAGTTTTTCGCAGTTTAAATAATCTGCATGTGTATTGGGTATTCACTGCCTGAAATTCAACTGGAAACTGGAACGTTTGTTTTATAGAGTTATGAAATACAGGCTTAAATGTAATTAGTTTTTCTATGACTCTGTTAGTAAAATATATTATATATGAAATCATGCTAAACTCTTTACCTATATGAGATGGTATATGTTAGTGGTTATTTGTGCAACTCTGGAGTTGACTTAACTGGGTATGAAAACCTGCTCCATCATTCATTAACTCGTTGTAAACATAGTTCTCTGATAATATATCTTTATATATAAAATATGAATAACAATTTTATGTAGCATTATTATACATTTTAATGAGATAAGAAATGTAATGTATTGTTTAGAATAAGAGCATATAGCATGCACAAAATAAATATTTGCTATGCTTAATTTTCATTTTTAAAATTTAATTTTACTATTAAAGGTTGTTTGATGGGATGAACCCAAATGTAGCATCTTGGCAAGAAGTGAGTGATATTCTGCAGAATATTGAGATGCCTTTTCTGATAGCATCTACACTGTAGATGTATGTGCTACTTGTATATGTTAATCAACATCTCCTTCTTTACTTCTACATACCCCAGCACATCTCCTTGAATTTTAGCTCTAGAAAGGCATAGACCATAGAGCCTAAGAAACATTTACAGATTACTTGGACAAATGATCAAGAAAAGTGTATTTGTTCAATACACATTTAGGAAGTATAATAGATTCTATTAGATCATTGTATATTGGCACTGAGGGAAACAAAAAACATTATTTAAAATATATTATTTTCAAACAAGGGAAGGACATACAATGCTGTAGAAGAAATAGGTTGTCATTGAGGAATTACATGCTTTTTTGGGTGAAGATTGCAATTATATTTGAAAATTAAATATAATTTTTAAAAGTATGGGCTGAAGAGTTATTTCTTGGAGTAATCATCAAATTGCAGCTAACTGAACAGATGAGAATAATCTACAAATCAAAGGAGAATCAGCTGTCATAGGTGTATCAGTAAAACAGCAAGGGAGTAGTGTCATAGAATGCAATGAAACAGAGTGTTTAAAGAATGTGAACTATAAAAAGGTTAAATGGTGGTCTGACTCCTCTAATGTCTTTACTTGAATTAATCCACTTAATACTCACTATAATACAATAAGCTATGTATTGTTTTAAACATCGGTAACTTGCCCAAAGTCACAGATATTTATGTTTTGCCTGCAATTCTATGACAGCTAGTGGAATCAATCCATATACTATACTGTGAATGCAAGTTTTGTTTCTATTTTTTTTTCTCTCTCTCTCTGTAGCTCTCTCTCTCTCTCTCTCACACACACACACACACACACACACACACACACACCCAGCTGTTGTAGATATTCACATTGAGGAGTCCGTAAAGGCAGTTTTGCTTGAGGAATATTTCAAAAAACCAGTACAAGAGAAGGGAGATAGAAAAGTGAAGAATAATATTATAGTCTAACTTTCCGGAAAAAAACTGAAAAGCCATTTCTGCATATACTCTTAGCCATGTTTAGGAAAAAACCTTAATGGAAAAAGAAGTTTTAATGTTTAATTAGTATATACATAACTGAATATTGTTATAATATATGAAGAGAGAAAATGAATATTGAAGTATATACTAAGTAGCTTCAATATCTATATTTTCAAGTAAGTTGTTTATGGTCTTAATTTTCAAGGTAGACATTATATATTTACTTTTTACTATGAAATAGGAAAATTAAGGTCTCCAGCACCCACTCCTTTGCATCCCACCTGATGACTTTCCAAAATGGTGAAATCATATCTATTGTTTATATCAATATTCACTATGTACCTTGGTAGATTATGCAAACAGTATCCATATCTGAAACATGTCAAAGGTCAAAGTATTTCATTTATAACATTTTATTTTCCCAAAGTTAATTCACTGTCACTTAGTGTGTGTTTAGTATGAGCCACACTCCAGTTATCCAATCCAAATGAAAACATCAGATTTCTCTCAATTTCATCTACATGGGACATTCTCTTAGAGCTACCAGTTGTTGTGCTACAATAAGGAGTAATTACTTTCTCTGTCTACAGAACAGAAATTATGTGATTTTCCTTCAGTGCCACACTAGGAATTTCCCCAAAACCTTTACTATGTGGATCTCTTGATTTTTGGATATCAGAACCTTGATGCTTTGCTCCCTGAGAATGCCTCCCTAAGTTGTAAGACCTTGCTTATTTTAAAATGTCTCTATTTATCTTTAATAGTGATTCAATATTTAATTAGGTATAGAATTATAATGTTAATCACCTGCACTGACACACTTTTGTTTTCTTTCTCTGGAGGATTTCATCATATTATATTTTAAACTTGCAATCTGAAATTTCAATTGATGGGACTTAATGTAAATTTTTTTCATCTGTTTTGCTGGGCATACTTTATATCTTATCAATTAGGAAAAGCATATCATTTTAATTAATTTAAAAAGAAAAAAAGCACAGGCAATAAACCTGGGGGGAAACTGCCAATCAACTATCCACAAAATTTCTGAATTCAATGAGCATAAAAATCAATATGCTTCAAGCCTTACATAACAAATGATTCTTATGGGGTTTAAAGTTTTCCAGTGAATAGAACAAGAGAGATGCTGCCTCAATTCTTTAAAAAGACTTGCCATCATATTGATATCTAAAAGTTTGCATCAAAGATAAAGAAACTCAATCAAGTTTACATAAAGAAGCAAAAGTGCTAAAAAAGTGGTATTAAAAATCATCTCTGACATTTCATATAAATTATAAGACACCAAGATTAAGCAGACCAATTTCCAAAATGCAAAAATGATAGTTTATTAAGAAACATATTATGTTTAAATATTAATAGAGAAAAAGAGTCAACATAAAATGTGAACAGTCAATGGATGCTGAAGAGATAATTCAATACATTTCACCATTAAGTTGAAAACTCTTAATAAGGTAACGACCTTGGCAACCACACATTCTCTATAAGTCTAGACAACTCTAAGAATTTAACATCATTCTCTTTCTTTGACATAATAAAAATGTATGTCCATTTGAAACCAACATATACTATCACATTTAGATTTGAAACACTGGAGGATTTTTCATTAAAATCTCAGGCAGTGTGGAAAACAGAAATGAGAGGAAAGATGTAAGAGAAGGCTGTTCTTGAAGCATCAACACAAATGCTACATAGTGGTGTCCAGTAAGCGATGGAGCCTCATGCTCCTTTGACCTCTGAGAGACAAAAAAATAGTATCCAAGAAGAAGAATTTAGCATTGCCACAAATAATCACAAAAATAAATACAGGAGGACTAAAATAATGTATACTTTTTTTTTCTTTTTGCCAGCAAGTGAGTCACAGTTCAGAGTTGCCAGAGTTTGATGTATGGTGGAAAAGTTGAGTGGAAGTTTACTGTATGTGATTTAATGATCCTTTTGATAGGAAGTAGGTTCAAGGAGGACTTTGACTTCAAGAAAGTAAAATCTACATGTAAGATTTTAATATATTAATAAAAAAGAACATTTCATAGCTTTGAAAGATGTGATCTAGAAAAATTATGTAACATTTTAGAAAAGTTTTACCCATGACTTAAGCCATATGCCAAAGCAAGGCTGGATAAAACAGTCTTGTAATGAAATATTGAAACTGTGGAAATTGGATAAAAAGGTAGAGAGGTTTTTCTGAACATGACCTAAGGTTAGAAACATTTTATTATTATTTTTAACTGGCATAATAAGTATACATATTTCTGGTGTATACTGTGATATTTTGATATATGTTTAGATTAGTAATGATCAAGTTAGAGTATTTAGCATATCTGTAGATACATTTCATGAAATGAGTGCTAAACTTGACTACTGTGCTTGATATGGTTGGTTGATTTTCCACAGATATGTCTTCTACCACTTTAGAATCTCATTATTACAGGTTCCTTGGAATCTTAGTCTTGGTGACTGGGAACTGAGAAGCAGCTGTTGCTGAGCTTCTGGAAGTTTTTAATAATTGTTTAAAAAGATTCATAGAATTGAAATACTACTCTAATTAATAAAATTTTGTGACATCCAGATCACTGTAGCCATTTTTCAACTATCTGAAAAGACAAGTACTTGACATTTTTGTGTTTACAGAAGTGTACTATACAGAGATGGGACAATCTTATCAGAATGCTGCTGCCACCACTAACCTCACCTGCTTTGATAGAAACAATCACCACTATCTGCCCTTACTGCTGCTACAATGGCTAACTCTGTTGCTGGAGAGCAGGTTATAAAATATTTGAAATATGTCTATTTCTTTACCTTTCATTTTAACTCTGGTGTACAAGTGCAGGTTTGTTACACAGGTAAGCTTTTCTCATGGGGGTTTGTTGTGAAGATTATTTTATCACCCAGGTATTAATCCTAGTACGCATTAATTATTTTTCCTGATTTTCCACCCTCCACTCTACAAAAGGCCCCAGTGTATGTTGTTCCCCTCTATATGTCCATGTGTTCTCATCATTTAACTCCCAATTACAAGAGAAAATAAGCAGTATTTGGTTTTCTGTTCCATTTTTTTAAAATCATATGCTGACAAGTAGAAAATCCATGTTCATTATTAAAGTCAAGAATTTTTTTTTTTTTTGAAACAGAAGTCTTGCTCTGCCACCCAGGCTAGAGTGCAGTGGCAAGATCTTGGCTCACTGCAACCTCTGCCTCCTGTGTTGAAGCGATTCTCCTGCCTCAGCCTCCTGAGTAGCTAGGATTACAGGTACACGGTACGATGCCCCACTAATTTTTGTATTTTTAGTAGAGAGGGGGTTTCACCACGTTGGTCAGGCTGGTCTCGAACTCCTGAACTCATGATCTGCCCGCCTCAGCCTCCCAAAGTGCTGGTATTACAGGCATGAGCCACCTAAAGTCAAGAATTTTACATAAATGGGATCACACAGCACATTTTTGTGATTTCGTATGTACATATTTTGTTATTTGGATTCTAGCACTTAGCATGTTTAAGATTCGATCAGTTGTTGCATGAGATCCTCAGTTTTTAATATGCTTAACATTTCTACTGAACGCTTTAATACTGTTGCGTATTACTAGTTGGATTACTAAAGCACAATTTATAGTTATTATTGATTTATATCTGGGCTGCTACTAGCTTTTTGGCTATTATCAATAATTCTGTAATATTGACATGCTTTCAGTGTGCTTGGATAGACTTGGAATATCCAGATTTTAGGGTACATAAATGTTTAACTTTTTAAGAAACGATAAACAGTTTTCCAAAGCAATTGCACTATTTTACACTTCTATCAGCAGTGCATGTGGGTCACAGTCTAATACATACAGTATCTGAAGATGTTTATCTATTTTGTTTAAGCCAATCAATTAAGAGGGTAGGTTTGCTGTGTCATTGTGACTTAAAAATTTTAATTTCTCTGATGACTAATGATGTTGAACACTTTTTCATACCCTTCTTTGTGATTTTTTTACTCTGAAAGGTGTTTTAGCCTTTTGACCATTTTTATTGGGTTGTCTTTTTATAATTGATTTACAATAGTTTATAATGTATTTTGTCCTCAGGTACTTTTTAGTCTTTTTTTTTTTTATTGTACGTTAGATTCTGGGGTACATGTGCAGATCATGCAAGACTGCTGCGTACATTCATAGCGAGGTGGTTTGCTGCCTTCATTCCCCCATTACCTATTCCTGGCATTTCTCCCCACGTTATCCCTCCCCAACCTCCCTCCCACTATTCCACCCCTAGCCTCCACAATGGACCCTACTGTATGGTGATACTCCCCTCTCTGTGTCCATGTGTTCTCATTGTTCATCGCTGCCTATGAGTGAGAACATTCAGTGTTTGATTTTCTGCTCTTGTGTCAGTTTGCTGAGAATGACGGTTTCCAGGTTCATCCATGTCCCTACAAAGGACACATACTCATCATTTTTTATGGCTGCATAGTATTCCATAGTGTATATATGCCACATTTTCTTTGTCCAATCTATCATTGATGGGCATTTGGGTTGGTTCCAGGTCTTGGCTATTGTAAACAGTGCCACAATGAACATACGTGTGCATGTGTCTTTATAATAGAAGGATAGAATCCTCCGGGTATATACCCAGTAATGGGATTACTGGGTCAAATGGAATTTCTATTTCTAGATACTTGAGGAATCGCCACGCTGTCTTCCACGATGGTTGAACTAATTTACACTCCCACCAACAATGTATAAGTGTTCCTGTTTCTCCACATCCTCCCCAGCATCTGTTGTCTCTAGGTTTTTTAATGATCACCATTATAACTGATGTGAGATGGTATCTCAATGTGTTTTGATTTGCATTTCTCTAACGACCAGTGATGATGAGCATTTTTTCATATGTTTGTTGGCTTCATATGTGTCTTCTTTTGGAAAGTGTCTGTTCATATCCTTTGCCCACTTTTGGATAGGTTTGTTTGTTTTTTCCTTGTAAATTTGCTTTAGTTCTTTGTGTATTCTGGATATTAGCCCTTTGTCAGATGGGTAGATTGCAAAAATTTTTCCCATTCTGTTGGTTGCTGGTTCACTCTAATGATTGTTTCTTTTGCTGTACAGAAGCTCTGAAGTTTAATTAGATCCCATTTGTCTATTTTGGCTTTTGCTGCCATTGCTTTTGGTGTTTTAGTCATGAAGTCCTTGCCTATGCCTATGTCCTGGATGGTTTTGCCTAGGTTTTCTTCTAGGGTTTTTATGGTGTTAGGTCTTATGTTTAAGTCCTTAATCCATCTGGAGTCAATTTTAGTGTAAGGTGTCAGGAAGGGGTCAGTTTCTGCTTTCTGCACATTGCTAGCCAATTTTCCCAACACCATTTATTAAACAGGGGATCCTTTCCCCATTGCTTGTTTCTGTCAGGTTTGTCAAAGATTAGACAGTGGTAGATGTGTGGTGTTGCTCCTGAGTACTTGTTCTGTTCCATTAGTCTATATCTCTGTTTTGGTACCAATACCATGCTGTTTTGATTACTGTTACCTTGTAGTATAAAGTCCGGCAACATGATGCCTCCAGCTTTGTGTTTTTTGCTTAGGATTGCCTTGGCTATGCAGGCTCTTTTTTAGTTCCATATGGAGTTTAAAGTGTTTTTTTCCAGTTCTGTGAAAAAGGTCATTGGTAATTTGAATGGGGATAGCATTGATTCTATAAATTGCTTTGGGCAGTTAGGCCATTTTCACAATATTGATTCTTCCTAACCATTAGCATGGAATGTATTTCCATCTGTTTGTGTCTTCTCTTATTTCCTTGAGCAATTGTTTGTAGTTCTCCTTGAAGAGGTCCTTTATCTCCTTTGCTAGTTGTATTCCTAGGTATTTTATTCTCCTTATAGCAATTGTGAATGGCAGTTCCCTCTTGATTTGGCTCTCGGTTTGTCTTTAGCATATCTATTCATTTCATTTGTAGTTTCTTTTGATGAAAAGATATTTGAAATTTTAATGAATTTTCTCTTTTTTATTTTATGGTTCTTTCTCTGGTTTAAGAAATATTTGCTAAACAATTGGTCAGAAAGATAACATTTTTATTTATCTTATAAAATACTATGCTAAATATTTTCTATATTTAGGACTCTGATGCATCTAAAATTGATTCTTGAGAATTGTGTTAACTAGAGATTGGTTTCCTTTTTCCTACAATTTTGATAATAACTTGTTCCAGCACCATTTGGTGAACAGATTTTCTGTTCCCCATTGAAATGTTTTGGCATCCTTAAAAATCATTTGACCATCTATAAGTGGGTCTATTTTTATATTCTCTCTTCTCCTCTATTGATCCATTTGTCTAACCTTTTAGCAAGACTACAATATATGGATTAATGCAGCATTATAATAAATTTTGAAGTACTTCAAATTTTGTTCATTTCTTTAAGTTACTTTGGCTATTCTTGCTCTTTTGTCTTTCCAAATAAGTGGTAAAATCACCATGCCAATTTCTAGAAAATAATCAATTTTGAATTGTAACAGATTATTGTGGTGTGTTAATTTAATTTTGAAAGAATTTCTATCTGTACAATATTGAATCTTCAAATGTATATTATAGGACATATTATTTCAATATTTCTGAAGAATTATTTGTTAGCAAGTATTAAAAGTCTAAAATATTATTACTAGAAGTTTATTCTAAGCAGAATAAATTTGTTAATTCTAAACAAATAATAAATTGCATAAAGTTACATACATATTATATATATGTAACTTTATATATATAAAAGTTCTATATATAGGAATATAGATATATTTCTATATATATAAACATATATATAACTTCTTGATGCATTATTGCTAGTATTTATAACCTGGAACCAACTAATGTCAATAGTAGATTGTGTAGCTTTATTTCAAACATTAATATTATGGAACTGAGTGACATTCTTAAACTGTGCATTTAGAATTATTTTTAAATTTAGTTTTTTAATTGACATAATAATGTGCATATGCTTATACACATGGTAGAATTATTAAATCTATTAACATGTGCACTACTTCACATAATTTTGAAGAAATAGTTATGATATATTCATACAGAGAAAATAAGTAAAAAATGTCCAATATGATCTACTTTTTGTAATTACACATAAAACTATTAGACTACCTACCAAAATATGACTCCATTTGATATTTTTATCTTCCTGCTACATTATTACTGTATGCATTTTTGATTTAAGAAATATTTACAAATTGAAAGCATTTTTTACTTTGCAAGAAGAAGCTACTTTAATACATACATAATCTTTTCTATTCTTTTGTTCACAAACTTTTTTTCTCTTTGCTTATTGTTTATAATAAGCTAAAACGGAAAATGCTCAAGGATAGTAAACAAATCTTCCATACATAGGCCAGTTTCATCTTCTAAATGAATCTCATACATTTTAGGTACAACAGATAGCATGCAGTTTTCTAAAAATTATATATATATAATATACACACACATACATATAAACACACATAATATATAATATATATGCATATGCACAATCTTTTTCCTTTGGTTTTTATATTTTAATCTTCAATAATATGTTCATATATGTCTGTATACATATATATGTATATATATGTATGCAAATAAACAGGCATCCTTTGGAACACTGGGGAATATCAGAAAAATTTCATCATTAAGCAGAATTAATTGCTCCTATTGCTTTTCTTGCTATTAAAAAGCCACAGGGTGTAGAGTACACATAAGACTTACAGACAGTTTTTCAGGCCCAACTGTAGTTTGAGGTTACAATTTAGTGGCAGCATAGCCAACACAGTATGTACTTTCCTTGGTAAACCATTACGTAACCTGGCTATAGAAGGGAGGAGAAAGCAGACAGTTTTATTGATCTTTGTTGGTTTTTTTTCAGCAGATATCAAAAAAGAATACAGGAAAAATAATGATAATATCAACGGAGAGAAGTTTTAATATTTGCCCATAGGTATGAGTAAGAGAGAAAGTAGAAAGAAAAGAATGTTTATATAGAGATATTAGAAGAGTTAAGAGTATAAAGGGCTCCTTGTGATAAAAGAAGAAGTAGAGAAGAGCTCTATGGAATTATGCTCAGAACAAGAAATCTTCAATTTAAATGTTTAGAAATGAAGCCTTATGGATGGTGCTGAAATTGGCTTGTATATATGGGACCAAGTGGTAGAAATAATGAGCATCAACATCTGGATGTAATAAGAATCTAATAATTTGCAAAGACATCATATATGTGAATATTGCAGTCATTTGTATTATTTCAGTACTGAAGGCCAAGCAGAAGGAATCAGAAAAAAAAAAAAAAACAAAAAAAAGAAACTAGAATACATGTGAGAATAGTCAAACTGTGTGATCTTAAAGGAGGGAAGACATTTGTATACATTGTTAGACATGTCATTGTGCAGAAGGAGCAGTGAGGTAAGGGGAGAGAATTTCTTTCATCTCAGATTCTCTCAAATTCTGTGATCTGAGGGATAAGGGAAAGTAACATAGTCTCTTAAGAAAGGGGCAGGAAAACAGTATGTGCAGTTTTGGTCTGGGTTTAGGTAAGACAACAAGAAGGGATTACACTATAATTATAATTGTATAAATATAGTTGTAAATTTTCTTTAGAGAAAATTCTAATAGTATATGACAGTTTTCTTTGGTTTTTACCTATGGAATAAGATTTTTAAAAACACAGTGAGTTTGGAAGGATTGAGGACTGCCTGCAGCTTCATGAAGTAGTTAACAGATAAAATTGGCTTAAATAAAGAGAAAACTCATTTTTTAATGTAAAAAGGTCAAAGTTCAGAAGTCCTGGGATAGTTCATTAGTGTCATGAGATCATCATTTCACGGGCTTCTTCTGTCTCTCTGCTCTATCATCCCTAGTGAGTGCTATAAAACTCATGGTCACCTGTTTCATGGTGATGTTCTGCCTTATAGCACTGGTTACAAACATTAGATGAACAAGCACATGACAAGGAGAAAGAGGAGTGCCTATATCAGAAAACCAAATATGCCCAAATATTTAATAGATTCTCATTGATATCTGAGAAGAAACTGCAGCTTCACAGGAGGCTGGACAATGTTTTCTTTCATTTATTTTATTTTATATTTTGCTAATACCTAACTCAATTTTTTACCCAGATGTCTGAATTATCATTTTAGAACTTTTCTCATCAAATATGAATATTTCATTTATGAGACTGGTAATTCTCTGCTCCCTACCATCACCCTCCAAAGCAGAAGGAAAGAGTAGGATAAAAGTAAAGAGGGGACAGAAGGGAAAGCTGATGATAGGACCATTCATTTCAGCCACTGCCCTAGTAAAATAGAGTCTGCTGGTAATAATCACCAATGTTTTCTCAAAAATAGCCATAGTGGTCCAAGTTTGAATTGATTACATTTCTTAGAGATTCAAAGGGTAAAAATTCTGCTGGATGCTGCTGAGTGCTTTAGCAAAAAACTATTAGCCCAGTGGAATAGTTAATGGAATGGAATATTTAAGTTTGGTGGGGAAACCCTAAAATGATGATGTAGATACGTACATAAAATGGAGTTAGCTATAAGTTCTTATCACTCCAGTCCTCCACCCTCATACTATTATATCTTACCTATTCAAATCCATGGCTTAATCATATGAAACTAGCAATGGATTTTACAATGATTAATTAAGAACATTTAATGATATGCTTAAAAAAGTTTATATTATTAAATCGTAAAAGTCTATTATGAAATTATATACATTATGACTATTCTTTATCACTCCACACCCCATAATTAGAAGAACATTTACCCAACTGTTGAAAATGCTTATACTTGGGTGGAGCAAGTATTATTTTCTCTGCACCTTTCTGTTCTTATCATATTACATACGAGTTATAATTATAATGAGAAAAATTGAGGGTATATGATTTTAATAATAGTAATTGTTTTGCTAACTGACACTTTCTGAGAGATATTTTTTCCTTCAATGGCCTATGTCATACATATTCTTTCCTACATTTCCTGGAATGAACCAGGTCATTGCTCTATGTTTGCACATCTTCCAATCATAATCTAAGGAAGCCCATTCTCTCTGGTTAGTGACTGGGATACATTGTAAGCCTCAGACTGTCTCAGGAAAATTGGTAAATCTAGCTACTTAATATTAGGAGACTGAGACAGCTCCATTCTCTCTCATTAAGAACCTGGAGTGATTAGTTGCATTCTAAAGAAACCAAATGTCTTTGAATATTTTATAAATAAGACAAGCCACATAATATGCTATTTTGAATCTTCCAGTATTGTTGATAATGCATAATGTGATGCAGCCTGACGTTGTAGAGATCAGCTGCTTTTTTTGTTTGATGATTTTTTTAAATGTTTTATAGCAAATCATTATGCAACATGTGCATTTATCTTCATATTACAGTGACAATATATTTGTAAATCAGTGAAGTACTGCATTATATTTGCATTTATTTCCTTTGGCAAAACAATAGTTATATATTTTATTCTTATAATTCATACAACTTTATTCATGCACACACTAACAACAACAGCAACAAAAATACTAGACTTTTTTATAATCACACAGCTATAAACTCATTACGAACAGGATGTGATGATGAAATACTATTGGGTATATTAATACAATGAAAATGCAACTGAGAGAGACTCAACTGTTCATTTTAAGATTTCCATTAAATTTTAAGCTTTACATAAATCTAGGTGGCAGCCAAGAGTTGGGGGAAGAAATACTTATTTAACCAGTGTGAAGTTAATTCAACAAATAGGTGAGTGCCTACTATGTGTTAGACCCAGCAATAAGCTCTAGGAGCATAACATTAAAGGGTGAAACACTGTCTTGGTGAAGATTTAATTTTAGTAAAATAAGGCAGGTCATAAACTGGGAACCAATGAAATGTATAGTGTGACAGCTGGTGAGTGGCACACTATAGACAAATCAAGATAAGGAAAATAGGAATTTCTATGGTTAGGGACAAATTGTTATGTTACATTGGATGATCAAGGAAAGGTGACATTTGATTAGAGGGAGAAAACTTTATGGCTATCTGGGGAAAAGAGCAAGTGCAAAGACCCTTTAGTTCTTGGTGATTGTTCTTGGTGATCCTGGGCAGCAGCAAGGGGGGCAGTAGTGGCTAGCCAGAGTGAACAAGAGAGAAATAGGAGATAAGTCACAGGTAAAGTGTGGTGAAGTTCTTCCAGATCAGTATAAGGCCATTTGTTTTAGTTTGTGTGTGATACAGAATTAACAGAGAGTATCGTGTTGAGCAAGGAGGTGACTTGACACATTTAAAGGATTATTCTAGCTGCTCTACTGAACATAAACTGTAAAGAAACAAATATGAAAGAAGGAAAGAGACTAAGGAATAACCCAGTAACTCATGCCTCTCTGGGTCTTCATGAGGTGGTAGTGTTTAGGTAGAGATTCTGAGTGTCAGAATCTGTACTTATTTTGAAGGTAGAGTCCGCGGTATTTACTTAGGTATTGGGATTGTAAAACAGAGAACTAAAGGTATTAATCACAACACTAAATTTTTGACTTAAATAAAAATGAAACAACCATTTACTGTGATTATGAAATGAAGAATTGTTTGAGTTGGACAAAATATGAAGTATTTTTGTCCAAATTAATTTGAAGTTTAATATTAGTAAACTTCAAAAATGAGCTGATCATATATAATTCATGTGGCGTTTGCTAATATAAATTAGTAATCCAACTGAATCAAAAGTGAACACTCAAGAGAGAGTAATCACCACTGGCTAAAGGAAGATACAGAAAATTTCACCATAATCTTACCATGGAATTTCTTATTCTGTATGTGTTCTCAAGGAGAAAAAGATACAACAGCTACCATAAAATTCTAGGCAGCCAATAGAAGGAATAAAAAATTCTAAAAATAACTTTATCCAGAAGGGAAAACTATAAAGATATGCTATTACACACAAACACACAACGTAAAAAATAGAAGTTCAATTGGCCAACAAACTTCTACTATCATCAGACACGTTTGAAGAATGTTTCTGTGGGAGGAGTTATACTTGGAAGAGGCAGGAAAACCCATGACTACTAAATGTTTGTCTCTTAAAATTGTTCTTTGCTCTGAAATCAGGAACATATGTTAGTTGTGATTTAATAAAATTGATAGAATACTTGGAGAGGAATCCTTATGCTGAGAACAAGCCACAGGCATTAATCCATAGCATTTTACATATTGAAATATGTATTTGTAAAGTGTTTAGTATTGTTTATGCATAAGCATCTATAATTCAATTTATTAGATAATAATTATGTATGTTCTTCTCACACAGGTCCCAAATTAGAGACTCTGTGATTGTGTATTCAAAAAATACTCACTCAGAATTCTTACACACATAATTGCATTTATGTAGCACTTGTATTTATTTATCTTACTCTCTTTGCTCTAGCATATTGGTTTTATTTGCTCTGTTTTATTTTGGTTAAAAGAAAGCTGAATAAAAAGCCATTCCTTTTTATTTGGTTACATAGTCATTCTGTCTGCCCTTTTAAAAATTAAATGTGATTAAAATATAATGAAGTTTAAAAAATTAAAATTTAAATAATACATTATGAATATATTTTTTAAAAACAGAAAAGTATATGTGACATTTTTTATAATTGATAAAAGTATTTTCTTTCTTATTTCCTGAATAACAAATAGGCAATTGAGAATATTTCCTCAAACATTTTATGTGATTTATTCTATTAATTAAATTATTCTTTAAAAGATTTTTATTACTCATTTCACAGATTACTTTCTACACATTTATATGCTAGTGAATTGATAAACAATAATTGCACGCAGTATCAGTTATCAAGTCTTCTGTTTATACGTAAGTATTTATGAAGGCTTGTAATCTAGAAATATTAGCTGAAATTTTTCTTTTAGGTATAAAAGTTGGCTCATGAAATAACAGAGTAAAGCTAAAACATAATCATCACACAGCTTTTACTCACATATTACATTTTAGGGATCAAGTATTTACTTTTATTTATAGTAATGCTTTGCCATGGTTATAACATTGCTGTTATGTATGTGATTTGGTAGACTGCAGAGGGAGCTAGCTGAGATGTGTTTCTCTATTTACAAAAAAAAACATAGAAATACATAGTATTGCATAACAGACATTCCTATGATAGGACAAGTACTTACAGCTTTATTTAATTCAACATTTAAATTTACATCCTTAAGAATCCCAACTAATTCCCCCTTTATACTATATCAGTTTTGTTTTTAGCTGTCTCTCTTTACAGTCACAAAATGGCTATTATAGTTTCTCCTAGCACATAAAAACACCACAACGTCCACCATACATATGTGTGTATTCATTCTCTTTGTGTGTGTATGTGTGTGTGTTGTGGGGAGTTGTATCTTATTATATGTTTCTTTTCAACCCTTAAGAATAAAAAAGATTTATTTTTCATTCCCTAAAAGTTGCTCAGCAAACTTCCCCTCACACCTCATTAACTACAACTCTAACAACTCCCTATTTCCTGGTAAGGGGAATCGAGAAAGGTTGATATTTATCTGAGTTGCACCAACATGTGGCCTTTCCACTTGATAAATATTGAAATACCTATAGATTACTTGTGGTGGGGCTCAGAACACAATGTCCTTAAAATATGGCACCTTGGCATAGTGACCATTTTAAACCGAAGGAAATTGAGAAAACTGGAAATGTAAGATCTGAACAACTTCTTCCCTTCTCCTCTGAGAGCCTCTCACGTGACATGTGTCCTGCCCTATACCCTGAGGAAAGGTATAAAGACACACAAATGCCACAAAGAATCTGAGCAAATAGACATTGGTAAGTTTACCTTGGTTGTTATATTATGTTCCCTTTTGTCCAGTCATACTTCTACATGACTTTCCATTCATCAAACTTAAGCATAAACATATAGTTTTCCCTGTTTCTTTGGGAATAATTCCTGAAGTCTCTTATGTCATATAAAACTTTTATTGAATAAATTTGTTGTTAGGCTTTTCTCTTGTTTATCTTTCTTATACGCGTGTTACATGGTTTGGCTCTGTGTCCCTACTCAAATCTTATGTTGAAATGTGATCCTGAGTGTTGGAGATGGAGACTGGTGGGAGGTGATTGGATCACGTGGGTGGTTTCTAATGGTTTAGCACCATACCCCTAGTGCTGTCTTGTGATAGAACTCTCACAAGATTTGGTTGTGTGTGGCACCTATCCCTTGCTCGCTCTCTCCTGTTCCACCATGTAAGCTGTGCCGGCTGCACCTTCGCCTTCTGCAATGATTCTAAGTTTCCTGAGGCCTCCCTAGCCATACTTTCTGTATAGCCTACCAAACTGTGAGTTGATTAAACCTCTTTTCTCTAGAAATTACCCAGTCTTAGGTAGTTCCTGATAGCAATGCAAGAACAAACTAATATGGGTGTCAGCCATGAAATTTTCAACAGGTGAGAAAAAAGTTGTTTCTTCTTTCCTACACTTGTCAAACAACTGATGCAAACCCACCTAGAGTTGCTAGGATCCTTACCTTAGTAGCACCTGACAGGCAGTGCCTGCAGCTGCAAGATGTATAAGAACAGACAAAAAATTATTCCTCCCAGATAAGCAAGACAGAGACACAGAAACATTCTGAGCCTGTAACAAGCTCTCCCACTCTGAACACTTAAATACTCTTAGTCTGTAAGAGACACTGCTCCTAACCTAATTTATCCAGAAGCACCTCTGAGGTTAATTCTCCAAAATAAACCTGCCTTTGACTGTTGAGCTGCTTTTCGCATTTCTCTCTTCCTTCTTCAACTCTTACAAGCAGCCCTCTCACATTCAGAGTGCGAAGCCTCCAGACTTCCATCGTGTTAAAGCAGTCCTCCATTCCAACTGGTGGATGCCTCTGAAGTGTCAACTGCTGAATATTTTGTGGGGGGCAGTGGAGGGTACTAGGGAGAATAGAATTGCTGTGCCTATTATTTCACAGCTCATGGATACATGTAAGTTAGTGGGTTCCTTGCTAAAAATCGGCTTTTTGTTGAAAAAGAAGAAAGAGGAAATGGATGGTGACTAAGTCATCTAGAGTATCTGCTACTACAAGCAATATAAAAGCCCTCATTATATGTGTGACAATAAGAACTGTTTTTTATAGGTGATCCTTCCCAAGGAATTCCTGAGTGCTCTATTAATAACTTAAAGGCCAAACTAGCTAGCCACAGTGGAAAGCTGCCTTATTCCTCGCAAGTTACCACTTATTATATTATTCAAAATTGTTCTTCTGTTTAGTGTTGTTGTCAAAATATAGAAACATTCCTTATGAAATCACACCTAACCCTGAACCCTAAAATAGATAAGACTAGTCTTAAAGTCCAGTAAGAATTTATTGAGAATTTGAGAAGCATAAACAGGATACAATACAGGAATTTTTAAGAACAATAAAAACATGAAATTGAATGTCTCTGAGACTCTATCCAAGACACAAAATTGTCATTGACTTATTTTTCCTTAGATTCCTGACTGTTGTTCAGTTATAGAAATCTGTTTCCTTTTAACTGAATGAAATTCCTTAATAATCTTCCCTTGCAACTAGAGCCTAGGTCTCAACTCCCCTTTCACTCTAAGTGAGGAAAAAATAAACAGACTTTTTACTCCCTTGCATAATTCTATGAAATAGACTTCAATATCATCATCATAATAATCTTGCTGCAAGGAGGCATTTTGCCCAGAGAGAAACAATTTTAGACATTAATATGCAGAACACTTTGGTATTGTTTCAAATCCTTATTTCTATTAAAAAGTTTTTTTTTCTTATTTCTATCACCAAAAGCCCATTTAAGTGATTCTCATATTCCCACTTTCTCCAAAAGATAACCTTCACCACAACAAATTTTGCCTCTACTAGAAAAACTTTGGAATTACATTTCCTTTAATTCTGGTTATCAATTATTTGATATTGGGGCCCAGCCTCAGAAGACTGTTTGTAACAGTGCTTTATAAATATCTCTAAATGTAGTCTTTTCAGCAGAATATAACATATATTACAACTGTAGTCAAACTGAAGAAGTCTTAAGGTGATATTTAACATGATTGAAAATATAAACAGTTTGTTTACCCTGAGCACCAGAAAATGAACTTCAATAGATCTATATTTTCAGTATCCTGAGAAATATACCAAAACTCCTTCACTCAACCGACACACTTAGGACTAAATGAAGACAACAAACAAATTTGTTGAGAATGAATCTGTACTCTATAAATCTGTATGCCAAATTCATAAGTTTGAAATATTAATGTAATAAATTTTCATATTTTGTGATACCACTTGCTCCTTTGCTCATTTTACCAGAACATCATGAAATGCTCTATGCTCATTGCTCCAGGGAAAGAGAAGTTAGTCTAAAGAAGTCTAATTGTTGAATTTCACGTAATTTGTCCTTGAGGAACGTGGAAATAATTCAGGTCATAAACAATAGGCTTTTGGAGACAGACATGAACAGGTGATTGCAATGCCTCTTCAGACTGAGAAAGGAATGCCTAAGTTGAAAGTAGGAGATGAGCATGAATGCATAGTGGGTAAATCGAAATAATTTTCTGCAAAAAAATTATCATTTTCCTGTTCCATGATCCAGGTCCAAAAGGGATGAAAACAACCCTGAGAGTGTTGTACAATTTAATAGTTGAGGCAATATTGATTTTCGTTTTCATGTAGAACTAGAGGATGGAGAGGCAAGAGCTAGGAATCTCAAGAAAAAAAAAAATCAATGGCTATATGAAGAACCTAAGTAGATCTTAAACAATCTCGTGATTTCTAGGCAGAAGTATGAGAATGATTTCTTTCAATGGGACTTTGAGGATTGAAATGAAGGATGATTCAGTGGCAGCCCATATGCACTGATGACTAAGGACATGACAGGATGATGAATGTTTAGTAAATACCATCATGGACAGATGATGATGAGAACCAGATGGCACACTTTCAGCAACAAGTAACAAACAACCCAACTGACAATGACTTCAGCAATAAGGTCATTCTTTACCTCACATAACAAGGATTCAAGGGGTCTGATTACTTTAGAAGCACAATGACGTCATTGGGATTCTGGAGGGGTTTTTTTCATATTCCTCTCAGTTAACATCAGGTGTTCAGCTTTAGTTCTGTCTTTTCCTCAAGCATCACTGGATACCTACCATTGATTCTTGGCAACATGTTCACTACACTGGCTCCAAAAAAAGGAGGGTATATTCTCCTTGAAAAATCTTTTTGTATAAGGGAGAAGAAAAAAAGCTTGCCTAGGACACCTAATGCAGTCTTCCTATTTGTATTTTAGAGAACATGCCTAAAGCTAGGTGAAATGCTTAAAACTGTTTGTATTTTGGAAAAACACCTAAAGCTAGTTAACTGTCCTTGACTTTCTGGCTTTTTCTGGCCTCTGTAAAAGAAAGCATTTTGTATTTCTTGATGTGATGATTAGTTGGGCATGATCACAAGAAGAGACACAGGAAAGGCTTAAGTAAACAATGTTTATGATACTCACCTAGAGACAGGTGGCATGGAATGTGGTGAAGAGCAGGTAGGAAAGACACCATGGTGCTCAGGAGTTAGAAGGTAAGAAAGAGAGGGGAAGTGCTTAGGCCATGGACTTATCAGGGGCTTACTGGGGAAAGTCAAGGCAGGGCAGGGAAAATACCTTAGGATTGATTCGTTTGAGTAATTTCAGCAGCCTTTAAGCTATAGGGGTAGTCTCTAATTGTCTGGTGCCTGGTCCTACAATAATGAAAGAATATTGCCCCTTGGGGTGAGCAGGTTAGATAGCAGACACATTATTGGTTTGCTTAGTGTGCACATCAAAGGCATGATTCTAGCTGGGCCCTTTACAATTTTTAAGAATTGACTAGTCCATGGAGAGGTGATCTCTTCCTAGCTAGAAGGTTTTTTTTAAAGATCTCAAAACAAGGCCTGGTGCAGTGGTGCTGATGCCTGTAATCCCAGCACATTGCTGAAGCAGGAGGATTGGTTTGAGCCCAGGAGTTCAAGAACACCCTGGGCAAGACAGTGAGTCCCCATCTCTACAAAACAAACTCAAAACATAATAACATACAGAATATTAATATCATAAATAATTGTTATGCATAATATAAAAATTAATACATAAATATAAGCACACAAATACAAGGTGAACTCTTTCAGCAGGGAGAAAAAAATGAAACAGAGTTGGGGAAAGGGGGAGAATGTGTGTTTGGCACACAAAATAGGAAAAAGAGAAAAACAAATACCTATCAGGTTTCAATGAGAACATAGCATCATTTCTGTGATATTCTTATCAAAAATACATAAAATGAATCTGAAGTGTAATCATGAGGAAATATCAGATAAGCCAAAGTTAATGAACATTGTATGAAATAACTGCCCTATAATCTTCAAAATCTGAGAACTGTCTTAGACTGAATAACATTGAAGAAGTACCGTAACTAAAACTATCTAAGATCTTGAATGAGCTTATTTCACTATTGGAACATTTGATGAAACTGGAACGGGATTTGAGAGTTAGATGGCTGTACTATCTTAGCACAAATTTCCTACTCTTTATGCCACAGCTTTGTGAATACAGTAGAGAAAGGTCTTTTCTTGCAGCGTAACTGAGAACCTAAATATGAGGATGACTAATTTCCTTTAGCTACTGTTTGAAGGACTGATGAGAAATTACTATGATAAAGAGAAAGACCTAGAAATCACTAAAGTCTACTGATTATTCATTTTAAAAAGTAGCATTTATGTAGTTTGTCATGCATAGACATTCTTTGTAATGCAATTACTTCTGGGGAGAGGAACTGGCTGACTAGAAAGAGGGGAATAGAGAAATTTTTATAGTACACCCTTGAATTGTATACTATGTGCAGGCATCGTCTATTCACAAGAATAAATAATGTATTGCCTTATTAATAAACCAATAATTTATTGATTATTGATCATGATTTATTTATTCCTATGAATAACAAAATGAATGAATTAAAATAATTATGTTTTAATTAAAATATTTAATTATGTTTTAATGATTCAATAAAGGACCATTGTCTCCCAACTTTCTGGTTGGTAGAGAAAATGGATTTCTAAGTATGGGACTGAATGAGCAGAAAGGCAAAAAATGTTCATATTTCTCCTCTCAAGTTCAGTTTATTGAATTCATACATACTTAAACTGTTGTTTTCTTCAATCCATTTTCACAAGCCTTAGGATTAGAATATATTCTCTCCAAATTCTAATATTCTGCTGCCTGTTAGTTTCAGCATTGTGTATTGTTGAATATTTTCTACTGTAGAGAGTCACTATGAGTATTTTAGAGAAATGCTGGGTAACTATGCATCAGAAGCTTTTATACATCACCAGATGCTATTATACATCGTAAGTCACAGATGCACACATATTTGAATTGCAAACTGAAAGCAGCTAACCCTAAGTTTTAAGGCTTGCAATAATAAAAATCTAGAATGATTTTGTAAAGAACTCAAAATGTAGAATACAATTATCAAATGTTAATGAACATAAATAAATTGAACAGTATAGATAAAACTACGTACAATAAAATAGCTACATAGCTTTTTAAATTATTTTTGAGACAGAGCCCCACTCTGCTGCGCTGACTAGAGTGCAATGGTGCAATTTCAGCTCACTGAAATCTCTGCATCCCGGAGTCAAGTGATTCTCCTGCCTCAGCCTCCCAAGTAGCTGGGATTATAGGAGCCTGCCACCACACCCAGCTATTTTTTTTTTTTTTTTTTTTTTTTTGTATTTTTAGTAGAGACAGGATTTCACTATGTTGGCCAGGATGGTCTCAAAGTCCTGACCTCAAGTGATCCACTGACTTGGCCTCCATAAGTGCTGAGATTACAGGCATGAGCAACCATGCCAGCCCTATATAGCTTTTAAATCATGTTCCAAATGTATTATAACATCCTTAGCTTCAAATAGCAAAATACTACAATATGAGTAGTGAATATTCTATATATTGATTCAGATATACAAGCATTGATTTAGGTACACATAGATTCTCTTTAAATATGAGAAATATAGCAATATGCTTCTTGTTATTCTAAAACTTATGATTCATAGGATCTAGCACTGTTACTTAATATCTGTATTAGTAAGAGGATCTTAGTGACAGGGCAGTCTAGTTTATGAGATGTAATGAGTATAAAAACAAATTTAACATATAATTTTGCAACTGTGTTTTTAAATTATTTAAAAATTTTTGTAATCTACTCATCTGACAAAGGGCTAATATCCAGAATTGACAAAGGGCTAATATCCAGAATCTACAAAGAACATAAACAAATTTACCAACAGAGAAACAACCAACCAACCACATCAAAAATTGAGTGAAGGATATGAACAGACACTTCTCAAAAGAAGACATTTGTCCAGCCAACAAACATATGAAAAAAAGCTCATCATCACTGGTCATCAGAAAAATGCAAATTAAAACCACATTGAGATACCATCTCACGCCAGTTAGAATGGCAATCATTAAAAAATAAGGAAACAACAGATGCTGGAAATGATGTAGATAAATAGGAATGCTTTTACACTGTTGGTGGGAGTGCAAATTAGTTCAACAAATATGGAAGATAGTGTGGTGATTCCTCAATGATCTAGAAATAGAAATAGCATTTGACTCAGCAATCCCATTACTGGGCATATGCTCAAAGGATCATAAAACATTCTATTATAAAGACACAGGCACAAGTATCTTTTTTGCAGCACTGTTCACAATAGCAAAGACTTAGAACCAATCCAAATGCCCATCAATGATAGACTGGATAAAGAAAATGTGGCACATATACACCATGGAATACTATGCAGCCACAAAAAAGGATGAGTTCATGTCTCTTGCAGGGACAGGGATAAAGCTGGAAACCATCATTCTCAGCAAACTGACACAAGAACAGAAAACCAAACACTGCATGTTTTTACTAATAAGTAGGGGTTGAACAATGAGAACACATGGACACAGGAAAGGGAACATCACACACCGTGGCCTGTCGGGGGGTGGGGGTCTAGGGGAGGGATACTGGGGGTGGGGGTCTAGGGGAGGGATACTGGGGGTGGGGGAATAGGGGAGGGATAGCATTAGGAGCAATACCTAATGTAGAAGATGGGGTGATAGATGCAGCAAACCACCATGGCACGTGTTTACCTAGGTAACAAACCTGTACATTCTGCACATGTACCCAAGAAATTAAAGTATAATAAAAAATATAAATAAAAATAAAAAAGAAATTATTTCTTTGAATACATATGATGATGTAAGAAATAGAAAAATGTGTGAAGAAGTTTGTAGAAATTATAAAATAAAAATATTATCAGATAAAAATCTATTCAGTTCTTTAGAAAAATATTTTCTCGTAGTTTTTAAAATGTGCACCATGTACAACTCAAGAATACCTCACTTATATTCTTGTTTTTCTTTCAATGATATATTCAAAGAATTTTAACAGGTATGACCAATTTTTTTCATAAAAGTTGTCAATCAATTTATGACTTAAAATTATACCTTTTTTATTTTGATGAAAATACACACTATAAAATTCATCATCATAACCATTTTATAGTGTACAGTTTAGTACTGTGAACTATTTTCACAAGCTTATGAAAAAGATTCAAACTTTTTATCATATAAAACTGAAACTCTATACCCTTTAAACCACAATTCCCATCTTTCCTGCTACCCAATTCCTGGTAACTACTCCAGATAAATAAAATCTGAGGAAGTTCACTACAATTAGACCTGTTCTACAAAGTTGTTGAAAAAATTTAAATACATGGACAAAAATAGTAAACTGTATTGTTGCAGTTTTGGTCATTTCTAATTCCTGTATAAAATGTATAGGACAAAAACATTGTGAAAAACTATAAATCTATGCTAATGGTTACATAATATGTAAGCTATAATTTGTTTCATTAATAACATAAAGTATGGGGTAAAGTTGTAAAGGAGTACAGTTTCTCTAGGTAATTAAAGCTATTAGCCTAAAATAAAATTATATTAGCATAAAATAGAATGTTATAACTTGAAAATGATTTTGTAATTGCAATGGTAACCACAAAGAATGTATTAACAAAATATACACAAAAGGAAATGGGAATGCAATTAAAGCATGTCACAATAAAAATCAATGAAACACAAAGAAGGCAGTACAAGAGGAAAGAAGAAACAAAGAAGTTGTAAAACATACAGAAAAAACAATGAACAAAATGGCAAGAGTCTTTATTAATAATTATATTACATATGAATGGATGGATTATATTACATGTACACAGATTAGCTGAATGGATTTAAAAAGAAGATTCAACTATATGCTCTCTGTAAGACACTCATGTTAGATCTGAGGACCCACAGAAGCTGAATGTAAAAAGATGAACATAGATAAGATATCCCCCTCAAATGGTAGACAATGAAAGAACAGGGATGGGTATAACAATATCACGAAAATAAACTTTGAAGTCAAAATCTGTTATAAGAGACAAAGAAGAACTTATGATGAAAGTGTCGTACATTCTATGCATTTTGATAAATATATGATGGAGTATGTCTGTCATTACAGTATCATATACTTTTTCACTGCCCTAAAAATACTCTATGCTTTGCCTATTTATGCCTTCCTCCTCCATCCTCTAGCAACCACCAATCTTTTTACAGTCTCCACAGTTTTGACTTTTTCAAAGTGCCATACAGTTGAAATCATATAGCATATAGCCTTTTCAGATTGGTTACTTTCACTTAGTAACATGCATTTAAGTTTTCTTCATGTCTTCTTATGACTTGGCAACTCATTTAGTTTCAGTGTGCATTAAAATTCCTTTGTCTAAATTTACCAAAATTTATTTATGCATAAACCTACTGAAGGACATCTTGTTTGCTTCCAAATTTTTGCAATTATGAATAAAACGCCTATAAACATCCATGTGTACTTTTTTGTGGAGTTTTTTAACTCCTTTGGTTACTCATAGGAGCATGATTACTGAATCATGTGGTAAGATTTATATTTATATTTAATCTTGTAGGAAACTGCCACACTGCTTTCCAAAGCATCTTAACCATTTTCATTTCCATCAACAAGGAATGTTGCTCCATACTATTATTTCGTGTTGTCATGTTCTAAATGTCAGCCATTCTAATCATTCTAATAGGTATTAGTATCTCATTGATGTTTTAATTTGCATTTCCCTTATTCTGTATGATGTGGAGCATCTTGTGACATGCATATCTACAATCTATACATCTTATTTGGGGAGATGTCTATTAAGGTCTTTGGCCATTTTTTATTGAATTGTTTATTTTCTTGTTATTAAGTTATAATAGTTCTTTGTATATTTTGGATAAGACTCCTTAATCAGATATGTGTTTTACAAACATTTTCTCCCAGTAAATTGCTTGTATTTTCATTTTCTTGACATTGTCGTTCACACAGCAGATATTTTAATTTCAGTGAAGTATAGCTTATCATTTATTTCATGAATAGTCACTTTGGTATTTTATCCAAAAGGTGACCACAAAACCCAAGGTCATCTAGATTTTCTCCTATTTTATATTCTAGAAGTTTTATTTTTTGTTTACATTTAGGTCTGTGATCTACTTGGTGTTAATTATTGTAAAAAGCTTAAGCTCTGTGCCTAGATTCATTTGTATTCATTTGTTTGCTCAGTTGTTTCAGCACCATGTATGTAAAGACTATCTTTGCTCTATTGTGTGATGTGGGTCTATTTCTGGGACCTCTATTCTGGTCCATTTATATATTTGTTTATTCTTTTGTCAATACCATCTTTTCTTGATTACTGGAGCTTTATAGGAAGTTCTAAATTTGGGTAACATCAATCTTCCAACTTCATTCATCTCTTTCAATATTGCTCTGGTTATTCTGTCTTCTTTTTTTTCTCTCTCTCTCCATATATACTTTACAATCAGTTACTGATACCCTCAAAATAATTCACTGGGATTTTGATTGGAATTATGTTGAATCAATAAATCAAGTTGGAAAGCACTGACAACTTCACATATTGAGTGCTCCCATCTCAATAGAGACTACATCTATGTTACTTAGTTCTTGTTAGATTTCTTTCATTAGAATTTTCCTTATATAGACCTTATGCCTATTTTGTTATAATTAAACCTAAGCATTTCATATTTTGTAGTGTTAATGTAAGTGGTATTAATTTTAGATTCCACTAGTTCATTGCCAGTATATAAAATGTGCTTGACTTTTGTATACTAACCTTGTGAACCACAACTCTGACACTGACTAATCAGTTCCAAGAGTTTTTGTTGATCCTTCTGGATTTTCTACATAGACAATCAAGTCATCTGTAAATGAAGAATATTTTATTTCTTCCTTCCCAATCAGTATACCTTTTTATTAACTTTTGTTGTCTTCTGTTATTAACTAGGACCTCTAATATGATGTTCAAAAAAATTAGTGGAGAGACATTTTTGCCTTTTATCTTACTGGAAAACATTCTAGTTCCTCAACATTAAATATGATGTTAGCTGTAGTATTTTCGTGGTTTTCTTTTCTTGAAATGTCTCAGTCTTGTTTTGGTATTTGAATGATGCTGGTCATAGAATAAGTTAAGAAGTATTTTCTCTGCTTCTATCTTCTAAAAGAGTTTGTAGAGAATTGATAAAATATCTTAAAATTGTTGTAGAATTCACCCAGGAATCCATCTGGGCCTGGCTATTTCTGTTTGGGAAGCTTATTAATTATTAATTAATTATAAAAATAGATATAGGCCTATCCAGATTGCACATTTCTTAAGTATTTACAGATCTTATCTTTTAAAGAATTAGTCCATTTAACCTAGTTTAGAAAATCTATGAGTATAGAGTTATTTACAGTATACCTTTACCTTTTAATATCAGTAAAAGATGTCATGATTTCTCCTCTTTCATTTTTGATTTTTTAATGTTTTATTTTATTAATCTTTAATTGTTTTATTTCAATAGTTTTGGGGGGCCAGTTGGTTTCTGCTTACATAGATAAGTTCTTTAGTGGTCATTTCTGAGATTTAGGTGCACCCATCATCCAAGCAGTGTACACTGTATCCAGTGTACAGTCTTTGTTCCTCACACCCATTGCCCCTTCTTCTGAGTCCCCAAAGTGCATTATATCATTCTTATGCCTTTACATTCTCATAGCTTAGCTCCCACTTGTAAGTGAGAACATACAATATTTGGTTTTCCATTCCTGAAAATTCACACAGAATCATGGCCTCCAACTCTGTTCAGTTTGCTGTGAAAGCCATTATTCTATTCCTTTTTATGACTGAGTATTCCATGGTATGTATGTTCCACATTTTCTTTATCCACTTGTTGGCTGATGGGCATGTAGGCTGGTTCTGGATTCTTGCAATTGCAAATTGTGCTGCTATAAACATGCATGTGCAAGTGTCTTATTTATATAATGACTTATTTTTCTTTGGGTAGATACCCAGTAGCGGGATTTTTGGATCAAATGGTAGATCCATTTTTACTTCTTTGAGGACTCTCCATACTGTTTTCCATAGTGGTTGTACTAGTTTACATTCCCACAAGCAGTGTAAAAGTGTTTCCTTTTCACCACATTCATGCTAACATCAATTTTTTTTTTATTATGCCCTCTCTTACAGGAGTAAGGTGGTATCATATTGTGGTTTTGATTTACATTCCCCTGATAATTAATGATATCAAGCATTTTTTCATATTTTGGTTGGCCATTTGTATATCTTCTTTTGAGAATTGTCTATTCATGTACTTTGCCTACTTTTTGATTGGATTATTTGATTATTTCTTGCTGATTTGTTTGAGTTCCTTATAGATTCTGGATATTAGTCCTTTGTTAGATACATAGTTTGTGAATACTATCTCCCACTCTGTGGGTTGTTTTTTTACTCTGCTGATTAGTTCTTTTGCTGTGCAGCAGCTTTTTTGTTTAATTAGGTTTAATCTATTTATCTTTGTTTTTCTTGCATTTGGGTTTTTTTTTTCTTCAATTATTCCCTCAAATAAGTTTTCTAAACTTTTAGATTTATGGTTTTTCTCAGGAACAGCAACTGTTCTTAAGTTTAGCTGTTTAACATAATCACAAAGGTGTTGGAGGCTTTGTTCATTTTAAAAATTCTTTCTTTTTCACATGTATGATTAGGTTAAATTGAAAGCTTTGTATTCAGGCTCTGAAGTTCTTTCTTCTATTTGTTCTAGTGTATTATTGAAATTGTCCACTGCATTTTTGTATTTCTCTAAGTGTGTCTTTCATTTCCAGAAGTTGTGATTACTTTTTCTTTATGATATCTGTTACTCTGGTTAATTTTTCATCCAGATCCTGTATGTTGTTTTTAATTTCTTTAAGTTGGTTTTCCCCTTTCTCTAGTGCCTCTTTGAGTAGTTTAATAATACCTTTTGGAATTTTTTATCTGGCATGCAGAGATTTCTTCTTGGTTTGGATCCATTCCTGAGGAGCTAGTATGATTTTTGAGGGGTGTTATAGAGCCCTAATTTTTCATATTACCAGAATTACTTTTCTGGTCTCTTCTCATTGAGTTGAGTATTTCAGTGGAGATGTCTGAAACTCAAGGGTTGCTGTTCAGATTCTCTTATCCCATGGGGTGATTCCTTGATATCATGCTCTCAACTTTCCCCTTGGGTTGAGGCTTCCTGAAAGCTGAACTGCAGTGATTCTTATTGATCTTCTTGGTGTAGCCACCTATCAGGGCTACCAGGCTCTGGGATGGTCCTGGGGAATGTCTGAAAGAGTCCTGATGTGATTCATCATCAGGTCTCTCAGCCATAGATACCAACACCTGCTCTGGTAGAGGTGGAAGAGAAGTGAAGTAGACTGTAAGAGTCCTTGGTTCTAGATATGTTTAGTGCTCTGGCTTTATTCAATGCTGGTTTTGCTAGTATGAAGTTGTCATATGGACATGCTCAAGTTTTCTGCTTAGCCAGAATGCTGCAAGCAGTAGAATTGGGTATGGACATTTCCTTCTGGAATCAGGGTTATTCTGTCATTAGTTGCTATGATGGTCTAAGTTGATTGGTCTCAAATCAGGAGGTGGCATTTTCAAGAGAGCACCAGTTACAATAGTAGTAGGGGAGTCTAAGCTTGCCCTTGCCATAAGATGGCCAGGGTAAGTATTTTGGTTTCTCAAGCAATGTGCAGGTCTTTATAGATCCCAAGAGTTTCTGTGTTTTGTGTTCAACTACCATGGCAGGTAGGGAAATACCATAAGCCTGGGGCAGTGTTAGGTGGGTCTGGGCTCAGATTCTCCTTGGGCAGGACTTGCTGCCACCACTGTAGCAGATGGGGGCTGGTTCTCAGGCTAATGGGGTTATGTTCCAGAGGGGATCTTGGCTGTCTTTGCTGTGTCATATAGTTCAGGAAAGTGTGGGATAGTCAGTAGCAAGAGACCTCACATAGATCCCATGCAGTTGATGAAGCTGGTCTCATTCCTTCAGTACCACATTCAGACCTTGCCCCAGGCCTCTAAGAATACCATACCCTACCCTGTCTGTCAAGTCCATCAATGCCTGCACTCTTATCTGTAGCAGCTCTCATTTGTCCCTCGACTCTCCTCAAGAAAATTTGTGCACAGTTGGAACCACTACCGATTTCAGTTGGGAGCTTCCTTCTACCCTACTCCTCAATTCCATTGGCTGACTTCCCCGAGAACCCGTGTAATACATAGTGAGGAATGACTTCCCTAGACTCAAGCTGGAGCCTGGGAGTGCCTACAAGGCACTCCCCACTGCTACTTTTACTATTAAATTTGATGTGACTCCCTAAATTTGTCTCATCTCTAGGTAAGGTTAAATCCTTCTCCTGTGATCTGGATTTCCCCAGTAGTGATGTGTGTTCAGAGGCAGATATTTCCCCTCTCACACTTTGGGAGCTCAGTTTTTTGCCTGTTTTGTGAAACCTGCAATAGTGTGCTGCTTTTTTCAAAGGATCTGTAAATTGTTTTGGTTCTTCTGGTATGCTCCTTCAGTAGTTCTTGGAGCAAAATGTCATAGTGTGAATCTCCACATGCTGTTCCGTTCATCCACGTGAGAGCTGCATGTTAACCCTCTGTCCTATCCTCCATCTTCTTTGCTCTCTCACCTATGATATTAGCAATTTATGTCCTCTCTTCTTCTTAATTAGCCTAGATCGAGGCTATCAGGTCTTTTGGTCTTTCCAAATAAGCTTCTTTATAGTTTATTGATTTTTTATTTTCAATTTCATTGATTTCTAAGCTCTTTTATTTTTTTCTTCTGTTTAATTTGGATTTAATTGCACTTCTTTTCTAGGTATTTTTTAAGGTGGAAACTTAGATGATTGATTTTAAATCTTTCTTTTTCTGCTATTATATGTTCTAAATGCTAGAAATTTTCCTGTAAGCACTGCTTTTACTGCACCCTGCAAAATCTGATAAGTAGTGTTTTCATTTCCATTTAGTTCAAAATATTTTTTCTTTTTTTAAGATTTCTTCTTTGACTTATGTGTTTAATTTCTATATATTTTGGGATTTTCCAGTTGTCTTTCTATCATTGCTATTTAGTTTAATTTTATTGTGTTACATGAGCAGACATTGTGTAATTTTCATTGTTTTTGTTGTTGTTCAGGTGTATATTCAAGCCCATAATGTGGCCTATATGGTAAATTTTCCACTTGAGCTTGAGAAGAATACATAATTTGCTATGGTTTGATAAAATAGTCTATAGATGTCAATTGTATCACATTGATTGATGATGTGTTGAGTTGGACAATGTTCTTAGTGATTTTCTGTCTACTGGATCCATCCATTTTTGAGAAAGGTGTTAAAGTCTCCATGTATACTATTAGGTTAATCTATATCTTCTTGCAATTCTGTCAGTTTTTTCTTTACATATTAGGATTCTCTGCAGTTAGGTATGGTTTTGTCTTCTTTGATAATTGACTTTTTATCATTACATGGTGACTTTATCTCTCATAATTTTTCTTATCCTGAAGTCTTCTTGTTGAAATTAATATAGTTATGTTCACTTTGTTTTGATGAGTGTTATTATAGTATATTTTCTCTGTACATTTATTTTTTATTTATATGTCATATATATATATTATTGTACTTTAGGTTCTGGGGTACATGTGCAGATCATGCAGGATTGTTGCATAGGTACATACACAGCAATGTGGGGTTTGCTGCCTCCACCCACCCCATCAGCTATATCTGGCAGTTTTCCCCATGGTATTCCTCCCCAACCTCTCTACCCACTGCTGTCCCTCCCCTGGTCTCCAACAGACCCTAGTGTGTGATGCTCCCCTCCCTGCGTCCATGTGCTTTCATTGTTCAACACTCGCCTATGAGTGAGAACATGTGGTGTTTGATTTTCTGTTCTTGTGTCAGTTTGCTGAGAATTATGGTTTCCAGATTCATCCATGTCCCTATAAAGGACACAAACTCATCATTTTTTATGGCTGCATAGTATTCCATGGTGTATATGTGCCAAATGTTCCTAGTCCAGTCTGTCATCGATGGACATTTGGGTTGGTTCCAGGTCTTTGCTATTGTAAACAGTGCTGCAATGAACATACGTGTGCCTGTGTATTTATAACAGAATGATTTATAATCCTTTGGCTATATACCCAGTAATGGGGTTGCTGGGTCTAATGGAATTTCTATTTCTTGGTCCTTGAGGAATCACCACACTATCTTCCACGATGGTTGAACTAATTTACACTCCCACCAACAGTGTAAAAGTGTTCCTATTTCTCCACATCCTCTCCAGCATCTGTTGTCTCCAGATTTTTTAATGATCGCCATTTTAACTGGTGTGAGATGGTATCTCAATGTGGTTTTGATTTGCATTTCTCTAATGGCCAGTGATGATGAGCATTTTTCCATGTTTGTTGGCTGGATAAATGTCTTCTTTTGAAAAGTGTCTGTTCATATCCATCGCCCACTTTTGAATGGGATTGTTTGCTTTTTCCTTGTAAATCTGTTTTAGTTCTTTATAGATTCTAGATATTAGCCCTTTGTCAGATGGGTAGATTGCAAAAATTTTTTCCCATTCTGTTGGTTGCCAGTTCACTTTAATGATTGTTTCTTTTGCTGTACAGAAACTCCAGAATTTAATTAGATCCCATTTGTCTATTTGGCTTTTGTTGCCAATGCTTTTGGTGTATTAGTCATGAAATCTTTGCCTATGCCTATGTCCTGAATGGTTTTGTCTAGGTTTTCTTGTAGGGTTTTTATGGTGTTAGGTCTTATGTTTAAGTCTTTAATCCATCGGGAGTTAATTTTAGTTATATGTCTTTAAGTGGGCTTCCTGTTGCCAAAATACAGTTGTGTTTTAATTATTTATATATTCTGGTAATCATTGTCCTATCATTAGTGTATTTTGGCCATTGACATTTGAAGTGATTACTGATTAATATCCAATATATTTGTAAATTATTTTCCATTTGTTGCACTTATTTCTTGTTTCTATTTTTTTCCACATTTTTTCTGTCTTTTTTATTTCAAGTGAGCATTTTAAATAATACAATTTTCTCTTTAGGATATTAATAATATACTTTAAAAAACAGACTTTGTCTTAGAGTTTGCAATGTACCTTTACAACTAATCCAAGCCCATTTTTAAAAAATATACTAGTTTACAGGGAGTGTGAGCACTTTATAACAAGAAGATTATCCTAATTTCTTCATCCCAACCCTTGTATTATTTCTGTCATTCATTTCTCTTATATATGCACATATATATGCACACACACAAACACGTTTGCGTATCTGTGATTGAATATGTTTTTGATTTATTATTTTGAACAAACTGTTATCTATTAGGTAAATCAGGATAATAGTAATAATTATTAGCCCTAATAGTCAATTAAAAATAAAAAAAAACTTTATATAGATGGAAATTTCTAACTATATCATTTTTCTTTTCTTTAAGAAACTTCTAACATTTATTTCAAGGATGGCCTACTGGAAAAAAAAATTCCTCAGTTTGTATTTGTATGAGCAAGACATTATTTCTATTTCATTTTTGAAGAATAATTTCTCAGGGTAACACATTTTATGTTGGTGATTTTTTCTCTAAAACATTGTATATATCACTTCATTCTCTTCTTGCTCATGGTTTCTGAGGATAAATCAAATATAAGAACTCCAGTCTTTGCTTTCCTATAGATAAGAAGTTTGTTTTTGTTTATTCTCTCTAGCATATTTCAGGGTTTATTCTTTATTTTTGATTTTAAGGAGTTTGATATGCCTAGGTATTTTTGTAGTTGTTGTTTGGCATTTATCCTCCTTGGTGTTCTCTGAGCTTCATAGACCTGTGGTTTGATATCTGTCATTAATTCAAGGGACTTCTTGATTATTATTTCTTCAAATATTTCTTCTATTTCTCTGTTTCTTCTCTTTTTGGTATTTCCATTTTGCATATTTACAACTTTTGTTTTTGTCCCACAATTCTTGAGTTTTCTTTTATGAATTTTTTTTTCAGTATTTGTTCTTTTTACTTTCAATCTTGGAGTGTTTTTTTCTCTTTTTATTAAGACATCCTCAAGCTCCAAGATTGTTTCTTCAGACATGTGTAGTCTAGTAATAAACTCATCAAAGATATTCTATTAGTGTTTTTGATATCTAACATTTTAAAAAATTCTTTAAGATTTCCATCTGTCTGCTTATACTGTCCATATGTTTTTTTTATGTTCTCTACTTTATCCATTAGAGCCCGTAGGATATTAATCATAATTTTTTACATTTTCAGTCTGATATTTCCAACATCCCTGCATATAAGAGTTGGGATCTAATGCTTACTTTTTCTCTTCAAACTGTGTATTTTTATTTTTAGTATGCCTCACAATTTTTTTCTGATACTAGAAAATGATGTACTAGGTAAAAAGAACTAGAGTAAATAGGCTTTTAGTAATGTGGAGTTAAAGCACAGGAAGTGACGGCATGTTCTCTAGTACAATGATAATTTTAGGTCTTCATCTTTTAGTAAGCCTATGCCTCTTGATAGTGAACTTCATAAGCATTTTCAGCTCCCATTAGTTGAGACAGGATTTCTAGATTGGGCTGGAGTTGTGTATTTCTCTATTCCCAGGTTTGCTAGGCTCTCAAAATTTTCTTATGGTTTAGGTTCTGGTTAAGTAGTTTTTCTTCAGGGCAGACTTTGTTAAAAAGAATAGAATGCTGTGTCTTATTTCAAAATAGTTACTTTCCACCTTCCTCTGTCACAAGCTAATGAATATTTTTATCTGATATTCGCTATTGAGAATGCAGTGAAGCTTTTAGAGGTAAAACTCATAAAAGTATGAGGACACCCTATGACTAGGTTTCCCTGGAGTTTAATCCTTATACTTGTTTACACTGAGTTTCTAACAATGTATTGATTCAAGTTAGGTTTTCCAACCCTGGCACTGTTTCCTATGAAGGTATTTGTAAGTGGGTTTCTGCTGTGATAAATTGTGATTTTTATGTATTTGCTTATCTGTGTCTCCAAATTATGGGGACAGTATCGGGGCAGTAGTTTGATCCCTGGCCTCACATCTCTGACAGATCTAAGAAGGAATGTTATATGTTTTAGTTTCTTCATTATTTCACTTGTTAAAATGGAGTGGAGAATTCTAGTTTCCTTTCATGCTAGACAAGAAACCAGTAATCATTAAGGACTTTATCTTTGCTTACAAATCTTTGTCTTTAATTTTTATTGTACATAATTTTTAGAATTATTCTTTTAAATTCTATCAGTTTTTTTATGAAAATTTCTTTCCATAGTTAAAAATATATTTGCAGCCCAAGTTATAAAATAACTAGCTGATATTTTCTTCTACTTGTATTTCATTTAGTATTTCATGTCTATATTTTCTGTCTAAAATTTATTTTGTTGAAAAGTGATTAGTCACTTGTCCAAACTCTAATCATTGTCAATTATATCTCTGCTCTCCTGTTTCAAGTTGCTGTCTGTCCTTTAATATAAAATCACAATTTATTATTGTATCCAGAATTTGTATTAAGATTGGGTGATGTCTATATCTCTCAAAAGTATTGCCTTTTTTAAAAAACATTTTCTAATTGGTTATTATTGCAATGGAAGAAAGCTATTGCTTTTGTGCATTTGCTAATTTCTTTTGTTGTATTTTGAGTTTTTAAATCTGAAATCAGTTTATTTGAAATAATTCAACTATTTTATAATATTTATGCTTCTTATTTAACCTGTATATCTTAGTTCATTAGCTACAAGTTGTTCATTAAAATAAATTTGATGAAAGAGAAATTTGGATGCCCAACTAGAAATGGCAGTGTTCAGAGGCCATAACAATTGTGTAAATCCTTCACTGGCAACCAAGATATTCAGGTTATCTCATCAGAACTGACTAGTATTCTGGTGTGACCCACCCACAGAAAAGAAGGAAAAACAGTGTGGTGTGGTAGCCCACCTGAAAGCCACATGGGGTAGGGGAGCCTTCTCCCCCAAGCCAAGGAAGGCAGTGAGTGAGTGTGCTACCCACTCAGGGAAACCGTGCATTTTTCACAGAACTGTGAAACTCACAAATCAGAAGATACCACTCGCAAACCCAAGCAATGGGGGCCTAGTGTCCCAACCCTGGAACCATGCATTTTCTCAACAGCCTCTCAGTTGGAATCTGCTTAAGCCTACTGAACTTCCAGATGGAAAGGCAACCAGCACCACAGCTGAGCCTGCCTGTTGTCTAAACCATTTGAGCTCCTTTTGAGAGGGACAGCAGCCAGCAGTTGGACTCACAACTGCCTAACATGCTAAGCTCTCAGGCAGGGTTAGGGTACAACCACCTCTATAGCTCCAGGCTGCACTTTTCCCCTGCTGGAGCCAGAGAGGACAGCTTAGTCCCCAGATGTGTCTCCCACAGCCCAACACACCAGCTGTGGCAGTCTGTAGCCAGAGTGCCTCTTCAGGCCTGACCCTGACCCATCCTTCCTTATTGGGTGGAGCTTCCCTAAGGGACCCCAATAACTCCAGCCAGAGGCTCAGGGACAGAATACGGATCTCCCTGGGCCTGAGATCTTAGGGGGAAAGGTGGTCCCATTCTCTAGTGACCAGCAGACTTAGTCTTTCCTCCTGGTAGTTCTGAGGAATGTGTTTTCATCAGCCCAGATGAGTGGGTTTTCCCCCAGCACAGCACATTTCCTCTATCAAGTGACAAAGTGCTTTGTTAAATGGGTCCTTTTCCCTGTGCCACCCAACTGAGTGAGGCCCTCCAACAGGGGTTGTCAGATACGCTATACAGGAGTGATCCTACTGGCATCAGGTTAGTGCTCCTCAAGGCCAGAGATCCCAGAAGAAGAAGCAAGCCCCCATCTTTGCCGTATGCCAGTCTCCTTGAGTGACATCTCCAGGTGAAGGAGTGAGCCAAATGAATAGGTCCTAAAGTGAACCCCTAGCAAACTGCAGTAGCCCTACAGAATAGGGACCTAACTATTGGAAAAAAAAAACAAAAAAACAAGCAAACAGAAAGGCAACAACAACAGCAGCATCAACAACAACAACAAAATCCCCCCCAATAATCCCATCCAAGGGTCAGCAGCCTCAAAGATGTAAACTAGATTAACTCACAAAGATGATAAAAAATCAACAAAAAGATGCTGAAGACTCAAAAGGCCAGAGTGCCTTTTCTCCTCCAAATGTTCACAACATCTCTTCATCAAGGGCACAGAACTGGATGGAGGATGAGATGGACTAATTAACAGATGAGGCTTCAGAAGATCGATAATCAAAAACCATCCTGAGCTAAAGGAGCACATTCTAACCCAATGCAAAGAGGCTAAGAACATCGATAAAAGATTAGAGAAGCTGCTAACTAGAATAACCAGCATAGAGAGGAACATAAATGACCTGATGGAGATCATGAGCACAGCACCAGAACTTTGTGAAGCAGACACAAATATCAATAGCTGAGAACTTTGTGAAGCATACACAAATATCAATAGCTGAATCAACTAAGTGGAAGAAAGGCTATCAGACTTTGAAGACCACCTGGCTTAAATAAGGCAAGCAGACAAGACTAGAATAAAAAACAATGAAAAGGAATGAACAAAGCCTCAAGAAATACTGGACTTCATAAAAAGACCAATCCCATGATTGATTGGAGTACCAGAGGGAGATGTGGAGAATGGAAACAAGCTAGAAAACACACTTCAGAATATTATCCAGGAGAACTTCTCCAACCTAGCAAGACCAGCCAACATGCAAATTCAGGAAATTCGGAGAACACCACTGACATATTCTATAAGAAGGTTAGCACAAGACACATGATCATCAGATTCTCCAATGTCGAATTGAAGGAAAAACTGTTAAGGGCAGCCAAAGAGAAAGGCCAGGTCGCATACAAAGGGAAGCTTATCAGACTAACAGTGGATCTCTCAGCAGAAACTCTACAAGCCAGAAGAGATTAGGGAGCCAATATTCAACATTCTTAAAGAAAAGAATTTTCAACCCAGAATTTTGTATCTTGCCAAACTAAGCTTCATAAGAGAAGGAGAAATAAAATCCTTTACAGACAAGCAGATGCTGAAGGATTCTGTAACCACTAGGCCTGCCCTGCAAGATCTCCTTAAAGAAGTACTAAATATGGAAAGAAAAAACCATTATCAGCCACTGCAAAACCACACCAAAATATAAAGACCAACGACACTACCAAGAAATTGCATCAACTAGTGTGCAGACTGAACAAATAGCATCATGATGACAGGATCAAATCAACATGTAACAATACTAACCTTAAATATAAATGTGATAAATGCCCCAATTAAAGAAACAGACTGGCAAACTAGATAAAGAGTTAAGACCTATTGGTGTGCTGTATTCAGAAGACCCATCTCACATGCCACAACACACACGAGCTCAAAATAAAGGGATGAAGGAAAATTTACCAAGCAAATGGAAAGCAAAAAGGCAGGGGTTGAAATACTAGTCTCTGACAAAACAGACTTTAATTTGAAAAAAGATTAAAAAAAAAAAAAGACAAATAAGGGCACTGCACTATATAATGATAAAGGGAACAATTCAACAGGAAGAGCTAAATATTCTAAGTATATATGCACCCTACACAAGAGCACTGAGAGTCATAAAAACAAGTTTTTAGAGACCTATAAAGAGACTTACACTCCCACACAATAATAGTGAGAGACCTTAACACCCTACTTTCAGTATTAGACAGATTAATGAGAGAGAAAATTAGCAAGAATATTCAGAACTTGAATTCAGTTCTGGATCAAGTGTACCTAATAGATATCTACAGAACTCTCTACCCCAAATCAACAAAATATACTTTCTTCGCAGTGCCACATGACACTTATTCTAAAATTGACCACATAATTGGAAGTGAAACACTCCTCCGCAAATGCAAAGGAACAGAAATCATAACAAACAGTCTCTCAGACCACAGTGCAATCAAATTAGAAGTCAAAATTAAGAAACACACTTAAAACCACACAATAACATGGAAATTGAACAATCTGCTCCTGAATGACTCCTCGATAAATAATGAAATTAAAGCAGAAATCAAGAAGTTCTTTGAAACCAAGGAGAAAAAAAGAGATAACATACCAGAATCTCTAGGACATAGCTAAAACAGTGTTAAGAGGGAAATGTGTATAGCACTAAATGCCAGCATAGGAAAGCTAGAAAGATCTCAAATTGACACCCTAACATCACAATTAAAAGAGCTAGAGAAGCAAGAGCAAACTAATACAAAAGCTAGAAAAACAGAAGAAATAACTAAGATCAGAGAAGAATTGAAGGACTTAGAGACATGAAAAACCCTCCAAAAAAATCAATGATTCCAGCAGCTGTTTTTTTTTTTTTTTAATTAACAAAATAGATAGACTGCTAGCTAGACTAATGAAGAAAAGAGAGAAGAATCAAATAGACACAATAAAAAATATAAAGGGGATATCACCACAGACCCCACAGAAATACAAAATACCATCAGAGAATTCTATAAACACTTCTATGCAAATAAATTAGAAAATCTAGAAGAAATGGATAAATTTCTGGATACATACACCATCCCAAATCTAAACTGAGACATCAAATCCCTGAATAGATCAGTAACAGTTCTGAAACTGAGGCAGGAATACCTACCAACCCCCCTACCCCAAGAAAAGCCCAGGACCAGAGAGATTCACAGCTGAATTCTACCAGAATTACGAAGAGGAGCTGGTACCATTCTTTCTGAAACTATTCCAAACAACTGAAAAGGGGAAACTTCTCCCTAACTCATTTTATGGAGACAGCATTATCCTGATACCAAAACTGGGAAAAATCACTACATAAAAATTGATGAACATCGATGCAAAAATCCTCAATAGAATACTGGCAAAGCAAATCCAGCAGCACATCAAAAAATTGATCTACAATCAAGTTGGTGTCATCCCTGGGATGCAAGACTGGTTCAATATACACAAATCAATTAACATAATCCATCACATATACAGAACCAAAGACAAAAACCACATAATTACCTCAATGGATGCAGAAAAGGCCTTTGATAAAATTCAACATCCCTTCATGTTAAAAACTCTCAATAAACTAGGTATTGATGGAACATATCTAAAAATAATAAGAGCTATTTATGACAAATCTATGGCCAATATCATATTGAATGATCAAACCTCTGCTCAAAGAAATAATAGAGGACACAAGCAAATGGAAAAACATTCCATCCTCATAGATAGGAAAAATCAATATCAAGAAAATGACCATACTGCCCAAAGTAATTTATAGATTCAATGCTATGCCCATCAAACTACCATTGACATTGTTCACAGAATTAGGAAAAACTACTTTAAATTTCATATGGAATCAAAGAAGAGCCCATATAGTCAAGATAATCCTAAGCAGAAAGAACAAAGTTGGATCCATCAAGCCACCTGACTTCAAACTATACTACAAGGCTACATTAACTAAAATAGCATGGTACTGGTACCAAAACAGATGTGTAGACCAATGGAACAGAAGAGACCTCAGACATAGCACCATACATCTACTACTATCTTTTCTTTGACAAACCTGACAAAAACAAGCAATGGGGAAAGAATCTCCAATTTAAGTAAATGGTGCTGAGAAAATTGGCTAGCCAGATGCAGAATACTGAAACTGGACCCCTTTTACACCTTACACAAAAATTAACTCAAAATGAATTAAAGATTTAAATGTAAAACCCAAAACCATAAAAATCCTAGAAGAATACTTAGGCAATACCAGTCAGGACACAGGCATGGGCAAAGACTTTGCAGGGACATGGATGAAGCTGGAAGCCATCATCCTCAGCAAACTAACACAGAAACGGTTAACTAAACACCACATTATCACTCATAAGTGGGAGCTGAACAATGAGAACATATGGACATAGAGAGGGAAACAACACACACCAGGGCTTTAGGGGTTGGGGGGCGTGGGGAGGGAACGTAGAGAATGGATCAGTAGGTGCATCAAACCACCATGGCACACATATACCTATGTAACAAACCCACATGTTCTGCACATGTATCTTTTTTTTTTAAGAAGAAATAAAGATAAAATAAAGAAAAATTTATTTTTGTTTTTTATACTTTCAAATGAGATTCCTGCTAATATTAATAAAACAGAATTAATGATTTTTGGTGAGATATCTGAAAGTATTATTTAATATGATCTTTTGATTAAATCTTTTCCCAAGAATTATAAAAACTATATTTATATAGAATTCACCACATTACCATGCCAAAGATAAATTATACTTTTCCAATATTGAACCATCTTATATTCCTGGAATTTTGAACCAGGCCTGAAAATTCAGTGATTCTGTTATTGTATTTATTTCTCTTTTATTGTTTATATCTACAGACACACTGAATTTTGACTTTCAGTGATTATTTGCCAAAATCTTTGTCAGGCTCTGTATTAGGTTATTCTGTAAATTGGTCAAATTTCCAAAGGCAAAACAAAGGAAGAAAAAAATGCCTCACTTCTAGTTTGAACATAAAACGATTTATTAAAGCATATTAGGTAGCATATTGCATTTTATCAAAAGCAATAGTGAAGTGGCTCAGAAGTAGTTGTAACACCTGATAATTCAGTAAGATTTATATTTGTCAGAAAGCATGCAACTAAGCACAAAAATCTATTGTATTAGTTCATTTTCATACTGCTATAAAGAACTGCCGGAGACTGAGTAATTTATAAAGGAAAGATCATTGACTCACAGTGCAGCATGGCTGGGGAACCCTCAGGAAACTTACAATCACGGCAGAAGGCAAAGGGGAAGCAAGGTACTTTCTTCACAAAGTGGCAGGAAGGAGAAGTGGTTAGTGAAGGGGAAAGAGCCCCTTATTGAACCGTCATATCTCGTGAGAACTCATTCACTATCATGGGAGACTGACTGCCCCCATGATTCAATTACCTTCACCTGATCTTTCCCTTGACCCATGGGGATTATGGGTATTAAAATTCAAGATGAGATTTGTGTTGGCACAGAAAGCCTAACCATATCATTCATGGTGAGTGGTGCCAACTCAGTGGTGTTTCTAGAGATCTGATAGCCTGGAGAATGTAGAAGAAAGGAAGTCAAGGGCAGGAGTGATAGAGATTAAACACCTTGGGTCCTTGATGAATCTGAAGTAAACTTTCCATAGACTGTCTCATTCCTAAATTTTATGACAAAATAAAAGAAAAACATTTTCATCATGTCTAAATATTTTTAAGTTTTAAAAATTTCATCATTGCTTTTATATGCAACTAAAATTAACTGTAATTTTTACAGGCTTCATACTGGCATTCTTTGTTTTTCACCTTTTCTTGTTTGCAGAATTTAAATCAATACATTTATAAGCTGGCAGGATAACCACATTAGCAGGAAAGGCCAAGTGGAAACAATTAGAACTCTTCCTACTTACTAAAATAGCAGTCCAAATGAAATAATCCATCCCCGTGGGAATCACAGAGATTAATGTCATGGAAAAATTTTGAATGATGCAGCTTTGTAGATGCTTACCCATTAATTTCCCTGGTTTGAACTACAACAGTCTGGCATGTATGGAAAAATGACAATACACAATAAAGAAATTAATCGGGTAGTGACTCCAATTATTGCTGCTGTTCCAGATGTGGTCTCTTTTCTTGGAAAATGTACCAAACTCCTGGCACTGGGAATTAGTTATGTGTCTGCAAACTTACTGGAGGGCAATGAAACTCAATGATTCAGTCCAAAATGTTTCACATCCTGTGACACAAAACAGGGTGATGTGTGAGTGGAGAGTAGATTAACAGAAACAAACATAAAATATCCAAAAATTAGTACTCAAATATAACTGGTGAATCTCTGAGTTTTTGAGGCAAGTGTATGGCATTCCACTGTCTTGCTCTTATTTATCTACTTATACCTAAAATACTACCAGCTGTGCCTGATGATGAGGAATAGAATAACTAGCTAGCTGACCACATTAGTTCCCATTAAAACATATAGCAAATATTCTGTATGCTGTTTCTTTTAACAGAATGTGTTATAAATTATTTTTGAAGTTTATGTGGTAAACTTCTTTACCATTTGATACTTTTGGCTGGTAAGATTTAATGGACTTGGGGTATGCTTCAGATTGTGATGCTTTACGAAGCCTTGTAATTTCCCTAAAAGGAATCCCATCAGAAGCTCAAAGTTTCATGAATGAGCCCATATCAATTTCACCAAATAAGTGTACTTCTTTAAAAATTATTCTTTCCTTGCCATTACAGAGCTTTGCTGTGTAGTAAATGATTAGCAATGGGAAACTTGGGAATTGTGCAACTTGAGCAGACATTGTGAATTAAGTATTGTCTGGCCAATTTAGCCATAGATTGAGATTATTCAGTGACTCCTTATCATGAAGTCCAAGTAGCATATGCAGTAATGGGTTCAAGATAAAAACCAGACTATTGCAAACTAGACAGTCACAACCCTCTTATCTATGCTATTATTATGCTCTCTGCCAACCACTATGATAATCCTCAAGGGTGCCCTTATCATTATATAAATGATACTCATAGTTTTTAGCATCTAAGCTTGTTTGAAAATAAGTAACTATAAGATTAACAATATCAGTAATATTGTCTGGCAAAGTATTATAAATTGTTTCAACCAGTGAAAAATATATTCTGCTGCTTCTCCAACTACGTGTGTGTGTGTGTGTGTTTGCCTGTGCATGTATGTATTTAAAGTTACCAAAGAGTAGAAGTGCAGCTCATATATTGAAATAATGTATTTAATGAGACACTTTGAAAAAATTTGTCCATTATCTTCATGAATCAGATTTGCATTTGTTCGAAGGTGTTCACAGTCAAATGAGAAAAATTCAGATCACAGAATATAATTAGGAGCCCCAAAACACAGCTGAGATTGATACCTGGCCATTTCAAATAATTCCTGCCAAGAGTATAGCGAAAAAGATAGAGAGGCAGGTTAGACTGATGGCCATGCTTTACTAAAGAGAGTTAGTGTTACTGCTAAACAGTAGTGACTGGACAGAGAATAGTTTGAACCTGGAGGATTCTGTGGTATACTAACATACTTATTCATAGTTTATAAAATACTAAAATAGCAGTAATTCCAAAAGCTCAGATATGAGTATTTGGAATGTACTCCTGGGTAAAGAACTCTAGCTAAAATGTAAGGATAATAGAAAGTCATAATGATTGGCCATCACATTTTAAACAACTGGAGAATTTAGAATTCCAACATTTACCTTTATTTTTGGCTTCACGTGAAACAAAGAATTTTCTTTCTTTAAAAAAAGTTTACCTAAAAGTAACATAATATTTGTAGAAATTTCCAAAATATAGGAAAATAAATCACTGTAAATAAGACATCCAAAATCTTGTATATTAATTAACCCCTATTACAATATGAATTAATTCTTAGTGATTTTTTTAATTGTACTTTAAGTACTGGGGTACATGTGAAGATCTTGCAGGATTGTTGCATAGGTACACAGATGCCATGGTGGTTTGCTGTCTCCATCCCACCGTCACCTACATCAGGCAATTCTCGCAATGTTATCTCTCCCCAACTTCCCCACCCTCCACTGTCCCTCACTAGCCCCCACCCGCAACAGACCCCAGTGTGTAACGTTCCCCTCCCTGTGCCCATGTGTTCTCATTGTTCAACAGCCGCCTATAAGTGAGAACATGCGGTGTTTGGTTCTCTGTTCCTTTTTTTTTTTTTTTTTTTTGAGATGGAGTTTCGCTCTTGTTACCCAGGCTGGAGTGCAATGGCGCGGTCTCGGCTCACCGCAACCTCCGCCTCCTGGGTTCAAGCAATTCTCCTGCCTCAGCCTCCCGAGTAGCTGAGACTACAGGCATGCGCCACCATGCCCAGCTAATTTTTTAATATTTTTAGTAGAGATGGGGTTTCACCTTGTTGACCAGGATGGTCTCGATGTCTTGATCTCGTGATCCACCCGCCTCGGCCTCCCAAAGTGCTGGGATTATAGGCGTGAGCCACCGTGCCCGGCCGGTTCTTTGTTCTTGTGTCAGTTTGCCGAGAATGATGGTTTTCAGATTCATCCATGTCCCTATCAAGGACATGAACTCACCCTTTTTATGGCTGCATATTATTCCATGGTGTATATGAGCCACATTTTCTTTGTCCAGTCTATCATTGATGGGCATTTGGGTTGGTTCCAGGTCTTTGCTATTGTAAACAGTGCTGCAATAAACATTTGTGTGCATGTGTCTTTATTTTTTAACTTGCTTGCACATACACACTACATCTAAATACATAAGCATATATGTTGATATGCATATTACCCATGAAACTTCATCTAATATTAATTTCATAGGCATGGAAAGGAATACTTGATAGTATATTGCCAAACTTTCTTATGTTAACTGGTCAAGCATATAGAAAAACCCCATCAGTGTTTAGTGTGACTATTATATTACTATTCATCTGGAACTCTACGTTACTTGGAAAATTAAGACTGGCTTTTCTAAACAGCATACTCTGCAAGCTCATCTAGTGGATGCAATATTCGTAAGTGGCCATTCTTAGACATCCTTCATCCAGTTCCCATCCCTACCCTTTGACCCTACCCACTATGGTCTGTCTAGAACATTTTTCACTTTTGGCTTTCTCTTTCCTTGGCCTTTTTAATCTCTGCTATTCTTCCTCCATCCAAGTTACTAGTCTTTTATTTTACTATCATTTCATAGGTTGGTTTACTAAAGGCTATGAGTTTTCAAAGTAAAAGGACAAAAAGAGAAAGAAACTGGTGTTCTGGTGTAACATGCAAGGGGATCGTTTGAAAATCAGATTTTCACATTTCACAGAGGAAAACATGTCAAATTCTACCCTATCGCCTATATGCTACTATAGTCTAACATTAGTTGTATTATAAATGGTCCCAGATTATAAATGGTGCTAGATGCATTAAGTAAAGAATAAAGGTAAAAACTTTAAAATAAGATAAACAACAACAACAACAAAAGCTCTTTATTTTAATGAATATGCATGTGGCTATACTTTTATATAAAAATGCTTTAAACAAAATTGGTATATATACTATGAAATGTGAAAAATAATATATATAAATTAGTCTACTATACATTATATTCTTTTGTGTCACCTTTACTGTTATGGAATTTGTGCTTCAAAAGTGAAGAATTTTGGCAATTTAATTTTGAGCTGAGTTAAATGAATATGTAGGTAATGACTATTAGACTATGAAAGTACACATGAATATAGTTTAAATATTTCATTTACCTATGTGGATATCAATATTTTTTGTATCAGACTAAAAGAAAAAAATAAAGCTCAAGCCTGAATATTATGCATATATTGTTTCTTTTGTAATAATGCATACATTCCACTCAAATTAAACTTTACAGTCTTACAGAAAATATCCTAACAAGTTGTTGATTTAAATATTTAAAATGCAAAAAGCAGTTCTTTATATATCAATAAGCACTCCATGTTTTAAGTTATAAGATTTGGATGTCAATTGATATCAATTGGTCCAAAAAGTACATTTCCTCTACTTTTAAAGCATGACTAAAATGTAAAATTTTTCTTTCATGAATTTTTATAGAATATAAAATCTTTTGTAGAATATATGTAAAATAATATATAAAATACATATTTGTAGAATACATAAAAAATTGAAGAGTTTGGATTTTGCATGAAGTGATTAAATTATATTTTATTTCAACTTTAAAATAAAATGAGGAGGAAGAGAAATGAACTTTAGAAGTCTTCCTGGATTTCTTCATTGACATTTTTCCTTGTGATTGAGTTTTTATATTGATCATCAAACTATATAATTAATATTAATTTATAAAGACTATGTCTAAAAGTTTAATTACTAATTATGGAAGTAAAATGTTTTATTTATTCAAAATATGCCTCATTGTTTCTAGGGAATTTCTAACTGAGACTTTGTGGGAAGAAAAGTTGTTGCTGAGTTTCACTAACGGTTATCTAAGCCTACAAATTTACTTTGAAAATCATAAAGCGGCAAGTCTATTTAGTCAGCCAGAAAACATGACTCAGCTTACTATTGAGCTTTAAAAATAATAAAGATCTCAACATTCAAAATTTATTCACATACAGTATCTTATGAGTGATTAACTTTACCTTCAAAATTGCACTCCAAGAATATATGTATTATACTTCTGTAAGAGGTGTAATTCTTTTTCCAGATGATTAGTGCACAATATAGTGACCAAAATAGTCACATTTCTATAAAATATGTGCTTTTTCATATGTAAATTTGAAAAATATATTTATAAGATCATAACCAGATCTTAACCAGAGTTCTTTAATTTCAGAATGAAGTACCATGTTGAATGGGGAGGGTATATGAATAATCTAAACCACTCCAAAAACTTCCTAATAGATTTTCTGTTCTGGTTTTAATTCTAATTTTGAGACATTTCTTGTCTTAAAATTCCCCAGCTCTCTTTGAGATTGAGCCAAGATAATATAAATTGAGACATTTTATTAAGAAATAATAGGTATGGTGTTTTTGTGCAAGCACATTAGTTTCTATTGAAACATATAGAAAATATTCTTTATGCTATTTTTTAGACAGAATGTATTGTAAATTATTTTTGAAGTTATTTTGCATGACTTAGATACTGTATTACTAACAGAAATAAACTACTGGACTTCATAGTAGACAACCATGGCCTACATATAATAAACAATAAATCCTTTTTGTAATAAACAACTTCCCAAACTTACAAAGGTTACTTTAGATTTAAGTTTCTTTTTTCCTTGAATTTCAGCAGGAAAAATATTTTTTAACAAGAAAATTCTACTCTGTTTTGTGGCTAACTCCTCAAGGCTGGCTAAGAACAGATTCAGTAGAGTGAGAAATCACCTCATGACTCTTGAACTTTCATAAGCTAAATAAAATTGTTTGTGGTGATCCCTTGAAAACTTTATCTGACACTCAATACTAGTTGAAGTAGAAAAATCATGGCTCAAAATTCTATAATGCTGTAAAGAAGAAATTGGGTCATAGTGGCCAGGGTTAGTGAGGGCATGATTGAAAAGCTGAACAGAAACGTGGTTTGACTCCGGTGAGATCTTGCTAAGCTGTTAGGTCAAAGCTGTGCTGACACAGAGTTATACTGAGAACCAAACAGGACTTAGGAATTCTGCTATGGATTTGGCCAAATAATTTTCCTTACACTATTCAGAAAGATTACCTCTAGGTGCATGTAAAGACTGCATAGACATATACTATTTTTAGTAACATGAGTAGATTTGGCAAATTGTATGCTTTTCTAAATTCCTTATTCATTTGGGGAAGTTTCTGAGACACTGTGGAAAGAAATTATGCACACACAGATCCAGATGTGTGAAATGTTACATATATTTAAATAGGTAATTTATAAGATGATAAAACTATGTAGAAGATGCTGGGGCTTACTTTTTATAAGAAAGTCTAAATATATAATCAGGATGCTGATGTGTAAGACCTTTCATTTTACTGTAGAAAGAGCATAACAAGACCATTTTTGTTTGTATTTTTTTTTTCTGTGTATATTTTACTGACATCTTTTTCCACCAAATAGAGTAGGTATTGGGTGAAAAAGCGTTCTTCAATTAAATATATTTTTTCAAATAGACTTTATCGATTATACATACACACATGCACACATACAATTGTGTTTAGGTTTGAAAGTCATAACAATTGTCTACCTTAAGGAAATCAACAATCATCATATTCAACATTTTAATATATTCAACATTTCCATTCCCTCAAAAAGCTTCCTGTGACTTTTGCCAGTCAATTGCTTGTCCTTTAGTTCCAGCCAAGAACAAATATGATTCTGCTATTTTTACCTTTTACAGTTATATTCTTGATCTATTAATATTTCAAGTTACTTTTTGCATATTTGTAGGAAGCATTGAGGATTATTTTAAAATTTGATACAGAATAATTTTTGAAAGATCATACTTTCTCTACTAACTTTGCTATTCTTATCAAAAATTAAATTTTATGTATGTGTACCTATATCTGTATTCTATTTAGTTTCATTGACCCATATGACTATCTTCAGGCTGATTCCATACTGTTTGCATTACTGTGGCTTTTCCGTTAAACTTGAAATCCTGTAATTCTAGTATTCCAGCCTTATACTACATTTTCCAAAGGCAAATAAGTTTTCAAAAATGGACTATACAAAATTATATTAGTTTGTTAATGGAAGACTTCATAGAACTTTGAATATGGTAATGTAATGATTAAAACTCCAAGAGGAAATATTCATTTAAAAAATTCATATACCCCAACCCCTCTGAATATACAGCAAATATATTTCTACACACACACTTCATAAGGCATATTTTGATGGGTAGGTACATATATAGAAAGACAGAACAAACAACACATTTGAATCTAGCAATTGATATAATTTTCCTATAAGATCAAGAACACATTAACTCAAAGTAAATGGAACACAATGGAAATTGGTGGAGTTACATCAATTCTATATGTATTATATGCAAATTTAATTACTATTCTTTGGCAAAAAGGACAGAGAAAATAAAGTTTGAAGGAATGAAATAAAAATGTAAACATAGCAGTAGATTCCCTCATTTAGTGAGTCTCCCAAGTAAATAAGAGCTAAGAGACATCTGTTTCTACATGAAGAATTAATCTGTGTTGAACTTGCTGTTTGACACAATATAATAGTGAAATTTATGGATGACTGAAGGGATTAATTATAGATAATTTGAAGTATACGTGAATGTGCTTCCATATATTCACTTTAACATTTACAGTTGTGTAAAATGCAACTCTTCTGTAATACCTGGCTACTCTCCTTATTAAATGGGGGCCTTGTACTCTGAAAGATTTGGTGACAAAGACAAGGTGGACAAGGGGGAAAATTGGACAGGGGTAAAAACTGTCTCCTAATAAAAGAAAAGAAGCAAAGTGCCACTAAAGGCTCTGTCTTGGTTTAAAATATTTTCAGTAATTGAGAGCAAGCTAACACAAACTCACTGACATAATTAATCAATGTTTTCTTCAAGAAATATTAAAGTTTTACATTTTACATTTAGATCTATTATGAATTTTAAGCAAATTTTGTATATACTGTGAGGTATGGTGAAGTTTATGTCTTTCAGTACGCATGCCCACTAGTTGAAATGAGTATCTTTTCTCCATTGAATTACCTTTGCACTTTCCTCCAAAATCCATTTACCATGCACATGTAGGCCTGAATTTAAGTTCTCCATTTTGTTTCCTTGACCTATGTGAATATTTTTTTCACCATTACCATACTACCTTATTAAAGTTTTAAAAAACATCTTGAATCATGCAGTATGAGACTTCCAACTTTGTTTTTCTTTTCCAGAATTGCCTTAGCTATTCTAAATTCTTTATATTTCCTTTTACATTTTAAAATCAGTTTGTAAATTTCGGCAAGCATTTCCTTTAATAGTTCAGTTTTGATCACTTTGGGGAGAATTGAAATCTACCCAATAATGAGTTTTCCAACCTATGAACACACTATATCTATCACATTATTAGGTCTTGTTTAAAAAGGCACATCAATGTTTTGTAGTTTTCAGTATTAAGAACATGCACATACTTTCCTAGAATTGTATATAAGTATTCATGTTTTCGGTGCTTTGTAAAAAATTTCAATTTCAAATTTCTAGTGGTAATCTATAAGTACTATGGATATTGTAATAACTACCTTATATCCTGAAATTTTGCTAAACTAACTTATTAGAAATACCTTTTATAGATTATGTGAAATATTTCTTTATAGACAATTAAAGACATTTTCTGCATAAAAAGACAGTTGTATTTCTTTCTTTCCAATCTATAAACACTGTATTTCTATTTCTTATATTATTGCACTGGCTAAAACATCTAGTATTATGCTGAATGGAAATGATGAGTATTGATACCACTATATTGTTTCCAATTATGGGAAGTGGGTATAATGTATTTCACCATAAACTATGTTAATGTGTTAGCTGTGCTTTTTTCCTTTTTTTTTTTTGAGACAGAGTCTCACTCTGTCTGCCAGGCTGGAGTGCAATGGTTCAATCTCAGCTCACTGCAACCTCTGCCTCCCGAGTTCAAGCCATTTTCCTGCCTCGGCCTCCTGAGTAACTGAAATTACATGTGCATGCCACAACACTCAGCTAATTTTTTGTATTTTTAGTAGAGATAGGGTTTCACCATGTTGGCTAGGCTGGTCTTGAACTCATTATTTCAAGTGATCCAGCCTCCTGGGCCTCCCAAAATGCTGGGATGATAGGCAAGAGCCACCACACTCAGCCAGCTATGTATTTTTATTTTTATATTTTTTCAGGTTGAGAATAAGCTTTTAGATTGGCTTTAGAAAAACAATCTATAAAACAAATTGATAAATAGAACATTAACAAAATTTAAAACTTCTCCTTTGAGAGAGAAAATGAAACTATCACAGACTAGGCAAAAATGCAAATATATATATTTATACATATTTATATATTATATATTTACCTATTTAATATATAATATATATTTATATATAATATATATTTAAAATATATTTATAAATATAAAGTATATATATTAAAAATATATAAATACATATATTTATATATTATATATATTATATATTTATATATTTATATATTATATATTTATAAAAATATATAATATATATAATATATTTATATTTATATTATATATTATATATGTTATAACATACTTATATTTGTATAAAGGATATATTTAACATAATTATATATATAAAGGATATATATACATTATATATGTCCTTTTTATATATATCCTTATATATATGTTATATATATCCTTTACATATATACTTACATATATGTAGGTGTATATATATCCTTTATATATATATTTATACATATATGTTATATATATCCTTTATATATATACTTATATATGTTATATATATCCTTTATATATATATAAAGTATATATATATTCATATATAAACTATATATAAAGGATATATATACTTTATATACATATAATGTGTGTATATATTATATATATAGTGTATATATCCTTTATATATATATTTATTTATATATATAAATATCTAAATATATACATTTATATATAAAGGATATATATAAAGGATATATATAACATACTATATATACACATATATATATAAAGGATATATATAACACATATACAGTATGTTATATATATATACTTTATATATATATATACTTTATATATATATAAGTATGTTAAAGGATTGCTATCCAAAATATATAAAAAGCTCTTCCAACTCAATAACAAGTAAACAAAAATCTAGTAAAATTTAGACAAAATCTAAATAGATGAAGATAATATAAACAGATGGAGGACAGTCAAAAACATGATTACAGGCTAAATAACTTGTTAACAGAGAAATGCAGATAAAACCACATTAATATGCTACTAAATACCCAATAGAATGAAATGATTAGCATTAAAAATGATAGTACCAAATGAAAGGTGAAGCTGTAGAATAACTACAAATCTTATGTAGTGCTAATAGGAGTTTAAAATAATGCAACACTTCACAAAACTGTTTGCAGTTTCTAATATAGTTATGCATATATTTATATATTGTATGACACTGCCACCCTTATGCATTATGCAAGAGAAACAAAAGCATATGATGATACATATCTTATGTGTGAATGTGGACAGCAGTTTTATTCATAATCACCACAAGATGGAAAAATATGAAATGTCTATCAGCAAGTTAGTAGATGAGCTAATTGTATATTATACATGCAATGGCATATTATTTGCCATTTGAAAAATCAATGACATGGAATAATCTCAAGAGCATTGTGCTGAGTGATTCCATTTATATGTTATTCTTGAAATAACAAAATTATAAGGGACAGAAACAAATCAATATTTGCTTAGAGCTGAGAATGAGGGAGAAGGGTTCACTAAAAAGTAGCAAGAAAGAACTGTTCTATATGTTTATTGTGGTGTTAGCTGCACAATTACATGTGTTTCTCAAAATTCATACATCTGGCCAAAAGGTGTATTTTATGATATGTACATTTTACCTCAATAAACTAAAAAAGAAAACTAAATAAACTAAAAAACTCAATAAAAGAAAAAAGAAAAGAAGTGGTTCAAATTGCAAAGTCCAGTAGGCAACGTCAGTCTTTTTTTAACACTGTTTTGGGTGGTGTATATATGCCATGCTTTGTGATAAATTCTAGGAAAACAGTAGTGAATCAGATAAAAATGCTTGTTACTATGGAACTTGCATTCTAATGAGGAATAAACTAGTGATAAACACATAAATCACTTAAATATATGGCATCCTCCATGACAATAAATGTTATAAAAGTAAAGAAGAAAAGGGGATAAAGAAGATGTCAATTAAGCAGATATGTGTGAGAGAATCAAGTGGTCATCTGGAATAAAAAAGGTACAGGTAGAGAAAATAGTGTATGCAAAGGCCTTGAGTCCTGGCAGGTTATAATAATAGCATAGAGGTGATTGTGATTGGAATATAGTGAGATAATTTTTAATGCATTTATACATATTCCCATACTTTGTCAAAAATAGCTATTGTGAATATGACATATATGTTAAATGGTGAGTTAGATGGTGATGATGATGATTGATAGATACAAATAGATAGATACATGATTGTTGATAGATAGATAGATAGAACATGTATCTTCTCAAGACCCTCAGTTCTCAAATTTTAGATCTCACTAACATATCCTTAAAACCATGAAAATAGCAATATAGAATTTTGATTTCCTTTTCCTATGCTACAAATGCAGGGTTTGTGGTTGTTGTTGTTGCTGCTGTTGTTGTTTTTACCAAATGCTTTCCAAAAACAGAATCATAGGGTATATCCTTTCCTCCTTATTTCATTTTTCATTGAATAAACATCACCTTCTGATACAACTCTGTTATTTATAAATATAATATGAACTCTCATACTAACTAATGTAAATCAGTGAATTCTTTTAAATGACTGGATAGTATTTCATGGAACAAATGAATCACCATTAACTCAACAAGTTCTCTGTAGATGGGTATTCCATCCAGCATGTGCAAATTTGTATGTGTGTTTGAGTGTGTTTGCTTCTGCTAAAAATGCTGCAAGAATACTTTTGTCCATTATTCTTTATTTACTGAAATTATATTTCTATGGGTAGATTTCAGGAATGACCACGTAGAAATGCATATGTGTTCTACATTTCAATACACATCCCCACTCTCTAATTCATATCTTCATTATGTAATGCCACATTTTAACAATTGCCAGTCTAATGTGTATACAGCAATATCTCATTACTTTAACTTGGATTTACTTGGCTGTTAATATTTTTGGAAATATTTGCAATTATTTGGACATTCTCTTTTCAGAATCTTATCAGTTGCCATTTTTTTTTCTTAGGATATTTGTACCTTCCTGTCAATTCCTGAGAGCTCCTTAGATATTTTAAATGCCTGGATCTCAAGCCCCATCCCCCCATGACTATATGGTTTGCTTATAGATTTTGTTTATATTTTCTAAATAAATATATATGCTTATATAATTTATAAACTTTTAAATTATATAATTTATAATTTAATTTATATACTTTTAATATAGATGTAAAATTTATGTAGTTGAATGCACCTTTTTCTTGGAGGCCATCTGTATTTTCAGAAGTTCATCTAGTTTCTAAACATTTTCTAGCAAAATTTGCTTTACTGTTTAGTTTTATTTTTCATATTTAAGTACCTTTACTCATCTCTAATTAATTGATTCACATTCTTTGAGGTAAGTTTCCAATGTTTTACTAGTATAAATTAATTCTATATTTTAAATATACAATTATATTTAATATTTCTAATATATACTTATATTTAATGAAAAAATTCATACTATTTCATTTTGCTATAAATTTATCTTTATTTACTTTGAAGATTTGTCCTTTCTTAATATAAAGCTTTATGATTTTTGAAAAAACATATCTGGGACAAGTAATTTAATATAAGTAGGATTATTTAAGAAGGAATCCAGGAAGTCAAAGGATAAAATGGGAACAGTGACACATAGGAAGTATAAAAAGCCAAACAAGCTGTATTAATGAATCACTTACATCTATGGGCACCTAGGACTAGGTCCTCCTGGCATGGGTTGAATTGTGTTTATCTTGTTTTAGATTTATGTCCCCTGAAAGTGGAGAGGCCACAGTATTTTCCCAAAAAAGCCAAACTGCTAAGGAAGTCTTTCCAGTTGAGAAGATGAGAGAGAGACACTTAAGGTGGAAAACTGTGCATATGACTGCTGGTGAACTCAGATGACTGCAGGAGAACTCAGGAAAAAAAAAAAAGACAAATGGCATCTGCAGAACTTTCTATGCCACTTTTTACAGTATATAACTAGATTGCTCTTCGAATATTTTCTGAATACTCTTGCCCCTAACTAGTTGAGTTTAAAGTGTTTTTCACAACCTTTCAGTAAACACAGTATTTTAAAATAAAGAAAGGAAAAGATGCGTAGTAAGCCTATATAAATCCCATTAAAGATGCCCAGTGAGCTAAACGGTATGAATTCTAACTGCTAAAAGACTATTAGGACAAATGTTATGCCGGCGTCTCAGGTTAACTTGGTTACTACAAGGAATCTAAGAAAAGCAAGAATGATGCAGATCTTTACTTGCATCTATATTCTCATACTATTCAGTATCTCTTGAGCTCAGACTCTATATTCCTCTTTTCCTGCTTTTTCAAACTATTAAACTGTGCTGTCCTGAAATTAAAGAATATTATCTACAATTTCCTAATATCCTTAGTCTTTTCTCTGAAGGAGTGCTTCCTCTTTTTGCTTTAGCTGTAAACTGAACATTCAGTATGGAAACTATTTTCAACCCTTCAAAGTAGAAGTTATTTGTTTTTCTTCATGCCCAGGCATATATTTCATATAGTTTGCATCCATTCATGCTATTTATAATATCTCCCCTTTTAAACTATTTTCCCTTTCCAAAATGTTTCCTTCCAATTTGCCTTAAGGTATAGATATCTTGGATTTGGGATAGATACCAGATGCCTTACATGACCTTCTTAATCTCTTTTACCCTATGCAGGACTTTTGGGTTAGATGTTTAACACGCTCAGTGAATAGTCTTGGGAATAAAGTGGCTTGTTCTCACTGACTCACACTGTGGTTGGGGTTCCTTGACACACTAATCTGTTACACTATCCCACAAACAACTGTTAAAAACAGTTTGTTTCTCCTTAGTCCCATTTATGTCAGATATTTCATTTGTTTACTATTCCACCAGAGAAAGGAGTAGCTAGCTGTGAGTCTCTTCAATTCTATGAAGGCCATATTCTACTTATTTTTTTTACTTTAGTTTTAGGTTCAGAGGTACATATGCAGGTTTGTTATATAGGTGAATGGCATATCACAGGTGTTTGATGTACAGATTAATTTGTCACCTTGGCAATAAGCACAGTATCTGATAGGTAGTTTTTCAATTGTCTCGATCCTCCCAACTGCCACCCTTAAGTAGACCCCGTGTGTGTTGTTTATTTCTTTGCGTCCATGTGTACTCAATGTTTAGTTCCCACTTACCAAGTGAGAAAAAGCAGTATTTTGTTTTCTGATCCTACCTTAGTTCGCTTAGGGTTACAGTCTCCAAGTCCATCCATGTTGCTGCAAATAACACAATCTCAGTATTTTTTTATGACAACATAGTATTTTATGATATATATGCATCACATTTTATTTATCCAGTCTACCACCGAAGGACATTTAGGTTGATCCCATGTCTCTGCTACTGTGAATAGTGCTGCGATGAATATATGCATGCATCTTTATGGTAGAATGATTTATATACTTTTGGGTATATACCAAAAAATGGCATTGCTGGATTAAATAGTACTTCTGGTTTTGGTTCTTTAAGAAATCCTTTCCTCTATCAATTTTTAAAAATCCAGAATTTCTTTCATGTTTTATATATTTATCAAATCTTCTATATTTACCCTGATTGTGTTTTATAATCTTCCATTTTAGGCATTTTTCTGCCATCTTCATCAACTCAAATTGCTTCTCAACTTTTAAAGAGTTTCATAATGACAATCAAGTAGCTTGAATTGTTGTAGAAAAATAGCATAACCAAGGCTAACCATAGATCTCAATTGTGAATTTAACATTACATTAATTATTCCATTTCTAACACCCCTCTAGCTAATGATGTGGATGTTACTAACTTTAGTTATAATTTATCTCCTCACTTTCTGTAATCTTGTCAGGCTATTTCTCAGGTCTGACACATTTTATTTCTTTTTATTCCGTGATTCTCTTGATTCTTGGCTATTTCTTTATGCTCCACTAAATTTTTTTCTTCTCAGTTCTCTTTGTTGGCTCTAACTCCATTTAGCCTCCAAATAACACCTGTTTATGGGATGACTCCTGGTTCCTCTTCTCAATCTATAGATTTTCTCTGTATTTTTCTCTTTCACTAACACAGGTATATATGCTATTCATACCAATGATTTCTAAATATAAATTTTTTCTGATCTCTTAACTAAGGTATAGTTATCCATTCAACAATCTCATTGAAAACTTGATTTGGACATCTTATAACTTTCCAAATTTAAAATGTCTAAATAAAAAACCTTCATATCTAACCTTCAAACAGATTCCTCCTTCACTCTCCTCCATCTGTGGAAATGATTGATGCCATGCTCTTGTATTCAGAGCAAAATTCTAGGAGTCAGTCTCAAGTCTGATTTTCTATCCACTCACCTTATTAATCTATTGAAAAAAACTGAGACTCTAACTTTAAAGTGTATCTTGAATCCATTTAGTTTCTCAGTATCTTCTTTGTTACTGCCCTAAATCAACCCACCATGATCTTACACCTAGACCATTGCAACAATTTTCTAAATAATCTCACTACTTCTCTGCTGCCCCTTTGTATCTACTTTCCATATAACAGCAAGGCTTTTGAAGTATGAAATAGAACATATCCTCTATCTGCTTATTAGATTTCTGTTAAAAATCAATCGAGGTAGATCCCGCGCCTGGCCAGCCCCACCTGGCCTTCCCTCTGGCCCACCTGACCTCCATGCGTCTCTCTTCCTCCCCACCTCGTGGCTGGTAGCAGCCCTCCAGCTTTGGCTCAGCGGACTGGCTCTCCCAGAGCAGCTGCCCAGGGCCGACCCACACCCCTAGGCCTGCCGACACCTCCCTGGGGAACCTCCCTGGTCAGGGCCAGGCATTCAGCACCCGGAATTCCCTGCAAGCCGTCAGCATCAAGGAGGATAGGTCCTCAAATCTGCCTGCGCCGGAGAGGGCCATGGCTGGCTTGAGTAAAAAACCAAAGCCCTGCGGCCCTTCCCCGCCTCCCCACTTGTGTCCGCACAGCCTTCACCACAGAGCAGGTCAGCGCCCTGGAGGGCGTCTTCTGGCACCACCAGTACCTGGGCCGTCTGGAGCGCAAATGCAGCTCTCAGAGGTCCAGATAAAAACCTGGTTTCAAAATCGCTGGATAAAACACAAACCAGATGCAGAGCTCCCAGCGAAACAGCCCCTTTTCCGGGTCTCTCCTCGCGCCCCCGGCTTTCCACTCACCGTCTCCTGGCCTTGCCAATGACCTGCAGCTGCTGTGCCCTTGGTCTGCCCTGCCAGGGTCCGAGGCTCTGATGCTGCCGCCTGGCTCCTTCTGGGGTCTCTGCCAAGTGGAACAAGAGGCCCTGGCCTCTGAGTGGGCTTCCTGCTGCGGGCAGCCTCTGGTGTACCACCCCGCAAGCCCAAGAAGCGGTGTGCAAACGCGGGAACTAGCCCTGTCCACCGGGCTCTGGGGCCTGTGTGCTCTGCGGGGGACACGGATACATTTTGAGGGAGCACCTCTGAGTCCGTGCTTTCCACCGACGCCGTCTGTGGAGATCGCACCTGGCGTTTACCAGAAGGACTCAGCTGTTCTGTTTACATCGTGGCGGCACCTGTCACCCTGACCCACACAAAGGTTGTGGAGATATCTGGAGAAAGTATTTATTAAAGCCACCTCTTCACTGAAAGTTACCAAAAGGATCCGTTTAGGAAGTAAATGAAAGGTCAGTGAACAGAGTCAAACTCAAAAGTGGGCTTGTCGTGGGTAGGTCTTTCAGCATATGATAAAAGGATAATTTGTTTTTTAAAAAGTGTTGGAAAAACTGGTTTTCTAGTTGGAAAAAGTAAAGGTTGTAAGCTTTGTGTGTAAGAAAGAAAACCATGAAGGATGGGAAGGGAAGAAAAAAATCAATCGAAATACAAAATACTTTGACTTACTGGGCTCCACAACAGTCTGTTTAGCACTTCCTATTGTTCATTTTGTTTATAATGTTTTGTTCTCCTTAAAGTTCCTCAAAAATGCAAACGTATTTCTGCCTCTCTTTGCCTCTTACTCTAAGACCCGCAAAAGCCAGATACTGCTTATCATTTAGATGTTACCTACTTGTAGAGTCCTTGCCTAATGACTCAATCTAAAATAGAATCTGTTTTATTTTTGTACATTTCTCCAATACAGTTTTTCAAATGATCTCTTACTACATTGCTCTTTGATAGTCTGTAACAAATTCACTTAATAATCAATGATTTGTATATATAAGAAAAAAAAATTTCATTCTGCAATGAGAATCATCTTACGCAAAATAATTATTGTCAATACAAAATTCTAAAGTTTCCTTCTCTAATTTTTTCATCTTTATATTCAAAAACTAATCTTGGAGGATTTGTTTGTGTTAAACTATGTGTTTGAGTTGAATTGATTAGTACATTAGCAGCTGTCCTGGGTAAGTGACAAAAAGGATTTGTGTATTAAAGCATGGTTCATATGTTTTAAGTATGCTTGATTGGCCAGCTGTTTATTAAAATATGTAGGATAGTATTTCCACACCAAGGCAGAAAGTACATCTAGCATTTATGGATGAAGATCAGAATATAGAACTAGAAATAAGACCCAAGGCAGCTAATTTCTTAGGACCTCTTCAGGGTAGCATGGCCTTCTTTCTTTTTTTTTTTTTTTTTTTTTTGAGACGGAGTTTCGCTCTTGTTACCCAGGCTGGAGTGCAATGGCGCGATCTCGGCTCACCGCAACCTTCGCCTCCTGGGTTTATCTGCTTTTCACTATAAACTTGTGTGTCACTTATATCTTCTTCTCTTTCATTCTTTATGTACATGTGACTTAATATGTTTACTCCACACCATACTGATCTTCAGTTCTAGCCATTAACACAGACCAATTTCAAATTTCTGTAGGAGATTATCCGTTGTTTTAGCCTTGACCGAGTTTTTAACCTTGATCTGTTTGCATTGTCCCAAGAGCATACATGGCTCTGAAGCCTAAGTCATTTGGAAGAGTGGTTCTCAAAGAATAGTTAGTACAGGCATGAAGCCAGTAGTAAGAGATTTTTAATATATTTGGTGGTAGGAATATTAGGTGGTTTTAATTTTATTTTTATTACAAATTTAAACATATCAAATGTGTATTATATAAAATAAGTAGTTGAAATAATTTCACTTTCAAATCTACACTTCCTGCATTTAAATTTAAATGTATAGATCCAGTTAATTTTGTAAAATTATTTATAATTAATAAACAAGGTTTATGAATAAATAAACAACCTTTATTGCTACTATTTATATGATAAATTTTTGTTTTCAAAATGCTTTTTAAATTAGGGTTAAGGCTTTTAACTCTATTTAAATGTTATTCACTCTCTAAAAGTATAAGGCTATAGGTTATATTACTATAACACAGAGATTCAACCATACAGTGATTCAAAAAATATAGATGTTAAATGTCTCTCACATTGTTATCTATGGGTAGGTAAGTGTTCCAGAGTGGGAATGCAGCTCTTCTACATGAAATTATTAGCCTTCAGTTCTTTTTATATAAATGAACATGAATGAACACATAGAAGGGATGTAGAGTAAGTTCAAACATTGGATGCCAATGTCAATGAAAATCAAAGAAAATTATATAAAGAGAACCAGTCCATTCCTTTCAATTAACTTAATACCCTTATTTCTAATCCTACAAAGAGAATTCATTCTTAAAAATCCATATTCACATAAAAGATTTATTTAATTTGAAGATGTTTATTCCCTCAGTGTACAACTCAGTTACTCCTTCTCATCTTCAAAGTTGTGCTATCACTATTTCAATGCGATAATTTCATTTATTTGTTTAACTGTTTATTTTTAATTATCCTTCACTAAAATTATAAAGTTTCATCAAACAGGCTATTCTGAATTTTCTATAAACAACTATCATGTGTTTCTAGAATTGTCTCTGGCACATATTTCTTATAGTTGAATCTTTTTACTCTGATTTTAATTGCTTTAATAATGAATGTTTTCTTCAGCTTCCATTCTTGCATATTTCTGTGTTTCCCTTAAAATAGAAATCCCATAAAATAATTCAATTATCCAGCTAAAGGAGAAGACAATTGTCATATCTTTTTCCCTAAATATTATACAACTATAGTTATATCTGAAGGTTACATTAATGTTTTTAATTGGCATGACATATACACAAGGGATAAATAAGGAGAAACTAAATATTCAAGACAGAATTAAGAAAATTAATGGAATATGATCCAAGAAAAGATAGGAGGCAAGACTTAGAAACACAGGTATTAGAATTTGCCTCAGACATAGGACACCTCTTTCTCTATGACAGTTATAAGACTAGGGAATAGGCAAAGTTAAGGCAGGGATTTAATGAAGAAGCAAAAAAAGGAAGTTGCATTTTAACATTTTATTTTATTGCTATTAAACTCTTAATGAATATATATTTTACATTTCTCTGTTGACAATAAGTTCAAATGATAACAATAGCAAAACCACTATAGAAACTTGAATAATAAAAACAAGAATACTGATAATTGCTAATATGTGTTGAGTATATGTGTGAGACAGTCTTCTATGGACTTGAATTGAGTTAGATTATGATATCCTCATAATGGCAGTATAACCTAGTTATTACATTTCTTTTATATCTACGTGCTTAACTGTAGAACACAAAGAGTCTCTAATCCTTGTTTAAAATAGTTAATTTACATTTAAATGAATTATAATTGGTGGTGATAGTCACTTTACAATGATGTGAATTTGGAATTACTATTTTTCTGCACTGCTTAATTAATCCATAGATTCCTCTTTTTCGTTGCTTTCCATGACAAACTGGCCCATTTTTACTATACCTTTAGTACATAATTTAATAAAAATGAGAAAGTGGTTTTTCTAGTCCCTATTTCTCTGTTATGAGCATATCAATATTATGCTTTATGCTTTTTACCGTAATTATTGTCATTTTATTTTCAGGCTTCTCTATATAATTAGATGTTATTAGCATGCTTATAGATTAGAATTTCACAATAGAACTTTCTGTAACTGTTGCTAATAATTCACAACCTTGGGTAATTTTTCCCTCCCACTATTGACACTTTCAGTTGTTTCTGATCTAGTATGAGTTTGGAAAAATGCCGGGGAAAAGTGGAACACTCTATTTTCTATTCCATATATAGCCTTTAGATGCCTTTGAAAAAAATCAATAAAATTACTATAAAGATTCAAAGATAATTTACAGAAAATATAATGCTATCCTTTACGTTAAAAAATACTTTTAAAAGCCATTACTCCTGCTAAATATGCTGAAGTGCTAGTTTCTGAAGACGAAGCAGTAATCTTATTCACTAGGTACAGTTCTTCGTTTTAATCATCATTTCTAAACTTTCATCGTATTCAAGCCATCACCTCTGGTTCTAATGGCTCATTGATTTTGGAAGTCATAGTCATTTCTTCTTTTACATTTCTGTCAAGACAGTTGTGTAGGATAATAAAAATTAGAGTGCCTTAAAAGGAGTATCTTACTTTGTGTATATAACTTATTTTCTTAGAAGACTTTGAGTCTGATATTGAACCATGGGTAGTAAAACTAGGAATGTAAATCCACATGAACTTGTATTGTTGAGCCATATTTTAAGAAACAGAATTTTTAAATTAAGTTTTCTGAATTGCAAATGAATTCAATCTCATTAAATGTTGTTTTTTTAAGATACCTCTTGTTTTACTAGGGCAGATTGTTACCCCCTTTATATTGTACAATACTTAATAATTAACTTTTCATTCACACTGTAAATGTAGCACTGGAATATATATTATTTAATATTTATTACTTTTTAATTATTTACTTGTTGCCTACACTTCAAATTATACAATTTAAGATTTAGAAATATGCATGCCAAAATTTCCTGAGATAAATGTCACTTTTAATGCCTCTACGATGAGACAACATTAGAAATGACTAGGGAAGCCCAGGCACGATGACTTATGCCTGTAATTCCAGCATTTAGGGAGGCCAAAGGCGGGTGGATCACCTGCCTGGCCAACATGGTGAGACCTTGTCTCTATTAAAAATACAAAAATCAGCTGGGCATGGTGGTGGGCACCTGTAATCCCAGCTACTCAGGAGGCTGAGGCAGGAGAATTGCTTGAACCCAAGAGGCAGAGGTTTCAGTGAGCCAGATGGCACCACTGCACTCCAGCCTGGGCCACAGAGCAAGACTCCATCTCAAAAAAAAGAAAAAGAAAAAGAAGAAATGACTGAGGAATGGTGGTAATACAACAGATATAATATGTATTCACCTACGTCACCTAGAATTATCACTGATAATCTTTTATTATATTATGAAATATTTGTTTTATACAGATGTCTACTCTTAAGATAAAATTGGATCACTGGCAGAAAATGTTTCAGTCCACATTTCTCCCATATCCTACATTAAAGTGCCTCAAAGTAGATTAGTAATACCTACTCATGTATTTACATAATAGCTTTTCCTTTTCCTTTTTGTTACCCCAACTGATTACATGAGAGCACTACTTCTATTCCATTATTCTCTTGATAACAACCAGCTGCCCGTTATGTAAAATTCATGTAATTTGCTGGTTTAAAGAACATTGTCCAAACCATTGGCTTTGGTTTTCATCTTAAAATATCAAAGGAGACAAGGCCTCTGATGAGATTCTATCAGGGATTTCTTCCATTTCTTTAAAATTAGTATTTAACGGAAGAAATTTAGATGACAGGTAAAATCCTTAAAAAGCTTCATCACATGTAAATTCTGATAGCTTATCTCTATAAATCATTGCATGACTCTCCTGATACTAGGGACAATAGATGTTCATGAAATCACCTAAGATTCTGCTGGTCAAAATTTTTATTTTCCTGACATTATTCCAGAGCACTCCTGTGGCCATTTCTCAGTATAGTTTAGTGGGAAAAATAAGGATGGTGTATATCACCCCGGAGATACAATTAATGCACATTGACATTTTCTAATACTGTGATTAGTCATCATAGGTATCACACCGTTAATGCAATATATGTTTGTTGAGGGTCTATTTTGTATAGGAGACTATTTTTCTCTCTATAGGAGATGAAAAAAGGGTAGGTGCTTATAATTTATTCAAATAACTTAGGAAAAAGTGAGAAAATTAAGATATAGAGATAAATATTTATACCATCATCCTGATAGTGCTTTGGTAATAAGAGAGAAAGATATGGCTAAGGGAGTATGATGGAAGTTATTTTGTTAGACAAATGTGTGAAGATGTCATGAAAGTGAAATCTAAATTGTGTATCAGAGTCTATAAAATACTGAAGATATAGAACAACAAGCAGAACATTTGCATTAAAATTCAATAATGAAAACGTTAGAGGTGTACTTTAAAATTTGTTGTTGTCTAACTTGAAATATAGAGAATATTAGAAGGAAAAGGTGAGGCTAGAGCCAAGAGGGCCTAGAGTGCTAGGTCAAGCATTTACCATGGGCAAGTGGTAGTTACTGAAGAGGTACTGAAAAGAGTAATGGCATAATTCCATCTATGATTAGATTGTATCTATAATACAATAAAATATTCAGAGCAGGGTAAGGGTATGGTAAATTAAAGAAGATTAGAACTAGAGTGTGGAGGACCAGGTTGTAAGTTAACAAAAGAACAAGGGGTAGACAAAAATCTGATAGTAAGTTTAGATATAACTTAAAAATATTGTAATCTTTTAAATATTACATGATATCATAACCAATTATAAAAAATAAAAAATGTAAAAGTTAACATCAGTTATGTATTACTTTACTAATTTTTAAGGTACCTTTGATTACATATTAACATAAAAATTTTCTATATATCCTTACATTGTGTACATGAAGACAACAGAGCAGAGCTGAATATAGATATAATGATCATTGGTCAATGGCTCATATTCGTCTCAGAACAAAATGCCAAATACTCTACTACTCTTTCTGTGAGGTGTGTTGCTGTGTACTTACCATTTCTGTAACACAATCAAAGCAACACTTTTGTTCAGAGATGTCTTATCTCCTAATGCCTCATATCCACACACTTTCTGTCATTTTCAAGCCACCAGAACTGATTGTATTTGGTTTCCAATTGTGCTGTGATACCTTCATTAATGTGTGCAGTTATTGTTTGTTTATTAAAATTAAATTTTATTTGTCATGCATGCACATGCGTGTGTGTGTGTGTGTGTGTGTGTGTGTGTGTGTGTGTTTACCATACTTTGTTCCAGGAAAAATGTAAAGTAACTTATAATGTGTTATGTAATATACTGAAAAAATAAAAGAAACTGTAAGAAAACTAAGGTTACAAATCAAGAAAGAAAAATACTAAAAGCAAAAAGTATGCATTTCATAAAAATGTATATACTTACTTGATGTATCCAAAAATTTTCTCATACACTTTTCATTAGCCATTAAAGAGAAAACTTGATCAGTTATAAGATACACAGAAAATAACTAATGAATGCCATAGAAACAAACTATTTCTGATCTTAAGTACAGACAGAGCAGTCTCCTAAGAGATCTAATAAAGAAGACTCTAGCTTTTTTGTATCATTTTCATATTTTGTTGACAATACATTCATTGAATTTTGTTGTAATGACATGTACCTTCAAAGATAATAAAATACGGGCCAGGCGCAGTGGCTTACGCCTGTAATCCCAGCACTTTGGGAGGCCAAGGAGGGCAGATAACGAGGTTAAGAGATTGAGACCATCCTGGCCAACATGGTGAAACCCCATCTCTACTAAAAATACAAAATCTAGCTAGGCGTGGTGTACCTGTAGTCTCAGCTACTTGGGAGGCTGAGGCAGGAGAATAGCTTGAACCAAGGAGGGAGAGGTTGCAGTGAGCCGAGATGGTGCCATTGTACTCCATCCTGGGTGACAGAGGGATACTCCATCTCAAAAAAAAAAAAAAAAAGGTAAGAAAATATTGTTGAAGTATAATCAATGAAAAGTGCTAACTACTGAGTGAGGAGAAAAAGAGGATTTGGGAGTGTTGTGATTTTTACATTTTCCATTTATCAAGTCTCAAATTCCTTAAGTTAATATTTTGTGTCCTTTAAACCAGTGCCTACATAATTAATTTTTTCTAAAACTTCCTTAAATTCATAAAATGTTATTTCCTTTGGACATAATTTCATATTCAGAAAAACTGTGTTATTATTGGTTTCTCTTGAAGCACACCAAAGCATTAATTAAACACCCATAATGTATGTGGTACTGTGCTTAGTGCTGGTAATATTATGATGAGCAAAAATAGATGAGTCCAGATATTCAATGATATTATAATGTTGAAAAAATACTTTAAAAATTTTTTAATAAACTGCAAACAAGGTATATGCTTTGAAAAAAAAAATGTATTATTATGCTTCTGTAAGGACTATCAACCAAAGAGCATGACTTAGACTTAAAATGTGCGAAAGAATTCCCTAGGAAGAGCTTATTGTAATGCTGTCTGAAAGACTGAGAGATGGTAACTTATATTAAGGAAAACTTTTTCAAAGGAAATAGCTTTTGTAATGTTCTTCAAGTATAAATAAGCATGTGCATTTGGCCAGGCGCTGTGGCTCACACCTAAAATCCCAGCACTTTCGGATGCCAACGTGGACAGATACACCTGAGGTCAGGAGTTCAAGACCAGCCTGGCCAACATGGTGAAACCCTGTCTGTACTAAAAACACAAAAATTAGCTGGGTGTGGTGGCTAGCTGTAATCCTAGCTACTCAGGAGGCTGAGGCAAGAGAACTGCTTGAACCTGGAAGACGAAGGTTGCAGTTAGCCTAGATCACGGCACTGCACTCAGCCTAGATCATGCCACTGCACTCCAGCCTGGTCAAGAAAGAGAGACTCCATCTCAATAAATAAATAAATAAGCACATGCATTTGAGAACGGTAAAATGGTAAGTGTGACTGCAGCACCAAGAACAAAAGGAAACATGACATGAGATAAAGCTGGAGGAGAGAAGGCCCAGTGCATTCAAGACCCTGCCAGAGATTTTGGTGTATATTCTGTGACCACTGATGAGTTTGTAAAAAGTTTTAATGAGCCCAATGAAGTTTTATATTTTAAAGAATGAGCCCAATTCAGTTTTATATTTAATTAGTCCAATTCAGTTTTATATTTTAAAGAAAAAAGTTTGTTTTGTAAGAAAAAATATATTGAGAGAAATCCATACACTTGCTCTTGGATTTTTTGAGTTTGATGTTTCTTGGAGATACATAAAATATATCAAGGGACAATTGGATTGACAAGGGTGAAATAAATTGTGGACAACTCAACTGATGATATTACTTTGGGGACATTGAAATATAAAGTGTATTAAAGCCATTACTGGAGATAAGGTCTTCACACATTACTTCTAACATGTTTTTTATATGATATGTCCACATTCTTCCCATCCTAAACTCATTATTTCTGCAAAGAAGTCTTAATAATAGTGTTAAACTTTGAATTGTGTCTTAAAAGAAGAATAGGAGTTGATAGAGGAGAGTGGATGAAAAGACTAAGCAAACTGTGCCATGGCACAGAGGTGTGAATGAGCTTTCAGAGAACAGTGAATGGCTCAAAATGTTTGATGGTCATGATTCATGCAGAGAAACTCTCAAAAGTAAGTTTGGAATAACAGATTTGAAGCAGATCATGTAATACACTGCCGATTCTCTTAAAGGACTGGTCATAATCATACAGGTGAATGAGAAACTAAAAAGCCATTGGAGGTATTTAATAAGGTAAATATGTGTTAAATTATTAAATATAGAGGTTTATTTTGTTCCTGGAACAAGATGTTTAAATTCTTGGTCAAAAATTATATCTTTCCAGGTCTGTATTACTTCTTTAGTTATATATTCAGAATTTACCTGATACTTAAAACTGTAGAGTCATAACTTGTGTTCTACTTTAGTACATTTCATCCCAACTTGTAGACATTTTGGCAGCACTGCTGTTCTGTTCCATTTCTAATACAATAAATTTAATTTCAATTTACTTAGTTTCTACATTTAAATATAGTACATTATTTTCATATCTAACATGTATGTAACACCAACATTGCACCAAATATTGTAGTAAATGCTGCAAGTGTCTGAGAAAAACAAGGTGTCAGTGTTATTACTTTTCTTGAGAAATTATTATCATCATTATTATTATTTGAGACAGGGTCTCATTCTGTCCTCCAAACTGGAGTGCAGTAGCACGAACTCAGCTTACTGCAACATCTGCCTCCTGAGTTCAAGTAATTCTTGTGCCTTAGCCTCATAAGTAGCTGGAATTACAGGCATGCCCCACCACTTCCAGCTAATTTTTGTATTTTTGGTGAAGACCTAGTTGGCCAGGCTGGTCTCAAACTCCTGACCTCAAGTGACCTGCCCTCCTTGGTCTCCCAAAGTGCTGGGATTACAAGCATGAGCCACCATGCCTGACTAAGAAATTAATTCTTTCATTTAGTTTTGAAATTAATTTCTATAATTGTTCACTTATTTGTTTAGCAAATAATATTTAGTAATAAAGAGAGCTAATGCAACAACATAATGCTGATGTTATTTTAAGTTCTTTGTAGAGTTAACAAATTTTATCCTCAAAAATACTTTAAAAATGTTTAAATAACTTTTAAAGAAGTATGAAAAATTTATGTCTTTTTGTTCAACTTTCATAAAGTGAAGCAGAAGAAACATTGACAAATTTGTTCAGGGTCATAAAGCTTAAGAGTGGAATAGCTGAAGTTAAAGCCAGGCAGTATGAATGTGAGTCTACAACCTTGGTAGTCACTACACTATTCTGTCTCACACTATAATAAAGAGTAAATAATATATATGTATGTATATGTTTATATATTTACACAAATATGTATATATAAACATACATAGTACATGCATAGTATATATATTGTGTGTATTATATATATATTATGAATCTAAAACAGTGTTTATAATTTACCATCTATTTTACTGGTATTATACAACACACGAGAGAATGCTTTTTTTTTTTTTTTGAGACAGTCTCACTCTGTCGCCCAGGCTGGAGTGCAGTGGTGCTATCTCAGCTCACTGCCATCTTCACCTCCCAGGTTCAAGTGATTCTCCTGCCTCAGCCTTCTGAGTAGTTGATATTATTGGTGCCCACCACCACACCCGGCTAATTTTTGTATTTTGGGTAGAGACAAAGTTTCACCATGTTGGCCAGGCTGGTCTGGAACTCCTGACCTCAGGTTATACGCCCGCCTCCAGTTCCTAAAGTGCTGGGATTATAGGCATGAGTCACCATGCCCAGCTGAGAGTCTTTAAAATATAGACAGATTTTGTCTTCATTTGAGCTTACACTCATACGAAGAAAGTCAGATTAAAAAATAATTTTAAAATGAGATCAAAATTTCATGATTGTGTGAGAACACATAACAAAAGCACATTATCTCATAGACCAGAAGTTGTAAGAATTAGATAAAACTTCCCGTAAAATGTGATATTTCTTTGGATATTCTTTGGGAAAATCTAAAGATAAAAGTTGTTACGCTAGAAGGGGACTCAGATAAGGTGATCACTTCTCTCTGCATAATTCTGTGATTTTTTATATTCCTCTCTAATCAGTAATATAAATGCAAATATAGAGAAAGTCATTCTGCTGGGTTTGAAATTTTCATGTCCACACTCAAGGTTAGTATAGTAGCATAATACAGGAAAAAGGAAATGGATAACAGAAATTTCTAGGTGATGCAACAGACCCTTGACTTAAAATTGGAGATGGAAACATGAGCAGCAGAAAAGGTAAATAGATAAATAAGTAGATCATTAAAGAGATATGTATGAAGTCAACAGATATAGCCTGGTAGGTCCATTTGAGACTAAAAAGTTAATAGTAATTGTTGAAATAGAAGCCATGGTTTGTATTTCAGAGTTTATTAATCAATTAAATCATAGTATATTTCCAGTAGAAAAGAAGGTACATTGTGTACTGATGAAAATAGAAGAAAGGTGATTTAAAAAAGAATGTAATTGGAAATGAAAAGGTAAAGGAAATGACAGGGCAGTGTTGAAATGAATTACTCATTTAAACTTTAAAATCTTGGCGTGTTTAAAGACCTCAAGTGTGTATGTGTACACATGTATGCATGGGTGTGAGTGTGTTTTTATTTCATTTTTCTTAGTTTGTATCATAAAGATGATTTTTGATATAAATACAATATCAGAAATGAAATATTAATAGAATGAGGTAAATAGAACATTAAAAATTTAAAAGGAAAAATTGTGAACTTGAAGACAATTATACTATCTAAACTGTAGCTCAGAGAAATATAAGCTTGAAAAAAGAATTGAACAGAGCTTCACTGACTTGTACGACATTATCAAGCAGCCTTAAATATGTTTAATTGGAGTTCTAGGGGAAAGAGGAAGTAATATTTGGAGAAATTATGTATATAATATTTACCAATTTGAAAAAGTCTACTTACAGGACTACTTTAGTTTTATTAAATAAGCAGCTCACAAAGTCAAGAAATGAGAATCTTTGATCATTTTCCTGTGTTGTCCTTAGTATGTTCAACTCAGACTAGTTACTTGCTGGACAAAAAAAATGAATGACTTACATCAAAAACTCCAATGTGGAACTTAAAATGTACAACAGAAATAAAGAACATTTGAAATTCTTTTTAAGAACATAAATAAAACATTCCCAAAGCAGATTGGAAAATGTCCTCTTATGACTGGCCAGAGTCAAATCATATGTCCTCTTCTAACTGGATATGTTAATGAGAATGGGACTATCATGGAAGTCTTGCCACCATAAAAAGAGAAGAAAATGGCTCTTGAGCAGACAAATTATACTATCTGCCACATTCTGTTTCCTGTCCCTGTGTGTCATCCATCAGTTTATACACAGTGCAACTCAGATAAGCACCCGCAGGCTTGTTTTACACTTTGATCTCCTTCCATTTCTATATTTTTCATTATCTCTATTTCTAACTATTCACATTCCTTACTCTATCCTAGTATCTTCTTGCCTAATTAAAGATACCACATATATGAAATATGTGTGTCACTGGAGGTTATTTACATCATTGATATTCTTAAATTAAACAAAAACAATACAATCATCCACTTGTTAACATTGATCACCTCTCCATAATATAGCTTCATTCCTCTTAAATCATAAATATGTGTATCCCCCATATGGAATTCTACCACAGCACTCTTATTTTAAAAGTACATATTAAATTAATTTTTCAAATCTATCAAGGATTAGAACACTGCTATGTGCCAAATAAAATTAGAGTTTGCATTTTCTAAAGTGTACCACAGGACAAAGTGGGAATTGGGCAGAATAAGGGGTAAAAAATAATGAGACTCAGACTGAGAAAGAAAAACAAAAATAAATATGGGAATTAATGGCAGGCAGAGGTGACAGATTTGGGATATTTGAACAAATAATTATATTGCAATGTGTTAAGAGTTATAAGAAGAATGTGATTTGAAAGAATAGTGTACAGCTTTAAAGATTAATTTCTGAAAGACAAATAGTATATTAAAGGGGTGAACTTTCAGCTCATTTTAAAAAATAAAAATTTTCAGGGAGAGAAGGAGATGTAAGTTCATTATGCTGTAAATGAAAAGTTGTAAATGCAAATACGTATGAAAGATTGACACTAACATTGAAATTATAGCATTATAACTAAGGCATAGTATACTTAAAGAAGGAGTAGATGATTAAGCCAGATAAGTGATTTAAAATAATTATGAGCTGTTGTTTCTTACTATTCTTATATTTATATTTCTATAAGAAATGTGGGACTGTATTTCATATTATTATTTATTATCAATATTATCTGTTCTTGCAGATAAATGTCTTGGTGTTTAGTACAGTGTGCTTCCAGAACTCTCCAGGTTTGTGGGAAAAAATTAAAAAATAAAGAACCATATATCTCTTAGGTTTGACTGAGTTATCATTAGTAATATTCAGTAGTGTAAATAAATTGCGTGCAATGTTTTGCCTCTGTTGGCAAAGGGATAGTTTACTTGTAAAGGTCATCTGTGCTGGATGGCAATGGCTAGTTGGACATTAAGATAATGTATTCAGAAGTGAATCTGATGCCATTTTGTATGCATTACATGCTGTCGAGAGAAACTGCACTTCGGTAAAAATGATGGGAGAAGGCCTTTGGAAAATGTGAACTCTAATTTGATTTGGCACATAGCAGTGTTCTAATCTTTGGTGGGCTTGCAAAAATTAATTTAATATGTACATTTAAAATAAGAATGCTTGTGGATAGAATCCCAGATGTGGGATACATACACTCACTCATGTGCTCACACACATACTAATGTTGAGTTTAGTCATTTAAAATTCAGGCATTCCGTTCAGACCAACTTCTACTTTTATTGAACAGTATCGCTTTGTAGATTGTCAGTTCAACCTAGCTTAGGTCCTTATCTTGTTGGGAATATAATAGTCTCTGGGTGATTTTCATTTTTTCCTCGGTAAAGCTTAAAGATTTTTTTTAGTTTAACCAGAACAAAAAAGTGGAAAAGAAAACCTGAGTATTTGTGATATACATTAAATGGCTCACTAAATAAGAGATATAGAAAAAATTGTAAATTTCAGACCAATAAACCTTGTTTATATTGGGACTCTTTTCTCAATGCTGTTTATTGTATTTTTATTAAATAATCTGAATAACTCTTTCCAAATCTATTTTAAATTTGTGTATCAAATTCAGTGAAAAATCAGCTTTAAAATGTTTAATTTAAACAGACCTACAAAGTTCTAACATAGTTTGAATGGAGAAGGCAATCCATTAATTAATGACACACAGGTATAGCCCATGTTGATTTAAACAGATCATCCAAACACATCATCCAAACCTAACTATGATATATGTATTGTGTTAATAATCTATTTTGGATTAATTCTTGCTGAGACAAAAGATATATTATTTGTTTTAATTTAAGGTTCACTTAATGGTTATCAAACTGAGCTTATCTTTAAAGATTAAATTCATCTAATTGATGGGAGTGCTGCTTCTCATAGTCATCACAGTATGATTCAATTTACTAGTGAAGGCAGGATGCCTTTATGAATAATTTCACAGTGGGATTGAAAACTTATTCCCAAATAGTTAGTGACTATTTTTGTACCTGAGTGGAAAGAGAGAAAAAAAATTCTATGCTTTTAAAGAAAAAAAAGTTAGAAAATAAAGTGGAAAATCATAAGATTATATGTATTATGTGTATGTTTTGTTTGAATGGATCGACTTTGAAAAACAAGTAAGAATTTGTGTTCATTTCTGGTTTGAATTAAAATTTTTGATTCAAATTAACTGCATAATTGATAGAATACAAAATAGAAATGAATAAATATAGTGATTCTATATTTTCACAAAAATTAGAAAAAAGAAATTTTATCTTTCCTGGTGCTTAAAATATCTTTGTCCTACAAAATCAACTTAAGACACCCATTGCTAATGTAGAAAAATGTCATCTAGTATTCAATTTAGATTTGTTTTAAAGAAGATTATTTTTAAAATGTACCTTTCAGGGAGTGGTGGCTTGCACCTGTAATCCCAGCATTTGGGGAGGTCAAGGCAGGAGGATCACTTGAGCCCATGAGTTTGAGACTAGCCTGAGCAAATAGCAAACCCCATCTCTACAAAAAATGTTAAAATAGCCTGACATGATGTGTGCACCTGTGGTCCTAGCTATTAGGGAGTCTGAGATGGGAGCGTCGCTTGAGCCTGGGAAATTGAAACTGCAGTGAGCTATGATCAAGCCATTGTATGCCACTCTGGGGAACAGAGTGAGATCCTGTATCAAAAAAATATATATATATACACACACACACACACACACACACACACACACACACACACACAAATATTTTTAAATGTACCCCATGTAAATTTTAAAAAAATAGAAAACAAAGGTGATTATTAGATCTAAACATAAGTTAAGATTGGTATACCATATTTACACTCCAGTGAAACAGCTATGCAAACAGGGTAGAGGGTAATAAGCAAAATATAGGCAGAGACAGATGCACAAACACAACCACAAGCAATAATAGAATGTTTCAATTTTCACATAAAATTTGTAATTTAATGTAATGGGAAATGAGATTTTTTATAATCCAAGTTTGCCATTTAATCAAGGACAATCTGACTCTTGGTTGACTGAACTAGCTTACAGTAAAATCTGAATATTAACTTTTCTCTGAAAAGAAACATATTGAATAATGAGATGAAAACAATGTGATTTCAAGTAAATTTAATAATTATTTTGTCTCCATTATTTAAGAGGAATATGTGAGTATTTATTAAGAATGACTACTATATTACAGAAAGCATTATTAAAAATGACTTCAGAATTTGTTATTTCATGTTCTGTGTCCTAACTTAGATCATCCAAGTAAGAGAGCAATATAGAAAATATATTGCAAAAACAAAATACAGGTTAATTTTGGAAATAACCATTGTAAATATTTATTTGACTGTGATTAACATTTAATATGCATGACTTTACTATGGAGAATAGATTTGAAACTTGTCTTTAAAAAGACTTTGATTTGAAAAGGAATATGCAGGAAAAGATTTAATAGAGTAAGATTCAACAAGCAAATGCATGTTGAAATAATCCCATACTTTCTTTTATGTCTGTAACAGATGTATCCAAGTGATAAGGCTCTGAACACTGTTTTGACATTAAAGAGAAACAGATTCAGCTACAATGCATTAATTTGTTTCCACATTTGCTTCTTTGTTGTTTGTGGAAGACTGAAAAGATTGAATGATCTTAAACTTGTGAAATTAGTAAATATGCTTTCTCTTATAAAGAAAGAGTCTTTTTCAGCATGAATGTGCATTATTACCGACTGATATTGTGGTCACTTTTAATTTTGTACAGTGTAGCCATTACATAAACAATTAGGTTTCAATTAAAACTGTCATGTCAGTGTCTTTAAATGCTTCCATAAAGAAAAGTACAGCATAATGGATACCAAATGTTTCACCAACATTGAACTGTATAAAGGCAGTTGCTTTATTACCAATTAACAGTTCAAGCACATGCAAAAATCCTTTTTAACTACAATATGTACATAGTAATTTACTATCTTTTAGAACTTTCAAGATTGACTATGGAAATGGGATTGTATGTTAATCACATCAAGAATAAAATTTTAACTTTGTATTTAAGTATTACTAGAAACTGGGAAAAGAATTCATCCCTTACTGAGGAAGCAGCAAATCCTTTGCTGTCCTGTGGCTCTGAGATATAGGTCACACTAATAATCAATACCCATATGTTTGTCTTCGTTTATGTGTATGTGTGAGTTTCCATTTTCCAGAAATAACAGTCTATGTTATCTGAGAAAACGCTCTTGCTGAAAATAACTAGGAAATTGGATAAAATATATATTTTAAAATCTTTTAAAAACCATCTAATAGCTACCAAGATAGTAATAAATTATTAGGATGAATTGTAAAAATCATTACTGCACAAAGAGCAAAACAACCTGTAGGCACTTTTGGTCTGGAGTATTTATTGTCACGTATCTTCTAATGTAGAAATAGGGCAAAAAAGTAAAATAAAAAAAAAACAAGACCAAAATAAAAGCCACAGAGAGTGGTACTCTAACAGAAGACCCACTGCACAAAAGAAAGATCCATCTAAGTTAAGCAAACAATAAAGTGGTCTAGTCTTAGTGCAAAATTAAAAACTAGGCTTTAAAAGCCATGCTAACCAATGGATAATCAAGTCTTGGCTTGAATGGAGGCAATTCCAGACTACTTGTATCTCCAGGTGATTAGTCAAAGCAAATATAAAATCTCTCAAAAAAGTGTAACCCCATTCAAGGTTGCATATTACTTCATAATGAAATATATATGTATTACCATTTATAGTGAGGAAGAAACATATTGCTATTTATAGTAAGAGAGAAGCATATTATTTATGGTTGGTACAAACCAGACCCTGTGAGGGGAAGCATTAGTAAAGAAGACAACTTGTGAAAGACAGAGTCAAATGTTAAGCCCATGTTAACACTGTGGATCCCTGTAAAGACACTATGAAGAAATTAAACATCTAAATCATCTTATTAAATTATAGAGAAGAAATGACAGTTAACAAATCTTAGAAGAGTCTGGGGTGAGAGGATAAAATTACTTTCAAAGGTGCAACAGTTGTATATAACCTTCCTCTGAGCAACAGTGGAAACAATGAGATTATGAAATAACATCTTTGTGTGCTAAAAGAAATAAATGCCACCCTAGAATTTTTAATCCAGTGAAAATATCTCTCAGGTATTAAAGTGGTTGTATTAGGCCGTTCTCACACTGCTATTAAGAACTCCCTGAGACTGGGTAATTTATTTTAAAAAGAGGTTTAATTGACTCTCAATTCTGCATGCTATACAGGAAGCATGCCTGTGAGGCCTCAGGAAACTTACAATCATGGTGGAAGGCAAAGGGGAAGCAAGCATGTTTTCACATGGCAGTAGGGGAGAGAGAGAGAGTGAAGGGGAAAGTGGTACACCATTCAAATAACCAGATCTCATGGGATCTCACTCACTATCATAAGAATAGCAATGGGGATGTCTGCCCCAATGATCCAGTCACCTCCCATCAGGGCCTTTCTCCAACAAACGGGGATTACAATTGGACATGAGATTTAGGTGGGGACCCAGAGTCAAATCATATCAGTGGTAGAAGTCATTTCAGATCCCAACCTAAAAAAAAAAAAAAAAAAAAGGCAATCTTAAAATTAAATTAAATTTCAGATAGGTAAATAATATAATTAAATGTGATGATTGTAGTCAATTTTCCAGTTAAAAGAAAATAATGGAACTATATGGAAAAAATAGAGATGTAATAGAAACATTGAGTAAAGAGATGACTTATACAAAAATGAATGAAGGGAAAAGCACTGTAAGTCTATATTGTGAATATAGAGATTCTTAACCTATAGCTCTCTTAAAGAAATGACTTGTTTCCCTGGTTGCTGGGAATGCTGTCAGGCTATAGTTTTCAGTTCTTAGCAGATTCAGAAATGGCTTCAGTGGCACACAGCCACCTCCCCAGTGATAATGCCTTTCCGGAGCAGCCAGATCAAATGACTACATGAGGCAGAGTTAGTAAGTCTCAGATGATCTGGCACAAATTGAGACATTTCAGCTCCAGGGCTACCTGAGGGGTTGCCTGAAAATGACAGGCTTATATTAGAGATGGATTTCTTCTGCTCATCACTCTAGTCCACCCATTCCCTTCCACAGGGAATCTCTTCTGGAAATTATAAAAATGTTACAATTCTAAGTATCTAACAACATGCCAAGTGATTTGCATGAGGGATAGCTAATAGAACAAAGAAACCTAGTAACTTTAAAAAATAAAAGCAGAAAATTCTTCAAAGTGGAAGATTTCAACTAACTTCTTTTAATAATTTATAGTAAATGCACATAATAAATCTATATAGATATTCAATTTGTGAATAACACAGGGAAATTGACAAAATGGACATGTATAGAACTGCACACAATAGCAGGACAGCTATTTTGTAAATACATTTAATATATATCATAAATTGGTCATGGACTGTGTCATAAATCGAATCTAACCAAAAACTTAAAATATTAAAAGAAAATTTTTGAGTTTTCTGATTACAACATAATCAAGTTGTAAATTAGTAAGAGAAAGATAAAATATCCAAATAATTGGGAAAATAAAAATATAGTTATAAGTCACTCATGAGTCAAAGAAGACATATAAATAAAATTTTAAAAATAGTTTTAACTAATTGTTAATGGCAAGACCACACATCCCAGAAGAGGCAGATAAACTTGTAATTTTCCTAAAAATACTGATTTTTTCTACAATTTTAGAAAGATTTAAAAGATTATCAAAGAGTAAGAGAAAATTAAGCATTTATTTTTAAAAGTAAAGTGTATCTAGATAAAAATATACAAATAACAAATATCTTAAATTTGGTCTTCATTAAGAGGATTTTTAAAAATAGAAAAGAAAGAATAAATAGAAAATAAAAATAGTGGAGAAAAAATTTAACAATATAGATAGTCAATAAGAAATAAAATAGAGTGTGTGTGTGTGTGTGTGTGTGTGTGTGTGTGTGTGTGTTTAAATGCCTAACGAAAATAGCAAGCATTTGGGAAGAAGATAAGAAAAACATGGGAATTAGCAAGAGAGAGATTTTAGGGGAGCACTGCTCAGCTCCAACTCCTGCATTTCGAGCTCTAACTCTGGGAGACTTCTATTCACCCCCAACATTGTTATCCAGCTCTTTGAGATTTGGAGAGGTGATAGAAACATAAACATCAGAATTTAATGAAACATAATACTCAAATAAATGACAAATGTTATGAAAGTTAATTAAAAAGTTATGGAAAGCTTTAAATTTTGAATATTTGTATAAATGTATAAACTTCTAGAAATATATAACTTATTAAATGGATTCAAGGGAAAATTTAAACAGAAGTATTCTATATAACAAATATAAATAATCAAAAACTTTGTCTATCAAAAATGAGCGCAATAGCTTCATTGACAACTTGATACAAATATTAAATCATACATAAAATCTTACAGAATGAAAAAAAAGGAACACTACTTGACTGATTTTTTTCAGGTTCAAAACAGAATTAATATACAAATAAATAAGAGACAAAAAAATTCACTAGTCTGTAGATTATGTGGTACTCTTCTAAATAACCCATGCACCAAAGAAGAAATCACACAGAAAATGATTAAGAAAAGATTAACATAAAAATCAAGAAAATATTAACTAAATGAGGTCACAGTACCCCTGTATCTGACGATGAAGAAACACACTTGAACCTTACAAATTATTGCCAAAACTGCTTTTTGACAGAGCTGACAATTATATTCATGTTAATTGAATAAATTTGCGTCACATCTTACCTTTGTTTCTTTCTCTGTATTTTTTTTTTTTTTGTAAAATGAATTAAAATTTGTTTGTCAAACAGTGAATATTAAACAATATAGTGGTCTCTTGTTTGTGAATTTACTTAATGATTGTAAGCCTTTAGATGATCAGTGAAGTTGCAGGGATATATTTTTGGTTTGTTATTATTATTATTAAGTTTAATGCTGCAGTCTACTCTCAGCAAAAATACACATATTTTATTTGACTATACACTTAACAGTACTTTTGCAGTAAGTCAGTGGTAGATTTACCCAAAGAAACACCTTCAGATAATACAGTGAAGTGGTTCAATTCCAGGAATCTTAAGCCATACTACTTAATTTCACATTCTACATGACTTTGTGGAAATTAGTTAACCTCTCTGACTCCGAGTTTACTCATCTGTTTGTTTAAAAACACCTATTGTATTACTTAAATATACACAAGATAAATGTATCAGTGTAAAGTCTCATTGATGCTTCTATTCTCCATATTAGCCATAGCTGTCTTCTAGTGACTTACAGTGATATTTAAATACCCTAAGATAAGACGTTCTTTCCATTTCATCCTCTTACTGTGAATTTTATTATTATTATTGTTTTCTAAGGTATCTTCTCTATGTTTTCTCACTTTTCACCCATTATTATCCCAAGCAGAAAAAAAGTACTAGGATTTCAAGGATTTGTAATTAAAATCTCAAAAAATATTATAGAAAAATAACTCAGGAGCAGAGTGCGGTGGCTCATGCCTGTAATCCCAGCATTTTGTGAGGCTGAGGCAAGTAGATCACTTGAGGTCAGGAGTTCGAGACCAGCCTGGCTAACATGGTGACATCCTGTCTCTACTAAAAATACAAAAATTAGCCTAACATGGTGGCAGACACCTGTAATACCAGCTACTTGGGAGGCTGAGGCAGGAGAATTGCTTAAACCTGGGAGGTGGAGGTTGTAGTGAGCCAATATCATTCCATTGCATTCCAGCGTGGACAACAGAGTGAGACTGTCTCAAAAGAAAAAAAAAAAAAAGAAAAGAAAAATAACTCTGATTACCCTGATATAAACTGAGAAATTAAAGTATTCAGAAATTGAGAAAGAACTGGAAAGGTGACTAAATTGCCTAATTTTCATCCGGCTGTTTGACACAGGAAGCTGTCATATTACGAACAGAAGTGACACATGAACTATTCTAAGGAGGCTCATCTCAACCTATCCTTGGAAATTCCTTTCCTGGAACTTCCAAAAAGCTCAGCTAATTAGTGAGTTCCTATAAGTACTTTCAAACATACAAGCACATTATATGCCCTCTTGACACAGAGTGACATATCTGGAAACTCATAGGGAACTAAAAACTTGTTGTTACTTGTCATTTAGGTCTGACTTACTGATCACTGATATTTTACTCTATTCCACTTAAGTAAAATTTCCTAAATCTTTTAAATTCTACTGATTGGAAATGCTTTAAAAGCTATATAATGATTTTATTTAGTAAATTTTTAAAGAAGGCAAAGTTATACCACCTTAAGAGGGGCTTTATGAGATAGCTCTTTGTTATAAATATGAGATTATTTTAAGGAAGGACAAAAACACCAATAAAATGGTTTTAAGGGAGAAATTTGTTTTCTTTTAATTAAAAAAATGTTTTAGGCTCTATTTCTGGTAAAACGTTTAGGCTGATTCTTCTGTTGACATGGATCTATTATTTTCATTGATAACACTGACTTAGGTGTTATCACTGGGCAAGTATTAAATGATAAAATTAGCTTCCCAATAAAATAACTAGCAATTGCTTGAAAACTACAGATTTTTATATTTTCTCTTATACTTTCTGATGTTACCATTTTTGAGGGGAGAGTTTTTGCTGTTTTGAGATTGATAGTAATGCATATGTGAATTTCAATAAGATTGTCAGGATATATAAACTCTTGAGATTGCTGCTTGTCTTTCACTGACGAAAAGTTCTGGAGAAAACACAGTAAACAGTTTAAATTGAGAAAGGAAAGTGCTATTGTTTGCCCTGTGGGTGGATTTAGCAGTAAGTGAAATCTTCAGACAACCTCAGAAAGAACTAATGTATCTAGTCACTGGTTTATCTGTAGGAGCATATAGGCTATCCTGATAGCCTAGTGTTAGAGGAATTATAAACAAAAGGGCTGGAGGAAACCAATATTTTTGAGGGATTTTGACAGGCATCCCATGGAGGAGCACATGTATAATACTTTATACCTGTCAGATGCCAGCCAGGTTAGTTGCTTTATCAGGGAAAAAAAAGCAAGCTGATAACTGGGAATTGTTTTCTGAAACATGATAAGCATTATTTTTGTGAATGTATTCTCAGTAGTAGACATACTACTGCAACTTCTTTACTTGGAGGATAACAACAGATTATCATGAAGGTTTCAATTAAAGGAAAGCCTGTGTATGCTCTGGAATATAACTATTATTTCCATTTTTTTTTCTGTTGTATGGGAGCAATCTAGGAGATGCAAAGTGATAAAGTAGCTATAACAGTGATTCACTTAGACATAATAATGACTTTAAAAGGAAATTGGCAAGTGACATATCCTTTCTAGATAAAGTCCCCAAGGAACAAACCGTATATTCATACCAAGAAAGAAATCTAAACAAATGAGAAGTGTTCTTTTTGATTTTAGTATTTTTAAGAAAAAGTCACATGTGTTATTTTCTAGGATTCCTTTGCATACCACAGAAGGCACTAACTTTTTCACTGTAAAATAAAAGTTAATAAAGATGTAAGAAAACCTTGCCTGCCCAAGTGAATTATAGTCAGTTCCTCTGTGAGGCTAAAATGTTGATCATGTAAATTTTACCTAGGGCTCCACAGATGTGAAATAATTGAGCAAGAGGGATGATTGAATAAATTATTTTTAAGTTGCTACTAAATGGTTCTCTGAGTGCACTATAGTGATAGAGGTCAGCCAGACACTGATGAATGAGATTTTGGAATTGTGCTTGCCTTTGGTGGGTTTTTAATGAACCTCATTTTATCATTTTCAGGAAATGGGAGGTTGAAACTCATTCAACACATTGCAATTTTCATCTTCACAGGAGAGCTGTTTGATTTCAAGTGTGCAACTGAAAAAAGATATTGCACTTTTCTATAGGTTGCTTTTTAGGCAAAAGACCAGAAGCTAACATTCATAATTGCAATGAAATTTATCTGAAGTTCGACCAGTGACAAAGCAAACCCACTGATATTTCTTGCTTTCAGAATGCAATTTGTAGGGTACAGTGGCAAGTACACACCACAAAATAAGATTGTATATATACACACCTGTATTCTACTAAATAGTTGTAAACTGCATCACTTTGTTTCATGATTCAAAGTAGTTTGAATACTATCGCTGATAAGTTTGTATTAAGAAATTTGTGCCACGGACATTGATGTTTTTGACTGTGTAGCCTAGAGGTGACTGCCTTATTTTCAGGGATTGAAACATGTTTAGCCAAGACTTGTGATTCAAAAAAATATAGCAACTGAACCTAAATCTATTTCTGCACCACTTACTCATCATTCAAAAAGCATTTATTTGAAGTCTGGTGTACCATAAATTAAGACAGACACTCACATATTAATTAAACTACTGGTACACTATGTTCTCACTATCAATGTAATCTTTGGATAGATTTTAGGGTAGAAGATACTGTGTACTTTCCCATGTGTGGAACTGGGTAGAACTCCTTTATGGAGGAACAAAATAAGCAAATGTTAATCTTTATTTTTTATCATTTAGATAAAAATGGGTAGATCATCTTGTAACTGGATTAGATACCACCAGATTTTCTGAACTGAGGTTCTTGGCCTCTCCAACTGTGAGGCATGGGAAAGGGAGCCTCCGTGTCCAGGGGAGTGTTATATCTCTGATAGAACTCATAGACCCAAAGAGTTGCGGTAATGCGGTTTATTACGTAGAGTGAAAAGACAGCTTCCACTTGTGGAGGGGGACCTTGAGGGGGTGCCTCTGAAGGCTTGGGCAGCTGGAGCTTATACCTTTGAGTTATTCCCTCCCCCTTCTTGTTCTCATCCAACGAGAGGGGTTTTTTAAACTTTGTCTGGATCAGTTGATCTTTGAATCCTTTACTGGATTGGTTACTGTTTTAAAACCCTGAGTCACTGAGCCTGATGTGGGAAAATTTCTGCACTGGGAACAAAGTCCCTAGACAACCCTGGAAGTTCCTCTAACACAGTCTCTCAGTCTTGTACTCAAAATATCCCTTGGAAATAGGTGAGTGATAAATGAAAAGTCATTACTAAAAATGCAGTTCTGATAAAATAAAAATAATTTTTCTAATAAGTAGTTGGTAGAATAGCCTGCTAAGAAGGGAACTAATTTTTCTGCTTTGCTTTGTATTTGGCTAGTTACAAGATTCTGAGAGAAGAGAATACACAGAAAATGTGAATTTTTTGTGGGAAAGGTGGTAAGGATGTAAATTTTAAGAACAGTTGATATAGGTAAGCTCATCACAACCTGAAATTTGCCTGAGAACAACCAGATAATTGTTAGTAGGCAACTAAAACTAAATTTTGAGAACGTAACTAATGCTTTTAGAAAACCCTGCCTTATTTTACAATTTTATGGCATTATAAAAATTGCAAACCAGTAACTGATAGTTGATAATTGAAAAATATAAGTTGTATAAATGTATACAATTTTTTTTAATTTTCAAAATTCATTAAAGAAATACAGTTGGAGTCTATAGTATAATTTTTTTATCCTTGAAATTTACAATTATTATAAAGTATATTAACTTTTTTGAAGATGCTGGAAAAATTTGTCACTAGGACTTACCTAACAGGGAAGTAATTCAATACATATTCTAAAGTGAAACTGAGACAGGATAGTCAACCATGTTCTCAGGATATGGCAATCATGGAGACCACGCCATCAATCCAAAAAGCCCAGCATTTGCATCTGTCAAGATCATTCAAGCAAAGCTATCTCCAGTAAGGAATTTCCCCTGTAGAAAGCATGCACATTTTGATTTTACCTGTCCTCAGACTGAAACTTTGCTTATTATAATAGTCAAAACACATCCCTGGGTGGAGATTTAAGATGTTAAGACATGCAATGTATGAACAAGCATGTACAGCTATTGTGCTTGTGCCCACAGCAGACCACTCAAAACATGCTTACTCTTTCCACTCCTTATGAATAATCATGTAAGACTCACACAAGGGGAGTTTACCCAGAAACAGTCAACACTGTCTCATGCTTAGGAGCAGTGTGCTCTGAATCATCTTTCTCAGAGTATACTGTCTATTCTACACCAAACTTTCAGAGTATTCCTTTTCCTTTGCAATAAATGGCTCTATGCTGCATCTCCTTGCTGTGTATCTCTAAAACTCTATTAAACTAAGAAGACAAGAACTGAAGTTTCACAATAGTCATCAATACAACCCGGCAATACATATGAAATCAATAAAGTCATTGAATTCCCTAGAAATAGGTGAGTTTTAGTGCAGAAAATGTCCAACACTGTTGCATACTTGCCCCATGATCCTGAACAAATTATTGAACCTCCCATTTGCCTCAGTTTCCATGCTTGAGGAGTTGAAATGGTAGTAATACTATGCACCTCATGAGGACATTGTGATGCTAAACACTTTAATTTCCATTAAGTGCTTAGATTGAAGCCTGGTCTATCAGATATGCTCAGTAAGTGTCATATAATATTCACAAGCTCTAAAATGTTATTGTCTAGTCATTCCACTCTCTGGGCATAGTTTTCTGAAAAAATTATCAAAGATATAGAAATATATGAATAATGTAGTTTTGAATAATATTTATATAATCTAAATTCTAGAAACAGCAAAAACATCCAGCAATGGGCAACTAGCTAAACAAATGTGTCTACGGAGCCATTAAAGCATCTTTATGAAACAGTTTTTGAAATGTCATAGTACTGTATTTTAAAAAGGCCATAAAGTGCATACACAGGAAAAAAAAAGTGTATCTTTGGTTAATATAACACTCATATATCATAGAACAATTCAAAATAGAAATAACTCATATGTCAACAATAATTACTTTTTGATAGATTATGAGTGAATTTTTACCATACACAGGCGAATATTTGGTAGACTCTTCTATGTTTTACGCATTATGGGTTAAATTGTGTCTCCTGATATAGTTTAGATATGTGTTCCCACTCAAATCTCATGAAGAATTGTGGTACTCAGTATTGGAAGTGGGGCCTGGTGGGAGGCGATTGGATGATGGGGGTGGATTTCTAATAAATGGTTTAGCACTATCCACTCAGTGCTGTTCTCATGATAGGGAATTCTTGCAAGATCTGATTGTTTAAAATGTGGCACCCCTTGCTCCTTTTCCGGCTGTGTGATGTGCCTGTTCCCCCTTTGACTTCTGCCAGAATTAAAAATTTCCTGAGGCCTCCCCTAGAAGCCAAGCCGATGCCAGCATCTGCTTCCTGTACAGTTTACAGAACTGTGAACCAATTAAACCCCTCTTCTTCATAAAGTACCCAGTCACAGGTATTTCTTTATAGCAATGCAAGAATGTACTAACACATCCCCCTAAAACTGATATATGTTGAACTTTTAACTCCCAGTACTTTATTCAGAATCTGACCTTATTTGGAAGTAGCATCATTGCATAACTAATTAGTTATGATAAAGCCATTCCTGAATAATTGAGCCCTTAATCCAATATGACTTGTGTCTTTATTTAAAAAGGGACATTTAGAGACACAAGGAGAGCACCACGTGCAGATGAAGACAGAGATCAGAATGATGCAGCAGAAACATGAGAACATGCAAAGCAGCAAAAGCTAGGAAAGGGGACTGATAAAGATTTTTCTTCACAAAACTCAAAAGGAGAGAAACCTACCAACACTTGGTTCTTGAACTTACAGTCTCCAAAACTGTGAGACAATAAATTTCTGTTTTTTAAGCCACCTGGTATGTGGCAATTTTTTTATAGCAGTCCTAGGAAATGAATACAATATGCTTTAAAGTTTCATGTACTAATTATGCTTCTTTGTAACAGGAAATAAAATACACTGCTATGTTTATGAATATCAGTGCTCATAACACAGAAGATTCAACTCTCCAAAAAAGTCTTTTCTTTCTTTTGGTTGTATCGACCCTGAAGATGTCTATATCATTCTGTATTTAAAATAAGAAAATCTCATGTTTTAATTGTGGCTAGATGTACTGAGCTTTATTTTGGCTTCAAAGATAGTTTAATTTCTTGGTGCAGTTCAAAAGGAATGAAATTTGTGTTTCATCATTTTTTTTTTCTAAGTAAATTCTAATTTCATTTACATATTAGTAAAAGGATTTTTTAAAAGAAAAATTATAACTCATAAAAATATACAATAATTTTATGTCAAAAACATTATTTATTTCACTAATTAATGATGGCACCAGTAAGATATCACAAGGGGTTCAAAGGATAATCCAAAGAACCACATATATTGTAACAAAAAAGTAGACTGACATAAATTTAGAAGTAGATGCAAAACTATAAAATTGCTTTCCACAGGAAAGTTAATTTGCATTTGCTTTGTTTGTGTTATCAGTTTTAAAGAATTTATATAGTTGTAAATTAGCTCATACAGTGAAAGGCAAAGATGACCAGAGAGGATGCTCTAGACAATGCCTGTATGTCTAGTTACCAGTAATTTTCTTTGGTTCATTTCAAAGACTTTTACAGTTTTTCCTTATAGCACTCTATTGTGTTAGTTAACATTGTTGCAACTAGCCACATGTAGGTATTGAGCACTTGATATGCACTTACTACTATTGGGAAACCAAATTTTTAACATAAATGTAGCTAAACTAATTGCTGTCCAAAAAAATGGATTCGGATAGAATAAATTTTTCCTGCATGATGATGTAAGACTTTAACAAACTAATTTGAAATTTCATGTAGGCAGCATGAATCACGGTAATACGTATACAAATCACAATTTTAAATCAAAATGCCCTTTACTTTAATTATACTATATATTAGTTTTATATTGCTGTGGCAACAAACTACCACACACTTTGTGGCTGAAGATAACATAAACTTATTATCTTACAGTGTTAGAGGCCAGAAGTCCAAAGTGGTTCTCACTGGGCTGTGGTGAAGGTGTCGGTGATGATGCGAAGCTTCTTGTGGAGTCTCTAGGGCACAATCCATTTCTTTGCCTATTTAAGTTTCTAGAGGGCATCCACATTCCTTGGCTCATGACTATTCCACTATATTCTGAGGCAGCAGCATTAGGATCCGTTTTTCTCATCCTATTGATTATCTGGTTCTCTTCTGCCTCCCTTTTCCAGTGAAGAACAATAGGGATTACTTTGGGCCTCTCAGATAATATGCAATAATCTTTCCACCTCAACCTTGACTTCAACTGCTACCTTAATTCCCTATTATCATACGTGTAGAAAAAGATGAACTCAGCCTGGGATTGGCTCACACCCTGCACATTATCAAGAGAGACTTGTTTTAAGAACTGGCCCCTGACTGGTTCCTGGAAACAGCTCTTGAATTCTATGGACTGTTCTACCTGATATGAATGTATTTGTATGCTTTTGACCTTGGCTCACACTATACTAATTTGATCACATGTTTTATACTAAAAATATGAATTTATTGGGAACAGTTATTTTTACTCTGGGGGTCAGGAATCTGAGCAGATGAGGTCAGTCATGCAGGCACTGTATGCCAATGTGAGTGACCTCCCTGCAAAAAATCCTGGACTCGAGGTTCAGGAGAGCTTCCCTTGTGGGCAACATTTAAAATGTGTTGCTACACATCATTGATGGGTGAATTAAGTGTGTTCTGTGAGACTCCTCTGTGAGGAGACACCTGGAACCTAGGGCTTGATTCTTCTGAACTATACCTTTTGCACCTTTTTGCTTTGCTGATTTTAATCTGTGTTATTTCCCTATTATAAACTATAAGCAGGAGCATAACAGTTTATGAGTCCCATGAGTTCTACTCTCAATGATTACTGAAAGTGAGGATAGTCTTTGGGAGCCCAAGTATACTACGTAACTTTACATGATTATAGGTTCTGGAGATTAGGACATGGCCATATTGGAAGATTGCTGTTCTACCTACAACATAATATAGTTTAATTCATATTTTTAGCTTAGAAATTAAGTATAAACATTTTTAAAAATTAAAATAAATGCATACTTCTGAGGCAGAATCAACTGAAGATGTGGAAACTATTACTAGGACCATTGCAGTAAAAAGAGAAGAAGAATAAAAGAGAAGGAGGAAGAGGAGGAGGAAAGAGAAAGAGGAATGGCATTGCAATTCACTGCTGCATTAAAAAAAGTAAAGGTTCTTCTCTGTACAATAACTTTAAAGGTAATAAAGTGAACACTCTTAAAAGATATTACTAGCAAAGACATAGTGAATTTTATGAGTCAAAAATTATCGATAAAACTCATCACCTAAAATCTGAATTAAAAGTAGAACAGAAGTTTCATAATTTTAAACAAAATCTGAGCTTATAAATTTGGAGAGCTGCAAAACACAAATAATAAAACACTTTTTAGATTAGGTATTACCAATATTTAAATTGTATACATCTTAGAAATATAGGAGGAAAGAAAAAAAATTTTAAGTGAGATATTTATTAAGCATTCAAAAAAGTAATTGCCTATACAATATAAAACCTAGTTAATAATATCATAGATTGACAGATTCAAAATTTGAAAAATTACATGTAACTTTCTTTAGATTGAGTGCATGACATGAGACATTGACAAATTAATGTTGTACATATGTTTTGTCTCAAATGACTTCTCCATTTAAGAAGAAATGTAATCAATTTATGTCAAAGGAAATCAAACCTTTGGCACAGATGTTTTACAATCATTTTTTTCTCAGCATATTAAAAATAGTTTTTATTATCTGACCATGCTCTAGCTATATAGTAAAAATTTTGGCCTGGGATTTTAATACAAGAGGCAGATAGTCCTCTTATTGAATATGTTTTCCCCCGTGGTACGTATTAAACATTTGTACTCAGTTCTCTGAAATGGACACTATGTCATGGTGCAGTTGTAAAGAGTGCATTATGTATATATCCAAATGGTATGAATAATGGCTAGGTTATGAAAATGTAAAAAAGAAAACTATACATTTATAAATCTTGTGTTTTCTTGTCAATGCTTATTTGGGTGAGTTGTGGAAAAGTTTACAAAAATTTACACTTAATTCTTCTTTAAAATTTTCTTGAAACTAATATGAATAGTCACCAAATAATTATCACAGACAAAAAAAAGTTTGATTTATGTTTATTTAACAATATCACCTGCATATAGTATTCTATAAATTTATATCTATACAAAAACTGTCTTGATATAAATATAATCATTTTATACACTTTTCCAATGTCCGTCAACATGCACATGATTTTAATTGTAATGGACAGGGACAGTGTTATGGCAGCATAGTTGTTGCTACAACTACAAGGAAAATTTAAATAATGTTTCTTTGATATTAATACTCCCAAAATTTCTTTTCAATTTTACTTTTCAATTTATGCAATATACTTTTATGTTAATTACAACAAATTGAGTTTACTATAAGTAAATTTCCATAACTTGCATAGAGTTTTTAAAGTAATATACTATTACTTAGAAACCAGATTAATTATTCTAAAAAATTCTAAAAAAAATAACTATGATAAAATTGATTGCAAGAAAAACATATATACCATATTTATATCAAAATGTATTTGAGGGAGCAAACTGACAAAGAATATGTCCATGGAAGTTTTTAACAATGTTTCTAAGAAAACTCAACTTTTTGGAAATATTTGGAATCATCTGAAAGTGTAGATACATTTAATACATTTGTATTAACTGCTTTATTAGGATTTAATTGACAAACTGCACATATGCAAAATGCAAAACTGCATAAGTTGGTGTAACAACTTTTACATGTAAAAGTTGATCATAAGTATTGAATCATTCTTATGATACTTAACTAAAACAGAGCTGAAAAAGCCAGAAGGTAAAAGTATTTGAGACTCAGAACATTTTCCCAAAAATGTGATTCTCTGCAAGTCTCCCTGCTGAAACTGCCTTTTGTAATCTGAAACCGGTTTCACCTAATAGCTGCTGAAATGACTACTACATAACTCTAAGACTAATTTATCTACCTCCATCACTCACCAATCTAAACTTGCAAGCTCCCCAGACCCTTACTAGTGCCAATAAACTTTCTCAAAGGGCAATATATAACATTTCTCCTTTTTGTAAAACTTCTAAATGCTTCTTTGTTTTATGAACATATTAAAGGGTACTAGTCGCATGTATGTCCTTAATTGAGATTCTTTATTCCCAAATAAAATATTAATTTCAGAGATTCATCTCTATGTTTTTATGTTTACTTAGATTTGCCTATGTCAAGAAACTGAAGGGTCTGAGGTTTTCTCACTTGTAAGCTAACAGGTTTGCATAATTACTTTCTGATTTATCTCTATTCTTGCTTTCATCAATAGCTCATTTTTTGTTATTAATAATAACATTCCATTGTATGACTATACCAAAGTTTATTTTGCCTCCTACCTTTGCATTGTTTTTCAGTTTTAGCTACTACAAATTACTACAAATAAAGTGCTATATACATTTGTGTTCAAGTTTTTATATGAATATTTTTTTCTCTTAAACACCTAAGACTACAATGGCAGTACAAATGATAAATTGATGTTAATATTTTGTGAAACTCCCAAAATGTTACCCAAGGCAGTTGTATTATTTATAATCTTTACCAGTAGTGCAGGAGATTTCCAGTTTTATCACATAAAGTGTCAACAATTGATATTGCAGTCTTTTAATTGAAGACATTCTAATTGTTGCTAATGGTTTCATACTGTGGGTTTACTTTGCATTTCCTCAACTACTAATGATGGTAAGCATCTTTTCATGTGTATATGTATTCTATATATATATGTGTGTGTATATGTGTGTGTGCACATGCACATAATCAACTTCCATCAAAAACTACAAGATACATTTTTCACCTTTTCATATTTATAACTGCATTCTCATTGTATTCACAATTGAGCTAGATAATTTTACTTGTATCTTAAGTTCTTCTGAAATCTCCATTTTCTGAGCTCTACTGCTTATTTCCTATTCTACATTCTTTATCTGATATTAGTTCTACTTTTATAATTCAAAGCTCTCATAAATGTGCCAATGACACCATCATAAAACATTGAATGTCATGAGAAAACAGACTTTTGCTTTGTTGAAGATGGAGACTTGTGGATAAGTTAAGGTGCTTAAGGCTGCAAGCAATAACATCAAAAGAGTTTATTACCTCACATAACAAGATGTCTGTAAATAGAGTAGTCCCTGGGTTAATTCAGTAACTTGTATTGTTGCCAGGAGCCTTGTGTGTCCAAGTTTACATGTTGCCATTCTAAGCATTTTAGCTTCATCCTAAGATTCATCTTCTTACGGGCTTAAAATTCAGCAACAACTCCAGATATTATATTCAACTGCACATGGTAGTAGGAAAATATAAAGATTCACGACTTCTCACTTTTTTAGAATTGAGAAACTTTTCCAGAAATATCCCTAACAGACACTCCTCCCCTATGTCACTTGCCCGAACTAGCAGCATTTCTATTGCCAAAACAATAACTGGTAAAGAAAAGTGAGCATATTCTTCCCAGATGAAGATGGTCATTCAAAAGAAAAGAGTGAACAGTTATTTTCAGAAGAAATGAGCTGGGGAATAATTCCAGGGTAGAAAAGGAACATTACAATAATTCCATGTAGTTATTTTGTTCACATGAACAAATACATTTTCATCATTGGCATAAAAATTATATAAAGTGTGAAATATATTGGATATATTGAAAATATATAATACATTTTTAAATGGAATATATGTCTTCTAATAAAGACATATATGTTTATTTTATGTTTAATTTCTTAAATAGCAGAATTACATGAAAGGAAATTTCTATTTGCAATAGATATGAGACCAAAGGTATTTGTTTGCATTTAATGGTTACTTTAGTATTCTTTAGTAGTAGTTGGGTTGGGAATTATTGTCCTATTTCTAAACAAAGTACCTTCACTTATTTAACACAAATACATTAAGCACTCTTCCAAATACTGAGATTGTGGTAGATATGCTAGATGAGTTCTTCAGCCATAGTCAGCTTGCTCTAGCTGTCTCAGTTAAGTTTGAAAATGCCTACATTATCACTACTGGTCTAGTGACTGGCCTGAATCTAAGGCCCCTTTGGTTCTAGAAATTATTCCTTTCACTATGCAGATGAAGTAGACATAAAGATATAAGTGACCTCAAATGGCAGTTAGAAAATATGGCCCATGGGGAAAACTAGTCCACCTTATGCTTTTGCAAGTAAGATTTTATTGGAACATAATCATACCGAGTCATTTGTGTATAATCTCTATGTTTGCTCCACCATGGCAGAATAGAAAAGTTGATTGTAATGCTACCAAAGCCTGCCTTATTGTCACCTAATTCTTTAAAAAAAAATAACTGAACCGTGCCTTAAATCAAGAAAAAATTAAGATACAAGACACTTGAAAATATAGTAAGGTAAACTGGGTAAGTTCTGTGATTCAAGTGAAAAGAAATGTAATTCTGTCATCTCTACTTTCTTTCCTCCACACACTTTTTACTCTCCTTTCTTTCCTGAATGTTATTTAGACTGAAAGGAAAAGAAAATAGATTTCTGAGAAATGTTCTATGGGTTTAATTAAAGAAGTTTTCATATAGTGCACACACAAAATACACATTCTAGAATATATAGTTTAAAACAAGCTGGAGAACAGGATGGTGGAATATCTGTTATTTTATTTGTTCTGTATTTGTTTATTTATTTTTTGATCTCTATTCTTAACAAAACATTGACTCTGCTTTCTATCCTTTCTATATACAGGAAGAATGTGCATCAGAAGGCACCTCAGGATAGCAAAATGTGCCAGTGTAGTTACATGTGCTGGCTGTTTCTTTATACCAATGAGAATGCAAGTAAGGCCATTCTGAACAGTACCAGGAAATACTAATAGTATTTAATAAATACTATTTGACAATATGAATATTATTTAATAAATATGAATAGTATTAAACCAATATTCGTATTGAGATAAGATAAATCTCTGCCAGGTTGAGATGATAAACTAATAAAGAGTATATGGGGTGAGGGAAAAAAGTAGATGCATCCTATAATATCTGGCAGGTAGTCATTTGAGGAACATTTAACATGTAATTTTTATTTTTTAAAAACTGCATTTGTTTTGTGTTTGCTTATGTATGTGTGTGTGTGTGCTTGTGTCAAATGAAAAATAAAAGTAGATCAGCAAACTCTCATGATTTCAAAATTTCCCAAAGCAAATTTATCTTATAGAAATAAAATATTGTTAATATCCCTATAGGCATCAGCAATATTCTGATACATTGCATGTATTGAGTCAACATTTTGTAAATGGTTTCTAGAAATCACTGATAACCAAGTTTAAAAAAAATAAAAAATGTGAAATCTAGAAAGCCAAAATGTTCTCCTTTTACTGTTTCTTATTATTTGCTTGAAACAACCTCACTGAAAATATTCACAGACCTAGAATTATAATGATAAATGTCAGATATTTACTAAGATGACATTTTCTAATTATTATTGAAGCTCAATTCTTTTCTTTTATGATGACATTTAAAGATATATGATAAAATCCTTTATTAAAAAACAGGAAATTGGAAATATTTACCATAAACACATAATTTTGATTATTCTCATTATTATAGAACAACATATGATTGAAAGACAAGAACTCACAGAAGCTAACAATAGCTTTTGTGACCCTTTGAAATCTATTACAAACAGAGTGTAAGACCTGAAATTTTGATCATCTAAAATTTGTTCTAAGCATTCTAATACCAACTATGGGAAATAGGGAATTTGGTATGAATGTCAAGCAATTAGAATACATAATGTTCTAAATCTTTTCTTATATAACATTTTAAAAATCATTTCAGAATCTATAGTGCTCTAATTATTAATAAGAATTCCAGTGCAGTTTACCTTCTCCTTCTTCTTTAAGGGGCTAACTATGCTGTACATTTTACATTTCTTAAGGCAAATTTTCAGAAAGTAATATAGAAATAAGACATTCCCATAGTCTATAAAGATAACTTGACTCTATACTTTAAGAAAAAGTCATATTTTCTACTAAGGAATTATGTTTAGAGTAAATAATCATTACCCTATCAATTAATAAGGAGAACTGCTTACAATTTGTTTCTAATCAAAGAAAATTCTGAGCTAGAGATAGGATGAAGAAGTGTCAGAGATGATAAATTCCTCTTCAAAAAGCTTTAGATCCTTGTTCTTTTTTTCTTAAGACCAACTTCCTTGTCTCCTAGCTAACTGTTCTGTAAACAACCTTCCCACCTTTGCTGTGCCCCTTTGCTGTGCCCCTTTGCCGCACCAGACAAGTCCAGCTATACCTTCCCGCCTAGTACCAGACAGTCCCTCTTCCTTCCTGCCTAATAGACTCTATTCAGTTATAAACCTTAGCCAATCGAGTTATCTTAGATTGTGGTGGTTCAACCCCAGCCAATGGGGAAAGGACACAGAAGTGCTAGGAACTGCATTAGGGATAAAAACCCCTGCCCTACCCAGGTCAGTGTGCTCTTGCGATCATGACTGGCACAAGCTGCACCCTTCTGCAGAAGTAAACTGCCTCGTTGACAAAACTTTTTGCCTGAGTGCTTGTCCTTCTTTGCTGCACCAAGCATTTGTTTCCAACAAAAATAACATCTCTGAGCACAAATCATATTAATGAATACTACTAAGGTCCTGCAGAGGAACTCCTGAATAATGCTAATATGTTTGCTTTACTTTCCATTCTCTTGTCACTACCTAATTTTAATTTCTCCCTAATTTATGATTTCCTACTTGTTTTTAGGATTTAAACTTGCAATTATCTTTTGATGGAGTTTCCCCTTGTTGCCCAGGCTAGAGTGCAATGGTGTGATCTCTGCTCACTGCAACCTCCACCTCCTGGGTTCAAGAGATTCTCCTGCCTCAGCCTCTCGAGTAGCTGGGATTACAGGTACCCACCACCATGCCTGGCTAATTTTTGTATTTTTAGGAGAGATGAGGTTTTACTATGTTGGCCAGGCTGATCTTGAACTCCTGAAAATTTGTCAATTTTTAAGTCTATTCTGTCACCCTTTTCTTCTTCCATACAAATTGGATCATGACCTTTCTGTATATAAAACTTTAAGGACTTCTTTCAATTTGAACACTATAATACACATATGGTACATGACTGCTATGTTCTGAATGTTTGTCCAAACATGGAACAAGTTGATTGCCCAAACTCATGTTGAAAGTTAATTGCCATTGTAACAATATTAAGATGTGGGAAATTTCAGACATAGTAGGGCCATGAGAGTACTGCCATTATGAGTGGGATTAATTAATGCTCTTATGAAAGAATAAGTTCAGATCCCTTTTGCTGCTTGGATCTTCTGTCTTCTGCCATGTAAGAATCCAAACTTCCTCCAGACACCAAACTTATTGATACCTTGACCTTTGATTTCTCAGTCTCAGAACTGCAAACCAATAAATTTGTGTTTGCTATAAATTAATCAGTCTCAGGTATTCTGTGACAACAGCACTAAGATGATGATGATGTGATTAGACTCCAGTAATCATTTTCATTTTAGTGTCTTTACATGTTTTATTTCCTCCTGGATGACTCTTTCTCCCTTCTTCATCCAGTCACTTCGTTTTTCCAATTCATTTAAAAAACTCAACTTAAAGATCATATCCATCAGTATGCTTTTTTTCTGAGTCACATAACTTTTGTACTCCTAGTGTTTTAACATCCTCAAATTATCTTAGAGTTCTTTATATTTATTAAGTATTTATTTGCCAATCTTTTCCTCTACAAAATGTATTTGAGTGCATGTGCTATGTTTTCTTGGAATTTTTGTTCCTAGAGCCTATCCTAGTGCCTGGCAAATACTAGCTGTTTAAAAAGTATTTCATAAACCTTAATAAAGGCTGGTGAAATGTTAGAATACAAATGTTCAAGTTGAATGAATTAGATAAATTTAAATTATACTCGTAACATTGTTTCTTCTTTTGTGTATCTCTGGCACTATGTTCCTATCTCAGCTTCTCTAGCATTATTTATCAGTTACATAGATAATCAATTTTAATTAGTTTCAACAATGTTTATGGTTTTTAAAGTAGCAATCATTTCAAAGAGAAAGTACGTGTTTACAGACAGAATAACCCAGCACAATAACTCTGTATAAAGTAACTGTGTCAAAATAAAGTTTTGTTTACATTTTATATGTGTGTTGGGGAGAGGGACAGATCTCAAATCTGGTGGCGAATATAGGGAGGACCTATAGTTGAGGACATAGACCTCTGCAAGATCTGTGCTTCTGTTTTATATGGGCGTGAACATAAATCAGATTAACTTTTATCCTTTATTTCTCCTTGTAATAATGTATTTTTTTACACTGCTTTCCTTAATAAATTTTCATCATATATGTATTAACTTATTACCTCAGAATGCTCTAATTTTAGAAGATATATTCAGAAATACAGTCTCCTTGAGAACTTCATCTGCTTTCCAACAATCCTTTTGGGGATGATATTACTCAGTAGATTCAGCATCATTGAGGGTCCAGTGTTCCACTTAGCAGCATTTAGCAGGTAGGTTAGCATTTGCTTGAGAGTAACAGATAGAAAATCAGGCTAGAGAAACACGAAAAAAGTCTCAGACTGACTGAAGGTACATTATGCATAAGGCAAAATGTACAAGAATAAAGTTGGAGGGTAAACAGTGGGAAAATAATGAGCCAAATAAGCTTTGCTAAAAAAAAATTGGTTCATATCCAGATATCATTGAATAAAATAGTGCATTTTGTAGGCAGAGTTTTGATATAGCCCTGTCCCTTTCATTTTATTAAACAAGGGATCACATGCAAGAAGATTTTAATTGTTTAATGAAATTAACACATTTTAATTAAATATCTACTATACTTTTCACAGACATTATGATAGGCAAAGTTATCCAACAAGAAATTATGAGGGGATAGTTTAAGACAGTTTGCATAAAGGTAGGAAGAAAAGGATAAGTGAAAGTGAGTTACAAAGTGTAAAGACGAGAAAGAAGTCAACGGCAATAATCAGGTTTTCCCCATGGGAGATGGCTATATGGGAATCTTCAAAATATAAAATTCGGAGTTTTGCTCAAACTTCTGGTAAAAAAAATTAATTGAGTTTTGGTCATTTTGAGATTAAAATGTCTTTTAATATTCCAGAGGACATGTTTGCATTCAGTCAGATATAGCTCTCTGGTGCCACAAAGAGAGAATTAGCTGGGAGAAAAATGTAGATTTAACAAATATTTTTTTAAAAATGAATAAAATGGACCCACATAGTTAACTCTCATAAATCCAGGAGTTCCATTAATAGGATATAGATTATTATGTGAAAAAATACAATTCACATAAAAAACTGAAAAAAATTATTTCTAATAATGAGATAAAAACAGTGAAATGAACATTCTCATATATAAAGTTGGGGGAGGTAAAAAATATTTTGGCAATAATTTTTGATTATTTTTGTGCCTTCATTGTAAGTCTGAATTGGTGTAAGTATTTGCAAGGCTAGTTGTTGATTATGTATCAAAATACTAAATATATTTATATTATTTGATACAACATTTTCAATTGTTAGAATCTATTTTGGATAAATATTTAAAAATGTATCTTCAAATATAATTATTTAACATTTTTGTAACGTGGTGAGAGTTCAGTCTATTTCTACAATGGAATTTTTAAACATATTAGGTTGAATCTTTCTGATGAGATAATATTTTGCAGTTTAAAAATTGTGGTTCTAAATAATTTTTTATGACATGTGGAAATGGCATATTGAATGCATTTCATAAATGTTCGATGACAAAATTAAGTAACATGGTATGCAAAACTATATCACTCTGATTCAAATCATGCCTTGTATAAATCATTGCATATTCACATATGCATAAACACACTCACATAACAAAGAGATGGAATCTATCTCTGAATGATATTAGCTCCATTATGGTTTACTGCATTTTGTCATTTTCCTATCATGAACATGTTAATTTATAAATTTAAAGCATCACATTTCTCTGATATAACATTAATGGTTCCTGCAGATATTCTAAAGACAGTCTATTTTGGCATAGTAAGATACCAAAATACTGTAAATGACTTTATGTGGCTCTGTGACTGCCCAACAGGTTCACCTTGCTGCTGCCTAGACAGAGCTGACTCATCAAGACAGGGGAATTTCAATGGAGAAAGAGTAATTCACACAGAGAAGCTGTGAAGGTGTTTCATTAGTACTCGGATTGGTCATCCTGAGCATTGGGGATCAGAATCTTTAAGGATAATTTAGTGGGGACGGGCTAAGGAAGTGGGGAGTGCTGATTGGCTGGGTTGGAGAGACAATCACAGGGGGTCTAAGCGAGTATTTCTCTCTTCTGTGATCAATGACAGAAACGTATATGTTTGACATTGTGAAAGAAAATTAAATCTCAGGATCTCAATGTAACTAAGCCAAGGGAAATGTCAAGCTGGTCTCCAGGTCAGGCAAACCTGCCTCCCATTTTATTCCTAAGTAAGATAGCTAAAAAGACAAAAGAGCAATATACCTCTCTCACAATTTGCCCACAGGAAAATTCCTTGTGGGCCTCAAGACTTTTATTCTAAAACAATTCCGTTGAATTTCACCCTGGCAATGTAAACTGATAGCTTATCTTCACAGGTGCTGCAGACAGAAAGTCATTTCTATGCTCACCTGAGACAAATGTCTATCTAATTTCTTCCTCTGCTGTATTGTGTATGTAAAAATTCAGATTCACTGAGCCAGACTAAATTGTGTATTCAGTGAAAGGCTGATCAAGGACTCAAAAGAATGCAACATTTATCTTTTATCTACCTATGACCTAGAATTCTCCCTGACTCTTTCCCCCTTCCAGTTGTCCCACCTTATGGGACTGAACCAATGTATGTCTTACACATATTGATTGCTATCTCATGTCTCCCTAAAATGTATACCTGACCACCTTGGGCATATGTCCTCAGGACTCCTGAGGCTGTGTCACAGGTGCATACCTAGCTTTGGTAAAACAAACTTTATAAATTGACTGAGACCTGTCTCAGATATTTTGTGCTCACAGCGTAAATAGTATTCCACTTCTTTTGAGGGAAGCTTAAATGCATCTGGAGATGGAGAGAGCTGGGTTATCAAGTGTTAAGTATCTGATTGAAGCAACTAGTCATGAAGAAAAGAGTTAAGCCTTTCATCACTCACTGTCATGCTTTAACAAGAGGCTAAAACCAGAAAAAGTGCCAACTCCCTCTGATCCATTTTCTTTCATAGAATGGCAGTGCAGTGCAGGGTCAGGAGGATCAGCACAGATGTGCAGGTCATCTCCCAGAGGAGAGAGCCTCCAAAAAAGGCTCCAGCAGTTTTAAGGACTTTGGGGGTCAGGGGACAAAGGTGAAGGAAGGAACTAGGTATGGAAAATCACTGAGAATTGAGTCAGAGAAGACAAAACCTTCAGTTTCCTCTCTTCCCTGATAAGGAGACCTCATTAGAAATGCCATACAAGGGCCTCAGATGAAGGCAAAGAGACTTTGGAATAAAGGTGACTGTGCTAGGAAGAACTGGGAAGAAAAATGTGAGAATTAGAGCTATTTATGCAAAATGATGATACTTTCTTTACTTCCTGATATTAGAGGCGTATGATTCTCAGAGGTAATGGCCTAAGATTTTAATATCTATGTTTACTAATATTATTTTAAAAGTAGATAAAATATTTCTGGAACAGTGAAAACTTACTTCAGGACTAACCTCATCATTTCCATTTGCCCTGGGGTAATCTAATGACAGCCAGATGTCTTGCTATACCTACTTATGACTACTGTGAGAACCCCAAAATAGAGTCTAGATGTTTATTCAGCAGAGGAACCCTTGTACCCTGACTCCTCCTGAGGAAGAAAGATGAACACTCCACACTATAAACAAATTCTCCTCTCGAAAAATGTGAGAAAGATTCTGGGTTCTTATTATTTAGAAACGTTAATAAGTGTCTCTAGGGGAAGATATGAGAGGGGTTTTCAAATTTAAAACATGGGATTAATCCCCTTTGGAATATAATAACATAGGAAGATAACTCACTAAATCGCTCCGGAAGTTTCTTGGCTATTCAGTTACCTTTTCCATCAATCCAGGACCTTTCTTCTTGAACTTAAGTCATCAAAATGTGGGACTTTGTTAAAGACAAAACTTCTCTTCCCAGGTCCATAGGGGCATAGTTTCAAAGGCAAGAACTTCCTAGCAACATGCCTCCATCCACCTCCCTATCCGGGAACCTACAGTTCTTTATCTAACATCCTAGCTAAAATTCTAGGTATGCTCCTTTGTTTAAAAAGCCTCTAAAAAGCCCTGAGAGGAGGGGGCTCTAGTTGGGCACCAGACAGCCATTCCTGTATCAAAGTCGAAGATCAATCACTCCAGAGGAAGTTTGAAAGAACTCCTCTCATTGGACAAGAACATGAATGGGGTGGGAATAAATTCAAATTTAAAACCCCACTGCCCCTTACCTGTGCGGACTCTTTCTCCAGATCCCCTCCCACTGCAACTTGGGAGATGTCTCTCCTTTCTACCTGTACAGATTTTCCTCTCTGGGATCCCCTCCCACAACAAGGTAGGAGCTATCTTTCCCTCTCTACCTATGCGGATATCCCCTTCAGATTCCCTTCCCACGGCAGCGTGGGAGCTCTCTTTGTCTCTCTGGCTCTGCCTAAGAAATTGCTTTCCGCTAAACTCTTTGAATCCGATATTTATACAATGGTAAGCTCACTGGGTGCCAGGGCCCCTCCCTCATTCTTGGGGCAAAGGGAGCCCAAGAACCTTGGGCACATTCAATTGGGGAGGGAGCTGAGCCCCTTCCCATCTTGAGACCCGGTTACAAAAAGAGGTAAGAAAAAGTTTTCTATCTTTTGAATGAAAGCAAATGGTTTTAACATTAAGGAAACAAATGGCTTCAAGCCTAAAACCTACGGCATGTGAGGAACAATATTTCTAGGAGAAATAAAAGCAATCATATTGTATTTCATAACATAATGCTGGAGACCAGGACTTTGAAAGAACATTGAGAAATTTGGGAAAGACTTGTTTTTCCTCAGTGACATAACTAAATACTATAGAAACTTTTTAGAGTGGTAGAAATAATAAGCCAGATAATTTCAAGGCAGATAAACTTGAGAAAAGTGTCTTGTAGTACCTCTCAGTTAAAATCAGGGATAGCTAACCAGTTTGCCTAGTTGTTGGGTTAATTATGACTGTAAGAAATAAGAAAAATTGGCATTTTTAAAGTGAACCTAAAAGGTTGCTATTTTTCTCTGAAAAAAATATGAATTACAAAGATTTAGAAAAAATACTAATATTTTTGATGTCTTTTGTCTCATAAATTATTAGAAAACATACTAATATTTTTTATGTCTTTTCTCTCAGTGTAATTATGCTAACTTAAAGGTATTATTACTTTAAGAATGTTGTGTCATTAGACACATAAAAATGAATACATATTACAACAGTTTATAGCAAAACTCAAGTATGCTTCTCTATTCTATAAACAATTATGCTGCTTGACTCTGCACAAATTGCCAGTTTCATAGAAATTCTGGAAAAAGGCATTTTTAAAGATATAATGCTCAATTTCATGAGCAGAAGGGCATGTATTGTTATTGTGAGTCTGTCAGATGATTAATGAGGATACAGCTTCCAAAAATTAATTAGGTGAAAAGAATATCTACCGATTTTAGTAACTTTCCACAGAAAGCCTGTAATTTTATGACAAACATCTTCTCCTTTTGTAGCTATTACTTAGTAATTTTGTAGATCCCTAAATCTGAATGCAAATGAGCTAAGTATTAACCCATCTAAAAAATGTAATTGTTGTTTGAGTAAAATTATCATTTTGAGAACATAATTTTAAGGCTATAAAATTGATTATTTTTACCAAGTATCTTCCATTTGAAGGTTAATGTGTACTTAAAACATTTTAAAAACTTTCTCTGTCTTCCTAAGCGTCAGTAATAGTCAGTGCTTAGTGTTTGTTTAAAAGAAAAATGTATAAAATGTCTTTAATTCAAAACCCACCATGGCTTTCTATTGATCTGTCATAATTTATCAACTATCTAACTTTTAAACTGCTTCTACATATATTTTAATTATTTTGTATTTATGGACAAAAAGCTATATCTATTTTATTTAATAAAGCATCCACTAAAAACTTGAGCTCATTCCAAAATGAATATAACAACAACAACAAAATAACAGATTTTATTTTTCTGGTATTTGATTATGTCACACAAATGTTGTCTCTTTTGTTACACTATTAATCGTTCTTTGATCAAAGATTTATTAAGGACCTACTATGTGCGAGAGAGTATGCTAGATATTATGCTTTACAGAGATTACTGAGCCTTGAGTGAACTATATTGCATGATAATTAATCTGTTTGTCTTTAAAACCAAATAGACTTGAGTACAATCCAATTCTGTCACTGAGGGTTTGCAAATAACACTTCGGATGATAATTGTGTCCTTTTTCTTATTGTTCATTTAACTATAAATAAAAATACCAATAATATCGATAACAAAATAATGACTTCAAGTGAATATAGACACAGAACTTATACTTTCACAAAAATTATTGAAAATGGATCAAAGATATAAATTGTAAAACTATAGAACCCCTAGAAAACAACATGGGAGAAAATGTAGATACCTTGTTTGGCAATCACTTTTCACACACAAAAGCAAAAGCATAACCCATGAAAAATTCTGAAAATGTGAGCTTCGTTAAAATTAAAACTTGTTATATGCAAATAATAGTTATCAAAGTATAGAAAGAGAGATCTCAGACTCAGAGAAATTTTTTGCAAAATAGATGTGATGAAGGACCGGTATCTAATATATATAAAGAACTAATACAACTCAATAAAAACATAACTAAAAAATGAGCAATAAATCTGCACTGATATGTCATCAAAGAAGATACACAGATGGCAAATAAGCATGTGAGAAGATCAACATTATATGTCAGGTCATTAGAGATTTGCAAATTAAAGCAATAGTAAGATAATACTGCATATCTGTTAGTATGGCCAAAATTTTCAGTAATGACAATGCTAAATGCTGGCTGGGATGTGGAGCAACAGGAACTGTCATTCATTGCTGATGGGAGTGAAAAATGGTACAGCCACTGTGGAAGACTTTTTATTAGTTATTATAAAAGTAAATGTACTCTTGCCATACAATCCAGCAATTGCATTCCTTAATATTTACCCAAATGAGTTGAAAACTTACATATGCACAAAAATGTTTATACCAGCTCTATTTATAATTGCCAAAACTTTGAAATGACCAGCATATACTTCAAGAGATGGATGAATAAACAAACATACTGTGTGGCTCCAACTATATGACATTTTGTAAAAGGTAAAACCATAGAGGCAGAGAAGAGATCAGTAGTTGGAGAGGTTATCGGGGTTTGAGTAGAGACAAAAAGGAGTACAGGTGATGAGTAGGGCAGTAAAAGTATTTTGTGCAATGTAGTGATAATTGAGAAGTAGTTACATATTTGCCAAAACCATAGAATGTATAACGCAGTGAACCCTAAACTATGAACTTTATTAATTTTAGTTAATAATAATATGTCCTTATTCATTCATTAATTATATCAAGTATACCACACTAACACAAGATGTGAATAATAGTCAACCTGTATGTGGAGAGACAGGACGTACGGAACTCTATACTTTCTATTTATTTTTATGTAAGGATAAAACTTCCCAAAAATAAAACTTATTTCATAAAACAGATGAAGGAAAGATGCAGAGAAGACTGCAAAAAAAAAATTGAGCTTTATGTGTTTTCATCTTGCTCTTGGCTCAGTGCAAGATGAATAGATATAAGAACTATAAGGCAGTAGAGATGCTGACGAATATGGTAAGGAAGATAATAAGAGAAAAAAGAGGAAATTTTAGATGGATGAGATAAGTATCACTTTACCAAAAAAGAGCTTCCCAAACTCAGAAGAATAAATGAATACCTCCATTAGTGTTGGAAGACTGAGAACAACTATGTAGAAAGTTTCTACAGAAAAATGGCATTTAAGCTAGATTTTAAGGACAAGTAAATTTGAGTAGACAGAACAGGAAGTAAAGAAGCTTCCCAGAGTAGAAATGGCATTTGCAAAGCAAAAGTATCATGCAAACTGGCAGATTTAAGAAAATGACTAGTAAATATGTCAGAAGTACTGAATGCATGACAAGATATAGAGATGAATTTGTAAGCCAGGAGTCCTTTAAAGATACTCTACAGATTACTTGATTTAAATTCTAAAAGTTTAAAAAATGAGTATTGGAGTTACCTTATAATAATTAGCAATTTGCTTTCAATATTCAGATTAAAAAGTTATCAAATAAGATTTCTAGACTGCTTATCCAGCAATCTAGTATCCAGTATTTTTGAGGTTCATGAAAATGCATAATTTAAGATATGATTTTAGATTTGGGGTTAAACATAAGCTTAATTGTCAGTAGAGATAAACTAAAGAACCTACAGATATTTAGGTTTTTAAGTACTTCAGAAAATTTTTATTGATTACTTCAACATGAAAGACAATAGTAAAATATGCATTTCCCATTTTCTCCATCAAAAAATATTACTGAATAAGAATGATTGGGGAAATTTTATTATTGCTGTTTTACTATGATTGAAATGTCCCCTTCAAAACTCATGTTGAAATATAATTGTCATTGTGATATTAAAGATGGAATAATTAAGAGGTGATTAGGCCATGAGGGTACTCTCTTCATGAGTGGGTTAACTGTTGTTATCATGGGAGTGTGTTTTTATCACAAGAATGAGTTGTTATAGAAACAAGTTTAGTTCTCTCTTGCTTTCTTGGACTTTCTTGACCTTCTGCCTTCCACCATTAGATGATGCAGCAAGAAGGCCATCACCAGCTACTGACACATTAATATTGAACATTTCAGCCTCTAGAAGCAAGAGAAATAAATTAATTTTCTTTATAAATTACCCAGACTATATATTCTATTATTGCAACACAAAGTGGACTAAGACAGAAAATTGGTACCAAGAAATGGAGCTGTTGCTATAACAGATACTTGAAAATGTGAAAGTGGCTTTGGAACTGGCTAATAAGTAGGCGATAGAAGAATTTGGCAGAATAGGCTATAAAAAGGCAACATTCTGTGCATTGAGTAATACGGACAATTTTGGTGAGGGCTCAAAAGAGACTAGCTGTAGGGAAAGTCTGGAAATTCTTATAGATTATTTAAGTGGTTGTGACCAAACTGTTGGCAGAAATATGGATAATAAAGATCATTCTGGTGAGGTCTCAGATGTAAAAGAGAAATATCTTATTGGAAACTGAGGTAAATACCATCCTCATTATGTAGTGGCCAAGAATGTGGTTAAATTGCGTGCATGCTCTTGGTCTTTATTGATGGTGGAATTTTAAACTGATGAACGACGATAGCGGGTGGTAAAAATTTTTAAGCAAAATACCAAAGCAGCTGTGGAGCTACTTTTAACTACATATATTAAGATATAAGAGGGAAGAAATGATTTAGAGTTGCAATTTCTAATTACAAGAGGGACAGAAAGATTTTGAAAATTTTCAGCATAGCTATATAAAGAATCAAAAAGCATTTTCAGATAAATATACCAAGTATATGACCAAAGCACCATTAGCTAAAGAGACTGTTGGGAAACGCTGCAAAGGAGAAAGGACTTACAAAGTAACCACATAAATCAGTTATGAATAACATACAAACAAGGAACAACAAACTGCGGAAGGCTGCAGGAGGCCTCTGAGGAGGAAGGCCTCTCCATGCCTCATGTTCTGGTGCAGGATGACCTAACCTCTGTTACCATAAACATTGTGCTCAAAGACGTAAAACCCCTTCATAACACTATGACGTAGCCAGACTTGTAGGCTCCTTGTAAGGCCTGCCGTCCATCAGCTGCACATAGATAACAGGCTAAAGATAAACACATGTTCTTGTTTTGTGAAACTCCCAAACCACCACTGTTATCAGTCCTTAGGATGACACATCAGTTCCAGCACACTGATTCACTTCTGGCTCACTGATTCACTCCTCTATTACTCCACTCCTACCCTGTAGATCAAAGTCATTGTAATCAATAAGTAGTGTGGATGATCAGAGCTAGGAGCCTTCACTGTCACCTCCAGAGTAATAAAGTGATGGCCCCCTGGTCCCACTTCTTTTCTTAATCTATCTTTTTCTCATTCCTTTGTTGCCACTGAACTTGGGGTACCCATGGGTGACGTAGGGCTGGCTCCCTACATTCTGGTGCCCAATGTGGGGCTCATGGATCCCTACAGAGACTAGTATGTACAGAAGAGGTAACCAGCACAATAGGAGAATGACAGAAAAAAACGGAATTTCAGGTATCTTCAAGGATCCTGTCTTTCCCCCATCACAGGCCCAGAGATCTAGAAGAGCTGAATGGTTTTGAGGGATGGGCTCAGGGCACTCTCCATGGGCTCATTGCTTAGGGCCACCCTGGCTATTTGCTTCCCACATTCTGGCACAATACGTCTTGGCAGCTCCAGCCATAGCTCATGTGGGTCCAGTTGTAACTTAGCTTCACATGCCATTCCAGGAGATACAAGCCATAAACCTTGACAGACTCCACATGGTGCCAGTTCTTCAGGCAAACAGAATGCAAGAGCTCCGGGACATGGATTCTTTTACTTACATTTCAAAGGAAATTGTGGATAGCCTGGGGACTCAGGCAGAGACTTATCACAGAGACAGAGTCACTGAAGGAAACTCCAGGTAGGGCAATGCCTAGTGGAGCTGTGGGAGTGAGAACACTCTCAAAATGATACCCAAGAACTGTTAAGCTACCACTGTGCAACATCAGCCTGGGAAATCTGCAGGCACAAGACTCCAACCAGAGAGAGCTGAAGAGTATACTGAGCCCACTAAAGCCGTGAGGCTGGAACTGCCTGAGGTCTTGGAAGCCAAACCCTCACCCTAGTGTGCCCAGGATGAAGTAAAAGGAGATTATTTTGGAGACTTATTAAGACTTAGTTATTTTGGAGACTTGCTTTAAGACTTACTGTTTTACCTGTTGAGTTTTAGACTTACTTGAAACCAATTACCCCTTTATTTTTGCTATCTCTTCCTTTTGAAATGATAATGTTTATTCTATGCTGTCCCACCATTGTATATTAGAAGCACACAACTTGATAATTTCACACACTCACCACCTAGAAACCAATTTGCCTCAAATAAATTGTTCCTTGAGTCTCATCCATATCTGATTTAAATGAGACTCTGGATTTTGAATTTTTGAGTTGATGCTAGAATGATTTAAGACATTTAAGGCTATTGACATGGAATAAATGATTTTGGTATATGGAAATTACGTTAGTTTTAAGGGGCCAAGAGTAAAATGCTATGGTTTGAATATCCCTTTCAAAACTCATGTTGACATTGAATTGCCATTGAGATGATATTAAGAGGTAGAACTGTTAAGAGGTGATTAGGTACTGAGGGCTCCATATCCATGAATAAATTTATGTCATTATCATGGGAGTAGGTTTGTTATGCCAAGAGTGAGTTATATTAAAAGAGATTTTGGTCTTCTTGCTTGCTCTCTTATGCTCCCATGCCTTCTACCATGGAATGATGCCACAAGAAGTCCCTCAGCATATGCTGGCTCTTGATATTAGACTTCCCAGGCTCTAGAAGTGTAAGAAATAAATTAATTTTCTTTGTCTATAGTACTTTGTTAAAGCAACACAAAATGGACTGAGACTTGCTATAAATCTTAACTTTTAAATAGAATCACTGAGGAGGTATTAATGGACAATTTGTAGGTGATTAAATATAAAATATTTGGCCAGAGAAATAATTTCCATGGTTTATATGATAAAAGCACTCAATATATTTATGTATATTCAGAAATGCTGAATAAAATTTTTCTAAATTACTCTATTTCCTAGATCAATAAGTAATGAAACATTTTCTTATACTTCTGTAAAGACTCTGCTACATATAATGTATTGATTACTAACAATTAAAGTGTCACTATAAGAAATCTGCTTATATGTCTGAAATCTTTTATAAATCTACTGTGCTATTTAAAATGTATTTGCTGTGCCTATACTTTGTTCTTAAAATGTACTTGTTATTTGAGTGATGATTTTTTTAGTGCACTATCTTTCTCTAAGTGTAATGCTATCACCTTTTATTTCTTTTTTAACTAAATGCTAGCAGTACCCTAATAACAGTGATGCATGACTCAGATATCACAAAGTGATTGATAGCTGCCCATAGGTCTGATAATGACATAGTCTGAAATGAAAATACAATTTATCTGATGTGAAAAATAGAGTTGTCCCTAAAGCCTCTAAAGCATCAATGTGGATGTTCATAGAAAGTATCAGTAGTGATTATAGTCCAAGTACACCATGGTTAAATTTAGTCTTTGAGGCACCATTTATTAGTGTCCCAAGTACTTTTTTGTAGTATCCATAAGCAGAATTCATGGTCATCCAAAAGAGATCAAACTTATAAGCTACTATATCAACTTCTAAAAGTTAACGAGCAGCCTAGGGACTTAAGATTTACTGTCAGTCCACCAAGAAATGTCAGTGCCCTAGAATATGAGGAGGAAAGTGTCATCTAACTGGATTTGTGAACTTTTCACTTTGCCATTCAGTAGAGAGCAAACAGAAAATTAGTCTATAAATAATTGAACTTGATTTTTTTTGAAAATCTATCACAGCATGTTAAAAGCAATTTTGTTCTTGAATTAGCTCTCCACAAGTAGTAAATATGTCAGTCTTTAAATAATGCAACATATAGAGCAACAGATAAGAAGGTTTAATAAAAATAAAGGAAAGGAAGACATTAGAAAATATACAAGATGAATGATTTTGTTGCTTGTATTTTCCTTCTCAGAAAATTGGAATATAAATTCTGGTTCAGAAAGGCCAATTAAATGTAAATAATTTGCATAATGATGTTTTAATATTCTCAGAAAATGATTCAAACATGTAAATAAACATTTCTAATATGACTTTATTCTATACACAAAAGAACACATGTTTTAGCCTTATTAAGAAAGAAGATAGAGTTACAAGTTACTCAAATGGCTCATAATGATACAGGAAAAGGTATAAAGAAAATATTATTTCCATAAAATATCTACTAATCGGACATACAAATAAAAAGACAAGAAGTTTTTAGGTGGTTTTAAAGAACCATATTCATAACATTAAAAGGTTGCTTTTTGTTTGTTCATATTTTGGTATAAATAATAAGGAAAAAATATGTATAATTTAACCCTGATGTAAATAAAATAATAGAGTTGATTTAGGTATTTGGTATAAAATTTAAATTTATTGTCACTAAGGATTATAAATACTTATGAAACTAAAAGTACTGTGAAATAAAAGGTTGCATGGCAATAAATATCTATCAAAGAAATCATTAGTTTACCTAATTAGATTTACTGTTAAATATTTTTTAAGGTTACATAATCTCAAACTTACAGAAAGTTGCAAAAATAGCACAAATAACATTCTTATTCATGAGCTAATTGAGTGTAAGTTGCTGACATGATGCCTCATTGTCTAAAAATACTTGGGTGTGTGTTAATTATAACTAAAAATATTATCCTACAAAACCTGAGGCAATCATTATAATCAGGCAAATAATACCAGGGAAGTAGCTTAAGACTATGGAATTATCTCATTCTTCATCAAAGTTTTAATATTTACTTATTTTTATAGTCCCTTTTCATAATGTCTATTTCATTTATTGGCAGAAATTCCTTATTATCATCATTTGTTTTGATAATGGATTTTTCCAATATTTGTACAGTGAAAGTCTCTTCAAGGTAGCTTGTGTATGACTTTGACATGTTTGCATTACATGCTCCACACACATGACACCAGGTAAGAATGGGCTCACATGTAATATAAACATGTCAAAGTCAGGCACAAGCTACCTTGAAGGGACTTGCACAGTCTTCCTGTCATGTGTGTGGAAGACACACACACACACACACACACACACACACACACACACACTATATTCCAGGTCATTTTCTAGTTCTCTACTCAGCCTTGGAAACGGTCATTTCTCCAAGAAAACCGGATTCCTTTTAAGGGAGAACATATGTATAAACATAGCTGTGCTGTATATATTTTACACATATAGACACCTCCACACATGTATGTATATCTACATATATATGCATATACATGGAGGTATATGTGTGTGTGTATATATATATATCATATGAAACTATAAGTTCACATCTCCAATTTCTACTCTAAATTACAATGTTTATTTTAGTTTTCTCCCTTATTTGTGCCTTTCTTCTTTTTCAGTGAAAAAGCTGTATATAGTCATCTGAAATTAATGTGCTTGTTTGACCAGTCTGATTGTATATACTCAACTCTCATTACTGCTGCTGTTCATGGTCCTTGCAGAAATGCCTGCCTCAACCTATTCAGGTTTCAACCTCCTCCATTTTCTTGATAATTTGAAGATACCTACCTGACACATAGTAAATGTGGAGATAGTTGACAAAAAAAATTGGGGTAGAAAATATGGCTTGCTGGCCACCATCCATTTTAATATTCTTCTAAAAGGTTTTCTTCGTTGGCAAAATTAAAAATCTAAAAACCATATTTCCCAGAGTCCTTTGCATTGTTGTTCTTGGTTTGATTTAACTGACACCACATAGCTATACTTCTGCAATTTTGACAAATGGAAGGGAAGAATATTTTGTAGGCCACTCTTGCTATTTCTTCAGGCACATATCATCATGGATATTTTCATTGTTTTTCTCTCAGCATCCTGGTACTCATGTTTTCGGATAGTGGTGGCTTCCAATCTTAATTGCCTTACTTAAATTGTGTTTGTCTCATCCTAGTTATGTAGTCAGAAGTTGTTATGGTGGCTTCCTAAATAGGGTGCCAGAGCTGCCTTAGCTACCTGGTTCTTTAGAATAATTCCAATGTCATTTAAGTTTTTTTTTAGCTTTCCCAATGGTATTATAATGCATTTCATAGATAACAGTATTTTCTTTCTGATAGAAAGTAAATTCCATAAATGTAGAAATGTGGTCTATTTTTTTCACTGATGCATGCAGATACAAATGCCTAAAACAGTGCTTGGTCCCAAGACTCTGCTTAACATGGTAATAAACGCCCTAGACGTAATCACTCAATAACATTTTCTTTTTCTATAGACTCCATGCAATTAGAAATTCAATCCATCTCACACACCATGCATTTCTCTTTTTACCATAAAGTCTATCAGCTTTTGGTTTATTCAAAACGTATTTCAAGAAACTAGATGTGAATCATGGACTACCAATACATGACCTTCTTATGCTAATGGAAACCTCTTTTGCAAAAAGATGATGTTATTCTTTTGAAAATGTAGGGGTCTGACTTTTCTAAAACATTTCTGGAGATACAATAATTTGAATTTGTTGGACTACTGTATTCAAGTAAAGACAAAGGCAAGTTGCTTTTTTGAGGACTTGCTATATTCCATTGTTCTGAGTGCTGGGATATAAACATTGCAGAAAAACAGACAGAAAGACCTGTCTTTATGAAGGTATGAAGTTTGGAAGAGAAGTAGTATACATGATTGTATGAAATGATATAACCTATTAGATGATAATTATTGCAAAGAAGAAATATAAATGCAAATTCTGGTCCTTTTCCATTTGGGCCTTTTAACTTGGATTTTATAACATGCTAGATCCAAAAATGTTTGAAATGCTTTTGGCAGGTAAGTGATAAGTATCATAGAATAAATAGCAAAAACCTAGATTTTTTCTGAGGAAATTTATTTCTTCCTTGGAAAATACATATTTTCTTTCTGAATAACTCCTGGACTTTTTTTAGGTCTTGAACAATCCTGAATTTCTAACTGTAAGTTATCATGTAAACATACAACATGAGGTAGCCATATTGAGCAGGGTGTTATACAGAATCCCATAAATACAGGTCGATGTAGTAGCAAGATTCTACTGTTAGTTGGAAGTTGCCTCTGCAAGGAAAGATTCAAGCAAATTTTGACTATACTAATACATTGAATGAACATGTGGCTTGTGCTTTCAGTGCACCTACTTCTAATTCAGTGACACTTCTTCCTCAATACACACCTAGGATTCCAGGATAAATTTGTTAAGATCTTTTGCCTGAAGAAGAAACAATTGGCTTTGATTTATGCATTTTGCATAATATGCTAGCACCAGCTGGGATTAGACTATTAGAGCATTAAAGCTCCACTTGAGAGTGTTCTTAAAATATGATAAATAATAGAATCTCTTTTAATGGGCTAAACTTCAAGCTGTATATCTTTGCTGTCCACTGTAGAAGGGGAATTGTTTTGAAGTACCAGTCTATGATTCATAGACAGCTGCTAATTGTTTTGTAAAGTATTAGGAATTTGAAATTATTGAGAATACAAATTGTACAAGGAAGCTTGGGTTATGTAGGTGGAACACTTAAAATGGCTTAATATAATAGAAATGTTTCCTTCCATTCTGAATGTTGACTAAATATTGTAATAAATGGATGATCAAAGAAGACCTATTCTGTGGACTGTTTCTGTAGTTGTATGGAGTACTTGCTATAGCCCAAGCATTTTTTATGGGAATCCAAATGTTACATAAAATAAACAAAAATACCTATTTTCACATAAACTTTCTAAAATTTTAGAAAGAGATAAGGGACACCATCAATATGAAAATATATAATGCATTAGATAATTCCTATGGTTATGAAAGCTTGTGCCCCTCCAAATTTCAAGTTGAAACTTAGTACCCAATGAAGTATTTTTAAGAGGTAGGCCCTTCAGGCAGTGATTAGGTCATTAGGGCTCTGCCCTTTTGAATGGGATTCATGCCTTTATAAAAGAACTTGAGGGAATTTGTTAGTCTCTTTTTGTGCTTTTGCTCTCCTATCATTTGAGGAAAGAGGAAAAAGCCACCATAAATGAGAAACAGGTCCTCACCACACACTATATCTGCTGTCACCTTGATCTTGGACATCCCAGTTTCCACAACAGTAAGAAATAAATTTTTATTGTTTATAATTTGCCCTTAGAAAAGTCTAAGGTACTTTGCTATAGCAGCAGGAACTAAGACAGAAATTGGTACCAAGGAGTGGAGTGTGGAAGCAGCTTTAGAACTGGGTAATGGGTAGAGGCTGGAATAATTTGGAAGTGCAGGCCAGAAAAGGTCTATATTACTGTAAATGAAGCATTGGGGAAATGTTGATGAGGGCTCAGAAAAGGAGAACTGTAGAGAGAGACTGTATCTTCTTAGAGATTATCTATGTGGTCATGAATAGAATGTTGATAGAAATATAGATGAGAAAGGCAATTCTTATGAAATCTCACATGGAAACAAAGAACACGATATTGGAACCTAGAGGAGAGGCCATCCTTGTTACAAAGTGGCAAATATCTTGGCTGACTTATATACCTGTCTTAGTACTCTGTAGAAAGCAGAACTTAAGAGAGATGAACCAGGATATCTGATGGAAACAATTTACTAAGAAAAGTGTTAAAGGTGTGGCATGGCTTCTTTTAACTGGTTATAGTAAAATGCAAGACAGAAAAAAAAATAAACATAGAATTTTTAATTAAAAGCGAAGTATAACTTAATGAATTGGAAAATTTTCAGTCAGGCCTCATTGTATAAAAGGAGAAAGTGTGTTTAGGACGGAATACCAAAAGTGTAACTGAAGGAACACCTGAAGAAGAGATGAGTTTGAATAGAAAGATGCCAGATACTATTCATTAAAACAATAGCATAATAAACTCAAAGGTATTTCAGAGAGTGTCAGGGCTTGATGGTAGAACAATTTCAAGGGAGGGACCCAGGGCACCTGTGGGACCTCAGGATTCATTATCCAGGGCCTCTTCAATTTTCTGCGCCATGCATTCTGGTGCAGTGCTCCTTAGCCAACCCAAATGTAGCTCAAGCATCTCCAGATGCAGCTTAGATTGTCCCTCCAGGAGGCACAGGCAATAAATCTTGATAGCATCTCTGTGGTGTTAACTCTGCTCAAGCAGACAACTGCTACAGAAATGGAGCCGCTCTAGAGGCCTTCTACTAGTGCAATGCCTAGTGGGATCATGGGGTTGGAGCTATCACAGAGAGTCTCAATTAGAGCATTGCCCAGTGGAACTGTAGGGTCAGGACCACTGTAGAGAGCATCCACTAGGGCCACTTCTGGGATCCCAGCACTGAAGAGTGACCAGTGTACAACTGTAGCCTGGCAGAGGCACAGGCACAAGACTCCAACCTGTGAGAACTGGAATGTGTGCTGTGTCTAACAAAGCTGTGGTAGTAAGGTTTCCCGGAACATTCGGTGTCCAACCCTGGGTGCCCCATGATTCTGGAAGGCAGAACATGGAGTCAAAGAATATTATTCTCCAGCCTTAACATTTAAGGTTGTTTTCCATTAGATTTTGGACTTCTTGGGTCCTATTACCCTTTCCTCTTTTGTAATGGGAATGTATATTTAAAAAATTTATCAACTACCTTTCCATCTGCCATTTACTTGCCTTTCCTCAAAAGACTCAACCTCTTTTTCCTTTGTCTTGTCACTTCTCTAAATATGTGCTGCACTTTATTGAAGATGCAATGTATGCTGCAATTCAAAGTCATCTCTTTGAGAACGATTCATTCTCTGGTGTCTCCTGTGTATATATGAAATGTGCATGTTGATAAACTTTTCTTTGTCTTTCCCTCGTTAGTCTGTCTTTTGAAACGGAAGTCTGTTCCAACTAAGAAATTAAGGAGGTTAAGTTTCCCCTGCACAAGATTGATATCTTTTTTTCCATAGGTAACCATTTTTTGTCTACTTACTGAATCTGAGAATTGTTAATGTAACACAATTTAACACAAATTTCAAAAATATGAAAAAGTATTTTATGACAGTAGTATAGACAAAATATATAAACTAAGAGGAAATGAATTAAAACTGATCGTATAGGAAACCATAAAACATAACCAATGTAAAATGTGTTATTTGCTTCAATATATTTTTGTAAATATTTAAAATACTTTGGTCCAAGGAAATGTTGTGATCACTCTTTGAAAACAGAAAATACATAGCACTCGAAATTACTAATCCTTTAATTTAATTCTTTTACCTAAAAAAAAAAAAAAAAGAAATGTGTAATAAAATCAATTTCTCAGCACCTGGATGAGAAAAGGTTATTCTGAAGGGCAAGACTACAACTGAGAGTGACTGTTGATTTGCTTAGCAACCTGAAGAATAACTGTCACTTTTTGTAATTTTCTTAACTAACGATGACGTCAATTACATTTAGAGTAATGTTGGGCACTTTACATACCGTATGCACTGGTTTACTGCGACCCAACCCTGTGTTAGGCATTATTATAAGGATGCTACATTTATTTCTGCTTATGAGCCAAAATTTGTAAACCATGGCTGTAGCTCCTAAACTAAGATTACTACCTTCTATTCTGTCATCTCCCAATGCATTATTTTTAATCCGATTTTCTTGTTTCCCCAAAACAAAATAATGTTGCACTTTCTCAATGTATTTTTTGGAAGGAGTAGATAATCCCTATTCCAGGCCACTCTTATTCACCAGTTATCTAACTGAAATGTATACACAAATACAGATAGCTTTAACTGGCATAGAAAAAATTTATATCCTACATAAGCTTGCACTTATTGGACCCCTTTTTGTAAGTATTTAGCTTCTATTTTCTAAGTATACCAGAAATACTTCTTCACTAGAAATGAGTCAAAATCCATAATTTTGATATCAAAGAATCATTTTACTGCATTTCAGAGTTGGAAGGGATATTTAAGGTTATTTAATTTAATCACTCTTTTTGTGCTTGAATTCCCTTAAAAACATCAAATTAAACTTTTCAATTAAATTCAATTACAATCGCATTTATTGAGTACTTCCCCTTTAGCTAATATTATGCTACCCTTTAAATATACAAAGATAAGTATAAAGTTTCAGCCTCCAAGAAACTCATTATTTAATGAAGAGGTAGAGACAAGCACAAATACAAATAAATTTCTATAAAATTAATTTATTAGGCAGGGCATGAAAGCTCATGCCTGTAATCCCACCACTTTGGGAGGCCAAAGAGGGAGGATCACTTGAGGCCAGGAGTTCAAGATCAGCCTGGGCAATATAGTGAGACCCTGTCTCTATAATTTTTTTAAAAGTAGACAGGTTTGATGGTGCATGCATATAGTTCCAGCTACTCAGGATGCTGAGGTCAGAGGATTGCTTGAACCCAGGAGTTTAAGGCTGCAGTGAGTTATGATTGTACCACTGCACTCCAGCCTGGGTGATGAAGCCAGACCCTGTCACTGAAAAACAATAAACATAATAGTTAAAAATTAATTTATTAAAAGTTTTCATGATATGTCATAAGAGTACAGGGTATAGATTCCCTAACATTGTCTGAGGAAGCCAGAGATTTTCAAATAGAAGATTAAATTTAGGACAGGACATAGTGGAGAAGGGGGAGCCACAGGAGGAGTCTAGAAAATAGGCAGTTTGATAGAGTGTCTTATTTACATATGCGTAATGAGAAACAACTCAATACACTGGGGACATAGAACTTGTCATGTCACATCAAATTTTGTTTTTTGCACGGTTGTCTCTGAATAGATCGAAAAGATTTGGGAAAAAAGTACATATTTATTTTTCTATTTGTGGCTCCCAGCAAAATATCTACCAAGTTGAAAATTGTTTTAAAGAAAAATTTACCAGGCTTTTTAAAATCATGACTCATAATTATTAATGGTGTAGCTGGAGCCATAGGTTTGGATGAGATCCTCATAATGTTTATGTAGAGTGAGAAGAAAAGTCTGAAGATTTAACTTAATGAATATCAACATTGAATGGTAAGAATAAGGAAAAAGAAAAAGCACACACATACTACACAAATAATTACATAGACTAGTAAGACATGTTAGGAGATAAAGATGTTAATGCAAAGGCAACCAAGATAGACACATTCAAAAATATGTGTGTTCACAGAATGATAATAAAATATTAAGTAAGGTAAATGTATTCACTAATTATAACTGGTAGAGGGTAATTCAAGATCTCAGGGGAATTGTTTCATGAAGACGTTGGAATTTAACTCATTATATTGAGCTAAGGAGTAAACTGGTGGTAAGAAACTACATCAAGTGATTCTTAGAGTAGTCCTACAAGGCAGGTTCTGCACACATCTCACATTAGAGGTAAGAATGCACTATGATTAGAGAGATTACAGAATTAAGTAAATAATCATGAGTATTTCAGCAAATCATCTGCATAGCTGAGATGTGAAGCTAGGTAACTGACTCATGGTGGGGTGTTAGATCTACCTTAAATTCTCAAGAGCCATTTATTAAATATCCTGAAAATGTGAAAGCCAATGATCAAACCATTGGTAGTTTGAAATATGTCATGATGCCACGTTGAGAATATTTGCACCACAAAAATTGAGGAACACTATGTCAAAACCTTTTTTATTTTTTATTTTTTAGTAAGATAGCCAGTTTATTGCCAAATCACTGCAGGGTCCACATTATTAACTACTCCTGTACTAATATTTGGGTCTAAGAGTAGTTTATAATTTAAAAAAATTTATGTAGACTCAAAATTAAGGTATTGTATTCAAACATATGTTATTATTATTACTATTATTTTGGAGACAGAGTCTCACTCTGTCACCCAGCCTGGAGGGCAGTGACATAATCTTGACTTACTGCAACCTCTACCTCTTGGGTTCAAGTGATTCTCCTGCCTCAGCCTCCCAAGTATCTGGGAGTACAGGTACCCGCCACCACACCTGGCTAATTTTTGTATTTTTAGTAGAGAAGGGTTTTTGCCATGTTGGCCAGGCTGGTCTTGAACTCCTGACCTCAGGTGATCCCCTCACCTCAGCCTCCTAAAGTGCTGAGATTAGAGGTGTGAACCAACATGCCTGGCTATGTTATTTCTGATGTCAAAAATGGCCCATCTAGAACTGCTGCTATAAAGATGGCAGCTACAGCCGGGGAGGCAGGGGCAGCGCTGCATGCTCTGCAAAGCCAGTGGGACCTGGGAATAGGCAAGATCCATCTCACCTACTGAGTCAGCAGGGCAGGAGTTCACACTCCTGGATGCCATCACAGCTGCCCAGCCATGGCTCTATATCTCAGCATCGCTGTACTTTTGGGGGCCCAGGAGGACCCCTGTCCCTGCAGGCTTGAAGTGCCTGCTCCCATTCCCTGACCTTTCCCTGCTCCTGGTGCCCACTCCAGGGCCAAGCAAAGTTGTGGCCAATTTTGGGTGCTTACAATATGGCTGGATGTCCGTGCATTCAAGGTGGTGCTAACACACCACTCCCCTGCTACCTTGGCCCTCTCTGGACTTTGGGCACCAATGAGAGTGGGAAGGGAGACAGGGACACTGGGGGCAGTTCAGCATGGGCCTGTAGGCACCTCTTGGCACAGATAGCCTGGGCTCCATGGACAGCATGTTAAAGGCAGACAGGTTCCTAGGCAGGTGGGTGTGGATCCCTAGTGAAACCTCACTTTCAGGCCAGGGACAGCCTGAAGCCTGGGTCTGGACTGTCAGTTCTGAGCAAAGTCTGCTCCCAGAGTAAGAACTTCATTGATGACCTTCAGCTAATTGGATGGTTCTTTTTCTAGTCTGGTGGTTGCCCATGGACCAATCAGCATGCACTTCCTCCATTCTGAGCACATAAAAACCCCAGACTCAGTTAGACACACTCCTTCATTGGGATGACCTGCCTGCAGAAAGGAGCTACCCTCTACAGATCTCCTCTCTGCTGAGAGCTGGACACTTGTGGAGTTGACCTGCTTGAGGAAAGGAGCTACTCACTTCAGTTCTTTAGAGCTGTTTTGCTGCTTATTGAAACTCCTCTCTGCCTTGCTCACCCTGCAGTTGTCCACATATCTCATTATTCATGGACATGGGACAAAAATGTGGGACCTGTCAAATGACTGAAAAAGCTGTAACACAAACAGGGCTGAAATACACGCCCCTCCTTCACTTCCACTGTATTGTGGGTGACAAGGAGAGAAGAGTTGCAGCCCTCCAGGGAGTACAGACTTATGGGGTCCCCAAGCCAGGGCTGTGACACCCCCTTTGGGGCTCTGTGGCTCCTGGTGTTTCCAAGCTTCCAGGTGCCACCATCTTCTCCTGGTCCAGATGTGGGTGGCCACAGCAGAAGCCACTTGTGGTACATCTGATCCACCTGAAGCCTTGTACAGAGCTGGTACCTCTGCCAGAGCCTGGAGCTGCCCACCCCACCACAGCAGCCAGCATGTCTGGCTGTGTGCAGTGCAGTGTCTGGACACCATGTTTGCTCGCTCACACACTGCTTGCTCCTCTACACCTGACTTGCCCTTGGCAGGTGTGGGATCCAGTCTGGTAGTGTGAGCCAAGCACAGCCTGATGGACCAAGTGGGCCAAACAAGCCCAGTGGGCCTGAGCAAAACTTGGGCAAAGGTCCCACTGGTCATAGAGGTTTCCTGCTGGAAAAGTGCCACCCTAAGGATCCTGTGACATTTGGATTCTATGTTTCAGGATGCTAGATATGTTCCAGATCTATACATTTCTGAAGTACCATTTAAAATGTATAGAGGTTATCTTACAAACAAATGCTGAGGCAGGGCGTATTCATACATAGTGGTATATATTTATTAGCATTGGTTGACATTGAAACACTGGATACCAACTAAAAACTTTTATACATAGAATACTCTAGAGCTTTTAAAAAGAATAAAGCAGTTTTATACATTTGCATAGGGAAGAATCTCTAATATATATTATTAAATGAACAAAACAAGGTGCACAGAAGTGCATTTAATGTGGTATTTGTGGTCAATATTGAAGTAAAGGTCTATATAGAGTATGTATGAAATGTTTTATAAGAAACTGGTAGAGGTAGCTTCATTTGGGGAGGAGTATTGGGAAGCTTAAAGAAAAAATTTGGAGTAAGACTTCTAATGTATTGCTTTATGCTTGGATTACTATTAAAACTATTCAGTAAAAACATTAAGAAGATGAATACTTAATTAAGGCCTGTTAACAGATATGAATCTCTTCCAATTTTAGATATTTTAATGTTTACATAGATATTAAATATTATAGATGAATTCAGAACCAGCTTCCTTACTCTACTCCCCCATCCCCTCCCCAAAATATACCCCTAAAGAACTCCTGAAAATCCCTTTAACTCATTAAACTAGTAAATTTTTGACCCTTGATTGCTTACTGATAGATTAACCTAAGCACTTATATCTTTACTAGATAATCAGTGGTGTGTTTGATCTCTCTGATACTACCCCAAATTTGCTGTACACCAAAGATTATTTATTCTTCTCACAAAGAAATCTGTTTCCATTTTTTCTTTACAACTCTTATTGTTCCTATATTAGGTAATGATTTTAGCAATAAGAATATGACTATTTTCTCTTTCCTAACATTGTACCATCCCAATTTACTTTTATTGCTGTATTTATTTTTCTAAGTCACTATTTTGTATTACCCAATTAATTAAAATGTTCAATCAATGGCTTCTTACGCTGTACAAAATAAAGGGCAAATACTTTAATCTCCTAGTCAAATCTCTTTACATTGTAGTTTGGAATTAATATAATATGATCAATTATTTAAATTAGGACCAGGTCCATGAAAAGGACTCACCCAAGATATGGATGCAGTTGTGGAGCATTAATGTGAGGCTGTAGTACACACTATGTAATATAAAAGAACAAAAGTTATGATAAAATGATCTAAGATCATTATAAAATATGAACTTGAGTAGATCAGAGAGATCTTACTAGTTGGTCAAATGACATCCCTTTTTAACAATAGAAATAGCATCTTTCTGTCTATAAGGCTGTGGAAAATAAAGACACTACAAAAAGCCTGATAAAGTGAATATAGATATTGATTCCGTGGAATGTTTCTCCCACAGACTAAGCTAAATGTTCCATGTATCAGGTCATCATATTCTGTGGAATTGTATGCATGACTAAGCCTGCAGTTTTGAAATTGACATTGATGAGTACTATCTACCACAAACAAAAAGGTCGACATAGATATAATTTAAAATCAATATCACAGGCAAATTCCTAATTTAATGGTCTCTATTTATTTGCCAGTGCAGGTCATTAGTGGCCAGGCCCCTGAGAAATTAGGTTTTATATTCCCTTACTTCTCTGCTTTAATCTCTTTATCTCACACTTATCACATTATTTGTTATTTCTGATAGTCTACAGTCTTACATTGTAGATTTATAGATTTCTTATTACTTTGCTATACAGTATTTTAATATCTGTAGTTTACTTTTATATATGTTAACATATGGATATCTGTGAATCTATCTTACCTGTCTATTCTATCATTATCAGGTACTAATGTTTTCAATTCTATTTGCTTAAAAAAATGCAGATTTTTTTTCATGAATTAAGGTAGATTCTATGTCATATTTTAAAATCACTTATTTAGGTATAATACACATTTTAATGGGCACAAATCATATGTAGGTTCATAATTGTATAAGTTTTTACAAATTGAACATGCCTGTGTAACCAGCACCCACCCCAAGAAATAGATAAAAAGCATAGACAAGTTCACCTGTTTCTGTAGTTTATAAAAATATAATTATACATCATAATTTTTTGTTGTTTTTAGCTTTTTTTGATGAAGAGTATATTTGAAGGGTTAGTATGTTGTTTCTTATGCAGAGAGACCATTCATTCTCATTACACTAGAGAGTTGGCGTGTTAGTATGTCACAATTTATTTATCCACCCAACTGCTGGCGGACATTTGAGTGATTTTCGGGTTGTGGCTATTAGAAATAGTGTTAATATGAACAGACAGTACATATCTTCTTAGGTATGCATTTCTGATGGATGTATGCCTAGGAGTAGAATTACTGGATCATAGGAAATGCATAGGAACTGCTGGTGGACATTTGAGTGATTTTCAGGTTGTAGCTATTAGAAATAGTGTTAATATGAACAGACAGTACATATCTTCCTATATGCATTTCTGATGGATATATGCCTAGGAGTAGAATTACTGGATCATAGGAAATGCGTATATTCAACTTTAGTAGGTGCTTCTGAGCAGTTTTCCAAAGTGGCCGTAATGATTTACAGTCCCACCATTTGTGTATGAAAGTTCTAGTTGCTCTAAATTCTTGCTATAAATTACTTAGAATTTTTTATTTTTGTCATTTTAGTGGGTGATAGTAAACATTTTTGCCAATCTATTTTAATTCAGTATTTATGATAAATTGCTTGCTATTGATCTGTGGATCACCCGTCTACTGACTGAAAAGAAATAACCTGAAGGCTCTGGAAAACAGATTCTCCTCCAGGACCTTCAGTAAGGAATACAGCATAGCTGATATGTTGAATGTTAGCCCGGTAAGACTGGTGTTAGACTTAACCTACAGAGATTTGAGATACTAAATAGATGCTGTTTTAAGCTGCTAAATGTGTGGTACACAATCAATAGAAAATTAAAACAGCTCTTATGTAGAAAAAGAACTCAGATTTTTTAGAGCTCTTGACAAAAATGGTAAAATTTACTGAGGGTCTTAAGAACTCCGGAATAGATGAAAAATCATTTATATCCATGTATGTGAACAGGGCCAACTCATTGTCTAACTCCTTGGCACACAATATACACACACGCAATAGAGTGATCCTAGAAAACAACACTGACTATGGTAAAGATTTTATGTTTCCTTGGATTAATTTATATAATTAATGCACTCTCAACAAAATATCTAGGAATATTATTCTAAAATATATTTGTACAAACAGATAAGAAAAGTAATAATTTGGGAGAGAAATTCAGTGAGGAGTCATACAAATATTCTCTAGTTGGAATAACAAGCAGTACCTGTATTAACATATTTGTTCAGGTTTACATTTCCCATAAGTCCCTCAGGTGCCATGTGGAAAGCCAGATGATACTGGTACATGTAGTAGGTTGGATTAGAGAGGAACCCAGGCTCAAGGGCCCAGAACTTTTCAAACAAGCCACAAATGTAGTTAGCAGCCAATAAACCAGTCCTCCTCCCATCAGGGAGCGTGCAGTTTCAAGGTTTTTACACTCTGGTTTCTTTGATCATTTTAGTTGCCTGTGTGACTAGCCATAGAGACTACTATCTAAAGATAGCTAAGCCTGGCATTCTGGCAAATTCAGCAAGAGGGTGCATGGATGCTAAGGGCCTGTGGCAATGCCTTTCAAAACACGTTTTCTCACATAAGTATTTCATCTGTGGCTCCTCACTTAGTTCCTGTTTATGTTTAAATTTATTTAAGATTTTTTAGTGGTATTTGACTGATACAATTTATCTTTTCCTCATTGTAATTTTTGTCCTTTGTTTTCTGAGATCAAATGTATTCCTTTTTATTTTTCAATAACTCTCATGCTAAGATTCTCAGGCTTTTAACTTATTACTACACTTACTAGTCTCTATTAAAAATAAGCAATTCATTTCTTCTGTAGGCTATGGGGTATTGTATGACTATCACTTGTTAATACCTCTAAAGAGTGAAACTCACTGTACACATATTTAGAAGAAATAATAAACAGATTTCAAAGGTCTCCACATGGAATGCTAAATGTGACAAATGAATCCACCTTTATAACATAAATTGAGGAGGGTGGAGGGATAAGCAGCCTTGAAAGATTGTTTGAATGGATAACTCTGAGGCTAAGAAAAAAAAACCAACAGCCATAAATAGCACACTCTTCTTGGGAAATTTGTTTCTCACAGGAATGCAGGAGTCTAGTTTAATAATTTTGAAATTACTTTCTATGTATACTAAGTTTGTACAAATATGTAAATAAATTATAGATAATGGGAGCCAGGTTTCTCACTGCTAGGATAAGAAGTTAATAAAGCAAGAAACGGAGGTTATAATAAACTCTCTGGTGCTAGATTAGAGTCAAATATATCATTAGAACTCATGTTTATTTTAATATATATGTGTGTGTGTGTACGTATGTATATATAAAAACTTGCAAAAACCTTTGAATATTTACATGGTTAACTCAGACATCTATCAGTAGATGATAGCTGGCTTTCATCAAGTTGATGGATATAGAAAGAATTATAGATAAGTATGTATATATGAGTTACTGTAAATATATAATTACTAGCTCTATCAACTGAAAGTGCCTAGAATCAGTGACAACACTGGAATAATGTAATCTTGGTTGTTCTTCTTAATTTATATAACATATAATTATACCTAAATTAAGTTTTTTTAAATAAACCATGCTTAATTTTTATTACTAAGTGTGTTTTTGGATATTATCTACAACTCTATTTTTGATTCTCAAAACAACTATGTTTCGGTTATTCTGATAAATAATGTAGGCTTAAATGGATTAACTTATCTCCTTAGTGTATAATTGATTAATTTTATTTCCATAAACTGTGTTTATGGTTTAGATGAACTTCAGCAGAGAGTTGGGCTATATAGACCTAATTCTGGGCCACCAGGTAAACATTTTGGAGAGATTTTTCTTAGTATATTCATATATATACTTAAATTAGGTCTTATCTAAGAGTCTCATTATTTCAATTGTAGTAGAATACAAATCATCTCTAAATTGATAAGAATTTGTCATCTACAATTAAATTAATAGTCCTAAATAAGATGCTATCTTAATCTGTTTACATATATGCATAAATTAAATATAGTAACTTAAAATTCTAGGTGTTAATAGAACCATCACTATTGTAGATGTTTGATTGGTGGTCCCCCTAAAAATATGTCTATACCGAATCTGTGAGTGTGTCCTGTTTTGGAAAAAGCATGATCACAGATAAAATTTAGTTAAAAATCTTGAGATGAGATTATACTGAATAATGTAGACCATGAATCTAATGACAAATATTCTTATTAGATAAGAGAAGAAGAGAAACACAGGAGAAAGGGATGAGATGATAGAGATCTATTATAGGTATATTGCCACAGGTCAAAGTATACCTGGAGCCACCACAAGCCAAAAAGGCAAGGAAGGATTCTCCTCCAAAGCCTTCATGGGGAACACTTGATGTAAGCAAATGGGCAAGTTGATAGAAGACCACTGGCTTACAGAACTGTGAGAGAATACATTTCTTTTTTCTTAAATTTGTTTAATTGAAATTTAATAATGGCATATATTTACAGGGTACAAGGTGATCTTTTTATATACATTTTGTATAGTAATCAGAGCAGTATAATTACATATCTATCATCTCAAACATTTTCATTTCTTTCCATTAGGAACATTCAATATGGTCCTACTAGCTATTTGATACTGTATATTATTGTTAACCATCGCCATCTTGCAGTGGTATAGAACACTGGAACTTATTCCTCCTGTCTAGCTGTAATTTTGTATTTTGTTAAGCTACCAATTTTGTGATGATTTATATGGCAGCCTAGGAAACTAATATACCTTTATTCACTTTCAATTGTCCTTCAGTGGAAATTTGCTGAAAATCTTTAGTGGCATAGATCAATTCTTTCACCTTCCCTTGATCTTCTCTATCTATTGATCTAGTTTTGTGGCTTATACCTGTTAGTACTAGACTAGCCATTGACCTGTATCAGAGATGTTAGTATGAACTAAACCAAACCAAAACAAAAAAAGTAAAAAAATCCTCACTTTGTCTAACATAAAAGTATCCATTTATTAATTAAATGGGTAATTTACTTTCTCCCATAAAGTCAGCAATGTATGTACTTCTGGTTCCTTTTTTTATCAGCTATAGTTTTTCTTTATGTAGAATATTAGGAATCTGTCTTATGTAATGTCAGATTTTTCAATATTGTGTTTCACACTAAAGACATAAAAACTCAATTTTCTATATATTCACCCCACCTCAAGAAAATCTTTTTCAAAATCTAGTTCACTATAAAAATAAAATATTTATTATTGTGATAAATTTTGACTCTAAGATATTTCTAACTAATTTTATAAATTATTGTACTTAACCCACTGAATTTTTATCATGATATGACTTTGTCTATACCCTTATTATAAAATAATGAATAAACTAAACTTTTGCTTGTGAAGATACAATTATTACTGAACATTCAATACAATGGTATAACATGTAACAAAGAGGAAGAAGTCAAAATTTGTAAAATGAAAATGAAGGTTTGGTCAGAGAAATTATCATTTTTTGACCATTATGATGACTATCATGAACATAGTGAACACATATAAGGCGGAAAAAAGGTGAAAGCTGATCACCTAAGAACTAAGAATAGAGAAGAAGTTTTTGAGTGTTTGAGGAGAAAGTGAGTTTTAAAAAATAATCACATGGGAAGGGGGAGCAATGACTCAACCAGTGATGATTGCCTAGCAAGATGAAACATGCATTTAAGGCTCATTGTCATGAAGTTGAATTTTTAAAGTATTTGTCTTTAGTCAAATTCTGTGCCAAATATAAAGAGAATAGTATTTCTATAACGACTGTCAGCAAGACAAATGGTGGATGTCAGTTGTGAGTTTGTTGGGGAAGTAGGAGGAAAGGAAGGAGAAGGTATGGGATGAAGCAAAGTACATAGTATAAAGTAGATGGTAAAGTAGACATGAAACAGACACTCTGAGTCAGTATCTATAGAAAAAAGTTAAAGCTATTATCCTTTAAAAATCCTTTCTTAGTATGTAGGTGTTTCTATGCTATTATTTTGCTTTTAATATTATTTTATTATTTTTAGATAGTTTCTCTGTCTTGTATTTCCTCACCTAATATATTTTGTAAACTCTTCATGAGACTTACCTTGCATTTTATTTTATGCATACTCTAAAGACTTCTAAATTTTTATACTTATGCAATTGTCATTCAATAGAGATATGAAATGAATATCTCTTGATGTTTTTACCAATCTTCATTTTCCAATTTTTAGCTCATATACATAATGAATAAATATACAGTCTATATTTTGGCTCAATTTTAAGTAGGTCTATTTTAGGATGTAAGGTTTTATAAATGTAGATGATCCTCCTTAGCTTCAATAATATAGTGGTGTTGAGTCATCTAAATGGAACTTTTAATGTCACTGTACATTTCCTGCTAAATGGCATGCATATATTTCTGCATAAATTAACTTTTTGGCATAAATTTAACATTTTTTTTACTTATTATATATATGAATATATATGTATATGTATGAATATATACATTTTTCCTTGTTTGATTTTTTATATTTTCATGCAAATGGAAAAATATGTTTAAAAAACATAATAGGCATTAACTGAATAATAAATCCAAATAAATTTGGAAAGAAGGACTTTCTTTCTCATAAAAGGTTTTAGCTTGCAGTGTGGCCATGCTGACAGGTTAGGAAGCATAGCTCTTGGTCAGAAGCTGGAAACGCACTTCAAGGGAGTGGCAAGGGAACAGGAATTTATGCTAAGCAGGATGCTCAGATATACATATTTATTAAGCTATAGGAGGAGTCATGAATACTTACAAAAGGAGACACATGCGCACACACAACTGAGAATCATGCCTGTCTGTGGGTCCCATGTCCAAAAAATTAACATAATCCAATGGTGGAGTTTCTGGCCCTCTGAAGTCAAAGGTGAAGCAGAGGACATGAAAAATCCTCACTGTGCATTATTCATACATTGACCAGAATCACTTCCTCATTGGTTGTCTTTTATCAGGAAGGAATACTGTTTCATTGAAGCTGCTAAAAGGGAGGAGCAGCATTAGTAGATGGTTGTTTAAAATCAGCTGTGCAGAGCCTTTTGAAAGGGTTGGTTTTGTGATCATGGTATCTCCTCCTGCCAGGACAGCGGGGAGTGAGGAGTTGGGGAGAGATAGCATGGGGAGAAATGCCAGATATAGGTGAAGGGGAGGAAGGCAACAAATCACACTGCCACGTGTGTACCTATGCCACAATCTTGCATGTTCTTCACATGTACCCCAAAACCTAAAATGCAATAAAAAAAAAATGAAAAAAACAAAAAGAAAGGGTTGGTTTCTATTTAGTCCTTAGGGAAGAAAGCCTAATGGTGATTAGTAAAGGGTTGGATGTAAAAAGGTATGTCCAGCTTCCTGCTCTGTCATGGCTGGGAACTCAGTTTTCACAGTTTCTTTTAGGTTCCCTTGGCCAAGAGGGTGTTTATTCAGTGATGTAGGGGGCTTGAGATTTAGTTATTTTCTCACAGAGGAATTCATAGGAAGTCAAGTACCTGCCCATTAAGGCCAAATGCTTAGTCATTAACTTTTCGTATCACAACTTCACATTTAAGCTCAATTTTCTTCAATTTCCCCATCTTAAAAAAGTTTAATTTACACTGAGTAATTCATAAATTTCTATTGCTTATGATTTAAGGCTGAGTATTTTTTAGGTAATGTTGTTTAAAAAAAGTGTAAGAAAAATAATATAAAAAATGAGTATTTGCTTATTGTGCTTATAACATAGAAATTTTATTAAATCATACAAATATTATTGAAGTTCCCTTATAATATATGTTGAAGATAAGAATGCTTGGTGCCAAAAAGTGGAACCAACACTCAGGCAAAAGTTTTATCAGCAAGGCAATTTACTTCTATAGAAATGCATCTCCTGCATGCAAGGCAGAGGCAAGAGAAAACACCTAGAACAAAGGAGAGCAACAGTTTTTAATCCCCTAACACAAACCCTGTTCTTGGTCCTCCCCCTTGGGCTGAGGTCTGACCACACAATCTAGGCTAATTCCTATTGGCTGCTGTTGACATCATCAAGGGAGCAAAGGTGGGCTTTTGACAGGAAGATGGTTACATAGGTGTTGGGCAATGCTTGGGTGTGTTTGGTCACAGCAGAATTAGGGAGGGCTGATAGATGAATGGGTAAGATTACTTTCTAAAATAGAACAAAGAACCAGAAACCAAAACACTTTGAAGAGGAACTGTTTGTTCTTAACAGCATATATAAGGGTAATGGTACATTATTAAGAAAAGGTAGATATTTCATTTTTCTAAATCCTACTGTTTTTCATAAATATTATTTAAGTTTGCAGAGATATGAGTTAAACAACTAAACACAAAATGCAAGGATTTTTGAGAGACTATTTTCCATGGTTGTCTTGCATTTCTGAACATCTTGAGAATGAAGCAATTCTGCTTATTGATCTGAGTTATCTTTCTGAAGACGTCTGTATCCTAAGTGTGTTTGGAATACACAGATAAATATCTATTTCCTTGAGGAAAAGGGAAGATTTGCTTATAGGATTGGAATGTAGAGATAGTGTTTCCCTCTGTAGCAGAGAGCGAATGTGTTTACTCTCCATTTCAATAAATGCAATGCCTCAATGCAAAGCAAAGACCAAGCATACTAAGTCATGATTGTTTTCTAAGCTAAGGGTCCCTATCCCTTAATACGAATCGCATTATATGAAATATATGAAATATATTTGAAATATATTTCAATATATGAAATATAGGTATCCATCTGAGCCTACATTGCCTTGAATCTGTGAGATTTGGCTGAATATCATGTGATATTCAGGCTGATTGCTGTGCTGTGAGTAAAAAAGTCCTTTCTCTATGACTCATGAGTGTTATATCTTTTGCTAGTACCTATGAAATTGTGTCAGACTAACTTGTTAATTGGCAGGTAGGATAAATTTTTAGATCCTTGTTATTTTTTGACTTTTTGGTGTGAAAAAGTGAATGCTCATAGTGAGATGGCTTTTTTGAAGATTTGTTGGACCATTTATAGGACTTGAGGGAGTCCATAGAAATTAGCAGCAAACATGTACATCAATTTTAAGGAAAACTGGTGATATGCTCCAGGATTTTGTTGACTTTTAGTAAAGAGGAATTGAGGCATGATTGTTTGAAAATGGTTCAAAAATCAGTCTTCTGAGTGTTGTCTTGGTTGGTGGAAACCCTGCTCCCAGAAGGGACACTTTCTTGCTTTCTGGCATTGAGATAGGTTTGCTCCATTGCAATAATTAGTACTATTATTTATCCTGGGTGAGCAGGAGGTTCTGACTTTTCTCTCATCTGGTCATCTGACTATGGATACAGAGATATGCTAACTCTGCTGTACAAAAGAAGAAGAAAAGTCGTGAATACTATGGGCCAAAAGTCAGAGAATTTTTAAAACTTTGAGTCATTGGAAGAGAAAGAGGTGCTTGTTAGGAAAGAATGGCAAGAACTGGGCCATTGTACAGTTCAGAGTCCTCTATCATGACAATATTGTACTAATTAATATATAAATAATCTTTATTGGGTTATTGGCAGTGAGCATGGGGTACTGTAAGGGATTTGACAGTCTTGGGAAAATTTCTCTGAGACAGACAACGCTCATGTCAAAGCACAGATAAAGCATTGAATACTATTGTAGATTTCATTGCTCCAAATCAGGTTTAAAATAACAATGAAGTGAAATGCAAGAGAATAAGCAACTGACCTAAATACATCTAGAAAAATTCTTGCAGTCATCCCTTGTAGCTTAAAAAACACCCCTCTATCTTTAGTTAAATCTGGCCAGAAATATGAGAGATAGTATCAGGACAATTGTACAGAAAATGACCCAGATAGAAATAAACTTCTTTTTAAAAGGGACTATTTAAGTTCCTTATGGATTCTGGATATTAGACCTTTGGTAGGATGCATACATTGCAAATGTTTTCTCTAGTTCTGTAGGTTTTCTTTTTACTTTATTAATAGTTTCTTTTGCTATGCAGAAGTTCCTTAGTTTAATTAGGCTCCACTTGTCAATTTTTGTTTTTGATTTTAATTGCTTTTGAGGCCTTTATTGCACAATTGACAATAGCAAAGATGTGGAATCAACCAAGATGCCCATTTGCAATAGAGTGAACAAAGAAAATGTGGGCCATGTACACTATGGAATACTATGCAGCCATAACAAAGAACAAAATCATGTCCTTTGCAGCAACATGGGTGCAGCTGGAGGCCAATATTCTAATCAAATTAATATAGGAACAAAAAAAACCTAAATACTGCCTGTTCTCACTCCTCAGTGGGAGCTAAACAGTGAGTACACATGGACTTAAAGAAGGAAACAGTAGACACTGGGACCTACATGAGTATGGAGGATGGGAGTAGAGTGAAAATCAAAAAGTAATCTATTGGATGCTCTGCTCACTACCCTGGGCAACAAAATAATTTGTACACCAAGCCCCTGTGACACACAATTTACCCATATAACAAAACTCCACATGTACCTCCTGAACCTAAAAGTTGCAAGGAAAAAACAAGGCTTGGTAAGCCAAAGAGGTAAATTGTTTGGTTCCACAGGAGAAGCAAAGTGATGTGGCTGTGATCGATGAATCAAGGGATCCTCAAAGTAGAAGTTGATGGTGCTGGTAATGCCTTTACAGTCAATATGGAGTACAAAACATTAGAACAAAACACTATAAATTAGGTTGAGCATCAAGTAACCGTAATGCCACATGAAACTAAAAGTAAATATTACTCAATCACTGGTTTGGAGACACTCTTGTCCTCTGTTGATTCTCATCTGTCTTAAGCTGCTTTAACATGAAAGATGATTTTCTTCTGTCTTCAGCTGCTTTAACGTGAAAGGGGCGGAGATTAATTCTCCTTATTTCCAAAAGTGACTAATGGCTATACATTCTCAGAGAAATTTGAGGAGTGAAGAGAACCAAACTTGTTTGTCTCTTTTAGACATAGATGTAGAAGTTTCTGGAGTTTGGGGAAGTTTTTCAGTGGAGAAAGCATACTAACATGAATTTGTGTGTGGTACCTTTTAGGACCATGTAATGTATGTTGTTGTTTCTATCTTTAAATGTACAGTAAGAATTGACACTTTGTGAGTGGCTTCTCATATTGTATTGTATGCTCCCTCTTCCCCATCCCATAAGGCCCAGAGAGGATTCTCCTGGTTGAGGGAATTAGATGTGCAGAACTGCTTGTATTTTTAATATTCTAATATACTAATGAAACTTATGAGTTAAAACCTTTGCTATGGATATTTTGATGATTAGAACCTCTGGCAAATGGAGGCCACCTCCACCAAGAAGCACCCTTTGGAATTTTGAATGTGTTACCTATCCATAATAGGTCCAGTTGTGGAAAGCTACCAGATATACCATTTTTTAAAAAGCACCTCTTGGCTTGCTACTGGAATTTTGTTGAAACTACATACCTGACCCAACGAGGCCATTTGACTCTCTGGTTTGAAATTCTCAATTTACCATGGATCATCTTGCATTTCATGACTAACATGGTGGGTAGTATACAAGAAATCTCACTAGTCAAATGGAGATGATATATTCTAGAATGCATCCAGATAGCCCCCATAGAAACTTCATTATGCATGAAATAGCAGCACCTATCTCTCCAATGAAACTTTTATCTCCTATTTCGCCATATGAAGAAAAAGCAATAGCATGAAGGGGCCCTCCACTTACAGACTTTCACTTAAGTGCCTAGGTGATATTACACACAAACACACACACACAGACACACACACACTGCATTATTAAAATATACCAAGAAGCTGATACATAGGTTTGAAAATTATAGTTAAATTTACTAATATCAAAATTTCTTCTTCACCGGGACCATGGACTCTTGGTTTGAGGTTAGGAATATATGGCATGGTATTGTTTTTATTTTGGGATTGCATTTTTTATATGAAAGCTTTATTCTGATACAATTCACACATATATTTCATCAATTTAAAGTATAAGATTCAATAGTTTTTAGTATATTCAAAGAGTTATGTAATTATCAACATAAACAATATTAAAACATTTTCATCATCATAAAAAGAAACCCTGTGTGCTGGGCATGGTGACTCACACCTGTAATCCCAGAACATTGAGAGGCCTAGGCAGGTGGATTACCTGAGGTGAGGAGTTCAAGACCAGTCTGATCAACATGGTGAAACCCCATCGCTACCAAAAATGCAAAAATTAGCTGAACATGTTGGCAGGTGCCTGTAATCCCAGCTCCTCGGGAGTCTGAGGCAGAAGAGTCGCTTGAACCTGGGACGTGGAGGTTGCAGTGAGCCAAGATTGTGCCACTGCACTCCAGCCTGGGTGACAGAGCGAGACTCCATCTCAAAAACAAAACAAAAGCCCTGCACCATTAGTAGTCTTTCCTCATTTTCTCTCACACATTAGCTCTGGGCAAACGCCAATCTACTTTCTGTCACCACAGATTTGACTATTCTGGACATTTCATGTAAGTGTTATTATAAAATATATGATTTTTTACTAGTTTTTTTACTTAGCATAATGCATTCATTGATATTGTAGCATTGAACATGCTATCTTATGATGAGTGTTTAAACATTCAACATATTTGTTTCACATTGTAACATGTATTTGTTACCATTCCTTTTTATTGATGAATTAATACTCTATTATGGGGATATACATTTTTATTCATTCATCAGTTCATGAACATTTGTGCAATTTCTGATATTTGGTGACTGTGAATAATACTCTTATAAACATCCACATGCAAGTTTTTGTGTGAACAAACATTTTCATTTATCTAGAGTACATACCTAGGTGTAGAATTTCTGGGTTATGTGGAAACTTTACATTTAAATGTTTTGAGAAATGGCTAATCTGCTATGATAAATATCAGGGTGAAGAAGCTTTCTTTTATTCCTAGTTTGTTGAATGTTTTTATCATAAAGATGTTGGACTTTATCATAAAGGTATTGCATTTCTATCTGTGTCAGAAGTTGTTTTTTTTTTGAGTTTGTGGAGATAATAATGTAATTTTGGTCTTTTCTTTTATCTATATAATATATTGCATTAATTTATTTTGGGATGTTGAGCCAACCTTGCATTCTGAGGATATTTTCCATTTGGTTACAGTATATAATTTTTCTCAGTTAATGCTGAATGTACTCCAGTTGTATTTTTTTCTATATTGTTTTTTATTCTCCATTTCATTAATTTTCACTCTAATCTTTATTATTTTCTTCTTTCTCTTTATATTAGATTTAGTATGCCCTTCTTTTTAATGTTTTGTTTGTTTAAATGTAGGCATTCATAGGTATACATTTCTAAGCACTGATTAAGCTGTATTCCATGAATGTGGGTATGCTTTATCTTCATTTTCATTAATATCAAAGGGCTTTCTAATTTCTCCTGTAATTTCTTCTTTGATATATCAATTGGTAATTTAGGTGTATGTTATTTAATTGAATAATATTTGTGTATTTCCCAGATTTTTTTCTGTTATGGATTCTAACTTTATTATATTTCAGTCTCAATATATGCCTTGTGTGCTTCCAATTCTTTGAAACTCATTATCTTATTTTATGACTTATAGTATTTTTTAAAGAATATTCTAGGTGCACTTGAGAAGTAAATTCAGCTTTGATTGAATTGTTGGAAACAAATGCTTATTCCTCAGTGCTGAAAAAAACAGCATGTAGACAAAACTTTTCTCAGCAAGACAATTTTACTTTTTGCAGAAAGCGTGCTTCTCAGAAGTCTGATTGACATGAGAGCACATCAGATAAAAAAAAAGCAGAAGTTTTATCCCTGACACTTTCCGTCCTTACTGCTGTGTCCTATCTCCATTGGAATGAGCTGGACCACACAATCTAGACTGATCCCAATTGACTAAAAACTTCAAACTTTCTTAAACAGGTAAATGCGTGATGGAGAACAAGAAAGGAAGGGAGTTGTTTATGGGAAACTGGGAGATTAATAACATTTTCAAATAAGAAAGAGGCATAAGCTGTAATCTGGGAAATGCCTGGGCATGTTTGGACATGTCTGAGTAGGCTATAGGCCAGAACAAATAACTTGGTTAAAATACAAGGATATAGAATGTACTTATTCCTTTACTATATTTAGCAGCTACGTAGGGCTTAACAAAGAGTTATTAGCAAAAAGCAAGGACTCTTGAAGGAAGCTAGTTTTTAAAAGAAACTATTATTTGTAACACTTGTTATTTATTCTTTAACAAAAAGGAAACCTTTGAAGAGGAACTTTTAACTTTTCACAGAATGGAATGTTTCATAGATGTCTGTTTGTTAGGTATAACTGACTTGTAAAGCTTAAATCTTCTATTTCCTTGTTGATTTTCTTACTGTTCGTTCTATTCATTATCGAAAGTGGGCTATAAAATTTTCTACCTATTGCTATTGATTTGTCTGTTTCTCTTCAATTCTGTAAGATTTTGTTAAAGCAAATTTGGTACTGTATTTCTGATTGCATATTTGTTTATATTGTTATATATTTCTAATGGATGGATTCTTTGTTACTACAAAAAAATTCTTTTTTTCTTCTATACATCTAAAAACATTTGTCAGTTAATAAACTCACTCCATTTTGTCTGTTAATACACTTATTCCAGCTTTCTTAAGTTCACTGTTTGCATACAGCACAGTTTCTGCCCTTTAACTTAGAATATATTTGTGTCTTTCAATCTAAAGTATTTCTCCTATAGACTGCATAGACTTGAGTCTTGTTTTTTGTTTGTTTGTTGATTAGTTGGTTGATTTTTTTTTCCAGTCTCAGATTCTCTGACTTTTGATCAGTTTGTCTAATCCACATATATGTAATGTAATTGTGATTTAATTGTTAAGTGTACTATTGTTATATATAGTCTATGCCCAATGATGCAATGGTATACCTATTGATTTATAGAATACAATTTAAGTTAAAGTGTATAAGAAGAAATATGCATTTTTACTATTATTCATACTTACATATATTTTTACCTGTGATCTGTTTTTTCATGTTGATTCTAATTACATTTTGGGGTCACTTGCTTTTACCGTAAAGAACTTCCATTATTATTTCTTGTAAAACAGTTTTGCTTGCAAATAATCTCTAAGGTTTCTTTATTTGGGCATTTCTTTCTTTCACCTTTACATTTGAAAGCATTTGTTCTCAGTGTAAGATTCTTGTTTGCTATTTTTTTCTCTCAGAGCTTTGAGTATGTCTTCTCATTTCCTCTGGTTTCAATTGTTTCTGCTCTGAAATTGGCTGTTTCTCAAATTGGGGCACTTCTGAATGTGATGAAATGTTTTTCTATTGCTGTTCTAAAGATTTTTTCTCTGTCATTGTCCTGAAGTATTTTTACTATAATATACGTGAGTATGAATCTCTCTGCACTTATTCTACTTGGAGTTCACTGAGCTTGTTGGTGTAAGGATTAATGCCTTTTATAAAATTGTTTTTTTTTTTTTTTTTGAGACGGAGTTTCGCTCTTGTTACCCAGGCTGGAGTGCAATGGCGCGATTTCGGCTCACCGCAACCTCCGCCTCCTGGGTTCAGGCAATTCTCCTGCCTCAGCCTCCTGAGTAGCTGGGATTACAGGCACGCGCCACCGTGCCCAGCTAATTTTTTGTATTAGTAGAGATGGGGTTTCACCATGTTGACCAGGATGGTCTCGATCTCTTGACCTCGTGATCCACCCGCCTTGGCCTCCCAAAGTGCTGGGATTACAGGCTTGAGCCACCGCGCCCGGCCCATAAAATTGTTAATTAAGTAATTTCTTCAAATATTTATCTGCTGCTTTCTTTCTCTCTTGTTCTCTTCCTGGTATTCCCTTTACCCATATATTGTTGTGCTTAATGGTGTCCCACATATTTCTGAGGTTCTATTTATGTGTCTTTTATTCTTTCTGTTTTATAGGGCATAAAATTTCTACAGATTTGTCTTCAAGCTTGCTAATATTTTCTTCTGCCAATTCATATCTACTTGTGAGCCCCTTTGGTAAATTTTTAATTTCAAATATTGTACTTTTCAACTCCAGAATTTTAACTTGATTCTTTATATTTTTTATATCTCTGGAGATATTCTGTATTTGATGAAACAATGATATTTTATCTTTCCTTACATCTTTAAGCATGGTTTTCCTTGGGCTTTCAAATGTAATTATTATAGTTATTTTGAATACTTTGTCTACTAAGTCTGACATCTGGGCCATCTCATATCTAGTTTTTTTCACTGCTGCTTTCCATCTCCCATTTCTGGGGTCACAGTTTTCTATTTAGTTACCTCACAACTTTTTGCTTATAGTTGGACATTTTGGATAATTTCTTGTATCAAGTCTAGACATTGATTTCCCTTTTCTTTTTCTCCAGGGATTGCATTTGTTTTTATTTCATTGCGTGTTTATTTGTTTAGAAACTTGGGCAAGATTATTTTAGTAAAGTGTATTTTCTATAGAGTATAAAACCTCTGCTGTCACTCCTCCAAGGTATAAGGAGATTGTCTGTGTATGAGGACTATCACCCTGGCATAATAGTGATTCTACAGGGCTTTCATAGATAGTCTTTCTCTAAATTTCTGTTAACCTGTCAACCTCTGTTGGTATCTCTCCTAGCTGGCAGACATCACAAATTGCCTGCTGATTGCTCTATTGATTTCAACAATTCTTGTGGCATAAATTACTTCAAAGTCTCTTTGAAACAGTATTTTGAAGCTAGTTTTTGAGGTTTGTTTTTACCACATGAATGGTCTTTTTACCTTCCTTTTCTTGTTGTGTATGTGTGTTTTGTATCCTGGTAGCCTATGGTTTGTTCCATTGTTCTCATGAGATATCTGAACTCCCCTCAATTGTTTACCACCAAAATCTCTGTTTTGTAAATACCTTTAAGTTCCCTACATTGTGTTCTAAATGAAGTCAATTCTCCTAGAGAATGCTTTGGAACTACCCTGTCTTATGACTTGTTTCACCCCCTGGGAAAAATCTCTGCATGTCTTCTCCATTGCTTGGAATAGGGAGAGTGGTCCAGTTCTTTTAGTGACACACTTGCATCATGAACAGAGAACTTTTTTGGGATCTCAACGTCTTCTCTTCTCAGCTTGACTGTTTTAGTATGGAACCCCTCTGCCTTTTGAGTGAGTTGGGTGAGGGCCTTTATTATTCTCAGCTTTCCATACCTGGTTTGAAATCCTACCCTCTAAATGGGGTGGAGAAAGTAAGCCCCTTATCTCTAATATATACTCATTTGAAATATAACCCCCGCCACATGTTACTTGACAGAATGAAAAATGCCAGTGGCATGATTCTCCTCAAGTAATACTGTTGCCCTTGGCTGGGAGCTGGGGAATAATAATCTCTATATTTCTGGCTCACCCCTTCAGAGTGGGAAAAGATTGGTTCATGGTTCAAGTCTACACATTCTTGTTTTTCTTACAAAGATTTAGTACATTTTTGTGAACAAATGTTTATCTTTTGTATGCACTTAGAATAATTTCTAGAAACTATATTTTTACTTTTTTAAATTTATTATAGTTACTTACTGGGGAGAGAGCTTATCACACCACCATTCTGGAACTATTTTTCCTCCCTTGCTATATTTTACAAATTTCTAGACTACTCTTAATGACAGTTATTTAGTTTGCAATTTGGAAAATAGAATACTAGCAGATTGAAGATAACCTTTTTAATGTCTGTGAATTGTGGAAATAAATTTCTGCTGTTGGTCAAAGTACCCAGGTCATTTATGAAGAGCTTCAGAATCAGGCCTGCTGATACACTTGTAATTGCTGATCAAGCTCAGATAACCATCAATGATGCCTAGATCAACCATCCTATAATATTCATTCATTGCAACACATCCACTCTCATAGGCTAATCACAAATAATAAGACGATATGTTTGTAATATAAAGGCTACTGCTGTATGTCTGACTTTAACCTACTGCCAGAATTTATTTTTTCTTGTAAAGAGAAAAGCACATTGTACAGGACTTTGCAACTATGTGCTCTTTTATATATATGTTATTTTTACAGTCTGATATATATACAAGTTATGTCTGATATATATATATATATGTCTAATATATATAGGTTATATACAGGTTATATACATATATATGTGTATATTATATATATGTTATCTGTGTATATAGCATATATAGGTATATACTCTCTATATAACCTATATATAAATATAAAACCTATATATGTTATATAAACATATATCTTATATGTTATATATAAGTTTTATATATACAGGTTTTATTTATATATAGGTTATATACATCAGACATATATAACATATATACATATACATAACAATATAACCTATATATCAGACATATATATATTATAAGGACACATTGATATATATGTGTCACTCAAAAATGGGCTGGTAGTCCAGGTATGTTGATGGATATCCACAATGCCTACCATCATTCTGGTTTTCTGGACCTATACAAATATCAAATAAAAAAAAATTTCTAGCACTGTCTCTCTTACTTCCTCCAGGGCCAAACACCTTTATAAGCTGATTTGCTGTATGTATATTATTGACACAAGCAAGGGATCTTCTTCTCTTGACCACTTCCTGGAAAACAATTTTTTAAAGAACTAGGGAGGTTTATTAAAATGTATTTGAATATTCAGGACTTAATCTTTATGATTCCTAGACATAATTTTTTACCTCACTTAGCGCCACCCCCAGACCATCTGTTTGATGTAGTTCCAAAGTGACAGCCTAGCGAAAACAGGGTCTAAGAGATTTAATTTTAATTCTTATTGAAGTATCTGCATTCACTAGTTTGACCGACTTGATCTCAGTTATGAAAAATAATGATTGAGTACTTGGTTGTGTACTGTGTTTTCCAAGTCCACCAAAACTGGCTCAAGAGGGAAATCGTTGTGGAAGTAACAGATTTCTTTAAGCTTTATAAAACTGTGCTTGTACTTCTTGCACCCAATCCCTCCAAATGACAAATTCGGGTGTGATTATGTGATATTTGAGAAAAAAATTAAGTTGTAATTACTTGAATAGAACACATCATTTCTGTCATAGTGGAAAGAGAGCAACAACCTTAGGCACCTGTGTAGGAAGCACATTAGACCTTGAGAAATACAGGAGAGAAAGAGGATATTAATGATCTTGTCTTGCAGACCTGCCCCTTAATCTCTTTTCTCAAAGAGAAATAATCCGATGTGGCTTCTTTAAATTATTATAAACACCTTAATTTTACCTGACTTTTGGGCCTGAATCCCCCTGCCAAATGATTCTAATCATAATTTGATCAACATATCCATCAGTATTACCAAGAAGTCTTCTGGAAACATCAGGAGGAGGACCCAGATATTGTCCCTCCCAGACAAAACACCTGGCAGTAATTATGTATGACATTTGCACATACGATTCCATAGCCATTTCTCAATTATTCTGTGTAGTAGATGAATGCAACCTGGATGATGGAGTAGGCAGAAAGGATAGGATTGTATAGATGTCTTCTAATTGAACTATGATGATATTCAACACTTTAGGAATTTAAAGACCTGCTAGCTGTCTGGAAAACCACATTGGAATCATTGATAGAGGTCTCACCTGGGAAGCCTCAACAGTTTTTCTCAACACAATGTTTCCAAGGTCATCATATGTGCCCTAGGACTGGACTTCTTATGTAAAAATAAAGCATTTACTTCCTTCTTTCCTGGAAACACAGTCTTAAACCAAAGAGGTTGTTGTTATAGGAGTTTAAAGAAGCACAAGCAGTAGATCATGTAGCCCTCAGATGATTACAGATTCCTCTCCTAAATGAGGTTCTAATGGTCTTTGTGGGAGCTTTCTTGTGGGATAAGTGACTGATTACTTATGCTTACCATTTGGGAAATTAACTCTACAGTGGGAGCCATTAAATTAGAAAAGACAGTAGAAAGATTCTTCCTGACTTCAACTGAAGTGATCAGTAACACCTCTTCAGTCCCCAAAGTGATTTAGATCAGTCTCAACTCTCATCAGGGTTGTTATGAATGATATAATTTCTATACTTTTTGTTCTCACAAACCAAGTTGAAGTCAGTGAAGTAGTTTTATGGAATTTTTTTTTCTTTCTCGGATCTGGTTAGGTGTGGAACTCAGGGGTGGGGCATTGTTGAGGTCAATGTTGCAGGATGGTTTCATCTTCCTGTATGGAATCTTATTGAAAGTATTATTAATTGAATGCTGTATGGCATGAATTAAATGGATATGGTCCCAGCTTTCTAAGTTAGATTAATTGGAGTAGATGGTAGAGTGGTATACTCATGAAAAAGATGCATACGCCAAAAAGTTATTAAATCACGGTAAGAATCTCCTTGGATTTCTTCTATTTATATATCTTGCAAGCAAGTAACTTGATGTCCTTAGCAGTGCACAATCTTTCTATGAATGTTTTAATAGCATACATTCTTAGAAGATTAATAGTGTCCCTCTCTAGAACCAAGCCCCATCATGCTGACAATGTAGTATTGTAAAGATAATATATTCTTCCTGAAAAAAGGGGCAGTCATGCTTATTGCCCAATATAGGAGATTCACAGTTCCTCTCTTATAAGCTAATCTACTGCAAGGGTCCATCTGGGCCCATAATGTGTTGTTTCCTTGGGGCTTGAGATCCAAGGAAAGCAACACAGATGCTGATTCTCATGAAGCTGACTGATCTGTGACTTATAACATTTTTAATCTTTGATTCCTAAGTCTCATGTCTTACAAAGAGCATGCAAAAGATTGTGGTAGGCAAAATTTTTAGGATGCAAGTAGCATAAAATAACAGATCCTAAACATTTTTTACTATGGATTGTAACATGTTGTAATCGTATCTTCTGGGTTATATTAAGGGAAGAATAGGTATAGATACAATTCTAAAAGGAAACATTTTAATGAAAATAATAATATAGCTAAGTTCATATTTTTTCCTATTTTAAGACAATTTTAATTTTATTAAAAACAGAAGACAATAAATTTATTTTTTATTTAAAGACAGTTAAACTCCTTTAAATTATTGATAGAATACAAAAAGTTTGCTTTGGGACTTTAATATGATATATAAGGCATTATATATTCTGTAAACAGTATGAGTAAGAAATACAGACCTTAGAATCTGATTATAGTGTCCATTCTTGAGTGCTTTCATCAGAATATATTTATGTATTTATTTGAACTATTTCTATAATTTATAAAATATAGTATTTCCCTGTGCATAGTTTTTATAACATATTTTATAACAATATTTTATTTAATATGGTTTAGCATAATACAGCATCCACATAGGAATATAAAATTAATAAAAGCCTAAGTTGTAAATGTGGTGGCATTCAATCCTTCTTCTGAGGGACTATGTTAACTTCTCTTCCCAGGTCCACAAGCGGTGTGGTTTCAAAGGCAAGAACTTCCCAGTGCCATACCTCTATCCACGTCCCCCCCCCCCACCCCCCCTGCCATGGGAAGCTTAGAGTTCTTTGTCTAACTTTCCCATGCACCAGATGGTTGACTGCCAAGGTGAACTTCTTTTATTTAGAAAGCTATCAAAAAGCTATGGGAGGACTGTTGGGTCAAACAACCAATCCAATGTCAAAGTCAAAAATCAATCAATCCAGCTGAAGTTTGAAGGAACTCTTCTCATGGGACAAGAACTTGAATGGGGTGGGAGTAACTCCCAGATTAAAAGTCCCCCTGCTCCTCACCTGTGTGGACTCCAACCTGGATCCCCTCCCATGACAGTGTGGGAGTTCCCTCTCTCTCTCCTGCTTCTCTCTCTCTCTCTCTCTCTGCCTAATAAATCACTTTTCTGCAAAAACTTTTTGGATCCAACATTTACTTGAACTAGCCCACCACACCTCCAGGTCCTCTTCCCTCATTCCTGGGGCAGGGGGGCCAAGAACCTGGAATACCTGATTACACTTTGTTTCATGAAATAAATGCCAAAATTTCATTTTTATAGTTGCAAGATAAGCATTTGCCCCCCCTATTTTGTGTTCTTAGAGGTCACTTGACTGAAGGCCAAGAAAACAGTTCTCTCATCAAGCATGAAAGGAGGTACCTACAAAGACTTAAAACATTCTTTTATATTCCCAGTTACAATATTTCAGGCAAGTAGTCAATAATGCTATATAATATGATAAAGCTAGGATAAGTACATCTTAAAATAAATGATGAAGTTTATGCAGTTCAAGAGCTGAGCAAACAATTTTTCTTTGTTTCCAAATATTTGAGTACGGTGGTAAAATAACTATTATGCTCTCTCCTATGGCTAGTCTTTTAACCCTAGACAAAATTTATTTTTAAAATTGAATGAGCAACACTTAATTGGAATTCACAGCTGATTATTGTCTAAAAAAATAACAAATTATATGATAATTTCAGATTGAGCATTTTATTTATTAGTACCTACTAGACAGATTAACTGCAACTTAGAAGGTGTGAACCTGTAAAAGCAACCATATTTTGGAAGATTCTTAGAAACATATTTGATGGTACACAAAGTTCTTACAATATAGACACTCAATAAAACTATTATTTTAATATCAAATGAGTGTGGGAAATTTTACTTAAATTTTTGTTAGAGAGCTTTGAAGAAACAAATGGCTTATTTTAGAGATAATTAGTAAGAGTTTTTCCACAATATTTAAAAATACTGTTTGAGATTACTTCTTTTTTCATTATTTCATTTAGATCACTATATTTTGTACAAATGAAGAAACTGAGTTAAAGAAATATTAAATGTCCTGAATAGTATTAAGAACTAATGACTGATGGGATGGTAAACTTAGAATTGTATCTTAATTGGTGACACTCAAGACCCTTATGTTAAAACACTTTTTATATGCCTCTCATGGACTCAAATATAAAGGAAGATGTTACTATACTAAAAATCCATATACCCAATACACTGTCCTAGTAGGGGAATCTCTAATATATTTTTTCTTTTGACATTGAAGAAATAGCATCATGTGAATTGCTTTTAAAAGAGATTTCTTTTTGAAGTTAAAATAAAAAGTTATAGAGCACTAAGAAATAAGTCACGTATTTGCAGTTGATATAATTTAGGAAATATTTCATCAAGTTGTTAATGAATTTTACCTTGTTTACTTACAGAAATTCAAATTCCACATCTTGAAATCTTTAAATAGAAATTAATGATTTTAAATATAAGGAAAATATTATAGACATGAATAGCCTATATATAAGCACATGACACTGTCATATGTCAGTATGTATCACCAACCTACACATAGTACTGTAACACATAAGCACATAAAACATAAACATATAATACTGCTAAAAGAGAGATAGTCACTTTGATCATTTTAATGAAAATTTAAAATAATTTTTATTCAATTATAATTGGCATTTGTCATCCAGAGTAACTTCATTTAAAAATATAGTTTCTTAAGTTATCGCCCTACATAAAGGTCTAGGTTATTGAAGATGGTGTTAAAAGAAATTTAGTATAGTACTTTCATTTTTATGAACATGATTTTGGTAGATTTTTCTGCATAATTCTGTAATATTTCTTTATCAATTAAAGCTGTAGTAATATCGGTATAAATTATGCCATGTAGTTACTGCTAGACTCTCTAGGGCAATTCAATTGATTTCACAAAAAAAGATTTTTACTATTCAAATGGAATAGACTAATTTTTTTGAAGCGTTTCAATACCAAATAATACTCCATGTCTTTAAAGTCACACAAGTGTGTACCTAAGGATGTAAGGGGAGATAGTGTTTTGCATTCTATTTAATTTTTCAAGGAAAAATGGTACTAATAATAGTCTATATGTTAATTTGAGCTTTTAAAGGCTTTTAAAATATTAAAATATAAACTAGACATACTCTATATTTTCTAAAACATACACAAATTTGAAGACATATTTTAGAATTCATTAATGTAATGTATACAATTCAATACTTACCATAAAAATGTTTTAAAACATTTGTAAACTCAATAATCATGTTCATTAACTGTTAATTCTCATTCTCTCACCTTTTCCCTATTTCTTGTACCAGGCAACCACTATCTGCACTTCCTTGTCTAACTTGTTGCTTTAAGATTTAAGGCTTACATAAAAGTTACCAAAATTAAGAGATGAACATTTGTATGGTATACTAGTCTGCTCTCATGCTGCTATAAGGACATAACTGGGTAATTTATAAAGGAAAGAGGTTTAAGTAACTCACAGTTCAGCATGGCTAGGAAGGCCTCAGACAACTTACAATCATGGTGGAAGGGGAAGCAAACACATCCTTCTTCCTGGAGCAGCAGGAAGGAGAAGAATGTGGGCAAAGGAGGCAGCAGCAGTTGGCGGGGTAGCCCCTTATAAAACCATCAGATCTCATGGGAACTCACTCACTATCATGAAAGCAGTATGAGGGTAACCACCCCTGTGATTCAATTACCTCCCACCAGGTCCCTCCCACAACACATGAGGATTATGGGAACTACAATTCAAGATGAGATTTGAGAGGGGACACAGCCAAACCTTATCATGTGGTATGATTAACTGAACAGCATAATTTATTTGGATTTCACCATTAACATTCATTTTCTGATTTGGGATCCTATCTAGGATTGGTTTATTTCTCATCTTCCTGTGATAGGTAGAATTAAACTCACCCTATCTTCTTCCCCAAGATGCCATGCTTTAAATCTCAATACCCATGAACATTTTACTTTACATAGTAAATAGAATTTGCAGATGTGACTAAAGGGATAGGTACTGAGTTAGGCAAACTAGTTTTGATTTTACAGGTGGGTTCTTTCTTTTTGCAGGAATTCTTAAAAGCAGAAAATTATTGCCGGGTGTAGTCATAGACAGATGTGAAGACAGAAGATAGGTGAAAGAGATGTGAAGTTGTTTGCATGAAGGATAAAGAAAATGGGCTAAACTAAAAAAAATTTATCCTCTGGAAGCTAGAACAGCCAAGGAACTGTATTTTATTCCAGAACCTTTATAAAAAAACACAGTCCTGCCAATACCTTCTTTTAGCCCATGAGAACCATGTCAAACTTCTGACCTACAGAAGAGTAAGACATTTTTACTCTTAATCAGGAATCTAATACATTTTTCTCCAATCTGTGACAAAATTCAATGTTTCATTACATTTTATGATCTTGACATTTCTTAGCAGTCAGGTCATTTATGTATAGAATGTTTCTTAAGTTTTGTTTCTCTGACTTTTTTATGATGATCAGATTGGAAAGGACACTACCAAACTGGTTTGCCCTTCTCCATGCATAAATCAGGGCATTACATGGTGTTAACTCAGGCATTACTGGTAGTATTGACTTTGAGTAATTAGATTTCTCATTTAGAATTCTCATTTTGGCATTCTACTGGTGATTTTCTATCCCTCATACTTTATGCAATTTTAATTGAATGTCTTCTCTAAAGGGTTGTGTCTTTTTCTTTCTCCCTCTCTTTCTTTGATCAGCAGGGACTCATGAGTGCTTATTTTATTCTTTAGGTTATAATTCAGTGTTATCATTACTGATTTTGGTCCTGAAGGCATTGTAATGTTTGCTGTGGGGAAAATTTTTATGTTAGTTCCCTATGCACTTTTGGCATTTCCCTGTAGTCTTCTCTTTCTCCAGCACTGGAATCAATGAACTCTGCAAAGATCCTGGACTCCTTCTCCTGCTGCATAATAAAGGTCTGGGCACTGGGTGTGTTTCTTGCTCCTGGAGTATCACTGATGGATTTTGAACTATAGAAGGGAAAAATGTTCTTCAGTGATTTTTAACATTATTAATTCCCAGAATGAGTTTTGGGTTAAAGAAGCAATTTACATGTTGATTTCTGTTGTCTTGAGTCATTATTTTTTATTTTTATTACTCTGAAATTTTAATCAGAAACCACAGTTTTTATTGTGCTTATCATCCTGTAAAATGAGCACAATGCTATAATAGGGATATTCAAGAAAACAATCATTGTTGCAGATCATTATTGATGATTATGTTTTGAAGCAAGATAAAATTAAACATGAACAATATCATCGTAAAAGAAAGGTAGAAAGAAATACAATTGAATATTAAAGATGATTTCATATGACTATTATAATAGTGTTCTTAAATAACTTAAATCCTGGAAAAACTATTCCCACTGTCAGTCCTCTGAACTGTCATAAACAGCCCTATATGTGCTTTTAGTATTGATTTATACTAGGGTCTTTGGAAATTTTACTTCTTGAGTCAAAACTGCTGATAGTAGAAGTTTAGAACTTCATACCCTGAAATAGATCTTGACTTCAGGAAAGTGACTTGACAAGCAAGTAAACAGTATTACAGTATTTTACTTAATTTTATTAGAATTTAGGTATTTTATTTAAAATTAATAATATTAAAGTTGATTTTTGAAAGGGTTAGTTTAAATGCTGTGGGTTCATACATACATACATATATATATAATTTTGGAATATTCTTTAAATAGGTATTTGTACCTCTATGTATTCTTAATGATACTACAGTTAACTTGGTACTGTTTTAAATAAATTGCTCAAATCTGCTGTGGAATCAGAATAAACTAGATAGACAAACTTTTTGGCATTATTTTCCTAGGAAGATCAGAAATATCTGAATGAGAGCCTAAAGAGCTCTTCTGTGAGTAAAATACATGGACTTCAGTGCTTAATCCTTATAATATCTAATTTGGCAGCTCTGAGAAATTATTTGTTCCATGCTTCTTATTTGCCCCAAATTGAACTCTTTAATGCTTCAATGGGTGCTTCTAATTTTAATGTACTTTTGGTTGAATGACTATGCCTTGCTAATCCTATCCACATCCCCCATTAATTTATTAAAGTCTCGGCAGTCATAATTTCAAAAGGCTTAGTTTTATTAGACAAACAGTTTTAATACTTTTAGTCTCTCCTCAAAAAGCAGTTACAGTGTCTTTCTGCCTCCTCTATACCCAAGGTGAAATATTACTTGTCGTTTACACTTGGACAATATTGAAAGTTAAAGGGGGTACTAATGGCTACAGGACAAGTGAAATACTCATTGGAGTACATAAAGTCTATTGATTATGTTACATATACACCTTTCATAATTTTAAATAACTTTCTTTAAGCTTTTTTTTATCAGATTAGTATTCCAATAAGGATGTGTCATGGTTTATAAAAGGGATCAAATTATTTACATTTAACCTCAGGGCTTTACTTTTGTCAAGATTTTTTTTTATAAGAGAAAACTTTATCAGAGTTTTTCTTTGTTTTATTCTGTTTTCTATCAATTACCAGGAACCATGAGAGGTTCAAGCCACTAGGCTATTTTTCATATAATTGTCAAACACATGCATGATATTTCTATGATTGCATTTTTTATATGAGAAATCCAAAGCTAGGGTAATTTAAGTGTAATTTCTAAAACTTCTGATAGAAAAGAGGTTCAGATTTGCAATCACATGCCATATAACTTCAAATCCTCATTCACAAATCTCATGAAAACATAATATCATTCCATTTATATTATAGATTTCCTCAACTTTGTTTCACAATTAATTGTTCAAAGACAAAAAGTGTGGAGCATATGAGATTATACCCTAAAGCTAGGTTCCAGAGATGAAATCACGCTCTGCTACCTACAAGTTATGTGATCTTGGAAAAGTCACAAGCTTTCTGCTCTGAGTTCCCTCATTCTGTGAACCCTCCGAGGAGAATCCATAGTTGTTTTGAAGAATAAATCAGTTTATGTAGTTAAAGCATTCATCTATTTTACAATAAGTTTGTTACCCTATGTAAAGTGTTTATATTTATTTCATTCTAATTATTTTGAATGTAATTGGATTTAATATATGTAAATAATTTAATGAATACATTTAGTTTTAGCTAATTAAAATATAAAAATTTCTATAAGGAAATATAAATATATTCATACATGTTTTATTTTATGAGCATTTTATATGTGTATGCATAATTTTAAGTAATATATCCTTGTATCTGCTTATATATTTTAAATGTGCATATGTAACTGTAAGTTATATATATTTGTAAATAAGTAAATATAAAATATACAGTAAGTGAAAAATAATACTTTACAACAATTTGGATAATATATGTAAAGTGCTAATGCTTATTACATCTTAGTTACTATTTTGATATTCATTACTAGGAAGAATTCTATGTTATCTACGAACTTAAAAGTTTTCACTGTAGTATAATTTCTACAGTGCTGAGAAAAATTTTCATAAGAGACTGGTCACAGAATGGGGGAAGGGGAAATATTGCTATTTATTTGAGTTAGATGTTGTAATGAGAATATACCTATAATCTTTGTTTATATCTTCATATCCTAAATCAATTCCTCATTCATCTATGTATAGCTTCTTTAATCTCATTAACCCTATTTAAAATATGGTGTACTTTAGTTCACTGCTGTTATTGAAATTTAGGATAAATAAAACATATCCATTGGTTATACTTTTTCTCCATGCTTCTTATCCCCTCAAAACAAAAATTTATAAAATTTTCATCATCAAAGTTACTTCTTTTTGAGCTGCTGTCATACACTCCTCAGAAAATGTTGCCGAGTTGGATAAAGTTCAGGCAAAACAACAAGAAGAACAACAAAACTGAGATGTGAGAGGTGTCAGGGCACTTGCCCAAGCTTGGAGAAGTGCTGATGATAGAGCTGTGGTATAAAGCCATATATGCTTGGCTCCAAAGCTGCTGTTTTTTCACTGTGCTGACTTTCCTCACAAAGTGAAATTCTGTTTCATAGATGAATAATAAGATCTTATATAAAATGTTCAATGATATAGGAAAGACAATTTGCATAAAACAAGTCCTCAAATTGGCCACAATGTATTTGTAATGTAGCAGCTAGGTTGTAAATTTTGTCATTTTTCCATGAAAAATACAATTAATGCAAATTTATTTTTCTTACTAAAACCATGGATCAAATAAAGTGTGTGTGTGTGTGTGTGTGTGTGTGTGTGTGTGTAGGACTTGTGTGTGAAAATAGAACTTTAAAATTGTTAGATGAAAAAATCATTAAGAATGTACTAAAATATGTCAAAATCATTTATATTTTGATTTTTAAACTGAATCTTAGTACAATTTAGGCTAATCGCTTTATTTTCCCTATGGATTAAGTAAAAGCATAATATATGCTAAATAAATTGTCCAAGATCTCATGGTAAATTTTGCGAAATCCTGGATGAGAATTTACTTACCCTGATTTTAAAGAATCATTCTTTATTTATTCCAAATGCATTTTCTATACTTTTTTTTAAATTTAGAGAAGTATGTTATATAAATACTAGTATATGCAAAAACCAAATAACTATGAAATATATATGATAACGATGCTATCAGTTTGATCTATGTAAATTAGTGTGCCAACTATAATTAGGTAAAAAATAATTACTACATAATAACTTTACTTGTCTTCTCAGAAATAATACTTCCGTTAATGTGATCCTAGATCTTTGTATGTCACATGTGTATTTCATAAGTGCAAGTTATTTAACAAGTAAAAGCTCATAGACATTTAAGAAGATTCTTTATTAGCTGCAAGGTGAAATCCCTGTAATAAATGCATATACTAAATAATTTCTATTAATTATAATTTGACCTTATTCATGAGGATTTAGTAAGCTATAATGTCTGGAATTTTATTAAATGCAGAGGCTCTGAATTAAGAAATATTTTTTATAATTTGCTAGCTGTGTTATCTTAGAAAATTTATTGTTCTTTCTGTTCCTCAGTCATTTTCCTATTACATGGGGATGATAATAATATGGGAGAAGCTGATTATGAGGAATAAAAAGTTCATGTACAGCATTTACAAAACACTGCTTTTTTTTTTTGGTCTTTTTTCTTTTCTTTTAAGTTTGATGTAGTATACACCTTTGTAAATTTTTATGACTTAATTGAATACATTTTTAATGAGGCTAGACCATACCAAAAACCTGTTGACATTTTGAGTTTTGTTTTATACTTACCTTTCTTGCTGAAATACTGCCACTTTCTAGAATTGTGACTTTCTTAGCAGTGAGAAAAAAATAGTATGTTCTCCATAGCATTGTGACACTCATACAAGTCAATTTTTGGAGGAAGTGGTCTACATGTCATGGTGAGGTGCTTAAGTCAGCTCTGCCTATAGCAATATCTACCACACAGTATTTCTGCTGCTGATATAGGTTTCTCTCGTGGAAAGCAGTTTTGTGATATCAGATAACAATGCAAACTCTTGGTAATGTTAATTTTCATATGTATAGTAGGAAGATGATAAGTTTTTATAAGCACTTAACACTAATTTTTTAATATAGTAGAAAAAGCTGTAACATTTATATTGTATTTTATAGTTACCATTTCTCCACTTTTCCTTCTTGTCAAATGTGGTTTAGTTTAGCAATCAACTTGTATCTTACAGCTCAACTAGAAAGCAGTAAGTAGCAGTATCTCTGAAGCTACTTTAAATTGTTTTCTCCTAAAGTTACTACTATTTCTCTTCAAATGACTACTCCAACATAGTTATTGTAAGGCCAGTAGCTTCACTGGGAGCACGGATGCAGACTCCCCACTCTTTTTTCCAAAGCCAGGACAAGCTCGGGCAAGCTCAGACATGCTCAGGCATGTTCCCTTCTCCCATGCTCGCGCAGCCTGACCTTCCCTTAAAAAGCCCAGTATGCAAACAAGGTGCTGCAACCCTAGCCTCTTTCTAGCCAATAGCAGCCAAGTCTTTCTAACCAATAGCAGCCAAGTCTTTCTGGCCAATAGCAGCCGAGCCTTTCTAGCCAATGGCAGCCAAGTAATTCTAACCAACAGCAAGCCAAGTCCTAGCTGAAGGCTTGTAATTCTACCCAGTGACAGTCTTGCTCTCCCACAACCAATCGAGCTATTTCACTCCCTATAAAACCCCATGTCTGAGAGGAGTCCATGAGACTTCTCTGGCCCCTCCTGTCAGACCACAGAACCTCGTCCAGGAACCTGAATAAACCCTTGGCATTGAATCTTCTTGTGCTAGCCTCAGTTTCTTCCTTTTTAAACCCAGCGAGAACAAACCTTACAGTTATGTATATTTTTAAAGCCTTAGCCTACGTAGCTTAGGTTTGGTCTAAGTCACCAAATTTGTTCATTAGCAAATGAATTCAACTGAGTATTTATAAAGCATATTCATTGCTGTGTAAGAGAACCTTGAAGACTTGGAATAATTTATACAATCTATAGATGAAGAATAATTATATCTTTCCTCTGCATAAGAAAGTTAGAATATAGAAAAAAATCTTTGCAAACAGTATATAATAAAATATATATTAAAATAAATATGAAGCTTTATTGAAACAAAAGGCTGTATTAAGTGTAAAGGAGGGCAAAAATAAATATTGTATGTTTTTAAAAGAATAACAGATAACTTTAAAGACATAGAACTTAAATTAGTGTGACATAAATATATATCAAGATGCCTTCAAATCTATATCAAGATGCCTTTCAAATCTATATCAATATAACTTTGCTTTTAATATATTTAATGTTATAATTTCAATGTATGCTCACATCAAGAAAGTATTAATCCTATTCTATTATTTCATAAAAATAACCAATTATTTCTTCTGGACTAAGGACTGATGATGCTTTTTATTTTAAAGAAAACCAACATGAATGTTCTTCAGGAGAATAATTAATGATAAATGACACTCGATAGATTTAAACACAGTTTATAAATTTCATTTTTAAATTATACTTCAATTCTGAGTGCTCTTAAGGAACACTGTGCTTTGACTTAATGTATGTATCTTACTACTGTTATTTTCTCCTTTGCCAGTTCTGGCTTATGTGTTTATTTTTAGAGGTTTAGTTCACCTCACCTTTTAAGAAGTTGTGATCTATAATATCACAGTCCAGAACACTGTTTCTGTAAACTCCAAGAAAAATTGATTACTAGAGGAGTCTAACTTCTTTTAAAATCATTGCCATAATTAATGTATTATCAACCTTGTAAAGTTTTGCATATATGTATACACATTTGAGAGGAAGCTCTATTTGTATAATTCCATAGATGTATAGCATCAAAATATGTATATTAAAATTGTTATTGTATGTATTCCAATATAATTGTATAAACATGTATTTTTATATGATGGCAAAAGTTGGTTCATAAGCTTGGAGAAATAATTTTCCCCATAAGGTTCATATGTTTATATGTTCATGGCATAAACAAATAACATTCTAATTCATTTTATAAATACATTGTATTCAAGCTTACATCTAACAATTTTTTGAATCTAATTTAAGAGGTTTTCATAATTCACTATTTGAAAACATATCAGTTATTTTTTTTCTTCCTTGCAAAAACTTCTGTACTTTTTCTCTCAAGGTCATACAGCCCTGAATCTGATAGCAACAGAGCTTCAGCAATAACAGCAGATGCCATCTTAGATTAATGTAAGTGAATTTTTTTTTCACAGTTTTTATAGTTTCTCTTCTTTGCACCCATTTTGACAGGGAACAATGTTGGGTTCAATGCTGGATGCCCTAGAGGTGCCCTAGAGTTATTTTAACGGATTCAATTTGCTTTGCTTTTCATGTAAGCAAGGTTTTTCTTCTTAGATATTTTTTGAGGTATAGGAGAAACTGTTTCTTACATAAAATAGTTTTAAAAGTTTACTCTTTATATAAACCTTCATTATAGAATCGTAGAATTAAAAAAACAGACTATAGAGATTATCTATTCTACAGTTTCTCAAGGATAATAAGGCAAAAACCTCTGTCTACCACTCATTTATATTTTTGTTTCTCTTCATGAATATAATGATACTCACTTGCTTTGCCCACTTTTGCTATTTCTTCTTTAGGTCAGCAGTGGCGAATTTAAAACTAGTTTACTCGGGCTGGGCGTGGTGGCTCACGCCTATAATCCCAGCACTTTGGGAGGCCGAGGCGGGTGGATCACGAGGTCAAGAGATCGAGACCATCCTGGTCAACATGGTGAAACCCCGTCTCTACTACAAATACAAAAATTAGCTGGACATGGTGGCGCATGCCTGTAGTCCCAGCTACTCGGGAGGCTGAGGCAGGAGAATTGCTTGAACCCAGGAGGTGGAGGTTGCGGTGAGCCGAGATAGCGCCATTGCACTCCAGCCTGGGTAACAGGAGCAAAACTCCGTCTCAAGAAAAACAAATAAATAAATAAAAATAAAACTAGTTTACTTTTTTGAGTATATTTGAATTATGAAACACTAAAGTGGTTTTAAGACCTCATTTCACATAAACTAGGTTACAGAACAGTTTAGCTAATTACCAAAGAGCACGCAAACATCTAGTAGGAGAAGCAGATCCTGAATGGCTCAGAAATGCATGGCTGATTCCCCCTGTGAATTCTAACCCAGAAAGTCTACACATGAAAGCAGAGCTTTGACTCCTTTCCCACTGCACATAACTTTCTGGCAGACACTGGCCAGTGACTTCTGTCACTACCATCATATTTTCCTGATTGAAAAACCTTAGCTTATCTCTTCACATTCTTTTTTCTTGATGCTTGCTGTTTAATTTTTATTTCGTCTTCATTTGCTTTCTTCTTAATTTCAATAAATTTCCCATAGAAATGTACATAATGCCAGAGCCCATGGAAAAGTGAAATCAGATTACGTAATGCCCTGGCTTGAAATAATTCAGTGATTCACATTTCATTTAGTGTTCTAATCCCAGTGTTTATTCCCGAAGTTCTCAGTTATTTGGCCACAGTCTAACAGGCAGTTATGTGCAGCAGGAAAGAGTCAAAGCTCTGGTTTCATGTGGAGGCACCTTGTATTAAAATCTTGTGTCTACCAACTATTTACAGTATAGTCTTGGGCATATTATTTTACTGTTTTATTGCGCAATTCTTTCATCTGTAAAGTGTGCATCATAATTGTACCTGACTCACAGCATATTTCATAGGATTAAATGAGTTCATCTGGGTAAAATGCTTGGAATAATGCCTGGCACAGAGCGTAAGTATGAACTCTACCATTGCCCCCTACATATTACCATCCCACCACACTGACCTTCTTTCATTTATTTGAACATCACTTCTCAGGCCTTTAACCCTTAGGATTTCACTTACCCAAGTGCTTTCTATGTTCGTCATGTTCCTAACTTACAAATTTTCAGTTTATATGTCATATCCCTTATAGAGATTACATCTGACTTAAAAATACCCATCATCATATCCATTTATTTTCTGTCACATCAACGTTTTTCATCTTCTTCATGTCAAATTTTAGACCTGATATTTCTTATTTATTAATTTATTTGTAATATCTTCTACAAAGATGTTTATATTCTTGCAAATGATGAAATTGTCTATAATAGTTGTGACTCATTAGAGTAGCTGGAGAGTTATCACTAGGACTTAAACAGTCATAGAGTAGTAGACTCTCAAAATTATTGCTGAATGAATGAGTTTACTTTTTTTTTCTTTTTCTTTTGAGACAGAGCAGATTCTGGCTTTGTTGCTCAGGCTGGAGTCAGTGGCACTATCTCGGCTCACTGCAACCCCTGCCTCCTGGATTCAAGCCTCAGCCTCCCAAGTAGCTGGAATTACAGGCATTTGCCACCATTCCCGGCTAATTTTTGTATTTTTAGTAGAGACAGGGTTTGCCATATTTGCCAGGTTGGTCTTAAACTCCTGACCTCAGGTGATCTACCCACCGCGACCTCCCAAAGTTCTGAGATTACAGGCCTGAGCTACTGAACCTAGTGGAGCTTACTATTTTTAAATCTTCCTTTATCTTTCATTGAGCATTTTGTCTTGAAAATCCTCAATTCTTCAGATATCACTCCACACATTTCTGAAAAATGTAAGTGAAAAAGTGAATAATTTTTTGACAATTTAAGAATTAAGGAAACAAGCAATCTAATTTTATTTCCCAAGAAGATATTTTGGTCCTTGTTATCTGTTCTGACTCCATCAATAATTCTTTCTTTATGTCAGGTTCCAAGTATCTAACTTGTTTGCTTGCCTTAAAATAAAGAAGTATAATGAGATGAACCTCTTTTGAACCCTGAAGTTGGGTGTGATTTTTCTGGGTGTATTAGAATAGCATACCTAATGGAGATTTCACAATTGTACGTATAGATAGACACTAATGATTAACACTGTTACCTAAAAACATACCACTAAAACGTTTGTACATTTTATGAGTTCAGTAAACATTTTGACGAAATAATACAAATAAATAAGATAGGTTAAAAAGCAAAATAAATTCATTTCAGTCGATTTGCTAATATTTTAAACAAAAGCAACACTTGAAAATTAAAAAAAATTAAACCTATTGACTAAAATTTGGAAATATATATGTTTCTAACTCATTACATTGTGATTCTGCAAATTCTAATTTTGTAATACTGAATATTTCTTAATATGAACTCTCCATCTTATATTTGCAAAATAATTTTATATTTATATGCAATTATGAGAGTTTATGTGTAAATTATTAGATATGAAAGCAGTCACAACTATATTTGTATTAATCTACTTTCTTAAGGAGTTGGAATTTTAAAAATCACACAGCAGAAGGGAGGACCTGAGATTCCCTTATTTGATCGATCAGCTCTTTGGTTTGTTTGTTTTATTCATGTATTATACAACAAGAGTCACTTATAAGTTAGCTATTATTCTACATTTCTACATTCTTAAAAATGGCAAAATTATCTTTAAGTTTTGCTTCTTGTTTCCTGAGTTTGTTTTCTCCAAATTTTCTTGCTTTGCTTATTTTTCCCCTATTTTGTTCGTTACATATATGGTGCTTTGTAATTTCCCGTTACACAAGTATATTTTTTCTCTTCTATGTATATTTTTGCATATTTGATTTAATTTCTCAATATAAACCACAATTGAAGATTTTACAAATTTGTCAAGCATAGTTTTAAAAAGTATGAGTTGATTCTTTAGACTAAAATTATAGAATAGGCAGACATTGATTTAATCACAATTATAGGCATCATTAAAGAATTCTAATTACATGTGTGGATGAAGCATGTATATTAGTTCACATATTTATTATGATTATGATTATTGATATTGTTATTAGTATTTAAATAGCCTCATCCATTTCAGAGTGTCTTTTTCTACAAGTTGGTAAATGAAAATAAATTATGATATATTGGAATAACCATGACTTTTCTTTTGAATTTCATAGTTTCTTGAACAATGTACTTCACTACTTGACATTAAATTTGTTCCAGTTTTTATCATAGGAACTGCTACATTATATTTTAACTGGTTACTTACGTACTTCATTCTGAGCCCATCTCTCATTATCAGTTTTACTTGAAAAAAAGAGTGAAAATAATACCTAAGTCCAGAAGAATTAAATAGATTGATTAGACAAATATAAGTAATTATGCTTAGTAAAATGCTCTATACTAAGTCCAAGTTAAAAAACGTTCCTTTTTACTTCATAAAAATTGTAAATTCTTACTTTTATTTATTTGTTTATTCATTCATCCAATCATTTGCCTATTTTTTCATTTGTTAGTTTGTTTCTAAATCATAGAATGCTATTTATTTGAAAATGCTTCTTAAGATGCTAAGTATAAAGAGATGCTATTAAAACAAAAGAATCCTGGAAAAGTGACAGTATATTAACTCCTCACAGTCACAGATCTGTGCACAGACTAAAATAAAAACAGAATTGCACTTTGGAGAGATCCCTGGCTCTGATTTTAGAGTTCAAAATTTAGCTTTTATATCTGTGCTATGTAGTTGACTTTTTGCTCCCAGCCCTTCAATTATTCACCAAATAAAGGGAAAGTATTTTCCTTATTTTATGCTTCTTCCACTATAAAAATACAGATGGTATACATAATAATATCAACTTAATTGTGACATTGGGAAAGATAAATATCACTGATGTAAAATCCCTGTTGCAGAACTTTCACTTAGTAGTAAAGAAGTAGATTTTTATTTAAGACTTATATTACTTCTGTCACTGAAGTATAGTAAGAATTAATTTACACATTTCTAATGATAATACTGATGATGACAATCTCGAAGAAAAAGACAGTGATGGTTTTTATAACTTTCTTAATCATTTTTGTGTACATAGTTTAGTTGCATCCTTATATACATTAGTAGATTTGTATGTGACTATGTCAAGTGTTCCTAAATATTGCATACTCTCTGAGAGGAGACATTATGTCCTTTTGTTTGCATTCTCCACAGAAAATGTAAAAGTAGATTGTACAAATAACTGAAAAACATTTTTAAATCTAGATACAAAGCAAAGCAAAGTGCCCAAATTTGTTTTCTTTACTCCTTGAAAACAAGGCAGTAAGTTATAGTTCTATGTTTTGTTTTTGCCCTAGTCAAATGCTTTAAAATAATACCCTTCACACTTTTCTCTGATGGTATAAAAGCACAAACTTTTACCTATATGGATGTTGAAATTGGAATAGTTTGGGAAAACACTCACTTTTAGAAAGTTTTTTTTTAACAAATTTTTATTCTTGTAATTCTTGTAATATAATCTATTTTAAGTTAATGATCTAATTTTTATGAACTGTGCATGTAAATGTGTGCATAAAGTCAGTTCTTCCAGTGTTATTTGATGCTGTTACAGGCAGACATTATTGAATTAGTTGTTATTGTATCTGACAAAGAATTACTTTCTCAGCATTTCTTATTGTGTAAACAAGGACATCTAGAAGATATAACTTGCAGTTGTTGTTTTTTTATTATTATTTGTATAGATTTAGAGGGTTATAGCTGCTGGTTTTTTACATGAATGAATTGGTAGCAGTATAATTTAGACTTTTAGTGTAGCTATCACCCAAACAGTGTACATTGTACCCATGAAGCAATTTCTCATTTCACAACCCCCTTCCACTCTCCCATCTTTCCAAGTCTTTAATATCTGCTATTACACACATTAAGTCCATATGTACATGTTATTCAGCTCACACATATGAGAACATGTGATTTTTTTCTTGTGTCATCTGCCCTATCTGGAAAATTATACTTGAAATTTGGGGCTATGGGCTATGTAAAAATTGATCTTACATAGGGTGCATATCATGTTTCTCCAATTATTCATTATTTTAACAAATAGCTTGAGCAATATCTGTATGTGAAAAGCTTGAAGTTATGAAAAATGCAATGAATTGAGGAAACAATAAACAGTAGTAACCTTAGCAAAGAAAGGCAAATTAATGAGTGATTGTAGTGTGTAAGATTCTGGAGCTGCCATGTATTGAAAATCTTGAACATCAATAAGGATAAAATACAGATGTGCACTAATGAGAACATTATGAGTGAGATCATATTAATCATGTATAATACAATCATATTAGTAGAGTGAATATGTAGAAAAGCAGAGATACCAAGTTAAGGAAATAATCTCCTTTACTTTTTATTTAGTAGATTATAAAATTTCTTCGTTTTTATCACTTTGGATTCATTTTTCCCTATTTAAAACTGATACGTAACAGCTGTACTCATTTATGTGGTACATGTGATAATTTGATACAAGCATACAATGTGTAATGATCAAATCAGGGTAGTTGGGATATCCATAACCTCAAACATTTATCACTTGTTTGTGTTGGAAACATTCCAAATGTTCTATTTTAGCTACTTAAAATATACAGTACATTTTAATTCACTATCATCACCCTACAATGGTATCAAACATTAGAACTTATTCTTTCTATCTAACTGTATGTTTGTACCCATTAACCAACCTCTTTTCACCCCCTCTCACCCTTCCCAGCCTTTTCCCTATCATTCTACTTCATCCTTTCATGGGATCAATTTTTTTAGCTTCCATATATTAGCATGAACACATGTGATATTTTTTTTTCTGTGCCTGGCTTATTTCACTAAACATAATGCTCTCCAGTTCTATCCCTGTTGCTGCAAAGGCCAGTATTTCATTCTTTTCTTATGGTGGAACAGTATTCCACTGTGTACATATACCACATCTTCCTTATCCATTCATCCATTGATGAACACTCAGGTTACTTCTAAATCTTAGCTATTGCAAACAGTGATATGCTAATTTTCTTTCTTTGGAGCATATTTCCAGCAGTGGGATTGCTGGGTTATATGGTATTTCTAGTTGTGATTTTTTGAGGAAACTCCATACTGTTTTCCACAGGGGTTGTAAAAAGTTACATTTTTACCAACAGTATACAAGCATTCTCCTTTCTCTGCATCCTCATTAGCATCTGTTTTTTTTTTTTTTTGTCTTTTCGATAACAGCCATTTTAACTGGAATGAAATGATATAAACATATATCTGATCAAATATATATATATATACACACACACACACACACACACACACACACACACACACACACATATATATATATATATATATATATATATATATATATATATATTTGAGATGGAGTCTCGCTCTGTCATCCAGGCTGGAGTGCAGTGTTGTCACCTCAGCTTACTGCAACCTTCATCTCCCAGGTTCAAGCAATTCTTCCACTTCAGCCTTCTGAGTAGCTGGGATTAGAGGTACCCACCATCATGCCCTGCTAATTTTTGTATTTTTAGTAGAGACGGGTTTTCGCCATGTTAGCCAGGCTTGTCTTGAACTCCTGATCTCAAGTGATCTGCCCATTTTGGCCTCTCAGAGTGCTGGACTTACAGGTGTGAGCCATTGCACCTGGCCTGAAATGATATTTCATTTTGGTTTTGATTTGCATTTTCCTGATGATTAGTAATGTTGAGCACTTTTTCATGCAGCTGTTGGCCATTTGTATGTCTTCTTTAGAGAAATGTCAGACCTTTTTCCCATTTTTAAATAATTAGATTATTTGTGTTTATTGCTATTGTTTGAATTATTTATTCTGGTTATTAATCCATTACCACTTCTACTTAAGATAGTACTGGAGATACTTAGCCAGAGCAATTAGACAAGAGAAAAAGAAATAAAGGAAATCCAAGTTGGAAAGAAAGAAGTCAAATTGTCCTTGTTTGCAGAAAACCTGATCATACATTTAGAAAAACCTAAAAACCCTGTCCCCCAAAAAAAATCCTTTCAGAAAAGATAAATGAATTCAGTAAAGTTGCAGGTTAAAAATTAACATACAAAAATCAGTAACATTTTTATATGCCAATAGTAAACAACCTGAAAAAAAAATCAACAAAGCAGTTTTCTTTATAATAGCTAAAAATTAAATCCCTAGGAAAAGCAATAACCAAAGAAGTGAACAATATATTAAAACTGTAGGAGAGAGATCCAAGATGGCTGATGATTAGCAACTCGGGCACGTACCTCCCAGTGAAAGCGCAAAGAATGAGAGGACGCCACACTTTCAGACGAATATTAGTTGCTCACGGATCAGGAGATTCCCAGTGGAGGAGCTCCACGCATCGCCAGGGCGACTCTTGTGGCTGGTGTGGCGGTTTTGCTGGTGCCTTAGCACGCCAGTTCTTGGTGCAGAGTCCGGAGATTCCCGGGCAGAAAAGCACCATCAATCTTAACACCGCTGTTTTGGCCGGCTCAGTGGATTGCTCAGATTTCGGCGCAGGGAATCAACAAGTTGGACGTCAGAGACCCAGTTAGAAAGTCGGTAATTATAAAGACGACAGACGGACAAATATATAATGAAGGGAAGAAACCAGCGTAAAAAGGCAGAGAATACTCAAAATCAGAATGCCTCTCCCTCTACAGGGGATTGCAATTCCTCATCAGTAACGGAACAAGGCTTAATAGATTACACGTGTGTTCCAATAACAGAAGCAGGTTTCAAAACGTGGGTGATAAGAAACTTCTGTGAATTAAAAGAACTTGTTCTAACCCAATGCAAAGAAACTAAGAACCTTGAAAAAAGGTTTGACGAAATGTTAACGAGAATGGACAATTTAGAGAGGAATATAAGTGAATTGATGGAGCTGAAAAACACAACACGAGAACTTCGCGAAGCATGCCCAAGTTTAAACAGTCGAATTGATCAAGCAGAAGGAAGGATATCAGAAGTCGAGGACCAGCTCAGTGAAATGAAACGAGAAGACAAGAATGCAGAAAAAAGGATGAAAAGGAATGAGCAAAGTCTCCAGGAAATATGGGACTATGTGAAAAGACCTAATTTACGTTTGATAGGTGTACCTGAATGTGATGAAGAGAATGAATCCAAGTTGGAAAATACTCTTCAGGATATCATTCAGGAAAATTTTCCCAACCTGGCAAGGCAGGGTAATATTCAACTCCAGGTAATACAGAGAACACCACAAAGATATTCTTCAAGAAGACCAACCCCAAGGCACATAATCGCCAGATTTATTAGGGTTGAAATGAAGGAGAAAATACTAAGGGCAGCCAGAGAGAAAGGTCAGGTTACCCATAAAGGGAAACCTATCAGACTTACAGCAGATCTCTCAGCAGAAACCCTACAAGCCAGAAAAGAGTGGGGACCAATATTTAACATCCTTAAAGAAAAGAACTTTCAACCCAGAATTTCCTATCCAGCCAAACTAAGCTTTATGAGCGAAGGAAAAATTAAATCTTTTGCGAACAAACAAGTACTTAGAGAGTTCACCACCACCAGGCCTGCTTTACAAGAGCTTCTGAAAGAAGCACTATACATATAAAGGAACAACCAATATCAGCCTTTCCAAAAATATATCAAAAAGCAAAGAACTTTAACACAATAAAAAAATTACATCAACTAATGGGCAAAACAGCCAGCTAGCATCAAACGCCGGTATTAAACTTATATATATTTTAATTGGATAAAAAGCCAAAACCCATCGGTATGCTGCATTCGGGCCCATCTTACATGCAACAATACACAAAGACTCAGAGAGAAGGAGGAAGATTTACCAATCAAACAGAGAGTAAAAATAAACTAATAAACAAAAAGCAGGAGATGCAATTCTCGCCTCTGATAAAGTAGACTTTAAAGCAACAAAGATCAAAAGAGGCGAGGAATGACATTACATAATGGCAAAAGGATCAATGCAACAAGAAGAGCTAACGATTCTATAGATCAACGAGACAGAAAATTAACAAGGATATTCAGAACTTGAACTCAGACCCGGAACAAGTAAACTTAATAAACATTTATAGAACTCTCCACTTCAAATACACAAAACATACATTACCACCTCACACCTATTCCAAAGGTGACTATATAATTGGAAGTAAATCACTCCTCAGTAATCGCATAGCATTTCATAGGTTTAAATGAAATATTGGTTGGCTGTTTGTTTGTTATCTTCTTCCCTTATTCCTTCCTGACTACATCATTAAGTATAATTATCAGTATAAAAGAGGTTTTCAATACCCATTACTAAATTGCATTCTAGCCTGGGCAAGAAAGCAATACTCCCATTCTCTCTCCCTCTTTCTTTTCCTTCTCCCTCCTCCCCATTCTCTCTCTCTCTTTCTCTTCCTTTTTCCTCCTTCCTATTCTCTCTCTCTCTTTCTCTTTAAAAAAAAAAAAAAAAAAAAACTGTAAAACATTGATGAAAGAAATTGAAGAGAAATAATGAAAAATAGAAAACTATCTAATATTCATGAATTAGGGGAAGAATTAACATCCGTAGTATCTGAAGTGATCTACAGATTTAATGCAATTTCTATCAAAATACTAGTGCCATTCTTCACAAAAATAGTAAAATTAATCCTAAAATTCCTATGCAACCACAAGAAAATGCCAAATAGCAATCCATGCAAAAAGAATAAAGCTGGAGGTTACCACATTACCTGACTTCAAAATATACTACTAACCTACAGTAACCAAATGAGCATAATACTGGTATAAAAAGAGACACATAGACCAATGGAACAAAATGAAGAACATAGAAATGAACTTATGCCTTTAAAGCCTACAAACTTTCAAGAAAGCCACCAAGAACATACACTGGGGAAAGGAATGTCTCTTCAATTAATAAAGCTGGCAACACTAAATATCCATGTGGAAAAAGAGAAATGTAACTAAACCCCTGTCTCTCACAATAAACAAAATCAAATTGAAATGGATTAAAGACTTAAATGTAAAATCCAGGGACTATGAAAGTATTATAAGAAAACATTGGGGCAATGCTTCACAACATTGATATGGACAAAGATTTCTTGAGAAAGATCTCAAAAGAATAGGCAATCAAAGCAAAAACTGACGAGTGGGATTACATCAAACTAAAAAGCTTTTGAACAGCAAAGGAAACAATTAACAAAGTGATACAGCCTACATAAAGGAAAACACATTTGTAAGCCATCCTCTATACTTCTTATGTAAATCCCCAGTTGTATCATATCCATCTTTCTGAGAATAGAGAATACTTACTTAGAGCTGCTATGGAGCTGGATCCAGTGAAAAGAAAATTATCACTCTAAATAGATTGTCATATATTTGTATATCTCAGGAAAATTTTTTTGAAAGAAAATTGATACACACACACTATTTATAATTTTTTTTTTTTTTTTTTTTTTGAAATGGAGTCTCACTCTGTCACCCAGGCTGGAGTGCTGTGGTGTGATCTCCACTCACTGCAGACTCTACCTCCCTGGGTTCAAGTGATTCTCCTGCCTCAGCCTCCTGAGTAATTGGGACTACAAACATTCACCACCACACCCTGCTAATTTTTGTATTTTTAGCAGAGACAGGATTTCACTATGTTGGCCAGGCTGGTTTCCAACTCCTGACCTCAAGTGATCCACCCGCTTCTGCTTCCCAAAGTGCTGGGATTAGATGTGTGTGTGCCACCATGTCCCATCTGAAATGTTAAAATGTAGCCCCGTTAGCTCTATATTTGAGAGTTAAACAATTTCTAATACTAATTGTGCATAGTTTTCTTTTTCTTCCTTCCTTCTTTCTTTCCTTCCTTCCCTTCCTCCCTTCTCTCTCTTTCTTTCTCTCTTTCTTTCCCTCTCTCCCTCCCTTCCTCCCTCCCTTCCTTCCTTCCTTCCTTTTTGACAAATTCTTCTTATTTGCCCATGCTGAACTGCAGTGGCTGGATCATAGCTCATTACAATCTTGAACTCCTGAACTCAAGCAATCCTCCCACCTGAGTCCCCTGAGCAGCTGGGACTACAGGCACAAACCACCACACCCAGCAATTTCTTTTATTTTCCATAGAGATGGGATCTCATTATGTTGCCAAGGCTAGTCTCAAACTCTGGGCTCAAGCAATCCTGCTGCCTTGGCCTCCACAGTGCTCAGATTACAGTCATGAGTCATCACTCCTGGCTCATATTTTAAAAATGGAAGAACCAAAAGGATTATTAGAAATTTCTTTTCAGAACATGTAAAAATACTCTTAACTATTGACTCTTACAAATGGTAACCAGAATAAGTTAGCCATCAAAGGAAGTTACTATAGTGAGTAAATCACCTCTTTGTCAGAGTTCTACACGAGTCTCAGAAGGAGGGAGTCCATGAGAAGATATTTGTAGAATCTTTGTGTCTAGATTCAAGGAGTTTAAGGTAGACTATTTAAAGCTAAGGTTGTCTTTGTTCTCTGTGTCCATTCTTTTCATACTCATAAGTCTGTTCCCAGTCTTTTGTAATTTAAGGGCTCTAACAGAAAAAAAGAACTTTAAATAATTCAAATGTGAAGCAATAAGAAGAGTAAGCTTATAATAGTTAGTATGAAGTAAGAAGACCATTAGTTTGTAATAAGTACTTGGATAAATTCAACAGTTTTATTAATAGCAGACTAATAGAAAATCTTTTCTCACACACACACACACAATGTAGTAGCACTTGTGAAAGTTCCCCTCACCACAGCTGTTAATTATATTCTGCAACAAGACATAGTAGTTCTTTTAGAGAAAATGATAAAATAATTTGATTATTACCAATGATTATTTGGTAATAATCTTCTCTTGTTAAAATAGAAACTACTTCCAATTTGGAAACAAATCCAGGAATTTAATTAGAATTTGGAAGACTTTGAGGGAGATAAAAGGCTTACTGTTGCTAGAATATTTAAATAAAATGCAGGAATATCTGAAAGTTTATAATTTCAGGAACAGGTTGGTGGTAAAAATAGTTGCACTCAAAGCTGATTTTAGTTTTCAACTTATTTCCTCTTCCTGTATTGCTACTATTTGTACACATGCAAACACCCTATAATCAAAAAGAATTCCCATCTATGTACTTCATGTTACAGATCACAGAAAAATGACACACAGCCCTTGGCTATCATTTGCATACTTCAAGGTCCAAAGCTATTTCTTCATTTCTTCTATCGTAAGTGACGCAATTGGACCCTGTTGTCCACAAAATTACATGATGAAAGTCTTATATTTCTGTCATAATGCAAAGTTTATGATCTTAATAGATTCTGCTTACTCAATTTTATTAAACAACAAGAATTGGCTGTACTCAGAAAAGCTTTCCAATAGTCTAGTGACAAAAGTTTACCACTTCTCTTCATATCCCAAACTTACAACACCTCCCCATCGTTCCACACGCGAAACTATTTTCACATCTAGAAAGTTAATGTGTGTACGAAGCTATGTATGTGTGGTCTGACATGTTAAAATTTGTGTCTTCACTTTTACCATACTTTCTTTTTTAATCTTTTTTTTTTTTTTTGCTACCACTACTGTAACACAGCCCTCCCTGTGCTTTGAAGTTAATTTCTTCAAAATATGACACTACCTTTTAAAACACAATTTGCAAATTATATACTTGTATACATATACTCATGGTGAAATAAATTACCAGTTGTGGCTCTAAACGTCTCAGACTAGGTAGCAAGTGCATCAGATCATGACTCTCGTTCTGTTATTGACACAGAGGCAATAGCAGATTTCTCACCAGGAGGATAAGAGCAGTTTCTACAGACACCTGAGTGCTCAGATGGCAGCAACATTCTTCTGAGTTTAAATGTATTTTTCATCTCTGATATCCAGCAGTCTGGAAATCCAGTGACACCTTAATTATAAAAATTATTATAGGAAAATAGGGTTAGAGAAGAATTGTGTGTTTGGCTAAGATGCTGGAGTACAGGAGTGGACTTTTTAATTTAAAAAACTACCCTTTAGCTGCTTGTTCGAGATAACTTTTATTTGCATTTTGGTAGTTCTCTTCATTACTGTTGAATGTGGTTAAAAGTATATGAGTCTCTAAAAACAAGAATAGATCACATAGTTTCCCAAAAGGCTAAAAACAAGTTGGGGAAAGAGATGCTTGCTGAGGTGGTGTAAAGGCTAATCCAGTTTTTCTTTCTGCTCCTCTTGAACTTTGAGCGAAACTACAAGACCAAGGTCAGCTTTTTCTCTCCCTGAGTGAAGTTAACAATGTAAAGACAAATTTGAATTACTCTGTAATCAACTCATATGATTACTGTGAACAGGATAAATAATCAATACTGGGCAAGATGAGATCATAGTCATTGTAGGACTTTTAACCTCAACTATTTAAGATCTCTGTGTCAAGCATGACTCTTGAGAGACTGAAATGAAAAATGAAAGAGAAAATGAAAGAGAAGGAGAAGGTCACTGGCTTCAATTTCTTTCATTAATTTGCTTGCTGTGAAAAAGAATTAACTGGAAATGACCGACAAATGTTATTTGTGAAGGCTGTTGATCTTGTTCTTACATTGTTGTTTTGTTCTAGTTTGTTTGCCTTTAATGTCATGATTTTATGTGATTACTTATTGAATATATACACACTAAAAGCCTTAGATCATAGAGTCTTAAGATTACCAGGTTGCTGCTGTTGCTTGCTATTGTAATTTGTTGAGGATAATTAAAAAACAAAATAAAATAAACACATTGGTCTATTAACACCTACTAATAGTTAGACTAAATATACACATTTGCATTTATTAGAGGCATTTTAAATTCCTCTTTTGTAAATATCCAGATTTATGGAAAGCATTCATTTGGGAGATGGATTGCATAATAATATTTTACAAACTGAATATCTTGATAGAAATCAATTCATAGTGCTCAAATTCATTTGATAAGCCTAGCTACCTTAAAATATATTGAGTATCTGTGAGTAAAGTAATTCATCTAAATATTTACAAAAAAATTTATTATCTGACAGCTTAATAGCAATTATTTGGTACTACTAAAACATTAAGTCTTGGTAAAAACTCTAAATAGGCTGAATGATCAGTTGAATTATGTAAAAATACAAAATGATAAGAAACAGATATAATTAAATTTTAATGTCACATAAGTTTCTACATTTTTTCCTTATGTGTTATCAAAGCCTCTCTCATTATTATCTGAGAAAAAGAATATTGTACCTCTATCACATTAATTTATTGTCATCAGTCATCCATTTGAAATTGTAAAAGAAGTCAGCATAAAGGAAAGCAAATTCTGGCTTTTTTTTCTCTCATGCATGGACCCTTAAACTGTCCCATCATTGGTCATTCGTTTCCCATGCCTCAGATCCTGCTTTTCAAGAGATGAACGAAGTTATATTGACATAATTCGTTTTCCCTGAGTCCCTATTTAAAACCATATACGCTCAAGTCAAAAAAGTGTAGAATAACATACAAAATAACATTTTGCACTGATAATCACAACAGTAATATTATTTTTATTTTTAAGGGCTTTATTTAAGGAAAAATGCCTATGCTAAAACATATAACCTTAGAAATTCTAGAATATCTAGATCTTTAAATTAGCTCTGAATCATACATTCTAACATAACTGTTTTACAAAGATGGCAAATTTGAACTCAAAAAATGTATTGTTATTAATAACAGCTATAATTTTATGTTGCAGTCTCAGGGTTTGATATGCAAATGCACAACTTTAGGGCTCCAAAGATTATGCAACTTCTGCTACTCTGACCCGAAGGTAGCCTAGACTTAAATTTGAGGTTGCTAATAAGAAGGAGGTGACAAGGGATAAGATTTATTGAATCCTTCAGTTTGAGTTTCTCCATTATAAAATTATTTGATATGATGATTTTTTAGCATTGTACAATGTACACTTAGGAAAGAAATTCTATTCCTTTACCTATCCATCATTTCCATCATTACTCAAATGCCAAGGTTGATAGAAAGTCAGTACTTAAAACAAAACAAAACAAAACAACACTAAGTTTTTGTTAGGTCATCAGTGGATTAGGCAAAGATAACCCAAACTGAAATTATCATTCTTATAAGCATTTCTTTATAACTTATCTCCATTCATTTGAATTTCTAGGTAAAGCAAATTTTATCTCTTAGCTTTATTTTTACAGACATATGTGTATATAGTAGGGAAAGTTGTTTCTTCCAAAAACAGTTTGAAAATATATTGTTTTACCAATTGAATGTATTTTTTTTCTAGTCGTACTTTGCAAAGTAATTTGTGTCTGAGACCTTTTTCTTCCATGATATGCATTTTTTATTTTCTGACAATACTTTATCAAAATCATCAATATCTTACACAAATGGATTAACATGGACAGCAGGATAAGATAAACTAACGTATCATAAAATGTTTATATTAGGTATTTTCCAAAACATACATACACCCATATAAACATGTACATACACAAATGCATACAAGTGCACATGAGAATATACCACTTACCGAATTGGGTATGATTTTTTTCCAGTAATACCTCACAGACCCAGAGATATCTGTACCATGATGTCATAATCTGTAAATAAATTTGACTTTGTATGTCAGTGTCCATCACTTATTTTATAACCATTTTAAATATTTTTAGTTTATCTTAAATATTTAAATATTTTAACTGTTTAAAAAGTTACAACATAAAACATTTCTATGCTTTCTTAAAAATACTAATTTCACAATCTTTATTCCAAATAATAATGCATAGAAAATAACTGTTAGAGTATTAAATTTAATGCACAAGAGGAATATTTTTTATTTAGCTTCTCAGAAGTATGGCCAGGACAAGGGATAAGGTGTCTGTGTAATATGCCTTTGTAAAATACTTTTTTGTATACTAATTTTCCAAATATTTTTAAAGATTTTATCATATGCATTAGGGACTTTGTGTGTATATAGGTATACACACCCCATTTTCTACCTCTATCCCTTCAAGGACGCAGCATTAATATCATGGGCATCTTAACTTTCTATATTCAGGTTCCCTTTTCTATGAATCTTGTCACGAGCTGAACTACACAATTTTTTCTTACATTCTAACTATAATTCATTACACTCTTGTGATTTCTTTATAACACCTTTTTTCTTGATTTGCAGGAAAGTCTTCAAAAGTATACCATCAATCACTGAACATGTGCATGAAGTGACCTTCATGTCCATTTTTTGTTCTACATATTTTTCCTCTCCTTGGACAAATTTTTCAAGGTAGTAGTATTTTTTTTTTCAGCTTCTTGTTCCACATTTTTGCTATGAAATTATAATTGGGGATAACAGGATATTATATATGTATTTATACTTCTTCATATGTATATGTAATATGTGTACATTACGCAGATATTATATGTATATATTTATATAAGCCTGATCCATTAACTAGTTAATCATTTAGCTTCTTATTGTTTTCTTATTTGTACTTTTTAGGTATAAATAAGCAAACAAAAGAATAATGACTATATTATGTAATAATAAATATTATTATATTCTTATGAGTGAGAAAGTATTCATGTCTATATTTCCTTTTGTATAGTTTTGCTATTTTGAATACTTAATTATATGATCTCATTTGAAACAACTTAATTACTTTAAATGTTAATTTTTCCAACTATTCTTTTGAAGTGCAAAGAGGTATCATCAAACAAGGCTGAAGATTTTATTACTTTTATTTTTAAAATTTTCAACATGTGAGGATTAAGCCTCTGAATGAAGCTAGACTAGACCCATTCCAATTATGTAGCACCTGTGGATTGATTACATTAGGCTAGATTATTCTATGGTAACCAACAATTCCAATCTTAGTGGCTAAATACAATAACATTTTAGTACTTATGCTATAAATCTATCATGGTTTGGTAGATAATTCTACTTTACATCATCACTTTAAAATACTCTGAGAGAGACCTATCAGGTAATGGGAGCATCTAGATAACCAGATCTCTTCATCACCACATATGGTGAGGAGAGCACTTGGGTCTTCAACTATCAATTAAATGCTTTGATACAGAAGGTCATATCTATCATCACTCTACCGTAATGATAATTTTTATAGCTACTGACCAGGACTAGTAACATAGCTCCTCCGACTTACAAGAAGGTACAATTCTGCTATGTGTTCGAAGGACTGTAAACCAAGATAAGGAGGAGCACCAGAAGACTCCTGTTCAAAGTGTAAACTTATTCTGTCACATTTATTTAGAGATTATTTCTCAAAAGACATTAAGTAACAATTCCAAGAATCTGATAAATTATTTTGTAATTTTAATTTTAAATATTAAGTCAGCTTCTTTTCCTTCTTCTTCTTCTTTTAATTATACTTTAAAGTGCAGAACATGCAGGTTTGTTACATAGGTAACATCTTCAGAACTCTCCACCCCAAATTAAGAGAATGTACATTCTTATCAGCACCACATAGCACTTATTCTAAAATTGACCACGTAATTAGAAGTAAAACACTTCTCAGCAAATATGAAAGAGTGGAAATCATAATAAACAGTCTCTCAGACCACAGTGCAATCAAATTAGAACTTAGGATTAAGAAACTTACTCAAAACTGCACAACTACCTGGAAACTGAACAACTTGCTCTTGAATGACTACTGGGTAAATAACACAATTATGGCAGAAATAAAATAGCTTCTTTTAAACCAGTGAGAACAAAGACACAATTTTTCAGAATCTCTGAGACACAGCTAAAGTAGTGTTTAGAGGGAAATTTATAGCACTAAATTCCCACATCAGAAAGCAGTAAAGTTCTAATATCACAGTTTAAAAAACTAGAGAAGTAAAGGTAAACAAATTCAAAAGCTAGCAGAAGACAAGAAATAACTTCAGAGCATAACTGAAGGAGATAGAGACATGAAAAAACTTCCAAAAAAAAAAATCAATGAATCTGGGAGCTGGTTTTTTGAAAAGCTTAACAAAATAGATAGACCACTAGCCAGACTAATAAAGAAGAAAAGAGAGAAGAGTCAAATAGACACAATAAAAAATGATAAAGGAGATATTACCACTTCTCCCACAGAAATATGAACTACCATCAGAGAATAGTATAAACAAGAATATATACAAATAAACCAGAAAATCTAGAAGATATGGTTAAATTCCTGGACACATATACCCTCCCAAGACTAAATAACAAGTTCTGAAATTGACGCAGTAATTAATAGCCTATCAACCAAAAAAAAAAAAAAAAAGCCCAGGACCAGATGGATTCACAGCTGAATTCTATTAGCGATACAAAAAGGAAGCTGGTACCTTTTCTTCTGAAACTATTCCAAACAATAGAAAAAGAGGGCCTCCTCCTTAACTCATTTTATGAAGCCAGCATTATCTTGATACCAAAACCTGGCAGAGACACAACAAAAAAAGAAAATTTCAAGCCAACATCCTTGATGAACATGGAAGCAAAAATCCTCAATAAAATATTGGCAAACAGAATCCAGCAGCACAGGAAAATGCTTGTCCACCTCGATCAAGTCAGCTTCATCACTGGGATGCAAGGCTGACTCAACATATGCAAATCAATAAACGTAATTAATCACATAAACAGAACCAATGACAAAAACCACATGATTATCTCAATAGATGCAGAAAATGTGTTCAATAAAATTCAACAACTTTTCATGCTAAAAACACTCAATAAATTACGTATTATTATCTCTACAGACGCAGAAAAGGCATTCAATAAAATTCAACTGCCATTCATGCTAAAAACACCAATAAATTAGGTATTAATGGAACATATCTCAAAATAGTAAGAGCTATCTATGATAAACCCAAAGCAAATATAATATTGAATAGGCAAAAGCTGGAAGCATTCCCTTTGAAAATCGGCACAAGACAATGATGCCCTCTGTTGCCACCCCTATTCAACATAGTATTGGAAGTACTGGCCAGGGCAATCAGGCAAGTGAAAGAAATAAAGTGTATTCAAATAGGCAGAGAGGAAGTCAAATTGTCTGTGTTTGGAGATGACATGATTGTGTATATAGAGAAAACCCCATCTTCTCAGCCCAAAAACTCCTTAAGCTAATAAGCGACTTCAGCAAAGTCTCAGGATATAAAAATCAATGAGCAAAAATTACAAGCATTCTCATATGCCAATAATAGAGAGCCAACTCATGAGTGAACCCCCATTCACAATTGCTGCAAAAAAAATAAAATATCTAGGAATACAACTTACAAGGGATGTGAAGGACCTCTTCAAGGAGAAGTCAGCTTTTTAATGTCTAAATTATTTAATCTTCTTACCTCTGTTTACCTGTATTTATCATTAAATTTATATTTATAATTTTAATATTTAATAATCAATTGACTTTTGTCTTTGCTTATTTTATGTATGTCTTGCTAAATTATCCCTGATAACTCAGAATTACAGAGTTTATCTTGTTTTCAAATATTTCAGTTAAGAAAATTAAAATTTTAAGTGTTTTTTTGTTATTGTTGAGAAAAAATAATATTTGTAAGTTTCCAAGAGTTTAAAGAATCCTCTATGTTTTTCTCATGCACAGCATATGTTCATGGCCATTGTTTTTGTTTTTTTAAAAAGAAAGTGTATTTTGTTTGTTTCCTTGTGATAGTTTATAAGAATTTGTAAAGAATCCCTTGGTGCTTACACAGTTAGGTCAAATTATTATCTGCTTATTAATGCTTCTTTACAGCACAGCACAGCTACATCACATCATGTTTATTTATATAAACTGTAGATTCTGTTCTCAAATTTTGTCTAAAGCATTTCTCTATGGTTAAATGGAATTGTCGAGTCAACACTTTTGGAGTGTCTATTATGCTCAAAGCACTACAATACCAGCTGCAAGTACTAAGCCTAACTTGATTAATATAATATTGTTGAAGAGATAAAGCATTTATACATGCATTTGTTTGGTTGTTTTATAGCTCCAGAGTTCATTTTCAGAATTGCATAGTAAAATAGAATTATGTTCACAGAAATGGGTAAATCTCTGTTATCTGTGTGTGGATTATGGGGCATGCATAATTCTAAAAACAAATCATTTCAAACCATTTACATTTCAGTTTGGAATATTTAGTACTATTTGAGGCAATAGAATAAATAATCATCTGATATATATTATGTTTGAATTAAAGCTAGAATTGTCTGCCTTGTCTGGGAAAACTTGTATACAGAAAAGGGCAAGAATGTTCTTTGTGTACCGGGGGCTGAAGGAAGTCAACCTAGAGAATTCAAAATTCAGCATGAAAATAAGTAGGTATGTTCCCGTACTATGGCTTAATTGAAGAAATAGCAGATTCTTAACATCACTGACTTGGATGCACTGATAATAATCAATGTTGCAATTACACCAGCTAGATGGCAATTCATAGATTGCATCTCCTGATTTGCCATTTGCCATTATGTTTGTGCTATTTATCAAAAGTCTTATTTTCAGTCACAAAGCTCTTGTATATATAAAAAAACTATAGCCTGCCCTGTTTCTAAATCTAATCCCACAAAGTAATATACTTTCCAAAAACTTAACTATTTTACATATTTATGAATTTCTCACAGGCCCCCTAAGGCATTCATTTCTCAATTGTGTCATAAGACACCACAGTATAATGCTTGGCTTATTTTCCCATCAAGTATTGTTCTATAGCTACATAGTGTTTTCTATTTGTTGTTGTCTAGAGCAAACTGGGGATGTAGCATTGACCCAGCCTGCTCAATGTGCAGGACTCATGCCTGCAAGCACTGGGACTCGTAAGAATTATCACTGTGCGTTTCTGTGTCATATCAGCAAGCTCATCTGCAGAAATACATTCTGACTGAGTAACCCTGAGGTAGACAATGCTTAATTCTCCATTTCAAAATCTTCCAGGAATGGAAAAATGATTCAGCTGGAAGGCATCTGCACTGTCAGAACCCTATTATCCTAACACAGTGTTTACTCTGTTACTGGTTGCAGTTATCCTTACACAGTTTGATAATCATTTTTGAAGCCAGCCTGGTATATAACTTAGCACTGATTCATAGTATGTTTATGATTGGTTTTAACATAATACCTATAGATTCGCGTCTATCTTTTTGTCTATTTGTCTATTCGCTACTTTTGAGAAACTATACTTAAAAGAATGCAATTGAAGAAAAATATTGAAAATTAGAAATATATTTCTTATAAATATTTTAAAGCTTATTTTAGTAATTACCAAGGAGGAATTTATTGAAATTAACATATAGACACACATAGAAACACACAAAGAGAGGAAGAGGTGCTATCAACAGTGTGTGTTTGAAAATGATCATGTATAAGTGTCTGTAAGATATGATGTAATTATATTAAGAAATTCAATCTTTCTTGAAAGTGAAATAATTAAATTTACTATTTAGTATTCTATACTTCCATATATATTTATAAGATATTCTATGATAACAAAAAGTTATAATATTTAATATAAAATATAATCTTTATTGAAAATGTTTTCTTATATTAGCTTAAAATGACACATATATTAAAAAAAAGAAAACAAGCCTAAAATTTCAGTAGGCTTAATATTAAGTTGATTTTAAAATCATGTTTTCTATATAAATCGAGGGAATATATTTTATATAATATAATATTATTACAAAAATATCAACATTAAGATTATGTTTTCTCCTTTGTGTTCATAACAATAATTTTAATACAAATATATTGAGTTTAATAATTTTTAATTTGATAATTTAATCATTGAAGAAATATTTCTTAAGTTTTTACTATGTACCAAATACTTTCTTTAACATAATGTGCTTTAAAATTTTAGAAAAATAGTATCAAAGTCATAACTACATTAGTGTTAGCACTACCATATTTGCTCTTATATTTATTATTTTCTAGTTGTATCTTTCTTTAGTATCTTTCAGGGATGAAACTGCTGAAAATCTGTTATACACCACATCACAATTCTTTCAGGGTTCATATGTAATAATAAGCTTTAAAAATTGTCTTTGTGAAAGTTTATTTTTGGTCTAGATTACATACAGTTTTTATCTATTTCATATATTTAGGACATTATAATGTAAACATAGTTAGAAAATTATCTTTTCAGTTGATTTTATGTTTGATTTGAGAATTATGCCATGATGTGTACATTTGAAGGATGATATATTTGATTTGATTATGTACATAGGTTTCTATTTACAGATAAATTTTCTTTCTGGCATGATTTGCAAGTCAACGAATTAAATTTTCATCATCACATATATGTGTATGTATATGCATCTATATATACCCATACATGCATAATCATTTATATTGTTTATAATCCTAATGATGTCCATGTATATACATGTATATGAACATGTATGTATGCATGCACGTGTGTGTGTATAGTGTCTCAGGACTGCCGTAAACAAATTACCACATACTTGGTAGTGTTAAATTAAATTTAGCCTAAAGCTGCCTCCTTACATATTTTAACTTTGGCCTAAAGCTTTCTTTGTACGTTGTGATCTATAAAAAGTGAAGACGTAAACAGACCATAGCCTATACTTTTGCCAACGACTGAGTTTTGACCAATCAAATGTAGCCAACTGTTCAAATCAGGCACACAGTGAGCTGTAGTCAATCCGGTGTTTCTGTACCTCACTTCCATTTTCTGTACTTTCCTTTCCTTTTTTTGTTCATAGATCTTCTTCCACCATGTGGCTGTACTGGAGTCTGTGAACATACTATGGCTCAGGAGGCTGCCCTATTCATGAATGGTTCATTGCTCAACTAAATGCTTTTAAATTTAATTCAGATGAAGTTTTTCTTTTATCATAATGTAGAAGTTCAGTTCTGAAAGCTAGATGTCCAAAATCAAGGTGTCAACAAGATTTGGTTTCTTCTTGAATTTCTGAGGAAGAATCCGTCCCCAGCCATTCTTCCAGCTTCTGGTGGCTGCTGACAATCTTTGGTGTTCCTTGGCTTGTCAACACACTTTCCAGTCTCTGTCTTTGTCTTCACATAGCATTCTCCCCTGTGTTTCTGTGTCTCCTCTCATAATGATACAAGTAATATCCAGTATACAGCCCGCACTGGTCTAATATGAGATCCCCATCTTAAATGAACTCATTACCACAAAGGCCCTGTTTCCAAATAACATCACATTCACAATTACTGTGGTCAGGATTTCAACAAATCTTTCCAGGAGACTCAATTTAACCACACTATGTGTGTATACATATGCATATACACATTTATATGTACAAAAATTCACTTTAATAATAAATATTATGTTTTCCTTTGTTGCAACAAAAGTATGTGTCATTACCACATACTGTTTTATTACTATTAACTGAATACTAATTTAGTACTAAATTGGTTACACCAGTATTTCATAGCATTATATCTTAAATAAATTTTGAATATGATCAATTAAAATAATACACAATATTTTAACATAAAATTGATGAAGTACAGAATTCTTCAGAATTTGAAATTTTAGAGAATGCTAATTAATTGCAAACATTAGTTTTAAGACTAGGTGGATTCCTAGCATTCATGTAATGTTAATCCCTAACCTTAGAAAATGTCAAATTATAATAAAAACATATTTTATTTTAAACATAAAAGTAACATTATTCATAAATACACTAGAGCAATAGGAATAAACAGAGTGGCCTGAAAAATCTCAGAAGTATGGTCACCCAATTCAAAAGTAAAATAACTTACCTGTAAAAGGCCAGGAGTAGTGGCTCATGCATGCAATCCCAGTACATTGGGAGGCCGGATCTGGAGGATTGCTTGAGCCCAGCAGTTCAAGACCAGTCTGGGCAACATAATGAATCCCCATCTCTATAAAAAATACAAAAATTAGCCAGGTATTGTGGTGTGCACCTGTAGTCCCAGCTACTTGGATTGCTTGAGGCTGGGGAAATTGAGGCTGCAATGAGCTGTGGTTTCACCACCTCACCTCAGCCTGGCTGACAGAGTGAGAACTTGTCTCAAAATAAATAAATAAATAAATAACATAACATAACTACATTTATAAAGTTAGGTTATGAAATAATAAAACATACTTTATCTCTCTCCAAATCTCCCTCCACACACAATATTGTTGTTTATATTCTAATATTAATAAAAAGAGTGAAGAGGGCCACTGAGGAGACCTATTCTTAAACTCTTGTTAATGTCTTTCTAGATATGATTTTTATTATAAAAATTTCTAAACATACAAGGTTGAAATAATTTACAGTGAACACTAATACATTCATTATTTAGAGTCTATGAATAATATTTTACATTTGTTTAATCACATATATATCAACTTGTCTTCTATCCATCTATCAACTTTGTCCATTTTTGATACATTTCAAAATGAATTGTGAATATTTGTATATTTTCCCCAATACATCTTTATGATAACATTAATTAAAGGTCAATATTTATTATGGTTTTCTTTAATTTGATATAAAGTTTACATAAAATGTCATGCACAGATCATAAATATACATTTAAGTTTTGAATACATTTACTCTTAAATCCACGTCTCTACAGGTGTATAACACTATCATCAATCTAGAAAGTTCTTTTGTGTTTCTTCTTAAAAGTTATTTTGGTTTACTTCCCAACCCCAATTCCCTGGCGATCTGTCTTCTGTTTTATTTCCTCTGATTAGATTAGACTCTTCTAATTAAATTTATATGAAATCTTACAAAGGGTACTATTTTGAATAATAATTCACTCAGAATAATATTTTTGAGATTCATCCATGTTGTTGCAAGTATCATTAATTCATAGTTTTCAATAAACAATTTACACCTATTCTAAGTCATAGGCACGCAAACTCTACATTTTGGCTCTTCTAAAGCAAATGTCCATGAACTTTCTTGTGAAGGTTTTTTTTTTTTTTTTTTTTTTGGTGATACATTTTTGTGTATTTGATAAAAACCTAGGATAAAACCATGGATTTATAGATAGACGTGGCCCATATTTAATTTAAAATAACTTCCATGTCTTCATGGGTTGTACCATTGTATTCTACTACCAGTATGTAAGGTGACTTCATATCTTTGCTAACTTGTAGCATTATCAGTCTAATTTCAGTAATTCTCTAGGTTATCTGTTTACATTTACGCTATAGTTAGGATCTGAGGAACGGTCAAGGCACTGTCAAACATACTCTACCACTTTCTAATCAAACCAGCAACGTATGAGAGTTTGAATTTCTGCACATCCTTGCCAACAATTGTTTTTGCCTGTGTTGTTGTTTTTAATTAGAGCCATCCTTGTGGGTATCAAGTGGTATATAGGGGTTTTGATATGAATTTCTCTAATGACTAATGACGTTAAGCAACCTTTCATTTCTAGTTAATTATTTGAATAGGTACTTTGGAGAAATGACTCTCCAAATGTTTTTCAATAACTTAAAGCTTATTTTAAAATTGGATTATTTTACTTTACATAATTAAGTTATAAGAGTTCTTTACATATATGGATAAATTTTCTTATTAAATAGATAATTTGCAAATATTTTCTTCCATTCTGTCTGTTGTCTTTTGTACTTTTTGATCATATCTTTATGATACAAACATTTTTAATTTGGATATAATTCACCTTTTTTACTTGTGTCACTTGTGCTTTTGGTGTCATATCTAAGAAACCATTGCCTAAACCAAGCCAAGAAGATTCTTATAGTTTTGGCTCTTACATTTATAACTCTCAGCATTTTTGGTAATTTCTTTGTGGCTGATGTGAGTTTGGAATCCAAGCGATGCTTTTGCATACACAGTTGTCTACGTGTCACAGCACTAATTATTGAAAATATTTAATAAATTACCTTGGCTTCCTTGTTAAAAAGTCAAATGACTGTAAATGAATGAATTAAATTTTGGAAATCTTGACCAATTTGTGTGTCTTTTCTTATACTATACCACATTGTCATTATTAGTCTAATTGTGTAGTAAGTTTTGAAATAAGGAATTGGTGTCTTCCAAATTATTTATTCTTTTTCAAAATTATTTCAACTGGCCGGGCGCAGTGGCTCACGCCTGTAATCCCAGCACTTTGGGAGGCCGAGGCGGGCAGATCACAAGGTCAAGAGATGGAGACCATCCTGGCCAACATGGTGAAACCCTGTCTCTACTAAAAATACAAAGAAAAATTAGCCGGGCGTGGTGGCGCACACCTGTGGTCTCAGCTACTCGGGAGGCTGAGGCAGAAGAATCACTTGAACCCGGGAGACGGAGGTTGCAGTGAGCCGAGATTGCGCCACTGTACTCCAGCCTGGCGACAGAGCAAGACTCTGTCTCAAAAAAAATAAAAAATTATTTCAGCTATGTATTTATATAGAAATTTTAGAATAATTTATGATTATGGAATATCTTCATTTATTTAGATATTTTATTTCTTTCAACAATATTTTGAGGGTTTTAATTCCTGGATTTTGGTAACCCTATTGGAAGGAAATATGAAAAAAGGGTGATTAATTATTTAAAAAGTATGAATACTGAGAATTCGTACCTAGATTCTAAACTCACTTTTGCCACTTACCCTGTAAGTCTTTTAGCTTCACTTTGCTCCCTTTACATCAGCAGCAAATGAAGAAGATAATGACAGACCTCACTGTCTTTACAGGAACCTTGTTAGAATAAATGAGGCAATGTACACAAAAACACAGAGTATCTTGGAAGACAAATAATCTATAAAACTGTAGAATCATTATAAGAAGAAAATAAAAATATCATTACAATAGAGATTTAATGGCTTTGTCTTTTATTTTATTCAATGCGGTGTAAGAATATAGATGTACCTCCTCTGGATTATTATAAAGGTGCATTATTTTCCATTTCATGTTACCTTTATGTCTTTAATCAGAATCTAACAATATGTATGTTATTGCACATACATCTCTTGCATTTTGAAAAATCACCAAAGCTTGATTAATCATAGGTGCCAGATGTTTTAAATCATACATTTTCACCATATACATATATGTACACACATGTATACAATGTGCATCTTTATGCATCAGCTTTTCCTGGTACACTTTAACCCTAAAAATACTATGTGATGGTTCACATATTTAATAAAAATATCAGTGTATTAATTTTTTACAACTTAAGTTCCAATGACTTCTTTGTATAACGAAGAGATTATATACAACTAAGTGTTTTCATTTTAAACAATAAATTTTGGAATTAATGATGGCTAACTATATAACCATGAACAAGTCAATCACTTTCTGTAGGATTCTTTATTTGATATATTATGAAGTTAGGCACAATTATTATTAAGCTCTGTTTCCATTCCAATATCCTTGAAATATACAGAGTATTTAACTTATGGAGGAGAATGAAGGAAAAGACAATTCTATGATCAAGTTATAGCATATAATTGATAAAATGTTTCAAAGTAAAATCTTGCAAGTAGAGCAATCTTCAAATTTTAGTTTTCTAAAGTATTTAAATTATGTAACACCACTACTTAAATATCTGTTTTTAGTTTCCTTTAACTTTTTAAATAACTTTTACAAAATATTAGCATGCAGCTCATGCAACAAAACATATATCATACTGTAAAACAAATTAACTATGAGTGAGTGCTTTTATCTCAGCATACATTTAATTAAAAATACTCTAATGAATTCTTTTTATGGTTGAAATTATTTTCTTTAATTATTATTAATTTAATTTTATTCTGTTATTTAAAAATATATAACATATTAAATACAGTTGACTCTTGAATGACATACATTGGAATGCATAAGTTCCAACTTAATTTGCAGATTTTTTTTTTGTTAAAAGTTATACCAAGTGTGCTTGCTTCTTTTAACTCCCCTTTCAACTCCTCCACCTCTTCTTTATCTGCCACCCCTGACATAGCAAGACCAAACCCTACTCTTTCTCCTACTCCAGCACCTACTCTAAAATGAAGACTTTTATGATAATCCATTTCCACTTAATAAATGATAAATATGTTTTATCTTACTTATTATCTTAATAACATTTTCTTTTCTCTAGCTTAGTCAATTGTAAGAATATAGTATATTAAACTGATAAGAATAGATACTACACTTCATCTTAGCCAAAAGGCAAAGGATATGAACAGACACTTCTCAAAAGAAGACATTTATGTGGCCAACAAACATGAAAAAAAGCTCATCATCACTGGACATTAGACAAATGCAGATCAAAACCGCAAGATACCATCTCATTCCAGTTAGAATGGAGATCATTAAAAAGTCAAGAAACAACAGATGGTGGTGAGGCTGTGAAGAAACAGGAACACTTTTAACTGTTGATGGGAGTGTAAATTAGTTCTACCACTGTGGAAGACAGTTTGATGATTCCTCAAGGATTGAGAACTAGAAATACTCTTTGACCCAGCAATCCCATTACTGGGTATGCATCCAAAGGATTATAAATTATTCTACTATAAAAGCACAAGCACACATATGTTCATTACAGCACTATTTACAATAGCAAAGACTTGAAACCAACCTAACTGCCCATCAGTGATAGATTAGATATAGAAAATGTGGCACATACACACTACAGAATACTATGCAGCCATAAAAATGAATGAGTTCATGTTCTTTGCAGGGACATGGAAAAAGCTGCAAACTAACACAGGAACAGAAAAGCAAACCCTGCATGTTCTCACTCATAAGTGGAAGTTGAGCAATGAGAACACATGGACACAGGGAAGGGAACATCACACACCACAGCCTGTTGATGGGTAAGGGACAAGGAGAGGGAGAGCATTAGGACAAATACCTCATGCATTCAAGGCTTAAAACCTAGATGACACGTTGATAGTTGCAGCAAACCAACATGGCACATGTATACCTAGGTAACAAATCTGCTCATTCTGCCCATGTATTCCAGAACTTAAAGTAAAATATAAAAGAATACAGTATATAATTCATGTAATATACAAAATATGTGATAATTGTTTATGTTTTTTTGTAAGGATTACTATTAACTAAGTAATAACTAATAACTTAGTTATTACTATAACTAGTAAGTTATAGCATTCATTACTATAACTACTAATTCATTGCTATTTATGTTTTTGGATAGTCAAAAGTTAAATGTGGCACAGTGGTTTGGTGCCACTAAGCTCACATTGTTCAAGGGCTAACTGTGTATTATAATGACAGTCTCATAATTGCAATCTGTTGGCTTATAAGTATTATAATTGCTTGATAAACGAAATGGAGCTTTGGCTTTGTTATAGATTGTAAATTTATTTTCCCCAAGCCTTTAAAACCAAATGAATTATTTTGTTTTCATGTACACGTGCAAAGGCATTAATATTTTGAAGCTAATGTGTCATATTTGGCTGCCCCTGTCATAGTCCATCCATCATATTCCTTTCAGTAAGACATAATATGATTTTGGTTGATGAACATAACTTGATTTGAGATACAGGAGCCCCATCTCATGTGGAAGGTCAAAGATAACCAAAGTAAAATGAAGATTTTAAGATTAACAATGAACAAAAATCCTTTGTCATGGAGTAATTAAAATAGGCAATAGAAAACTTTCTATTTCCTCATAGTCTTTATTCTCAGTTTTATTTATAAATGAATGTATAAGTTAAAAAAGAAAAATTTGCAATAAAGCCATTGAATATTATATGCAAAAGGGCTGCAGCTACATGCATGAAATTCTTTGACAGGTACAAAAATGTTTTTAAAGGCAAGGCATTTTGTTTAATAACTAATAAATGTGTCATTTACAAGTAAACAATGTTTGTCCTGCTGGTAAGTGCTTCAATAAGCTATAAACTTCATTTTGTATCCCCTTTATCTTACGGCAGTTTCCAAATCCTCTCTAACCATATAGTTTCAGAAAAATTTATTAAAAACCTTTTGTGTCTACTTTCAAACACTACCATTTTTGCTATTGTTACTACTTTTTATTCTCCTTCTCACTTTTTGATACATAAATTTCATTGTTGCTTATTAAAATATACCTGTAACCAATACAAAACAAATTTTAGTACTTCTTAATCATTTATTAGGAGAATTGATATTACTGAATTCAAGATAAGGGCGAAACGAAAGACACCAAAAATAGAAATAATAAAATATCATGGATTTGAATTATTCCATCAATATCTTATTTTTTCTTTCAGTTAACATGTGTGGAAGATAGAAGATCACTGCTTCTATAAACATACTGTTCATTAGCTTTTGTTTCTGTCTTGTTCATTAGGCATGCTAGGCAAAGTATCATAGACTGGGAATCTTATAAACAACAAAATTTTATTTTTCACATTTATGGCATCTGACGAGTTTAAGATTAAGGCACTGGGAGATTCAGTGTCTGGTGATGAATGTTTTCTGGTTTGTATATGTCCCCTTTTAGCTTGGTCATCACATGGTAGAAGGGAAGAATTTTGATCTTTTTCCATTTTACAAGGGCTCCACTCTCATAGCAAGGTCCTAAGAGTGGTACTCTTGTGAATGGGGCCTCCAAAGTCCTCACCTCCTAATACCATTGCTTTAAAGGGTTAGGATTTAACGTATGAGTTTTTAGGGGACATAAGCATTCAATCTATTAAAAATACCTTTATTTTCTTAACTTAGATTTGGAGTAAAGTTATAGATAACTGTATCCTTTCCTCATTGTGCCCAATGAAGTTATTTTAACAAAATGGTAGGTAAATTAAAAAATGAATAAAAATAATAGTAAATAATTCATTGTCTTGGCAGCAATAATATTCTATAAATAATAACCCCTGGGTTTCAAATTACAAGGTATTGCAACAATTGTGTTTAATACATGTAGTCATGACAAACATAATAGTCAGAAGTCCATATTTTATTTATTTTTCTTTTTTTATATTACAACTATCATAAGCATATGGAAGCAATTTTTAAAAATAATAGGCTTTATTTCTTAGAAATATTTCAAATATAATAAAATATTTAACAGACTGTAAAAAGAATTTCCCTTACACTCCTTCTCTACCCAGAGCTTTCCATATCATTTACATCTTGTTTTGATGTGGTACATTTGTTGCAATTGATAAGCCACTATTAAGACATTATTAATAACTAATTCTGTGGCTTACATTAGGGTTTATTTTTTATGTTGTAGAGCGATCTGAGTATTTCAAAATGCGTAATGCTGTGTCTACAACATGACTATGTTATACAGAATAGTTTCACTGTCTTGAAAAATTCCATGCACCTCTACTCATTGCTTCCACTTTGTCAATGAATGCATAGCAACCACGGAACTTTTTAAAGTTAGCATAGTTGTGCCTTTCCCAGAATGCATATATTGGGAATCCTACAGTAAATAGCCTTTACAGACTGGCTTCTTTCACTTACAAATATTTATTTTAGTGGCTTAGTGGCTTATTTATTTTTGTTATTAAATAATGTGTTATTATTTGAATGTACCACAGTTTATCTAGTCACATGTTGATGGACATCTTCGTCACTCCAATAATTGGCAATTATATATGAATAAATTGCTGCAAACATTTGTGTGCAAGTTTTGTATAAATATTAATTTTGAACTCACTTGTATATGCACCAAGGAGATTCTAGATCATAAGGTAAAATTATGTTTAGTTTTTAAAGAAACTGCCACAAGTCCTCCAAAGTGGCTGTAGAATTTTACATTCCCACCAACAGTGAGTAACTGTTCCTGAAGATCTACATCTTCACCAGGTTTTTGTCCTGTCAGTGTTTCGGATTTTAGCTATTCTAATATATATATAATGGTAACCTTTTATTGTTTTCAATTTATAATTCCAAAATAGCATAAGATAGTGATCATTTTTTTAAATGCTCATTTGCCATCTATATATCTTCTCTGTTGAGATATTTCTTCCAATCTTCTGCCTACTTTAAAAGAATTATTTGTAGTTTTTACTTTAGATTCAGGGGCTACATGTACAGATTTGTTAAAAGAATATACTTTGTGATGTTGAGATTTGGGCTTCTTTTGATCCGGTCATCCAGATTGAACATATGCATCCAATAGAAGTTTTTTGACCCCTCCCTCCCTCCCTCTCTGTTCTTGGAGTCCCTAGCATCTATTGTTCCCATCTTTGTGTCTGTGTGTACCCAAAGTTTACCTTCCACTTATAAGTGAGACTATTTGATATTTGGTTTTCTGTTTTTGTGTTAATTTGTTTGCAGTAATGCCCCCCAGCTGTATCCATGTTGGTGCAAAGGACATAATTTTGTTCTTCTTATATAGTTGTGTAGTATTCCACGTTGTATATGTACCACATTTTCTTTATCCAACCCACCAGTGATGGGCACCTAGATTGATTCCATGTCTTTGCTATTGTGAATAGTGCTACAATAAACGTATGAATGCAGGTGTCTTTTTGATAGAATGGCTTATTTTCCTGTGAGTATATATCAAGTAATGGGATTACTGGGTTTAATGGTAATTCTATCTTAAAATTTATATTAAAGCTCATATATAAAGTTCATATTAAAATTAAATGTGTGTTTCTATTTCTCTGTAGCCTTGTTAACATCTGCTATTCTTTTATTTTAATACTAGCCATTCTGACTTATGTTAGATAATATCTAATTGTAGTTTTAATTTGCATTCTTGTGATGATTAGTGATGTTGAGCGTGTTTTTATATGTTTATTGACTACTTGTATGTCTTCTTTTGAGAAGTGCTTGTTCATGTCCTTTGTTCACTTTTGTTGTTATTGTTGCTGCTGTTGATTTGTTTAAGTTCTTTATAGTCTGGATATTAGACCTTCGTTGGATGCATAGTTTGCAAATATTTTCTCCCATTCTGTAGGTTGTCTGTTTATGCCATTGTTAGTTTCTCTGGCTTTGCAGAAACTCTTTACTTTAATTAGATCCCATTGTCAATTTTTGTTTTTGGTGCAATTTCTTTTGTGAACTAAGCCATGCATTCTTTGTCCAGAAGGGTATTTCCTAGGTTTTCTTTTAGGATTTTTATAGTTTGAGGGCTTAAATTTATGACTTTAATCTCTTTTGAGTTAATGTTTTCATATGGTGATAAGCAGTGGTGCAGTTTCATTCTTTTGCATATGGTTAACCAGCTTTCCCAGCAGCATTTATTGAATAGGAAGTCCTTTCTCCATTGCTAATTTTTGTCAACTTTGTGGAAGATGAATTGGTTCAAGGTGTGTGGCTCTATTTATTGGGCCTCTATTCTGTTCCATTGATCTATGTGGTATATTTCTGTACCAGTACCATGCTGCTTTGGTAAACATCATTTTATAGTATAGTTTGAAGTCAGATAGTATGATGTCTCTGGCTTTGTTCTTTTTGCTTAGAATTGTTTTGGCTATTTGGGCTTTTTTTGGTTCCATATAAATTTTGGAATAGTTTTTTCTAATTATGTAAAAAACAATTTTGATCATTTGATAGGAATAAAACTGAATCTCTAGATTGCTTTGGGCAGTATGAACATTTTAACTACAGTTATTCTTCTAATCCATGATCTTGAATATGTTATTTTCATTTGTGATATCTATGCTTTCTTTCAGCACTGTTTTGGAGCTCTCCTTATAGCAATCTTTCAACTCTTTTGTCAGATATGTTCCTAGATAGTTGATCATTTTGTGTTATTTTGTCCACTTTTTAATTAGGTTACTGTATAGTTTAGATATGAATACTTTTTCAGACATGTGTTTTGCAAATATTTTATCTCAGTTGTGACTTGTATTTTAATTTTCTTAACACTGTCTTTCACAGAGCAGAAGTGTTTACAGTTTTAATGAAGTCCAACTTGTCTGTTTTTTTTTTTATGGATCTTACTTTTGTGTTATATCTAAACATGCATTACCAAACCTAAGGTTACATAGATTTTTCTCACATGCTACCTTTTAGAAACTTTAGAGATTTGCATTTACATTTAAGTTTATAATCTATTTTGAGTTAGCTTTTATAAAGATCTGTGTTTATATTCCTTTTTTTTTTTTTTTTTTTTGCATGTGAACATTTAATTTTTTCAGCACCATTTGTCAGATTTCCATTTCTCCTCTGGCAAAGACGAGTTGACTGTTCTACTGTGGGTGACATTTTGGGCTCATTTTTCTATTCCATTCATCTTTTTTGTGTATACTTTTGTTAAAGCCATTCTGTTTTTATTATTCTAGCTGAATAGTAGGTCTTGAAATCTTACTAGTCAGTCATGTAGTATTAGTTCTCTGACTTTGTTATTATGATGTTGATAATTTAGACTCCTTTGTTTCTTTGTATAAAGTTTAAAATAGTTTGTTGATATACACAAAGTAAATTGCTGAGATTTTTGTTGAGATTGAATTGCATGTATAGATGCAATTTGGGAGAAAGACATCTTAAACAACATTCAGTTTTCAAATTTATGAACATAAAATATCTGCATTTATTTATATCTTTGATTTATTGTATTACAATTGTGTAGATTTCTCCATATACATCCTGTACATATTTTGTTAGATTTCTTCCTCCTCCTCTTCTTCTCTCTCCTTTTATTTCACCTTCTTGTTCTCTTCTTTCTTCTTTTTGGAGATAACTAAACTTGTGCTGTGTTTTTTATTTTAGTTTCCAACTCCTCATTGATAGCATATAGAAAAGAAATTGGCATTTGTATATTACACTTGTATCCTATGCCTTTACTATAATCACTTATTATGTTTAGGAATATTTTTTTCTGATTTCTTTGAATGTTTAAAATATATGCTAAAGTGAACTAAATATTACCTGAGAATAAATTCTATATTTGAGTTCTTGTGGACAAACCATAACCTAATTTAATAGGTAGACAAGATTGAAAACCTAACTTAGGAGTATGTACCTGTAATAATAACTGAGACATGACCAGTCCTAGCAGCCATACTTCAGTCGTATACTGCTGAGTGTTCAAACTGTGTCTAGATAAGGTAAATGCAGAGCTGTAACCAATCCAACTGTTTCTGTTCTTCATTTTGATTTTTATAAACCACTTCCCTTTTTTGTCTATAAATTTTTTGTGACCACAAGGCATCCCTTGAGTCTCTCTGAATCTGTTGTGATTCTGGGGTCAACTCAATTCACGAATTGTTCATTGCTCAATTAAACTCCTATAAATTTAATTCTGCTAAGTTTTTCTTTTATTAGATGGTGTCAGAAGTGGGATCCAAAGTAGAGCTTCTAATTATCCCCAGGAATGCTGAGTGACCAAACAAGATACCTGATGGACTCACTTGTGTCCACCGATCTTTCAGGGCAGCTAAGGATTTGTGGTAAGTTTTCTTTTGGATTCTGAAGCTCCACAGATTTGTGTTTTGAGCTCTCAGAGTTTCTTTGAGAAAATTTCTGTTCCAAACTGGGTTTGGAAGTTGTGATAGAAACTGGACTGGGTCCAGGATTGGATTAGATATGGTAATTAACTGGGTTGGATCAGTTAGAGGTCTCTGACATCTGACTGGGTCAGAAAGAAATTGGTAGAAAATGGTAAAATTGCAAAAACTGTAAACTTTGGCTTTTGAAAATTCTCAGGGATTTTTGTGTTCTACCCCTTTGTTTCATGTTTCTTGTTTGCTTAGGTAGGAAAAAAAAATCATTGGCCAAGCTGAGAAGGGGAATTAGAAAGCAAAGCCAATATCTTAGGTAAAAATGGGATCTTTAATTTCTGAATAACTGAGTTCTTTCTGGTGTATACATGCATAAGTATATATGCCAGAAAGAACCCAGAAGCAGCAAAGTCTTATAGAAATGGCAAAAGTCTTACTAAAGATAACTTGCAGTGGAACATTCCGAATGAACAGCAATATGCTAAAGTACATTTAAAAATGAGGTCTTCCAAATTAGTCTTATCTAGGGATGCCTATTGATGTGCAGAAGTTTCCAAAACAATTTTTATGTTTTTATTTAAAGACTTTACAAAAGGCAAATAAAAACTTAAGTGGCTAATTGATTTAAAAAAATTTTTTTGGTACTTTTTGCTGATGGTAATGGATATTGGGATTAGGCATGCACAGGATCATGGGACCCAGGAAACATTTTTCTTCCTAGGGAGGAGCTGAAGAGTTGATGGGACTGCTTAAAAGGGTCCCTTCATGATGGAAAAGTGGTCAACTCTCAACAGATGACTACATTAGAAACATTTAAGACTTAAGAGAATACAGCACACTAGGGGGACTGTTATGATTATCAAAAGGATAACAACAAAATGCCATTGCATACTCCTTAATAAGAGTTCCTATGAAACAAACCAAACCAAATTAACTAAGTTAAGGTTAAAATGACATAGGCAGTTTAACAGTGTTAAGGTCTAAATGGTCATAGTCCTCATTTGGAGTGTGATATTGTAACCAGGTTTTTTCTTGGGTGCTGGTGATGAAACAGAGAAATGATAGAATTCAAGTTTAATACTAATGGGGAGTTAGCCTCTTTTTTTAAAAAAATGGGAACATTCTAACTGTGTCAGAGACATAGGATGGCTACATTACTCTCTGTTATTTTCATGATGATTTATTCATTTAACAAGTATATACTGAGTATGTGTTCTCTGCCAAGCACTCCTTAGACAAAGCTATCTGTAATATATATATATATAAATAATATATATTAATCATAGTCTAATGTGTGGGGCAGAAATAAATAGCTAAACAAATAAATGCATACATAATATCAGGTAGCTCTAAGTAACAAGAAGACAAATACATTTGTATATTGGATGAAAAAGGGAAAGTTACTGTATTCATTTTAGTGATCATGGTATGTTTCTTCGAATAGTTTATATCTAACAGAAATCTGAATAAAGTTATAGAGAGTCTCATACAAAATATCTTCCTGAAGAAGGTTCCAGTTAGAATAAACAGACACTGCAAATGTGTTCAAACTGTTGCTTAGCATATTGGAGAAATATAAAGAAGGTCCATGTAGTTGGACACTGTTCTGAATATTTTATTTAAAAGTTGCCAGGTGCTTTGAAACAAGTTATGATATGACTTTCACTGATGATTCCCAAACTTGAATGCAAATTGTATTCACCTGGAGATCTTTAAAAACTATTGTCTGGATTCTATCCCTGAACTTAGTCACTTAATTAGTATAGTGAGCTACCTCAGCACTGCTTCCCAGGTGATTCTAATGAACCGCAAAGTCTGAGAATTTAACTGTGCTCTACATTACATTTGAATTACTGGATAGCATAAATATCAAGTTATTTAACAAAACAGAACATCATGTTCACAATCTGGTCTCAGTTTTTTTCCAATCTTATTTACCACTAGACCTTTTGCTGTATTTTTTAGCAGATTTCCCAAGTCCTTTTTTTTTTTCCTTTTTTAATTCAGTGCTTCTACTCATGCTGGGCCATATGACTTGAATTTATTTTCTGTTTGTCTATTCTCCCCAATATCTTTTCTGTTTGTGTATTGAATAGCTTCCACTTTCAGGCTAAATTCCAAAATTTTTTGAGAAGTCTTCTACCTCTACTAAGCTAACATGCACATTATCCATTTTTTGCATATGGAATTTTGATTTATTCTTGTCGTTGCAGGATAATTATTAATAATAACTCTCATTTTACCAAAAACAGAGTCCCAGTTTACACCAAAATTTACATGATGATCCCCTAATCAGTCCTCCCACAGTTCATATGATGTTTATCATTTGCTGTAATATACCATAATTTTTAAGTAAGTTGGGTCCATCTTTTACTATGTTGTGAACTCTGTAAGAGGCAGACCACACAATAATCTCTTCTGTAGCCTCCACAACAAGCACATTGCCTATAACACAGTAAATATTCAGCTGTGTTGAACAGCTTTAATGGAAGTACAGAAGTTAAGGCATGTGAGAAATGATACAATATTTGCATGAAACGGCACAAGTGTTGGTATTTTTAATTTTAAAATTATTTTATTTTAATTCTTACCCTTAAGGCCAGTTTTTCATCAGCTGTATAGAATATTATGAATTAAATTTACACAAATCCAGCCAAGGTCACTTCTGTAACACAGCAACAATGATTTTACCAATATAGTCTGAAACAAATTGAGGTCAGTGTACATTTTCTCATAGCCTTGCTCTCAGCTTTCTTCCATGAACTACAGAAGGTTTCAATTTACTGAAGCACCGAGGTAGGTAAGATCCAATCAAAGTAAAGGCAAAATCAATAAATGCTAACCTCAAAGGACTAAATAGTAGTGACATCAGTCACAAAGAAAAGTTGTTTGCAGGTTTGAAATACTATTGTTCTATAAAGGTAAGAGAATAAAACTGCAATTGTGGACACTTGTAAGTTTTGTTCATCCTAATATTATTTAACCGCAGACAAAGAGATAACAATGTCAATTGAATTGTATAGGCAGAATAGTGCTAAGCAATGAGAGATAATTTGATCATCTCATCATAACTGAAAATATTTTGTCATCACAATGTATTTATATAACATATTCAAAAAGAATCACAAAAGTGTTTTTAAATGTTTGTGATAACATTTATATAAATGATTATTTCTCATAATATTAATGCTTTTAAAGCCTATGTGTGAAGATTTCATGAATTTTACATTTGGAACACAATGTAAAAAACATAAAGGAAGAGTGAAACTATGGCTCAAAAATGTATAAAAAGGTCATTAAAAGCATATGTCCTAATTCTGCTTATTAATGCTGCATGAACTTGATCAAGTTGTCTTCACTAATTCTATTATCATATTTGTAACACAGTGCTGCTTGTCTAGAACATAGTAGGTATTTATTTTTTTATTTTTTTATTTTTATTTTTATTTTTTGAAAGAAAGAAAGAAAGAAAATGAAGAGGAAGAAAAAGGAAGAGAAAGAGAGAGAGAGAATGGGAGTATTGCTTTCTTGCCCAGGCTAGAATGCAGTTTAGTAATGGGTATTGAAAACCTCTTTTATACCAATAATTATACTTGATGTAGACAGTAAGGAATAAGGGAAGAAAATAACAAACAAGCAGCCAACCAATATTTCATTTAAACCTATGAAATGTTATGCGATTACTGAGGAGTGATTTACTTCCAATTATGTAGTCACTTTTGGAATAGGTGTGAGGTGGTAATGTATGTTTTGCATATTTGAAGTAGAGAGTTCTGTAAATGTTTATTAAGTTTACTTGTTCCGGGTTTGAGTTCAAGTCCTGAATGTCCTTGTTAATTTTCTGTCTCTTTGATCTATAAAATCGTTAGCTCTTCTTGTTAAATTGATCCTTTTTCCATTATATAATGTCCTTCTTTGCCTCTTTTGCTCTTTGTTGCTTTAAAGTCTACTTTATCAGAGGCGAGAATTGCATCTCCTGCTTTTTGTTTATTAGTTTATTTTTACTCTCTGATTGGTTGATAAATCTTCCTCCTTCTCTTTGAGTCTTTGTGTATCGTTGCATGTGAGATGGGTCTGGATGCAGCATACCGATGGGTTTTGGCTTTTTATCCAATTAGAATATATATATAGGTTTAATACTGGCATTTGATGCTAGCTGGCTGTTTTGCCCATTAGTTAGTGTAAATTTTTCATTGTGTTAATGCTCTTTGCTTATTGATATATTTTTGGAAAGGCTGATATTGGTTGTTCCTTTATATGTATAGTGCTTCTTTCAGAAGCTCTTGTAAAGCAGGCCTGGTGGTGGTGAACTCTCTAAGTACTTGTTTGTTCGCAAAAGATTTAATTTTTCCTTCGCTCATAAAGCTTAGTTTGGCTGGATAGGAAATTCTGGGTTGAAAGTTCTTTTCTTTAAGGATGTTAAATATTGGTCCCCACTCTTTTCTGGCTTGTAGGGTTTCTGCTGAGAGATCTGCTGTAAGTCTGATAGGTTTCCCTTTATGGGTAACCTGACCTTTCTCTCTGGCTGCCCTTAGTATTTTCTCCTTCATTTCAACCCTAATAAATCTGGCGATTATGTGCCTTGGGGTTGGTCTTCTTGAAGAATATCTTTGTGGTGTTCTCTGTATTACCTGGAGTTGAATATTACCCTGCCTTGCCAGGTTGGGAAAATTTTCCTGAATGATATCCTGAAGAGTATTTTCCAACTTGGATTCATTCTCTTCGTCACATTCAGGTACACCTATCAAACGTAAATTAGGTCTTTTCACATAGTCCCATATTTCCTGGAAGCTTTGTTCATTTCTTTTTATCCTTTTTTCTCCAATCTTGTCTTCTTGTTTCATTTCACTGAGCTGGTCCTCAACTTCTGATATCCTTTCTTCTGCTTGATCAATTCGACTGTTTAAAGGTGTGCATGCTTCGCGAAGTTCTCGTGTTGTTTTTCAGCTCCATCAATTCACTTATATTCTTCTCTAAATTGTCCATTCTCGTTAACATTTCATCAAACCTTTTTTCAAGGTTCTTAGTTTCTTTGCACTGGGTTAGAACAAGTTCTTTTAATTCACAGAAGTTTCTTATCACCCACGTTTTGAAACCTGCTTCTGTTATTGGAACACACTCGTAATCTATTAAGCCTTGTTCCGTTACTGATGAGGAATTGCGATCCCCTGTAGAGGGAGAGACATTCTGATTTTGAGTATTCTCTGCCTTTTTACGCTGGTTTCTTCCCTTCATTATATATTTATACATCTATCGTCTTTGTAATTACCGACTTTCTAACTAGGTCTCTGAGCTGACGTCCAACTTGCTGATTCCCAGTGCCGAAATCTGAGCAATCCACTGCGCTGGCCAAAATAGCAGTGTTAAGATTGATGGTGCTTTTCTGCCCGGGAATCTCCGGACTCTGCACCAAAAACTGGCACGCTAAGGCGCCAGCAAAACCGCCATGCCGGCCACAAGAGTCACCCTGGTGACCCGTGGGGCTCCTCTGCTGGGAATCTCCTATTCCATGAGCAACAAATATTCGTCTGAAAGTGTGGCGTCCTCTTGTTCTCTGCACTTTCACTGGGAATTACGAGCCCGAGCTGCTAGTGATCAGCCATCTTGGATCTCTCTCTCCATAGTAGGTATTTATTAAATAAATATTTAGTAAATGATTGTGTGCAATAGTAAATAATTAAGAAATTTAAGTTATATAGTTATGATGGCTTGTTTGGAGAGGATTTCATCATTTTTCATCAATGATCTTGTAGTAATAAAGGAGTCAATTTTTATAACTTGTGACAGTTTATTTTAAAATTTTAAATAAATTTTAATATTATCATTCATTGTCCATTCATTGATTCATGAATCATTAGATTGAACGTTAGGCAATTGCCTAATTTGGCTGTTTTAGAGCCACAAAACTATTAATTTTATATTTGACCTAATAGTTTCAATATCCACACACTTCAAATTATACAAAAATTATGATCTTGTATTTTTTCAATCTCTGTAAAGAAAATCAAAATAAGAATTGTGCATGAATCCTGTGGTCAATATGTTTACATAGAAAGCTGGACTCCTGGGCCAGGCATGGTGGCTCACGCCTATAATCCCAGTATTTTAGGAGGCCGAGGCAGTTGGATCATGAGGTCAAGAGATCAAGATCATCCTGGTCAACATAGTGAAACCACATCTCTACTAAAAATACAAAAATTAGCTGGGCGTGGTGGTGCATGCCTGTAGTCCCAGCTACTCAGGAGGCTGAGGCGGGAGAATTGCTTGAACCCAGGAGATGGAGGTTGCAGTGAGCCAAGATTGTCCCATTGCACTCCAGCCTGAGTAACAAGAGCGAAACTCTGTCTCAAATAAACAAACAAAAAAAAGAAAGAAAGAAAGCTGGACTCCTGAGCTCATGAAAATATCTTTAAATGTTTTGTACTGCTCTACCACACAATTTGTTGTTCTATATTCAGTACAAGGATCATTATTCTCTCAATTATATTTAATTTATTTTTTCAGCACTTCTACCTTGTTACTAAATTGCCCAATCTTTAAAGTAATTCCATAGTACAGCCTAGATGTAACTCTAGGAGTAAGGTTGAGTTTAGCAAATTACTGTCAAGCATACTGGTATTGGGCAGTGTATGTTTTTCCCAGAAGAGATTATGATTCATCCAGGAAAGAGATGGATGTTAAGACAAGGAACTGAAACTAGGAAGATAAGTATTATATATCACTGTGTAGGGGTAGACATGTTTAAGGACAACCTAGATAACAAAAGGCTCTGCCACAGGAATCAGGTTGAGGCTCATATGGATATTGTACTCTCTCACGTTTACACTTTTGTTATCACCTAAGGCCTAATAAAATTTTGATTTAATGTCTTGCCTGATCTCATCTCTTCCAGGTGGAACGGATAATGGGGTCAAGCAGTTAAGTGTATTAAAGCGAAAGCAGGGCTCCTTGAAAACTGTGTATTACCATATTAACTGATTGGAAATCCCCAGGGTGAGATAAACAGACAGGAAACCAGAATGTGACCTAATGAGGTTTAGCGGCACTTTTTCACCAGAATATTGTCCTTTCTGTAACAATTAAAATTATTTAACCTTGGTTTTATTAAAAGTTTTTGTAAAAAGTGAGCTTTCTTTTCAATTCTGGAGAAATAATTTGTGAGAAAAACAAATTTATTTTTTCTATCCCATAAGAGGCAAAACAATTATTTTTATTATTGTCTTTTGACAATGATACTCCATTAAATTAATCAGGTTTTTTAAATCTATAAAATAATACAATCATATGGCCAGTACATTTTGGCTTTTGCAGTTGACTTATAGGTAAGATGAATACAAATCTTACTGCAAGGCACATAGTCAAAACCTAATAATTGATGCCACACAGTGCCCCTGCGCTGGGAAGGGTGACACATGGTAGATCTCTGTAGCTGCAGCTAGCACTACAGAGATGATGTTTGTTGTTTGTTTGTTGGCTTTTGGGTTGGTTTGTTGGTTGGTTTTGCTCATCTGAAACCAGAATTTGTTAAAACTAGTAGAGCAAACTGAGCCAGGAATAGAGGAATACATCAAAGTCCAATATAGCAGTTTGGAAGCCCGGGTTTTTTTTTTTTTTTTTTTTAATGATAAAGTTAGAAGCAAATATAAACACAAAACTATGCAGTGGAAATCAAAGGAAGAAACAAGAGCAGAAACCTTGTCTGTCTTCAAATGGCTCTAGTCCTTCCTTGCTGACCCTGCACGTTTTTGAAATGAAAGGAAAAAAATATATGTCACTTTTCCTTAAAAAAGGTAACAGACTGACTTAAAGAATAAATAATGTTAAAAGTAAATGAGAATGGTTTCTGCAGCTCATGTTAGGCTGTGAATTATTTAGTAGCATATGATTCTTTATTTTCAATTGCATAATTAGAGTTGAAATTTGTGAGTACATTTATTTTTTCTTTTTTTTTTTTCTTTTTTGAGAAAGAGAGAGAGAGAATAGGAAGGAGGAAAAAGGAAGAGAAAGAGAGAGAGAGAATGGGGAGGAGGGAGAAGGAAAAGAAAGAGGGAGAGAGAATGGGAGTATTGCTTTCTTGCCCAGGCTAGAATGCAATTTAGTAATGGGTATTGAAAACCTCTTTTATACTGATAATTATACTTAATGATGTAGTCAGGAAGGAATAAGGGAAGAAGATAACAAACAAACAGCCAACCAATATTTCATTTAAACCTATGAAATGCTATGCGATTACTGAGGAGTGATTTACTTCCAATTATATAGTCACCTTTGGAATAGGTGTGAGGTGGTAATGTATGTTTTGTGTATTTGAAGTGGAGAGTTCTATAAATGTTTATTAAGTTTACTTGTTCCGGGTCTGAGTTCAAGTTCTGAATATCCTTGTTAATTTTCTGTCTCGTTGATCTATAGAATCGTTAGCTCTTCTTGTTGCATTGATCCTTTTGCCATTATGTAATGTCATTCCTCGCCTCTTTTGATCTTTGTTGCTTTAAAGTCTACTTTATCAGAGGCGAGAATTGCATCTCCTGCTTTTTGTTTATTAGTTTATTTTTACTCTCTGTTTGACTGGTAAATCTTCCTCCTTCTCTCTGAGTCTTTGTGTATTGACGCATGTAAGATGGGCCCGGATGCAGCATACCGATGGGTTTTGGCTTTTTATCCAATTAAAATATATATAAGTTTAATACCGGCATTTGATGCTAGCTGGCTGTTTTGCCCATTAGTTGATGTACATTTTTTATTGTGTTAAAGTTCTTTGCTTTTTGATATATTTTTGGAAAGGCTGATATTGGTTGTTCCTTTATATGTATAGTGCTTCTTTCAGAAGCTCTTGTAAAGCAGGCCTGGTGGTGGTGAACTCTCTAAGTACTTGTTTGTTCACAAAAGATTTAATTTTTCCTTCGCTCATAAAGCTTAGTTTGGCTGGATATGAAATTCTGGGTTGAAAGTTCTTTTCTTTAAGGATGTTAAATATTGGTCCCCACTCTTTTCTGGCTTGTAGGGTTTCTGCTGAGAGATCTGCTGTAAGTCTGATAGGTTTCCCTTTATGGGTAACCTGACCTTTCTCTCTGGCTGCCCTTAGTATTTTCTCCTTCATTTCAACCCTAATAAATCTGGCGATTATGTGCCTTGGGGTTGGTCTTCTTGAAGAATATCTTTGTGATGTTCTCTGTATTACCTGGAGTTGAATATTACCCTGCCTTGCCAGGTTGGGAAAATTTTCCTGAATGATATCCTGAAGAGTATTTTCCAACTTGGATTCATTCTCTTCATCACATTCAGGTACACCTATCAAACGTAAATTAGGTCTTTTCACATAGTCCCATATTTCCTGGAGACTTTGCTCATTCCTTTTCATCCTTTTTTCTGCATTCTTGTCTTCTCGTTTCATTTCACTGAGCTGGTCCTCGACTTCTGATATCCTTCCTTCTGCTTGATCAATTCGACTGTTTAAACTTGTGCATGCTTCGCGAAGTTCTCGTGTTGTGTTTTTCAGCTCCATCAATTCACTTATATTCTTCTCTAAATTGTCCATTCTCGTTAACATTTCGTCAAACCTTTTTTCAATGTTCTTAGTTTCTTTGCATCGGGTTAGAACAAGTTCTTTTAATTCACAGAAGTTTCTTATCACCCACGTTTTGAAACCTGCTTCTGTTATTGGAACACACGTGTAATCTATTAAGCCTTGTTCCGTTACTGATGAGGAATTGCAATCCCCTGTAGAGGGAGAGGCATTCTGATTTTGAGTATTCTCTACCTTTTTACGCTGGTTTCTTCCCTTCATTATATATTTGTCCGTCTGTCGTCTTTATAATTACCGACTTTCTAACTGGGTCTCTGACGTCCAACTTGTTGATTCCCTGAGCCGAAATCTGAGCAATCCACTGAGCCGGCCAAAACAGCAGTGTTAAGATTGATGGTGCTTTTCTGCCCGGGAATCTCCGGACTCTGCACCAAGAACTGGCGTGCTAAGGCACCAGCAAAACCGCCACGCCGGCCACAAGAGTCACCCTGGAGACCCGTGGAGCTCCTCCACTGGGAATCTCCTGGTCCGTGAGCAACTAATATTCGTCTGAAAGTGTGGCGTCCTCTCGTTCTTTGCGCTTTCACTGGGAGGTACGTGCCCGAGCTGCTAATCATCAGCCATCTTGGATCTCTCTCCTCATTTTTTCTTTTGGAAAACTAATGCCCAGATAGCCATGTCCTTTGCTTGACATCACATATCTGTTAACTAGCCCTGCTCACGCTCATACTGTTTTTCTTCCGGAAACCTATGCTTACAAGACAGGTATATTAGTCAGGGTTCTCTAGAAGGAAAGAATTAATTGGAGATATATACACACACACACACACACACAGATACTCACACACACACATATAAACTCCTATATATATCTATACTTTCCTAAGTATATATGTCTATATACTATATCCATCTATATACATATGTATATATACTATATCTGTCTTTATAAAGGAGTTTACTAAGTATTTATATATGTATATATAATATATATGATATTTTATACATATTATGTATATGTATATATATATTAAAGAGTTTACTAAGTATTTATATAATATATATATATCTATATAAAGGAGTTTACTAAGTATTTATATATGTATATATTTACTAAGTATTCCTTTATATGCACATATATACTTTACTAAGTATTTACTTTATATATGTATATATAAATACTTAGTATTGCCTTGGATTACAGGCTTGTGCCACCATACCCAACTAATTTTTGTATTTTTAGTGGAGACGAGGTTTCTCGATGTTTGTCAGGCTGGTGTTGAACTCCCAGCCTAAGGTGATCCGCCGCCTCAACCTCCCAAAGTGCTGAAATTACAGGCATGAACCACCGTGCCCAGCCTGAAGCTTTTCTTAATGGAATGCTAAACTGGTACAAAGCAGGTTGCTTTGCTTTTTTGTAATTTAAAATTTACTGTAGTCTTTAGGACTCCTTTGTGGTAGTGATCTCTGTGGAAATAATACCTCATTGTGCAAATCCACAAGGTCATAGGAGAATATAATTCTCAAGCTCTTTTTGAATGCAATTAACTTCTTTTCTGGTTCAAACTCCTTGAGTTATAGCAATATATCTACCCATGAAAGCCAAAAATGTATTCCCATTTGTTTGAGTGACCCAAGCACATTACAGCTGTATAGATCACTGGTTATTATGGGGTGTGTGTCATGTAAAGAAGACCTTCAGCTTTACTGTAATAAGTCTTGGTTCACTTGGTTTTCAAGTGTCCTGTCAATTTTGGTTAAATATTGATAACTTTGCACAGCAGAATGCAGAATGTTCATTTTGTGGGTAGATAGCAGACAACTAACAGGTAAAGTGAAGCTTTTTATATTCTGTGGAAGTGCAGAAGTCATATAGCATACTGACATAACAAAATCCCATTATACAGAACCTTGTACAAAGAGTACAAATAATGACAATATCCTACATGTAAAGTCATGAGGTTAAATAAGACATTCTGATCTTTAATAAAAACATGAAGAAAATTGCCCTAAAATAAATTTATTAACATACCTCTGACAGCTAAAAGGCATTTAACATACTTCAGAAAACATGAGTTACTTTTCAGAGGGAAATTCTGGAAAATCAGAAAGAATACATGTATTATTAACTATTACTACCTATCATAACCATCAGAGATAACATTAATATTTTCAATTTAAAAATATGAATTATATAAATTTATATTTGTAAGATATTTGTATATCTTCATGCTGCAAATATTTTATATGTTAGTAAAATATTCTGTACCTTAACTCTATAAAAATATACATCATTTTCTTTAAGATTTAACATCTTAGATCTTTAAGTAGACAGTTGATTAGCATTATTAAAGGTTAAATTAAGCAATTTTGAAATAAAATTACATTTTCTATAAGAAAATTATCTCTTAAGACATAGTGATGATTTTAATGTAAAAGTAATTTTTTAATCTCTCATTTCATTTTTGTTTCAAAAATATTGAGCAAAAGTATCTTTATAACGTATTCTATGCTAGGTACATAGCTACTAGCTCACAATAGCAGTGAGGAGGTCAGACCTTAGCTTCATACAAATACGTCAAGTTACAGGACAACACATAAAATATTTAATTCTTTAATAGAGATTTTAATAAGCAGTGCATTGGTTCTCTTTTACATACAACAGCATATCCTCTAGGCCCTATCCCATTGCAGCCACTGCGCAGTGTTTAGTCCCTCACTGGCTCTAAACAGCAGCTGTGTCTGCAAAACCAGATTATCTTTCAGGCGCAACTTTCTTGTCTTCTATTCAATTCAGCTATGCTCATACCTCATGCATACAGAGCTCAGAAGTGAAGGGGACTTAAGGCACAGTGAACAACAGTCTGTGACACTTGCCCAATGGGAAATGGGAGCTGATGTATAAATATTTTTATTTGCTCCATCCCCCAGCTTGCTCCATGCCAGCTCTTTAGGATAGCATTTGCAATAGACTATTCATACATAAATTTTTATCATAGACACTGTTCAGGAGAAAAACCCAGGCTAAGATAGTGAGTACCATGAATACATTTAAATAGTAGACACTTGGGATGGGACTGTGGAGCTGTATTATTCAGCAGTCAAAAAGCAATAATAATCCTTTGCAGAAGCAATAACTTCTGGCATGAAGCAATATGGCATAATTATGCACAATGTCACTTGTGCTTCATTGGGAAGGGTGCAGGTGAAAGCTGAAGCGTTGGCTTTTGCAAAGGCTGTGGTACTTCATCAATATGAGGGTAAGACTAATTATAAATATGGGAAGAAGTGGTGTGGCTTTTTAAAACTAATTTGAAAGCCTTTACAAAATAACCATGTGATGCTCTAATATTATGGAATACATCAGCATTCAGAAAGAGTCTGCCTGATGTAATAGTGGAATAACTTGTTGAAGACTCAGCTAAAAGCCAGTTACAGAACAATTCTTTGGAGAGCTGTCCTTCAGGATGGAAAATATTTATAGAATCAATGGTCAGTGTTTGAAAATATGACTGCAGCATGGTGCTGAAGAAGTAAAAACATGAGAGAAGGCTATGAGTTAGTCAGGAGACAGATGATTCAGGGTCCTATGATAAGGGAGATATATACATATATGCAATTTATAAACACATACACATAGAGAAAGATATATAAATATACATATCTACATATATACCTGTATATAACTTAGAAAAATAATGCTTTTGCTTTAGAGGTATATGTGCCGAGATTGGAGAAAATTAGACAAAAAACAAACAAACAAACAAACAAACATAGAGTAACGAGGTTATAAAACCAGTGATCCAGAGTATTTAAAAAACTGACTTTCTAAGAGAAGGAATAAATTGACTTCATGAAAGTTAATCAATGGTCTCAATGAGAATAGTTTTGATGCTATGGGAAGAAGCCTGAATAAATAGAACAATATATACATTTGTTCATTCAATAAATATTTATTGAGCAACTGCCATGTGCCAGACACTGTTCTAAGTCCCTGGGAAACATCAGGGAACAAAACCGATAAAGAGGCTTTATCACCTCATGAAAACAAATGAGAAAAAATAAAATATTAAATCAATTACTCATTGAGTATATTAGAAGGTGACAAAAGCAAAAGAAAAAGTTAAATTAAAAGTGGACCTGGGGAAGTAGGACCAGGAGTGTAAAGGGAAGAGTTGGGTGACTGCTATTTTAAGGAGGTTAGTAAGATAGGAATCATTAAGTAGGCATTTGTGGAGAAACTCAAAGGAGGAAGTTCATTGAAGGAGGACAAAAAGTCAGTCACATGTGTGTAATTGGAGAAAAAAAGTTCCAGCCATAGAGAAGAGCCAATGCAAGAGTCTCATGGGGAAAGGCAGTGTGGCTGAATGAAACCTGTAATAGAAGAGTAGGAAGGGGTAAAGACAATCAATAAACAGGAATGCCAAATCATTTAGGACCTCGCAGGCTATTGTCAGAAATTTGGTTTTTACCTTGAGTAAGATTGATTTAGTGGAATAGCATCATTTGATTTGTGTTTTAAAAATAATTACCCTAGTTGTTCTGTAGTGAAAAGACTCTGGAAGTATAAGGGTAGATGCTAGAAAACTAGTATATATCTCACAGGCTAGCCCACTGCCTATTTTTGTAAGGCTTTGAATGAAAAAACCTTTTTTCAGGTAAAATTGATGATGGGAAATACTAACAGGAGTAGATCCCAGTTCTGTCATTATTAGATGTGTTATTTTAAAAATTGTGCTCAATTAGTATTATTACATTTGAATTTTGTCAACAAAAAATATTTTCTCTCTTGTTCTATATACAACTACATCATATCCTGGTTTTTGCCTCTTGTCCTTTAAAGTCAAAAATATTTACTAACTAATAAAATACTAGAAAATATATTGTTAAATATATTAGTAAATTAGTAAACATATTTGTAAAATGTTTAATAAAAATATGTAAATTATCTGACCCTTTAGAGAAAATATTTACAATTCCCTGAATTAGAAAACCACTGAATTAATCTTTAAAAGAAATTGTGTTTCACAACTGAGTCTCTACAGTGGAATTGACAAAAAAAAATGGCAGAGTTCTAGATGTATTTTGATAAGGAAAATTTAATTAGCTGATGGATTAGATATAGAACACGAGACAAAGAAAGAGAACCAAAATGTCATTAATATTTTTGGCCTGAGCAATTAGAGAAAGGAGTTGTCATCTCTAAAATATGGAAAGTGGTAGTGGGGCAGGTTTGAAAGCTAAAAATCAGTAATTCTTCATTTTTAAGATGTTGAGATTAAGTTGGATGTTAAGTATACAAATTACATGTATGTAAATCTGGTGTTGGCAAGAGTGGTATGAGGAGGGTGAGGAAGTGGAAGCACTGAATGTAGATGCCTCTTTGAAGAGGAGGCTTGAGGCAGTAGATATATATGAATCAAAGTGTAACAACCCTTTACCAGCTGCCTAGACTGAGCTGATTTATCAAGACAGGCAAATTGCAATGAAGAAAGAGTGTAATGTATGCCAAGTCAACTGTACAGGAGACTGGAGTTTTATTATTACTCAAATTAGTTTCCCCAAAAACATGGGGATCGGATAGGGGATCAGAAAGTGGGGAGTGCTGATTAGTTTGGTCGGAGATGAAAGCACAGGGAGTTGAAACTATCCACTTGTACTAAGTCAGTTCCTGGATGGGAGCCACAAGACCAGATAAGCCAGTTTATGGATCTGGGTTCTGCCAGCTGATCCATCAATTGGAAGGTCTGAAAAACACCTCAAGCATTAATCTTACTTTTATGATAGTGATGTTATTCTCAGGATTGGGAGGTTTGGAATCTTGCAGCCTTCAGCTGCATGACTCTTAAACCATAATTTCTAATCTTGCAGCTAATTTGTTAGTCCTATAAAGGCAGTCTAGTCCCCAGGCAAGAAGGGGTCTTATTTCAGTGAAGGACTGTAATTATCTTTGTTTCAAAATTAAACTATATTTGGTTTTCTGTTCTCGTGTTAATTTGCTAGGGGAAATAGCCCCCAGCTCATCCATGTTCTCACAAAAGACATGATCTCATTCTTCTTTATGGCTACATAGTATTTCATGGTGTATATGTAGCACATTTTCTTTATTCAATCTGTCATTGATGGGCATTTAGGTTGATTCCTTGCCTTTGTTCTTGTGAATAGTGCTGTAATGAACGATTGTATACCGAGTACCAGCTTGGCTGGAGAGACCCCCACCCAGGAGGCGCTGAAGGAAATGAGAGGCAGACACCCAGATAGAACAGCAAAGTGGGTCTATCTGGTGGCGGGGGGCAGCAGCCTTCCAAACTGAGAGCCTTAGGGGCTGACAGCATTCCAGGCTGAAGGCCCCAAGCAGATTCTGATCCATGTATTTATTCTCTCTGAACACGTGATTATTATTAACAAACAAGTGTTCTGTATTTTCTCATAATACAAAAATATACCAAGTAGGCAGCTGTTGCCCACTTACCACTGATTACGAACAAGCTAAAAGGTATTCTCCATAAGGGAGCCACAGGGGAAGGGTCAGATATATCAAAGAATTGTTTTAACCAGTGTGTGATATTTATACATTGTCCTGCCACTTTGGAATGCCCCAAGTAGTTTTCTACTTGGGGTGAGGGGGCAGTTAGGTTTTCCTTGTCATCATTTTTCCTAGCAAACAATGTATTCTATCATATACTCAGCATTCATCAATATTCATAAACTTAACATTTCTCAACATTTGTATGCATGTGCCTTTATCCTAGAATGATTCATATTCCTCTGGGTACATATCCAGTAATGGGATTGCTGGGTTGAATGGCGGTGCTGCTTTTTGCACTTTGAGGAATCACCATACTACTTTCCAGAATGGTTGAACTAATTTACATGCTTACCAACAATATACATGTGTTCCCTTTTCTCTGTAACCATGCCAACCTCTGTAATTTTTTGACATTTTAGTAATAGTCATTCCGACTGATACGATATGGTATCTCACTGTGGTTTTGATTTGCATTTCTCTAATGATCAGGGATATGGAGGGTTTTTTTTTTTTTTAACATGCTTCTTGGCCTCATGTATGTCCACTTTTAATGGAATTGTTTGTTTTTCCCTCATAAATTTGTTCAAGTTCCTTATAGATGCTGGATATTAGACCTTTGTCAGATACATAGTTTACAAATATTTTTTTTCTATTCTTTATGTTGTCTATTAACAGATATTCTCATTTAAAATGGGAGCTTAATGATAAGAACTTATGGACATGAAGGAACAACAGACAGTGGGGTATTCTCCAGGTTGGAGGGTAGGAAGAGCAGAAAAGATTACCATTGGATACTAGACTTAATACATGAGTGATAAAATAATCTGTACAACAAACCCTAGTGACACGAGTTTACCTATGTAACAAACATTCATATGTACTCTTGAACCTAAAATAAAAGCTAAAAAATAAAATGAAATCAAGTTAAATTATAAACTAAGTTCCTCCCAAAGTTAGTTTGACCTGTGCCCAGGAATGAACAAGGACAGATTGGAAGTTAGAAGCAAGATGGAGTCAGGTAGGTCAGATCTCTGACACTGTAATAATTTCTCTCATAATTTTTGCAAAGGCAGTTTCAAAAGTTCCAAAGGTTTTATATGCTATTATATTTCCTCTTGTTTCACACATGAAGCATATTAAATTATGTGAGCTGTTGATAGTAATAGGATGGTGCCAAAGATTTGAGGAGATTCAATTAGAGAAGCTAACAGGGAAAAATCATCAAAGTTTTGATTGATAGGCTCCATAAATATGACTCAAGGGCAATATTGTAAACACAACTTTATTTTAGCCTCCCACTTGTATTAATTCAGGTAATTTTTCTCTGCTCTTAGGTGAAAATTTCGACAGCTTTTGTTACTAGAAAGGGGTCCCAATCCAGACCCCAAGAGAGGGTTCTTTGATCTCACACAAGAAAGAATTCAGGGCAAGTCCATAAAGTGAAAGGAAGTTCATTAGAAAAGTAAAGGAATAAAAAATGGTTACTTCATAGGTAGAGTAGCCCTGAGGGCTGCTGGTTGGCTATTTTTATTATTGGTTAGATATTTCTTGATTATATGCTAAACAAGGGGTGGATTATCCTTGAGTTTTCCAGGAATGGGGTGGGCAATTCCCAGAACTGAGGGGTTCACCCCTTTTTAAACCATGTAGAATAACTTCCTGACATTCCAAGACATTTGCAAGCTGTCATAGTGCTGGTGTGAGTGTCTCTTAGCATATTAATGCCTTATAATTAGCTTCTAAGGGTGACCAGAGGTCACTTTCATAGCCCTCTTGGTTATGGTGGGATTTAACTGGTTGCTTTAGCACATTCTGTTTTATCAGTAAGGTCTTTGTGACCATACCTTGTCCCATCCTCTTATCCCATCACACTTAGAATGCCTAAACTCCTTGGAATACAGCCCAATAAGTCTCAGCCATCTTTTACCAAGCCCCATTCAAGATGGAGTTGCTCTGTTTCAAATGCCTCTAACGGTTTTGTTACTTCTGGTTATTCTTACAAAATGGAAATTCCTAAGATTTTTTAAAATTTCAAACACAGTCTGAACTTAGTAATTACAAATTCTAATTGCAGAAAATAGTCAAAATTGTGAAGTTAACTTAGTGTCAAATATTTCCCCTCCCTTACCTGGAATTCTTGGAAGTTTAGTCTGGGAAGGAGTGCCACATTAGGGCTGGAAGTTCTTAAATGTCCACAAGGCAGAACCTTTTTCTCTGGGCTTAGTTATGCTAATAGCTCAGTTTCTCTTGTGTAATTCCCATCCCAAATTGCTGGCAGTGCATTTCATTTGCAAGCAGCTTCCCATTCATTTCCTGGATTTCTCTCTCTCCATATTGACCCCACACTTGGAGTTCTATTGCTTTTTCCACGGGTTCCTTTTGTGCTGAACTTAAATTGCCCTGAAAAAGGGATATTGTATTATGAGGTCCACATTTGATTCCAGACATAATAGTGACCCATCTTTGCCACACTGCCCAAGCAGTTCATCTCCATGTGTTACTCCTGTCCTTCACACTTCCTGGGATGGGTCAAAACTATGTTCTTGGTTCTGCTAAGCTCTATGAGAAATTATTAAAACTCATTTTTTCTTCCTATCAATGTCTTCCCTTTGCCCCTTGGTGGTGGAATGCAGGGTGGGGTAATAACAGCTCTCCCTCAAAATATTGCTTTAAAATTCTCTTCCTGAAGCTCCACCTTTTTATATTTTATATTATTGAATTAGGTGAAGAGTTCAAGGGTTTTGAAACATGTTCTACATATCGCTTTCAATTTCTACTTTCAGTCTATGATATTTTATCAGAATGTCATATCTATTGAATCCAGGTGGTGCAAACTGAATCTTTCCATTGAGTATTCTGTTACTTGCAAATTTATTGAGAAGATGGAAAACTAGAAGTATAATGGAAAATAATCTAGCATATTAATATGGCAGATAGTTATCATGGTTTTCATCAGAAATAATTTAGAATATTTCCAAAGCATGAAATGACTTTGCTTTAACAGTATTCTGAGAGGAGTTTATAAAAACAATTCTTAAATATATGTTTTAAGCTTTAGGTAATATAACATTCAAAATCACATGATGTATTAAACATATATTGTTTGCAATTCAGTTTGGTGACTTGAACTTGCAAATCGCAACATGTAGCACCAAGACACTCCATTTTTTTTTTTTTTTTTTTTTGAGATGGAGTTTTGCTCTTGTTACCCAGGCTGAAGTGCAATGGCGCGATCTCGGCTCACTGCAACCTCCGCCTCCTGGGTTCAGGCAATTCTCCTGCTTCAGCCTCCTGAGTAGCTGGGATTACAGACACGCGCCACCATGCCCAGATAATTTTTTGTATTTTTAGTAGAGACGGGGTTTCACCATGTTGACCAGGATGGTCTCGATCTCTTGACCTCGTGATCCACCCGCCTCAGCCTCCCAAAGTGCTGAGATTACAGGCATGAGCCACCGCTCCCGGCCGACACTCCATTTTTTTTTAATCTGAGTCCCATGAACCCTCTTTTTTATTTGCCTGGCATAAAAAGATAAGTCAATCAGGATAACTTTGGCAGAACTTTATTATGATTTTATGATTTAAGTCTCAGAAAACAGTTTGGGCTAAAATAGGAAGATATCAGAGACTTTTAGAGAGCCACCTTTCTGTCAGCTAAAACACTTTAAAGTAATGTAATTTATCATTTTCTGTTCGTATTTAAATGGATTATATTCAAAATGAATAAAATCCATACAGCATATAAAAGTGTTAAGGTTTGCTGGAGGAAGAACTACTTTCAATATTATAAGAATGAAAGAGAAAAATATAGATGCGAACATTGATTTTCAGTACGTTTACAGGTTTTGTGTCTGGTGGATTAGAGAATGCCTGAGTTGAATTTTGAAGCCAGATGAAAAAGTAGTTTTATGATTCAAAGCATGAACTGTAAATAATACCACCTAAGAGACTTGTGAGAAATGGGGATGAAACAGTAGTCAGGCACTAGATAATAAAAGATCATGTGTGGCATACTAAGGATTTTTTTAATTCTACAGGCAACAGAGGGTCATTAAACAATTTCATCAAGGTAAAATCTCATGCTGGTGATATTTATGTAAGGGATTTATGATGGATGAAGAATGAGAAGCAAGGATCCAATTAAGAATGCTATTACAGTAGTTTAGTTTAAAGATAGTAAGAGGCTATAATGCCTCATAGCATAAAAAAGAGAAGTTGGCCGGGCATGGTGGCTCAAGCCTGTAATACCAGCACTTTAGGAGACTGAGGCAGGCAGATCACGAGGTCAGGAGACAGAGATCAGGTTGGCCAACATGGTAGAACTCCGTGTCTACTAAAAATACAAAACTTAGCTTAGTCCCAGCTCGGGAAGCTAAAGCAGGAGAATCGCTTGAACCGGGTGGTGGAGGTTTCAGTAAGCTGAGATGGCGCTACTGCACTCCAGCCTGGGCTACAGAGCAAGTCCTCATCTTAAAAAAAAAAAAAAAAAAAGAGAGCGAGAGAAGGAAAGAGAAACATTAATTAAGGTCAATTGGCTGGACTTGAAGAATAATAAGATGTGGAAAATGAGAAAGAGCCCAAAGTCAAGAATAAGATTCAAACTTTTATAGCAGCTCTATGCTTTGGTATCAACCAATATAAAATTTAAAGAAAAGAAATTCAGTTTGGAAAGGAGAGGGAGGTAAAAATAATGATAAAGAAATAATTTAGTTTTGTAAATATTGATTTTGAGGTGCCTGCTGGATATTCAGATGGAGATATAAGGTAAAAAATTATGTATAAAATTTTGAAGTTCAGGTGGAGATGGAGACAAGATAAATTGATTTGGTACTCATCAAGATAAGCATGTGTTGGTTTCAAGAGTAGAAGAGATTATCCAGATATAACTAGTTTTGTGATGCTGTTTTCAGAAGTCCTATTATTTTTGCAAGCCATGGAAGATGAAAAAAATATTTCTTTGGTCTTTTATTTGTACATTTTATTAGTTTTCCTTTCAAATTAAAATCAATGTATGCTTTTTACAATAAGCCAAGCAACTTTCTAAAATATCTTATGGTTTTAATTATAAATAGTATCATTAATATTATCTTCTTCTGAATCTTTGTATGTTTTCTCATTTTTATATCTCTATAGTATTATTTTATGAATTAATTTTTTAATTCCTTTTCTTGCTTGTTCATTCAGGGATAAATTATACATAGCAACCTAATATTTTATAAAGTGCATGAATTGCCTTTAGGAATGCTTACTAAGTACATGAATATTTGTATATAATTCCTTAGTTGATGTTAAGTTGGGGAACATTTGAGGCAGGGGTCCCTGGAAGAAGCTTTTTGAATTAAATATTTATACAGCAAATTTTGGGACGTGTACTTGAGAAAAATTGTAAGTAAGTGAAAGAAGCAGGACTGGGCAGAGGTTGAAGTTAAAATGTACTGCAAAGGCTTCAGCTGATCCCAAGGGCTGAACTGTCCAAAAGAAAGACAAGAGGTCTGAGCCTCTGTATTCCAGTATCAAGGATGCTTTGAATGCAGGCTGACCTTCAGACAAGAAAATTCCAGGAGAAAGACTGAGCTGTGAGTTGTCAACTGCCAATACTAGCTGTGTGAAAGAGGGCTTTATCCTAAAGCAGGAAGCATCATGGATTCCACTACAGTACCCACTTTGTCCCATTTTGATTCATGTTTCTAGTAGCAAGCTCACCCCCACCTGGTTCAGATTCTCTAAGATTCTATTTTGTCTCATATCCTGGGGAAATGTATAATATGCACGCTATTGGGGTGATTTACATCTTCTCTCTCTCCACTGCATTGTTCTCAAGGACAAATACCTTTTCAACATTCCTCTCACACTGGATGGCATCTCTGTTGGTTTAGGTGGCTTATATGGGAGGTGAAGTTTTCTTTTATCTATTGATAATGACCTCTTTAGTCTGTGGCTGATACACTTATTCATTTAAGATTAAAAATTTAGTACAGTAGGTACCAATGAGATGTCTCAATGGATTAAAGAAAAGGCCAAGCTTCTTCTTTCTTGCAGGCATTTTCTAACAATAACCCTACCACTCACAGATGATTAGGCCAATTATCTTGCCAGTATGTTGATGCCTTTACTTGCAGGTCTTTGGTACAAGGTACTTGAAATGACCATATGGTAGCTGTCCAAGACCACGGGAGCCCACTCTTGCATTAGTGTGACCTGGATGAGAGACATGGAGTCAAAGGAGATCATTTTGGAGCTTTAAGATTTCAGTGCCCAACTGGGTTTTGGACTTGCATGGGACCTGTAGCCCCTCAGTTTTGGCCAATTTCTCCCACTTGGAATGGCTGTATTTACACAATGCCTGTACTTCCATTGTATGTAGGAAGTAACTAACTTACTTATGATTTTACAGGTTAATAGCCAGAGGAATTTGCCTTACCTCAGATGAGACTTTAGACAGTGGACTTTTGAGTTAATGCTGAAATGAGTTAAGACTGTTGAGACTCTTGAGAAGTCACGATCGGTTTTAAAATGGGAGGACATAAGATTTGGGAGGGATTGGGGTGGAATAATATGGTTTGGCTGTACCCTACCCAAATCTTATCTTGAATTGTAGCTCCCATAATTCTCATGTGTCATCGGAGGGACCCAAGGGTAGGTTATTGAATCATAGGGTCGGGTCTTTCCCATGCTGTTCTTGTGATAGTGAGTAAGTCTTATAAGATCTGATTGTTTTTATAAAGGGGAGTTCCTCTGAACAAGCTCTCTCTTGTCTACTGCCATGTAAGACATCCATTGCTCTTCCACCATGATTGTGAGGCCTCCCTAGCCGTATTGAACTATGAGTCCATTAAACCTCTTTGCTTTATAATTTACCCAGTCTTGGGTATGTGTTAGCAGTGTGAAAACAGACTAATACTTAAATTTCAATGGGACCATTATTGTGTCCTCTACCAAATGTTTCCTACCCTCTCCCTTTGGAAATTAGCACCTCTAGACCTATAGAACCTAAGTTATTAGAACAAAAAGTATTTTCATTGGGTGACTGGAAGGACAGAAAACAACTCAACATCTATTTACCCTTCCTGGTTTGGTGATGTATCGTGGAGTATGACACCTCACCCTCGCAAAATACCAACTGCTGTCTTGCACTTCAGCTGTTGTGTTAAGAGGCCATTCCCCTGCTTTGTCAGATCAATAGCCTTAAAGTTGCAGTATTTGATGAGTAGTGGATCACATCCTCAGTATCCATGGCCACATCTCGGTTGTGAATGATTCCTTTGATCAGAGGCACTGTTATGAGACATTTCTATGAGCAGATCAGATATTCTGTTAGGCCTTGGGAATAGCCTGGTGAGAAGGAAGGCAAAGGAAAAAATATTCATCAATTTCATGCAATATGGATTTTAACCCTTTCTAGGCTGTTAGGGGTCTAATATAATCAGCTTACCAACAAGTGACTGATTTGTCTCTGAACAACAAGATGTCATCAGCATTATGAATCAATGTGCTCTGCTAAAGAATATACAGATATTAAAAAATGAGGAATGCATTTGCTAGATCAATGGCAACTTATGTACTTGAGGCAATGTTAATCTGTTCTAGAAAAAACACATTTGTTATGGTACCTTCATACTATACGGGCTGAAACTTGGATGAGTTTGTGATAGTAAACTCTCTTTTCCTTAGATTCACCTTTTCTTAGGGGCCAGACTGGTGAATTAGAGATATAATGGGAATCACTACCCTCATCTTTAAGGGGTCATTTCCTTCTGGATGTGATATTAATCTGGATGTTTCTCCTGCCTGACAAAGAGGGACAGACTCAGAGTCTTCCTTTTTGCCTACACCACCATAATGGCTGTGACCACACAGGTAAGTAAACTGGTGTGAAATTGCTGCTACCTGTGAAGAACTGCAAAGAATCTGAGCTTTTACCCTAGATGCAAGTTAACCCAGAGGATGCAAGGCTTCTGCCTTAGAGGAAAATAACTTGATTATGCACAGTAGACCAAGCAGAATGAGCTTCAATATTTACATGAGTTCCCTGTTCTCCAAGTCCTGTAGGGGCAATGCAGAGTGGTCTAAGTGGGTGCAACCTGTGCAATGGGCTTGTTTCACAGTAGAGGAATATGAAGCTTAGAGAACACATATTTTTGATAATGAGTAGGTTGAATGCCTTGGCTTTGCCCTGAGTGGAGACATTTTCTTTATTAAATTAGGCAATAAACAAACTGGTCCTGTACTTCAAAATGAGGCACTATCTTATTCAGCAAAGGATATTTGCTTGTACAACTATCCTTGAAAAGTTATCACAGAACAAAGCAACCAATGCCTCTGCTCTCAATACATGCAGAAATGTGGGAGACTGATGGGAAATTTTCTTTCAAAACTATTAAAAAAACTATAATAGAATAATCTAATTCAAGTTCTGAGAAGTCACCAAGGATTAGCTACCTAAACACAGTAGACCAACTGTCAACCAAATGTGGGCCAGGATTTCATTTATTATCTTGCTCTTATGTGTTCTGATTTTAAAAGCTGACTATTCTGATACTTCCAGTCTTCAATATATGATGTCAAGTTAGGACCCGTCTTTAACAGTCCTTAAAATGTCTGGCAATTTTCTGCTTCACATTGTATGGTTACATGAGTAAATGTCAGGGTTGTTTTGGTGGGAGAGGGGGTAGAATCTGGGGCAATCATAATTACAAGCACTTACTGTGGTATTGCAAGTGTCCTTCCTCTGGGCACATTGTTTCTCCCTTAGCCACATCTAAAATTTGGTTCAAGTTTTCAAGCTGAGTAGGAAATAATGACTTCCTATTAACCCAACCTCCCTCATCTACCTGATTATCAATCTCTGATTACTTTTGATTTTGTAAATCAAGAATACTTTTGTTGGCTACTGATTTACCTTGTCTTAAGCAACACTATATTTTGTTTCTTGACTGTTTTCTTTTAGACAATCCCCCCTAGTTTCCACTGTGGTCTTATAACTCGTCATGATAATTGAACCCATCTAAATTCTGACATTTAAATGCTGCCATGTGATTTCAATATCCCATTCCTTTTATTACTAAGAAATCCAGTTATGTAATATGAAATATGAAAAATCCATTATTTTCAGCTTTATTCTGCAAATACACACTCACTACTGAGCTTCTTTACCATGCTGGTGTCCCTTTCTTTAGAAAATTCCTTGATACTTCAGTAAGAAGTGTTTCCGCTGAGTCCTCTCTTGGATAATAGTATCACAGTGGATTTTGTGAGGTTACATAGTAAATCCAGTTAGCATGACACATTATTTGTACCTTTTGAACCTTTACTCCATTGTTTTCTATTCTAGAATTTCTATAACATTTAGAGGAAGCCATTGCTTTCCTCAAACTTCCAAATCCTATTTCCTCTCTGTATCTTTATCAGAGTAATAAATCAAGGGAGAGTATGTCATATTAATAAACTTTCTGGTTTCAACTTTATGTTTCACCCTCCTTTGATCATCATCCTCAGATCTCATTTCTATACATAGTCTCCTGGCTCTAGCCCATATATGTTGGCTTGTTCTGTAGCTTTTGTTGGCTTTTATTTCCTTTTCTTCCTTAGTGAAAATGGCATTTCCCCAATCTGGCTGTGTTAGCTATTTATCTTATGACCAGGAGGGAAAATGGGGATAGATTCCAAGGAAGTTTATGTTTTCTTTCAAGGCAGGTGACTCTACATCATGTTCAGGTAGGGAACGATCTGGAATTTAATAGGAAAGAGTGAGTCACTTCAGCCCTTTAAGAGAGTTGAGAAGAATCCGAAGTCTTGATGATTTTCAAATGAACTCATCTGAATTCCCAGGATCTTGTTCCTTCATAATCAGAACCTTAATTTTGTTGCAAGTGACTTGATTGGGTGAAGAATTCAAACGTCACTGGAGCTCTGCTACTCTCAAGTCTGATATCTACATTTGATGCTGGACTTCTTTAGCGCTCTGAATGCAGGAATGAAATTAGCCTTATAAGCTACCAAGGAATTCCATTGTTTTTCACACTTCATATTAAGTCAGCCTTTAATTGACTTTCCGTTGTGTATGAATAGTATCCAACAACTCTTATATGATATTACTCTAGACAGTTAATTCCCATTCGTAGTTATCTCACTTGAGCTCAACACCAGTGAAAATTTTAACAATTGCACTGCTGCATAATTCCAAGGACACCCAGAACTTTCATCTACTCTCAGTGATATTTTTATAATTAACACACCGTAATTTCAAGACACCATAGAAATTGACAAAGGTGTAAAAAATTCCACTCAAATATAAAATAATAATAATCAGCCTTTAAAAGTTATTACATGTCGACTTTTTAAAGACAACAAAACAAACAAAAACTCCCAAACCTTCCAGCCTAAAGTACCAATAGGTTTTTATTTTTACCCCTGGTTAGAGTCTCACTCTTTTTCATAAACAAGTTCAAGTATTAAATATTAAATTAAAACTCTGAGAGAAGAAGTTAGCTTTTACTTGACACTATTGTTTTAACTCACTATTTGACTAACAGGAAGTCCTGTCAGTCTACAAAAGCAATGAAGATAGTTCCAAAGTAGGATAACAGAAAGATTCTGGAAAAGAGTTAGAAAAGTAAGAGATGAAAATTACAAATCTTTTCAGAAGTTAAAAACGTTCTCTGTATATTGTCATTGGAATATTTCCTCTGCTAAATTTTAATTTTCTCATTCACTCTTCCTTAATTGCACTTGTGAATGAGAAAGGAAGAGGAAGGGAGTAAGGGAGAAGAGAGGGAAAAAGAAAGAGGGGAAGAAATAATAACTTCTTAACTGGAAGGTCAGCTTCTCTTTTCTTAGTATCTTTAGCAAAGATTGTTTCATGTTTACTGATATTGTTATGGACACAGTCATAAGGCACTTTCCATAGTCATTGATGAATAGCAGTAGGTCTTTGGGTCCTGCAGTGAAGAATTCTATTACTGCCATCTTCTTCAGATGACTGTCCCATTTGGCAAATATTCTACATGACTGCTATTGAGCTTCCATCTGTCACAGCTCAATCCAACATCTAGGACAGGCACTTTAAAACGGCAATTGCTCTACTGTCTAGTGGACTTAAAAAATAAAGAGAAAGAAAACACTGTGGGTGTTTACATTAAATAAAAACAGAAGCTCATTTATCGAGGACTTCTTACAGGCAAAGCATTCTACATATGCTTCACTTTTAATTAATGCAAAAATCCTATAATAGAACCATTAATTACTAAGGGAAACCTTCCTCATAAATTAATACTTTTCAAAATATAATTCAAATCTGAGGCCGTATATTTAAAAGCAACTCTTCATCTTGGCTATAATTTTTCAAACACTTAGATTAATGTTATTTTTAGGGCATACTAAAAATTTTCATTTAAAAATATCAATTCCATTTTCTATTTATTTTCCTGAATCAATGTCTTTAGGCTAAGGCCACTCGAGTACTTTTTATTTGAGTCCATTTTATTCATTTCTTAAATAGTTGGCTTTATTTTTAAAAAATATAGAATGCCTATAGCTGTTTTTTTCCCCCTTTGTTCAGTTCTATTTTTTTAAACCATTATTATCATTTTTTTTTTTTTTTTATCTTGAAGCAGAGTCTTGCTCTGTCACCCAGGCTGGAGTGCAGTGGCACAATCTCAACTCACTCCAATCTCTGCCTCCCAGGTTCAAGCGATTCTTCTGCCTCAGTCTCCCAAGTAGCTGGGATTACAGGAACATGCCACCATGCCCAGCTAAGTTTTGTATTTTTAGTAGAGACTGGGTTACACCATGTTGGCCGGGCTGGTCTCAAACTCCTGATGTCAAGTAATCCACCCGCCTTGGCCTTCCAAAGTGCTGGGATTACAGGCGTGAGCCACCATGCCTGACCTTTTTAAACCATTATTCTTATCCCATATAACAAGATAAACAAAATTACTTCACATAGTTCGAAAGTCCTCTGAGTAGAACCCCATTCTACTCTCCAAACATTTCCTCTCATCATTATAAACAAGCACCCTACAAACCTACATGGATATATTAGCAATTGTCACATGCTGTTATGCCTCATTCTGTTTTTAACTCATGGTATTCGTCTCTTTATCTCTTCTTCACCTTTGCTCTCCCAAAATGCCCTTTTCATCTACCTGATGAATTACTACTTGTCTTTCAAAATTTACTAGAAGTATTTCCTCATCCTTGTGTCCTCTTCTGATACCCTGAAATCTAATATTGTTATGCTTTGCTATATTCCTTATTATCCCAAGTATATTCTTATGAAAGAACTTATATCCCTTTCCATGTTTTCATGTCTCTCTCCCATTAGACTAGAATACTTGAGAACAAGTATTACTGTACCACAGTTAGTGTTGCAATCCCACAACCATATTACCCAAAATGCTTTCAGTAATAATGCTGTAAATAAAGAGAATAATTCATTTCTGACATTTAAACACCACACTGAAACGTCTTGTACTGTGCTTACTCATAAATTGGAAAAAAAAGTCTTATTAACAAGTTTTATTTTCTTACTTAAAGTAATAAAATTCTGAGAGAAATAAAATGAAAGTTTTACATTTTACATTATAAATTTTTAATGTCTTATATGGAATGTTTTCTAAAATACATAGCTCTTCTATTCTAAAATTGTAAACTGATATTTAGCACAATATTCGTAATTTTTTACATGAACACCTATGATTTTCAAAGCACTTTTAGAAACTTAAATTTAAATGGCCATAAAACTTGAAAACTTGTGTTTATGATATTTTTTAAAAAGCTATTTTTCCTGCTGTTGTATTTGCTCCCTGAAAGTCCAAAGTGAACCGTCTCATTATTGTTATATAAATTATTTCATTGGTGAAGTGTTTGCAAATGAAATGCAGAGCATTAAGTGACACAAAATGCAGGATTTGTAGAACATAACTAGTAAAATATAAAACTTGTAAAATGGGTTTTGTAGGGAATATTGAGTTCATATTCCATTTTACCCAAAGCTCTATTTAGCAAGATTTTCTTTTATTACCTTGCAATTCACCAAGCATGAGTAATTTCCCCATCAATTCTTTTATCCAGTGGCAACATAAACACTCACGCTTTTGGAAATAAAGGAGTTGCAGGATTACCGTTGCTCCGTTTAAGCAGCTATCTTTAAAGTTGTGTCAGCATTTCCATTACATACCCAGTTTCCTGAAGTTTATAACTTGCAGTAAAAACTAACCCTTGGGTTGAATCTTTACTTACAGAGGTATTTTTCAGTTCAACTTATGGAGATATAGCTGCAAGACACCCCATTTCTGTTAATGGAAGCCAGGTCATGAATCCCTTCCTGGCACATTGAACATATTTATCCTGTAACTTTTCTACTGGGAGAAAATTATTTTTATCAAAATGGGAGAAGTATTTTGGTTTGATTTCAGTAAAGTTATAAAGTGCAATACCTATCTCCTGAAGGTATGAATTTTCAATAGCTTTTCTATTCTTATGGCAAACTCACTTATTTTTTTTCCCCAAAAGTGACCTTGGTAAAGTATAAGCTAGTTGGTTCTACTCAGGTAATATCAAAACTAAGCCCATATTTTTTTCTCCAAAATCGATTTTCTTTCTTGAGCATTCCATTAAAAGATGGAAGCAATTTAAAATATGTTTTACAAAAGAAAGTAAAATAATGAAATTGATTATTATTAGTACACTCTAGTTCTACTTACAGAATGCATGTGAGTTCTATTTCCATCCCATAGTTATTTGTTTTGGATGTAAATGAAAGTTATGTATATGCTGTAGGTAGCATTTTTTATTTTTTAATATATGAATGTAATAACTAACAAAATTCTGATTTTTAAAATGTAAAAACATATATTATAAAACAAGTTACTTTAGAAATTAGAAAATTTTATGTAAGCAAAATTACCCAAAGTTGAACATTTTAACATATAATTTAGTTCCTCTACATTTAAATGCACACACTTAGGTGTCATTATTCAGTACATAAACCTACAAAATTCAATAAAAATCGGATAGCACATGTTCTGAAAAAATAAAAGGGAGGTGTTAAAATCAATTAAATCAATGATCCTTGAGCCACAGATAGGCTATAGGTGTGAATTGTAATGGACCAAAGCTCCATCAGTTCCAACATCTACCATAATACTCATAAGATACAGTATAAGTTACAATTCATATTAAAAATATTAACATGATAAAAACAGAATGTATAAATTGAAACATGTTTAAATAATACTTAACAAAAATACATATGCATGTTAACATTAATTTCAATGTTAGATTCAAACTACATTTTCTTTGTTTAATTAACATAGCTAAAAAAATTAAATGGTCACTATCTAGTTATATTTTTAGTTGTTTCTTTTTATCAAAGAATCTACCAGTTGGTGCTTGATATAGTTTGAATGTCTTTCTGCCCAAATCTCACATTGAAATGAAATCCAAAATGTTGGAGGTAGGTCCTGAGATAGTAGGTGATGGCATCATTAGGGTGGATTTCTCATGAATGGTTTAGCACAGTCTTCCTTGGTACTGTCCTCAGGATAGTAAGTGAGTTCTCCTGAGATTTGGTCATTTAAGAGTGTGTAGCACCTCCTCCCCTTGGTCTCTTGCCCCTGATCTTGCTATTTGACCTGCAAGCTTTGACTTCACCTTCTGCCTTGATTGTAAGCTTCTAGAGGCCTCCCCAGAAACATATGCTGCTGTGCTTCCTGTAACATCTTGCAGAACCATGAAGCAATTAAATCTCTTTTTAAATAAATTCCCCAGTCTCAGGTATTTATAGCAATACAATAGCTGCCTAATACTGTACTTTACAATTTAGACATTTCTTTTTTTAAAAAAAAAATTATATTTTACCTTAAGTTCTGAGATAAATGTGTAAAACATGCAGGTTTTTACATAGATATATGTGTGCCATTGTGGTTTGCTGCACCTATAGACCCATCATCTAGGTTCCCTCTCCTCACCCTCCACACCCCAATAGACCCCAGTGTGTGTTGTTCCCCTCCCTGTGAACTAATTTACACTCCCACCAACAGTATAAAAGCATTTCTATTTCTCCACAGCCTTGCCAGCATCTATTGTCTCTTAACTTTTTAATAATCACCATTCTGACTGGTGTGAGATGGTATCTCATTGTGGTTTTCATTTGCATTTCTCTAATAATCAGTAATGTTGAGCTTTTTTTCATGTTTCCTGGCCACATAAATGTATTCTTTTGAGTAGTGTCTGTTCATATCTTTCACCCACTTTTTGATAGAGTTGTTTGTTTTTTTCTTGTAGATTTGTTTAAGTTCCTTGCAGCTTTTGAATATTAGACTGTCATATGGGTAGATTGCAAAAATTTTGACCCATTCTGTAGGTCACCTGTTCACCCTGATGATAGTTTCTTTTGCTGTGCAGAGGCTCTTCAGTTTAATTAGATCACATTTGTCAATTTTGGCTTTCGTTGCAACTGCTTTCAAAGTTTTCGTCATGAAGTCTTGGCCCATGCCTATGTCCTGAATGGTATAGCCTAGGTTTTCTTCTAAGGTTTTTATGGTTTGGGGTTTTACATTTAGGTCATTAATCCATCTTGACTTAATTTTTGTATAAGGTGTAAGGAAGGTGTCCAGTTTCAGTTTTCAGCATATGGCTAGCCAGTTTTCTCAGCACCATTTATTGCATAGGAAATCCTTTCCCCATTGCTTGTTTTTGTCAGGTTTGTCAAAGATCAGATGTTTGTATATATGTGGTGCTGTTTCCGAGGTCTCTGTTCTGTTCCGTTGGTCTATTTATCTGTTTTGTTACCAGTACTATGCTGATTTGTTTACTGTAGCCTTGTAGTATAGCTTGAAATCAGGTAGCATGATGCCTCCCACTTTGTTCTTTTTGCTTAGGATTTTCTTGGCTATACAGACTCTTCTTGGGTTTTATATAAAATTTAAGGTAGTTTTTTTTCTATTTCTGTGAATAATGTCAATGGTACTTTGATGGGAATAGCACTGAATCTATAACTTACTTTGGGCAGAATGGCCATTTTCACAATATTGATTCCTCCTATCCATGAGGATGGAATGTTTTTCCATTTGTTTGTGTCCTCTCTTATTGGCTTGAGCAGTGGTTTGTAGTTCTCCTTGAAGAGGTCCTTCACATACCTTGTTAGCTGTATTCCTAGGTGCTTTATTCTCTTTTTAGCAATTGTAAATGGGAGTTCATTAATGATTTTGCTCTCTGCTTATCTCTTGTTGGTGCATAAGAACGCTTGTAACTTTTGCACATTGATTTGGTATCCTGAGACTTTGCTGAAGCTGCTTATCAGCTTAAGGAGTTTTGGGGCTGAGGTGATCTCAGCAATTGCAAAAGAGCTGAAATCATAACAAACAACAGTCTCTCTGACCACAGTGTGATAAATTAGAACTCAGGATTAAGTAACTAATTTAAAACCATACAGTTACATGGAAAATGAGAAACCTGCTCCTGAATGACTCTTGGGTTAATAACGAAATTAAGGCAGAAATCAAGAAGTTCTTTGAACCCAATGAGAACAGAGAGAAAATATACCAGAATCTCTGTGACACAGCTAAAGCAGTGTTAAGAGGGAAATTTATAGCGCTAAATGCCCACATCACAAAGCTAGAAGGATCTCAGATCAATACCCTAACATCACAATTAAAAGAACTAGAGAAGCAAGAGAAAACTTATCCAAAAGCTAGCAGAAGAAATAACCAAGATTAGAGCAGAACTGAAGGAGATAGAGACATGAAAAGCCCTCCAAAAAAATCAATGAATTCAAGAGCTGTTTTTTTGAAAAAATAAAAATAAAATAACAAAATAGATAGACTACATGCTAGCCTAATAATGAAGAAAGAAGACTCAAACACAATAAAAAATGATAAAGGGGATATCACCACTGACCCCACAGAAATACAGACTATTATCAGAGAATATATAAACACATCTATGCAAATAAACTAGAAAATCTAGTTTATTTGCATATAACTAGAAGAAATTTATTTCCAAATAATCTAGAAGAAATGGATTAATTCCTGGACATATATACGCTGTCAAGACTAAACCAGGAAGAAGTTGAGTCTTTGAATAGACCAATAACAAATTCTGAAATTAAGACAGTAATTAATAGCCTACCAGCCTTAAAAAGGCCAGGACCAGACAGATTGACAGTCAACTTCTACCAGAGGTACAAAGAGGAGCTGGTAACATTCCTTCTGAAACTATTCCAAACAATTGAAAAGGAACTCCCTAACTCATTTTATGAGGTCAGCATCATCCTGATACCAAAACTTGGCAAAGACACAACAAAAAAAGAAAACTTCAGCCCAATATCCCTGATGAACATCAACGTGAACATCCTCAATAAAATACTGGCAAACCGAATCCAGCAGCACATCAGAAAAAACCTATCCACCATGATCAAAGCACCTTTGTCCCTGGGATGCAAGGCTGGTTCAACATATGCAAATCAATAAACATAATTTAAATATTTTAAGTGCAAACTATATTTAAGAGTTTGCTTTAAAATGGTATTAATGGTAGAAATACCATTTGACCCAGCCATCTCATTTCTGGGTGTATACCCAAAGGATTATAAATTGTTCTATTATAAAGACACATGCACATGTATGTTCATTTTGGCACTGTTTACAATAGCAAAGACTTGCAACCAAACCAAATACCCATCAATGATAAACTGGTTAAAGAAAATGTGGCACATATACACCATGGAATACTATGCAGCCATAAAAAGATGAGTTCATGTCCTTTTCAGGGACACGGATGAAGTTGGAAGCCATCATTCTTAGCAAACTGACACAAGAACAGAAAACCAAACACCATATGTTGTCACTCATAATTGGGTGTTGAACAAGGAGAACACATGGACACAGGGAGGGGAACATCACACACTGGGGTCTGTTGGGGGTGGGAGCTAGGGGAGGGATACCATGGGGTTGGGAGGTTAGGGAGGGATAACATTAGGAGAAATACCTAGTGTAGGTGATGGGGATGGAGGCAGAAAACCACAATGGCATGTGTATACCTATGTAACAATCCTGCAAGATCTACACATGTACCCCAGAACATAAAGTATAATAATAATAGAAAAAATGTTAGAGATAAAAAAGAAAAAAAAGAATTCATATTAACTATTTTAAATTATATATGTATACTACATATATATGTAATTTAAATAAACTAATGAAGTGTAATAAAAATTATTTAAATCTGGCTTTGATTCACTCATTTATCAGTATATGAGAAAAGACAACAAAAATAGAAGTTCACTTAGATTAAGATATATCTTTTACAATTTGAAATAAACAGAGTTTACTCAGAAGTAAATACATTTCTGTAACATGAATTTCCTAAGCCAATTAAAAATTTCATAATCCTAGAAAAAAGGAAATAATGACTTGTAAATTACAATGCATAGCACATACCTGTATACTGAACAAGTTTGCTTATGTTAGGGAAAAAAAGACATAATACTATCAGAAGAATATATATTGAGACATAAAGAATAAAGAGCAAAACATGCAAATTGTTTTGCAAATTTCAAATTAGTGCTTGTTCCACCTTCTCACAATATTTTTGTTTGATTGATTGGTTTTAGGAAAGTTCACATTGTAAATAATAGCTTCAAAAGTTATATGATAGATAAGAGATACTTTAATTATCCAAGGTAACTAAAAGCCAGAGAAGACTAGCATGTGTATTTCAGTCACATGTTTCCAGATTTTCAAACTAAATAAGGACTAGATTTTAGAGCTACTAACTTAGATTAGGCAGATTACATTAAAGGATAGGAAACAATTTCAAAAATATTATTTACTTTTGCTTCCTCAAAGGTAAACATTTTGCTGAATAATTCTCAGGGTGAGTTTAGCTATCAGATATGTCCAGTTATTTTAAATTTCTTTAACATGGTTTGGCACAATTTGTTTAATGTCCTTAGGGCTCTAAAAATTTTGTTTTAATATGTTCAAGGTAACTTTTAATATTAGCATTGGAGTGGCTTGTAATGTGTTCAAATTGGATAGACTAACATTACTCAGAATTTCCTTCTCTGTATGTTTTTAAAAAATTATTATTACTTAATTCCAATAGGTTTTGGGGGAACAGGTGGTGTTTGGTTACTTGGATAAATTTTTTGGTAGTAATTTAGTAGTGATTTAGTGGTTCTTTAGTGGTGATTTCTGAGATTTTGGTGCACACATCATCAGAGCACTGCACTCTATACCCAATGTGTAGTGTTTTATTCCTCACTCACTTCCTACCCTTTCCCCCAGACCCCAAAGTCCATTGTGTCATTCTAGGCCATTGTGTCCTCAATACTTAGCTCCCACTAATGAGTGAAAACATACAAGAATGGCCATAAGCAAACCATCAACAGCATACAGAGAAGGGAATTCTGAGTAATGATGTCAGCCTATCCAATTTGACACATTACAAGCCACTCCAATGATCATATTAAAAGTTATCTTGAACTTATTAAAGCAAAATTCAGAGATGCCACAGAAATTATTTTTATGAGGTTTGAAGTGAAAGCGAAGCATCAGCCATGATGTTCACACACTTGAGAGGTCAGTACATGGTCACCAAGTGCTATTGCAGAATATAGGTGTTGTGGCATATCTTCAGGCTCACCTCCATGTCACAGATGAGTCTGCAACTGCTCCACTACATTTTTGGAAACTCCTTCAGCTTCTGTGATTTTGTGGTCAGGACATGTGTTTAGCTCTGCGATTAAGTGTTCCTGTTTCTCCATCAAAGAGCACCACCACCTACCATCATCAAAGTTTAGTCAGAGAGCCATTGACATGGGCACAAATCCATCCTTGAGGGATTATGTTCCCTTCACCCCTTTATATTGTTTATTCTTCCCAACTGCCTGCTCTGCAGACTTTAAGAGACTCTACAGGCAATAGTAAATAAGTATGTTTGTGCTCCTGATTACAAGATACTATTCAAGAGATTTTCAGTAAAAGCCTTTTATAATTTGCTCTGGGGTTGAATTAAATGAAAAAACTTATTCTTGAAATTGTGAGTTTTCAAGATTTCACATACTAATAAATTAGTTTAGCAATGTAGCAGGATATACAATTTTTCATGAAGGTATAATTAACAAATAAAAATAGGAGAGAGAACCAAGATGGCCGATTAGCAGCAGCTCAGGATTGCAGCTCCCAGTGAAAGTGCAGAGAGTGAGTGGATGCCACACTCCCAGATGAATTTTTGTTGCCCACAGACCAGGAGATTCCCAGCGGAGGAGCCCCATGGGTCACCAGTGCAACTCTTTTGGCCGGCACAGCTGTTTTGCTGGCGCTCCGGTGCGGCGGTTCTCAGTGTGGAGTATATGGGACTGGGTGCCCTTTTAGTTGGTGTTTAGAGCTCTGGGAAGGCAGAGTTGCCCATTCAGCTGATTGAAAAGGTGACTGAAACAGGGAGCCAGACCAGGAGATTCCCAGGCAAAAAAGCACCACTAATCTCAATGCTGCTGTTTCAGCCAGCACAGTGGGTCACCGCAAGGGAAATTACACAGATTCTGGTGCCCTTTCAACAGGCGACTGGAACACCTGGGAGAGAATTGACCATTCAACTAAAAAAAAAAAAAAAAATGCTCTGAGACAGGGAGCCAGGTGATCAGGCTCAGCTGGTCCCGCCCCCACAAAAAAACAGCAATTGGAAATGCTGAGGATTGAGAGTTTCACAGCAAGCACAGCTGAACCCGGGAAGGTCCAGCTCTGTGGGGGAGGGGCGTCCACTGAAGGAAAACTAAGAAATAGAGAAAAACTTCATCACCAACAAGCTGGATGTCCACTCAGAGACTCAATCTGAAAGTCAGCAATTACAAAGATGACAGGTGGATAAATCCACAAAGATGGGAAGAAACCAGCGCAAAAAGGCTGAAAATACCCGAAATCAGAATGCCTCTCCTCCTACAGGGGATCGCAGCTCCTCATCAGTAAGGGAACAAGGCCTGATGGAGAGTAAGTGTGATGAATTGACAGAATCAGGCTTCAGAAGGTGGATAATAAGAAACTTCTGTGAGCTAAAAGAACATGTTCTAACCCAATGCAAAGAAACTAACAACCTTGAAAAAAGGTTTGACGAAATGCTAACAAGAATAGACAATTTAGAGAGGAATATAAGTGAATTAATGGAGCTGAAAAACACGATACGAGAACTTTGCAAAGTATGCACAAGTTTTAACAGTCGAGCACAAGTTTTAACAGTTGATCAAGCAGAAGAAAGGATATCAGAAGTCAAAGACCAACTCAATGAAATAAAATGAGAAGACAAGATTAGAGAAAAAAGGGTAAAAAGGAATAAGCAAAGTCTCCAAGAAATATGGGACATGTGAAAAGACCTAATCTACATTTGATAGGTGTACCTGAATGTGACGAAGAGAATGAATCCAAGCTGGAAAATATTCTTCAGGATATTATCCAGGAAAACTTTCCCAACCTAGCAAGACAGGACTATACTCAACTCCAGGTAATACAGAGAACACCACAAAGATATTCCTCAAGAAGAGCAACCCCAAGGCACATAATTGTTGGATTCACCAGGGTTGAAATGAAGGAAAAAATACTAAGCGCAGCCAGAAAGAAAGGTCAGGTTACCCACAAAGGGAAGCCTATCAGACTCGCAGCAGATCTCTCAGCAGAAACCCTACAAGCCAGAAAAGAGTGGGGACCAATATTTAACATCCTTAAAGAAAAGAACTTTCAACCCAGAATTTCATATCCAGCCAAACTAAGCTTTATGAGCGAAGGAAAAATTAAATCTTTTGTGAACAAACAAGTACTTAGAGAGTTCACCACCACCAGGCCTGCTTTACAAGAGCTTCTGAAAGAAGCACTACACATAGAAAGGAGCAACCAGTATCAGCCATTCCAAAAACATACCAAAAGGTAAAGAGCATCATGATAATGAAGAACCTACATCAATTAATGGGCAAAACAGCCAGATAGCATTAAATGGCAGTATTAAGCTCACATGTATCAATATTAATCCTAAATTTAAATGGACTAAATGCCCCAATCAAAAGACACAGACAGGCATATTGGATAAAAAGCCAAATCCCATCGGTATGCTGCATCCAGACCCATCTCACATGCAAGGATACACAAAGACTCAAAAACAAACGGATGGAGGCAGATTTACCAACCAAATGGAGAGGAAAAAAAAAAAGAGCAGGAGTTGCAATCCTCGTCTCTGATAAACTAGACTTTAAAGCAACAAAGACCGAAAGAGACAAAGAAGGACATTACATAATGGTAAAAGGATCAATGCAACAAGAAGAGCTAATGATTCTAAATATAGATGCACCCAATACAGGAGCACTCAGATACATAAGGCAAGTTCCAAATGACTTACAAAGAGACTTAGACTCCCACACAATAATAGTGGGAGACTTTAACACCACATTGTCGATATTAGATAGATCAATGAGATAGAAAATTAACAAGGATATCCAGGACTTGAACTCAGACCCGGAACAAGTAAACTTAATAAACATTTACAGAACTCTCCACCCCAAATCCACAAAACATACATTCTTCTCAGTATCACATCACACCTATTCTAAAAGTGACCACATAATTGGAAGTAAATCACTCCTCAGCAATTGCATAGCGTTTCATAGGCTTAAATGAAATATTGGTTGGCTGCTTCTTTGTTATTTTCCTCCCTTATTCCTTCCTGTCTCCATTGTTAAGCACAATTATTGGCATAAAAGAGGTTTTTAATACCCATTTTTAGACTGCATTCTAGCCTGGGCAATAGAGCAAGATTCCCATTCTCTCTCCCTCTTTCTCTTCCTCTTTCTTTCTCTCTTTCATTCTTTTTTTCTTTCTTTCTCCCTTTCTTCTTCTCTTTCTTTTTCTTTTTTTCTCTCTCAAAAAAAATAAAAATAAAAATTATATATATAAAACATGGTATTTCTATATATGCATACATTGTAAAATAGTTAAATCAAGCTAATTAGCATGTCTATCACCTCACATACTTACCAGTTATTGAGATGAGAACATTTAAAACTAGAACTCTCTTAATAACTTTCAAATATAAATTACATTAACTATAGTCACTATGATATCAATAAATCTCCTAAATTATTCCTCTTTTCTAACTGTAACTTTATACCCTTTGACCAACATTTCCCCATTCCCCTTACCTCTAGCTCCTGGAAAGCCACCAATCTATGATATTTCTATGAGCTGAACTCTTTTAGATTCCACTTACAAGTGATCATGCAATATTTGCCTTTCTGTGACTGGCTTATCTCCCTTAGCATAATGTCCTCCAGCTTCATCTGTGTTGTCTCAAATGACAAGAATTCCTTCTTTTTAAAGGCTGAATAGTATTTCTGTGTATGTGTGTGTATAATTTGTTTCATTCATTCAGCTATCTATGGGCACTTTGGCTGATTCTGTACTTTGGCTATTTAGAATGGTGCTGCAGTGAATATAAGACTGCTGATATCTCTTAAAAATAATGATTTTAATATCTTTCAGCATATGTTTAATAGTGGGATTGCTGCATCATATGGTAGTTCTATTTTTAATTTTTTGAGTAACTCTCATACTGCTTTCCTTAGTGGCTCTCACCAGCAGTGTGCAATGGTTCCTGTTTCTCCATTGCAGAATATAGGATTGACACAAAAAATCAATTCTACTTTTATACATTAACAGTGAACTCTGCAAAATAAAATTTTAAAATATTCCACTAATAATAACAACAAAAATTATACATTATCTAAGAATAAATTTAAGAAAAAAATGCAACTTATTCCCTGAAATCTATAAAACATCATTGAAAGAGCAAAGAAAACCTGAAAAAAATATAAAGATACCCATTAAAAATTGAGTGTTTGAAATATAACCAAATTTGCCATTGATATCGCCCCCTCTGCCTCCACACCCACCTGTATTGTTCACTATAGATTTTTTCATAAATAGAATTCTCTATAGACTAATGTCTATCTCAGTCTTCCCCTTCCTGCCTTTTCTATTCTTTTCTTTTTACTCTTTGTTATTCAAGGGAACATTAAATTATTTTTCTCAAATAAGTTCTGAATTAATTTAGAATACTATAGGACAAAACACATGGAGATCTGTGTTATCTGATACATATTAGAAAAGATAACATTTGTAGGCAAGTGGGATCAAAATACTGATATTCCAGATTTAAAAACTCAGTTTACACCAGCAGTCCTGGAAAGCTTAAGCTGTAATAGGCTCATGACACAATCAAAGATAATCAAAGAAATAAGCTTTTTCCAGAACATCAATATCCAAGACAAAGGAGAGAGAAAGAGTAAAGGGCATAGCGAGCATTTCCTTCCTTTCTTTTTTTTTAAAAAAACTCTCATGTTTATTTCAGCATTATTCATAATAGCCAAAGGAAAAAACAACCTACGTCCATCTACAAATTTTTATTTTTTATTGTACTTTAGGTTCTGGGGTACATGTGCAGATCATGCAAGATTATTGCATAGGTACATACATGGCAATGCAGTTTGCTACCTCGATCCCCCATCACCTATATCTGGCATTTCTCCCCATGTTAACCCTCCCCAACCTCCCTACCCCTCACTGTCCCTCCCCTAGTCCACCTCAACAGACCCCAATGTGTGATGCTCCCCTCCCTGTGTCCATATGTTCTCATTGTTCAACACCAGCCTATGAGTGAGAATATGTGGTGTTTGATTTTCTGTTCTTGTGTCAGTTTGCTGAGAATGATGGTTTCCAGATTCACGCATGTTTCTACAGAGGACACCAACTCATCATTTTTTATGGCTGCATAGTATTCCATGGTGTATATGTGCCACATTTTCCTTATCCAGTCTATCTTCAATGGGCATTTAGGTTGTTTCCAGGTCTTTGCTATTGTAAACAGTGCCCCACTGAACCTACATGTGCATGTGTCTTTATAATAAAACTATTTATAATCCTTTGGATATATACTGAGTAATGGGATTGCTGGGTCAAATGGAATTTCTATTTCTAGGCCCTTGAGGAATCGCCACACTGTCTTCCACAATGGATGAACTAATTTACACTCCCACCAACAGTGTAAAAGTGTTCCTATTGCTCCACATCTTCTCCAGCATCTGTTGTCTCCAGATTTTTTAATGATCACCATTGTAACTGCTGTAAGATGGTATCTCAATGTGGTTTTGATTTGCATTTCCCTAATGACCTGTGATGATGAGCATTTTTTCTTATGTTTGTTGGCCTCATATACGTCTTCTTTTGAAAAATGTCTGTTCATGTCCTTCGTCCAGTTTTGAATGGGCTTTTTTTTCTTGTAAATCTGTTTTTTTTCTTTTTCTATCCTAAGCTCATCATGCTTACTTTCCTGGGACAGCGTATGTCAGGAAGTAGAGAGACAGTCTGGAAGCTTCACACTGATAGTTGTTCCTCTGCATTGAAGAACATAATAGGATGAAAAAAAAAAAAAAAGCAACCCACTCTTCCTTTAATAAAGTTCTTCCATTATAAAAGCCTTCAATTACCTGTCTACTTTTCCCCACAATTATAGGGATTGAACTAAAACTCAAAATTGTCACTAAAGTTTCTATTTGTTTAGTCTTTAAAATGAAACAGCCAAATATAACACCAACAATCTTACGTAATATGCTGCTTCATAGTCAACTTACTAATGTATACTTTCTGCTTTCTCCCAAACATCATGCATCCCACTCTCAAATGATTAACACACAACACAGAAATTTTTCACATATGAGGACATATAAATAATCAGATGCAATGATCTCATCTCTGTACCACATCATCACAATGAATTCCATCTTGCCAGTTTTAGTGATTTGCTTATTGTCTTCATTTCATTTAATTTCTTGGAAGCGTTTTGTATGGTTGATTACCTTTCCTCTTTAAAGGGATATTTCACTTCAAATACAGGGACACTATATATTCCTGATTTTTCCTCTATCTCACTGGGTACTCCTTCTTAATCTTTGCCACAGGTTCTCCTTTTTTGCTTACTTATAAATGTTCTCACAATTTCGAACTCTGATCTTAGACTTCTGTGAATATTCCTTCACATCCTAGATTATCTTATTCTTGTTCATGTTTTTAAATATCCCATATTTGCTAAAGATTTACACTTTAATATTTTAATCTGTTCTCTCCAAGTGCCAGAATTACATTCACAAATACATGTCTACTCAACATCTAAATGGATGTCTAAATGGTATATACCAAATGTAACATGTATAAAGCGAAATTCTTAATTCCAAATCTCATCCCAAATCTATTTTTAACCCAGATTTCTTCATTTCAGTAGAAGGCAACAAGATTCATTTGAAGTCAGCTTGGATTTCCCTTATTTTTCATTCTTCACATTCAAACAATCAGAAAATCTTACATTTCATACATTTATTATGAAATCAGAATTGTTCTCATAGAAGCACTCCTGCTTTTAACTGTAGCAACTTTTCATCAGACATAGACATGGTATTAGTTTCTACTGTGAACTTAGTGCCTTAACACGGCAACCATTTATTATTTCACAGTTGTATCCTAGGACCCCAGACATAGTTTAGCGACTCTCTTATCACTAAACTGATAGTGATAGGCTCTATCTACTTATTAGCCAGGGCTGTGGTCTCAACTGAGGCTTAGGGTTCCTTTCAAACTCACATAATTGTGGGTAGAATTCATTTTCTTTTAGCTGTAAAACTCATAGTGCCTAATGTCTTCAGTGCCACCAAGAAAGGTTCTTGGCTACTTCAAGTTTCCTCCCTCTAGATCCTGTTATAAAAAGGCTTGACTGATTAGGTCAGATCCATGAAAGATTATCTTCCTCTTGAGGCCCACAGTTGAACTCATTAGGGGTTTTAATTTTATCTGCAAAAAAAAAAAAAAAAAAAAAATCCTTTTACTTTCCCCATATAATGTAACATAATCATGAGAGTCGCATCTACCATATTTACACGTCCTACTCATACACAAGGTAAGAGGGCTATGTAGGGCAAGTACACAAGCAGATAGGAATCTTGGATCATTGTAAAATTCTTCCTACCATAGATGTAGAGACCTTACCATGTTTGTTTAAAAAGTTCTTCAAACTTATCACTATTCTCTCAGCTTCCTTTTATCTATTACTGTTTCTGTTCTTCCAATAGGTCAAGTACAATTCAGCCTCAATGCCTCTGGAAATTATTTTCTCTGCTAAAATGTTCTTTCCACAATATTCACATATTTAATTTCCCTTTTATTATTGTTATCTCATGTATCATATAGCAAAAGGTCTTTGCTAATCACCTATTAATAATTATTTTTAAAAATACTTTAAACCTTATTATTCCTTCTATCTCTTTATTCTGTTTTGCATGTATCATTGCTTGGAATTAAATCATATTGCATTATATTATTAATTAGCTAATATATTTTCTGTCACTGCCTTTTCAGCTTAATCTCTATTAGAGAAAGAGACTATTCTATTATATTGTGGACCATTTTATCCTTAAACATAATAAGTGCTCATAAATGTATGCAAGACAAAGGAAAAATGGAAGGAAGAGAGAAATAAAAGAAAGGAATACTTTGGGAGGCCAAGGCGGGTGGATCACGAGGTCAAGAGATTGAGACCATCCTGGCCAACATGGTGAAACCTCGTCTCTACTAAAAATACAAAAAAATTAGCTGCGCGTGGTGGCGTGCGCCTGTAGTCCCAGCTACTTGGGAGGCTGAGGCAGGAGAATTGCTTGAACTCGGGAGGTGGAGGTTGCAGTGAGCCGAGACCGCGCCACTGCGCCTGGTGATGGAGTGAGACTAGTCTAAAAAAAAAAAAAAAAAAAGGAATAATTATTTCAAAAAGAATATTTAATCACATAATTTCATATTTACATACCTTTAATGGTTTTCCATTACTTACAGGATATAATACAAAAAACCTTAAAGTACTAAAATAAAAAAATACATAATCTTGTTCCCAACTCCCAAGATTTCTGTTCTACAATTCTTTGACCCATACTCTGAATCAGAGCAGCACTGAACCTCTCAATACAAAAATCAAGTTTTGTTGTATAATATTGCTCTTTCTTTGCTAATGCATTTACCTTTTCCAGTTGATCTGCAGTGATCATTTCTCTAATCCTGAGGTTTCTTTCCAAAGAGAGTATCTCTACTCAGGTTTGTGACTGAGATAGGCTTTCCTTTTATTTGCTTGTCTAATAAAGCCAACCTAGTTTGATAATTGAGTTAGACACTTTTATTATTTTCCAATATGTATGTATCTGTTTTTGCCACAAAGGAGTTCAAAATTAGAAATTGAGTTTTATTCCTTGATCCTTTTGTAAATTGATTTGTTCCAATTTTTAAAATAAGACATAATTTAATATCAGTTATAATCTCAATTTTAGAAACACTTCTGCAAGTTTGGATAAACATTTATCAAATGTAGTAACTAATTATGGTGGTAATTACACTATCTTATTAATTAAGGTAAACAAGACATTCATAACATAAAGAAATTCACTATGTCCTTTTGTTGTCAATTCTTCCCCAAAACCAGCCCCTAGTAACAACTGATCAGTTTTTCATTTCTCTAATTTAACTCTTCTAATAACATAGTATACATCAAATTTTAAAATACGTATCCTTTGAATCTGGTTCCATTTAACTTTTCATAATGCATTTGTAATTAATCCTTGTTGTGGCATGTGTTAAAAGTTTGTTCCTTTTTATTGTTGAGTAGTAGTTCACTGTAAGATGTACCCTAATGTGTGCATGCTTTCCTCTGTTAAGGGTATTTTTTTAATTATCTAAATTATTTTTAAAAATACAAATAAAATCTTAATATGCATTCAAGTACTGGGTTTTGTGAGAAAATATCTTTTATTTTTTCTTTTCAATTGACAGCATCTCATTAGGTATCTCAGGCTGGAGTTCAGCGGCATGATCAGACCTCACTGCAACCATAAATTCCTGGGCTCAAGGGATCCTCCTGCCTCAGCTTACTGAGTTGCTGGGACTGCAGGAACACAAAACCATGCCCGATTAATTTTTTTTTTTTAATCTTTGTAGAGCCAGTGTCTCTCTCTGTTTCCTAGGCTGGTCTCAAATTGCTGGCCTCAAGCAATCCTCCTGCCTCAGCTTCCCAAAGTGCTGGGACTGCAGGCATGACCACACCTGGCCTGAGCATACTTTTCCAATTTGCTTGGGAAATACCTGGGAGTTGGTTTGCTAGGTCATATGGTAAGTTTTTGTTTTAACTTCATAATAAACTGGAAAATACCTTTTCAAAGTGGCTATACCATTTTGCATTACTATCAGCAATATACGATATTCCCGTACTGTGCCGTTGCCAGCATTTGCTATTCTTAGGATTCTCAGTCATTCTATCTGTGTATAGATAGACAGATAGATAAATATGGAATCACAGGTATATCATTGTTAGTTTGATTTTATTAAAAATTAATAATGGTTATTATTAATACTGCTACCTTGAGATTAGTGGTATTATTAATTTGAGAGGTCAAGGCAGATCACTTTGGGAAGCCAAGGCAAGCATATTGCTTTGGGCCCAAAAGTTTGAGAACATTTTAGGCCACATGGCAAAACCCTGTGTCCACAGAAAATAAACAAAATTAGCCAGGCATACGAGTACATACCTGTAATCTCAGCTACTTGAGAGGCTGAGATGGGAAAACCCCTTGAACCTGTGAGGTCAAGGGTGCAGTGAGTCATAATTGCACCACTGCACTCCAGCCTGGGTGACACAGCAAGTCTCTGTCTCAAAAAATATTAATAATGATAAGCATATTTCCGTATGCATATTTTCCATCCATACATCTTATGTGGAATGAACATTACAATATCTTGCCAATAATTAAAAATTGTGTTAATTTTAAAATTTTATTATGTATTAGAGTTCCTTATTTTTAAAGCTAGTCCTTCATAAGAAATATAATTTGAAAATGTTTTCTCTCAGTCCTGGATTGTATTTTTGTCCTTTTAACAGTACTTTTAAGAGAACAGATCTTAATTTTGATAAAGTCTGCTACAGTAAAAAAAAAAAAAGAAAGAAAAGCTGGTGTGTAATAAGGAAGATAAGAAATCTTGGCTTGCCCCAGAGTTATAAAGACTTTCTGATATGTTTTTGGCCTTAAGTTCAAAATTTAATTTTAGAATACTCTATGAAATTAGAATTGAAGTTTTTTTTAAATATATGCATATCCATTTGTTTGAGCACCATCTGTTAAAAAGGCTGTCTGTTTCCCCTTGAATGACCTTTTTCATTTTCCATATACGTTGACCATATATGCATGACTCTATTTCTGAACTCTCTTCCCTTCCTCTCATCTATGTGTCTTCTTTTTATCCAAAACCATGCTGTCTTGACTAACACAATCTTCTTAGTCCCTGGAAAACATGAAGTTTGAGTCTTCCGACTTTGTTCTACTTGTTCTTCCTTGGGTTCCTTATTCTGTTTTCTTTTCATATAATTTTGAATCAGATTGTTGATTTATAGAAAAAGTTCTGCTGGGATTTTGATTTGAATTGTGTTAAGTCTATAAGTTAAATTTTAGGGAATGGGAATTTTAACAATATGAAATATTCTGATTCATGAACATGCTATATATCACTCTTTGTTTAGGTCTTCTGTGATTTCTGTTATCAGTGTTTTGCAGTTTTCAGTGTACAGATAGATAGATGTTTCCTATAAGTTTATAGGTTTTATACTTAAATATTTTAGTTTTGATGCTATTAATATAGTACTACGTTAAAATTCAATTTTTCATTTTTTACTATTATATTAAAGTATGATTTAAAAAATACTGGCCTTGTGCCTTGCCACTTTGCTAAATTAATTTCTCAGTTCCATACAATTTTTGTAGCTTCTTTTTGAATTTTTATGTAGACATTTATGAAGCCTGGAAAAAGAGGCAACTTTATTTTTTTCTTTCCTGTGTATATACTTTTATTTCTATTTCTTACTGTATTACCCTGGCTTTATCTCCAGTAAGATGTAAAATATGAGTGGTGAGAATAAACACCTAAATTTTGAAGGGATTAATAGCCCACCAAAGTGCTATGGAAACTACTTAAAAGTAAAAATATCTGAACAATCAGCAGCCACATGAAAAAAAAAAAAGATAGATTATGTAAATTTAAACAGAACCTCTCAAAAATCCAGCTGCCATTGACCCTCCTCTCAGAGAGTTTCTGATTTGAAAAAGATGAACCCTTAGCATGGGAAGTACAAATTTAGCTGTCTGTTGCATCAAAAAAAAATGACTTTTCATATTTCCCCAGTGAAACCCTAAACTCTCCCACTCATTTTGCAATGCTTAGAATATCACAAGCCTATTATTTCTGTTTTTTTTTTTTAGCAGTTTACACATCACTAAGTGTTTCTGCCTGTAAACCAGTGCACACATGAGTAAACCTCATGGTTTAACATAAGCAAGTAAATTAATGTGATGCATCACATACACAGAATTAAAGCCTATAGTTATATAATTGTCTCAATAGATGTAGAAAAAGCTTTTGACAAAATCCAGTATCCTTTTATGGTAAAAACTCTGAACAAACTAGGCATAGAAGAAAGATGCTTCAAAAAAAATTTCGTAACAAGCTCACAGCCAACATTATACTGAATGGGGAAAAGTTGAAAACATTCCCCTGAGAACTGAAAGTAGACACAGACACACACCTTCACTGGTTCTATTCAGCATAGTACTGGAAGTTCTCATAGCTGGAACAGTCAGGCAAGAAAAGTAATAAAGGGGATCCAATTTGGAAATGATGTCAAACTATCTCTGTTTTCCAATGATAAGATCATATACCTAGAAAATTCCAAAGATGCCTCTGAAAGACTTCTAGATTTGATAAATGAATTCAGTAAAATCTCAAATTATATAATGAATGTGCAAAAATCAGTAGCACTGCTATATACCAACAATGACCAAGCTGAGAAAAAAGTCAAGAACTCAATCCCTTTACAATAGCTGCAAAAATATAAAATATCTAGAAATATACTTAACAAAGAAGCCAAAAGATCTCTATAACAAGAGCCATGAAACAGTGCTGAATGAAATCATAGATGACACAAACAAATAGAAATGCATCCCATACTCATAGATTGAAAGACAAATATCTTAAAAAATGACCATACCGCCCAAAGCAATCTACAATGAATCAATGCAATTCTGATAAAAACACTAACATAGTTTTTTATAAAATTATGAAAGCCAATTCTAAAATTCACATAGAACCAAAAAAAGCCCGGATAGCTAAAGTAATCCTAAGCAAAGGGAACAAACCTGAAGGCATCACATTACTGGACTTCACATTATACAACAAGACTATAGTTACCAAAACGGTATGGTATTTGTGTAAAAGTAGATACATAGAACAATGGAACAGAAAACAGAACCCAGAAATAAAGCCAAATACAACCAACTGATATTTGACAAAACATGAAAAACCATAAATTGGGGAAAGGACACCCTATTCAATAAGTGGTGCTGGGAAAACTGGCAAGCCACATACAGAAGAATGAAATTGGATACCTATCTCTCACCTTATACAAAATTTACCTCTAGATGGATCAAGGACTTACATCTAAGACCTGAAAACATAAAAATTCTAGTTGAAATCTTAGGAAAAACTCTTCTGAATATTTACCCTGGCAAAGAATTCATGACTAAGATCCCAAAGGCAAACATAATAAAAATAAATAAACTGGACTTAATTATAACTAAAAAGTTTCTGCATAGCAAAGAAATAATCATCAGAGTAAACTGACAACCCACACAATGGGAGAAAATATTTGCAAACTGTGCATCTGACAAAGAACTAATATCCAGAATCTATGAGAAACTCAAACAAATCAGCAAGAAAAATATCCATATAATCCCATTGAAAAGTGGGCAAATGACATGAGCAGACAATCCTCAAACAAAAATATACAAATGGCCAAAGCATATGAAAAGATGCCCAACATCAGAAATCATCAGGTAAATGTAAATTAAAACAACAATGAGATATCACTTTACCCCTGCAAGGAGGGCCATTATTAAAAATTCAAAAAACAATAGATGGCATGGATATAGTAAAAAGGAAATGCTTATACATGGCTGATGGGAATGCAAATTAGTACAATCTTTATGGGAACTAAAAGAAGATCAACTGTTCCATCCAGCAATCCCACTACTGGCTATCTACCCAAAGGAAAAGAAGATCTTTATATCAAAAAGACACTTGCATGCATATGTTTATTGCAGGACAATTCACAACTGCAAAGATAATGGAACCAACACAAGTGTCCATTAATTAATGAGTGAATCAAGAAAATGTGGGATATAGACACCGTGGCATACAACTTAGTCATTAAAAAGAATGAAATAATTCTTTTGTAGCAACTTGGTTGGAGCTGGAGGCCATTACTCTAAGTGAAATAACTCAGGAATAGACAACCAAATAGATAATGTTCTCATTTATAAATGGAAGCTAAGTTATGAGTACGCAAAGGCATGCAGAGTGGTAAAATGGACTTAGGAGATCCAGAGGCAGGTAGGTGGGGAGGAAGGATAAAATACTGAAGTGGGTCATTGTCTGTGGTAAATACCTGGGGTTTGTTCTCTGGCACCAAGAGGATTAAGGACACAGACATGCAAGAGGAGTTAGTATAGAAGCTCGGACACTAGTAGGCAAAAGAAGAGAAAGGAGAGCAGCTCTCTGTGCGTGTGAGAGAGAGGGGTGTCCCAACGGGAAAAGCAGAGCCTTTGGTAGACTGCACCAGATTTCATAGACAGGCTTGAGGGGACGGTGTCTGGTTTACACAGGGCCCAAAGATTGGTTGATTAGGTATGATATTTACATAGTGAATTGGGAAGACTGGCCACCCCACCCTAATCTTATTATGCAAATGGGCTTTCCACTTGACCTTAATGTTGTGTTGTCTGCTTCTAACTGTATATGTGGCTGACAAAGAGAAGGGAAGATGGAGCCACCATTCTGAACATGCCTAGTCCTAGGCAGCCTCTTCCTATTGGCACATATGCCAGCATTCACCCATGTGAGTGTCCAGCTTGCTTGTCTGTGTCTGCAGCTCAATTTTACAGGCTGCCCTTTGTTAGAAAAGAAAATGATTTGGGGGCTGCTTTTCATTAAAAGGAAAACCTTACGGAGGACTTTCTAACCCTCACTATCTGCCTACATAATTTCTTTTTAACTCCTATATCAGTACTACATATTGGGTATTATGTACACTGCATAGGTGACAAGAACACTGAAAACTGATATTCACCACTATAAAATTAATTCATATAGCCGTAAAACACTTGTACCCCAAAAGCTATTGAAATTTATATATTTGTAGATATTAAAAGCCTGTCTTTTTTTTTCTGTTAATCTGTATATTGTCATTTCATTTGCAGGCCCCCCAACACTAGACCCAAGTTGTAAGACAAAAATTTTCCTGCCCAGTTTTGGCAAGGAGGAGGGGCTGTTTTAGATTCTCAGCTTACCCTGAAGACTCCTGCTGAGATATTGGATACTATGACCAAGCTGGCAAAGATAAATCTGCTACCAGTCAGACCCCTGAATCTCTGCTTAGGATCCTGAGCAAAGGCAATAAAAGCCACTCCTATTTTTTTTCCTAAAGGGTATTTTCTAAATTTTAGATTTGAAGGAGAAAATTTTGGTTAGAACTAGTTTTGTGGATACTGTGACTCTTCTTGAAGATAGCTATTATGTATCCACTTTTCACTGTCTCTTGTGCTGTAATTTTGTGTGGTGCTGTCTAAACCATGTTGTTTGTTTCCTGACAATTTAGCTGTGCAACTCAAAAGGAATGTTTTCTCTGGATTTTGCCCTGCTGGGAGAGAGGTGACAAATTGTCAGGTCTATGCTTGGATGTGGACAGCCATCAGGAGGAAAGCATTGTCTTTCACCATGAAGTATGATATTTAGTCTCTACTCATTAGCACTATGTAGGAGCAGTATTTTATTGCCGGTGTACTGAGAACTTTTAACATGAATGATGTTGACTTTTTCTGTCAATTTTTTCTTCTGCATGTAATAAAATGTTAACATAGTATTTCTCTTGTGCTCTATTTAACTTGGTTACTTTCATTGATTTTCTATTGTTAAATCTGTTTTGCATTCCCCAGGTAAAACCCACTAGAACACAATATATTATTGTTTTTAATATTAAAAGCAAATATTAGTGGATTTGCTTTCCTAGTTTTTTTTTTTTCTTCTTGGACATTTTTCACCTATATCATGACGTTTACTGCTTGATAGTTTGGTTTTCCTACTCTCTTTGTTTAGCTTTGCTATCAGTATAATTCTAGCACCATAAAATAAACTGGTAAATAGTCTTTCCTATTCCATATTCCAGAAAAAAAAATCTGTGTTAAATTGGTATTATGTTTTCCTCAAATAATTGGTATAACTCATCAGGATAGCCATCTGGGTCTAGAATTTTCTTTGTTAGAAAATTGTTAGCTACAAATTCAAATCATAAAAGATATAAAATCTTTTGGTTATTTAATTATTATGGAGTAGTTTGAACATTTCAAGGAATTTACCCATTTTAAAGAAGTTGTTGCATCGTGAATACAGAGTTGTTTGAATTTTTAAATTCATATTCTTTTCATATATGTATGTTCTGTGATGTCACCTCTTTTATTTTTATTATGTGTATATTTTTTATATTATTTCTTTAAAATTTTCGTTGTCAGTTATGCTAAAACTTTATGGATTTTATTAATTTTTTTCAAAAAACAAGAGATTAGTTTTTTTGTTGTTATTTGTTTGTTTTTGTTTTTGAGGCAGTGTCATTCTGTCGCCCAGGCTGTAGCGCAGTGACATGATCTTGGCTAACTGCAACCTCTGCTTCCCAGGCTCAAGTGATTCTTATGTCTCTACCTCCTGACTAGCTGGGATTACAAGTGGAGGCCACCATGCCCAGCTAATTTTTGTGTTTTTAGTAGAGATGGGGTTTGCCATGTTGCTAGGCTGGTCTGGAACTCCTGGCTTCAAGTAATCTGCCCGCCTTGGTCTTCCAAAGTGCTGATATTACAGTTGTGAGCCACCACACCTGGTCTAGATATTAATTTTTAAAATTGTCTTTATTTTTTCAAGAATGTTAAGGATTTCTTTAGTAGATCATTCCTTCTGCTTGCTTTAAGTTGTTATTCGTTTCCGAGTCTTAAGGTAGCACCTTAAATCTTTTCCATCTTCCAAAAGCACGTTGTAGTTTCTTTATACCTCATGCTTGCACTTCTTTTGGTGCAGAGGGTGTACGAGACTTATTCTTTATTGTTCTTACTCACTGTAAGGGTCAGAGAGGCACTGTATCCCTGGCCCTGAATTGTAGTGCCTTCTTTGTGATTCTTTTAGTTATCAACCTGTGTATCTTGTTTCAAGGTATATCTCTGCCCCTCTCCTTTGAGTAGAGAGGTCTTTTTGATTCCTCCCCTCTTTTTTTTTCCTGAACTGCAGTGGGTTTTCACAAATGCCATAAGTGTAAAAGAGTTTCTTTCCCTTTTCTGGTATTTTAAGGTCTTTTTTCTGTAATGCATGCTTGTGGGCTCAAGCAGCAGCTGCTATTCCCTTCCCAAGGCCTGCACAAGAGTGATTTATTAGTACTATCACCTTCCCCTACTTTTGTATGTATGTATGTGTGTGTGTGTGTGTGTGTGTGTGAGGCTCTGCAAAAAGTACAATTTCCAATTTGTATTTGTATCCCCCAGGGATTTATATTCTCCCACTAGTCCACACTTCTCCTTTTTTAAATCATTAAAATTCTTGCTAAATTATTTTCTTTTCTCACTATCCTGACGTGTCTTCTCTACCAAAGTAAATACTTGTACCTGATGTTTTCATGAAAGTTACGTCTTTCATTAAATTTTGGTCAGTTGGTTTACCAGTGATATATTCCCTAGTGCACTCAAGAGAGCTTGTACATTTGCAGATTTTCTAGCATTTTTTCATAGGTGTAGAAATGTTCTTTCAATTTTATCAACATTCCAGGTAGAAGTTAGACAATAGTGATATTTTAAAAGACAGGCTTTAGTATACAGCATGTCATAAGACAGTCTCTCAATAAAGACTTAATGAATGAATTGTGATATTTTATTTATAATGGATGATTAAATCTTTAGTATTCAGATTACATATATGGATTTAGAGGGTTATGCTATGAAAGATTCCTACAATAATTATAAAAATTAATCATTATGATTGGGGAAAACTCAGCAACAGAAACACAGTTACTGTGGTTTGACTATTTTATTAATGATGAGTGTTTAGGAATATTTAGCAGGACTATGGTGAAGCAAATGGTATTTTCAATTCAGGAGATCTGGCTAATAAACTGCTTGCTAGAGGTATGCTACAAGAAACAAATGCATCTGAATGTAAAATGATACACTAATCCCTGGGAGTATTTAAAAAGTCCATTTAAAACTACTCTGATCATCTTCTATTCAAATATATATTTATAATGTTTTTCTTGAATTCCACGGTGCCAGGCTCCTACCCTTAATTAACATTTCAACCATAGTCATTATTGATTATTTGCATATTTTCATTTAAGATTTATTTACATAATAATGATGTTGATAGTAATAATAGTTATGTATATGACATTTATCTTGTGATAGGCACAGTTTAAATTATAATACATATATGTTTAATACTTAAAATGCCCTAGGGATTAAATATTGTTATCCTAATCCATGAATGAAAAAACTGCAGGAGAAAAAGGCTGAATAACTTGTCTAAGTTCACAGATTATAAGACTTATAAGACTTACAAACATAGTTTGACCTATTAAGAAATATTTGAAAATAATGGCCAGATATTGTCATATTTCTCCAAGTAAGAACCTGTCATTTATTTCTCAAGTGCAGTGTGGCGAAGAGACACAGACATACATAGCAGACTATTAAGGGCTATGAGGTAGGAAGAACTGATCAAAGACCAAGTCTCTATTCTCAGTAAAGCCCAGTTTTTCATGGAGGGTGTATAAGTCCATTCTCACACTGCTATAAAGAATTACCTGAGACAGGGTAATTATGAAGAAAAGAAGTTTAATTGACTCACAGTTCCACAGGCTGTACAGGAAACATGGCTGGGAAACCTCAGGAAACTTACAATGATGGGGCAAATCGAAGGGGAAGCAAGCACATGGGCAGCAGGAGAGAGAGCGAGTGAAGGGGGAGGTGATACATACTTTCTTGAATCAGATGTGTATAGAATTGTAACATTTTACTTTTCTCATAGTTAAAATCAGATAATTTACCATCTCATCTCCTGTCTTACATAGGTTATACTCTTACGTTCTACAAACAGCTCACCCTGGTAGATTCTATTTTCTTTAGTTTACCAAAGAGAAATAAGGTTAAAGCCCTAAGTCTCTCCAGAACCAGAGCTTCTTACATCACACTATACTATCCCTACCACCCCCATCCTGAGGTCATTTCTGTATGACCACTGAAACAAGAAGCAGAACCTTGCCTTTATTTGACCGCAGCTAGGTATGTGCACATTATGCAACTCAAATTTATTGCTGCTTGAGCTCTGCGATTGATCAAAAAATTGCAGCCAGTATTCACTTTGGGAAAACAAATTTTAGCCACTAGGAAAATTTGCAAATGCAGAATCATGAATAATAAAGACCCACTCTATATATCATAGGTCAGGCACACATATGAGTGCTTGCTTATGTGTGCAGCAGGTACTCAAATAATGTCATTTTGTTTAATTATGATTTGATGAAAATGAAAAAAATATATAGATTCCCAACTAGGGCCATTGTCTATGTGGAACTTGCACATTCTCTCCATGTCCTCGTAGATTTTATCCAGGTATTTTGGTTTCCTTTCACATCCCCAAGACGTGTATGTTAGGTTACTTGGTGTTTCCACAATGTCTCAGGATGAGAGAAAGAGAGCACCAAAGTGTATGTCCACATGTGTGTGCCCTGAGATGAAATGGTGTGTCCTGTCCAGGCTGATGCCCACCTAGAGTCCTGAGCTGCCTAGATAGACTCTGGCCAACTGCAACTCTGAACTGGAATAATTGGATAAATAATTATCTATTTGTTTTTATTAATTTTTCTTTCTTAAATGTATGTGTAGCTCAGATTTATTTCAATGGTTAATATTAGAAGTGTTTTGATCTTTATTTAGAAGTTTGGTGATGTTATTGTGACTGAAAATATACCATAGGAAATTAACTCTTGTTTATGTCAATTAGCCTATGGTAAAATTTGTTTTGTTATGCATCATTATTCTTAAATACAGCATCTAGGAACCTATGGATGTCATTAAGTGAGGACTTACTGTATATACTCTTCTACAAGTCCTCATTTTGGGTTGTAGACATGCACACACACAAACACACACATATATACATTTGTAAATGTGCGCATATGGGATACATTTAAGTATATACTTACAGATACATGCATACATGTTCCCATGTAGAAATATATGCATTTGGAAAATGTATATTCCAAATGAGGATTCAGCAAATTAGTCACTATTTTCAAAGCTCTCTCCAATTCCACTCTCCTTGTGAATATTTTTTCCATTCCTGTCCTCCATGTTCTGCTTATAATCTCCCTGAGTGAACAGTTTAATAATAATCACTGTCTGGCAGACTACAGTGGAGTGTGAGCAGATTATCCTATTTTTCCTTCTACAGAAAACTTGCAAAACCACTGGGCCTGTTGCGTGTCTAACTCATGGGTGTTCTCCTCACATGTACAGGAATCAACATAATTGGGGGTTGGGGCAATGGGTTAAGTTGTTCTGTGGGCTCTGTGTGTTCCCAAATGTCTTTCTTCCATGTATAATCCTATGAATGAAAATGATATCTTGCCTCTTCTTTCGAAATCAGATCCATTCCATAAGTGTCTTCTGCTGAAGTGGGGGTGGTCACTTTGGTTTCAGGGGAGGGCTCTTTTCAGGGCTGACAAGCTACCCAAGTATGCTTCCACCATTTGTAATTCCTTCTTGGTCCACAGAAAACATGTGAATTTGTGCCACACCAAGTTTCTCAGTACGTACAACTGGGTACAATATTTTCTCTCTTAAGTCACTGTACTTGTCTTTTCACACTATTGTTTTTTCATAAGATAAAGAAAATAGAAGATGTCCATGGGCTCCACTTCTTAGCAAATTCCCCACAAAGGACACGTGTCATCCTTGTGTTCCAAATCTTGCCATATACTAATGCTCAGATACTTTAATCCATCTATTCTCTTTGTTTTGAGACCTTGCCCTAATTTAAGCTCTCACCATTTCATATACCCCATTGAAATGATTTTTCTAACTGACAGCTCTGTCTGTGGTTCTTCAATTCATATTTCACACTGCTGTCATTATGTTTCAAAATACACATTCAAAGTTGCAATGCGATTATTTAAAAGTTTTAATAGTAATCATCCTCACAATAAATCTCATATATTTGAGTAATTACAAAATGTCAGCCAATGTTCTGTCACTGATGATGGGTTGTCTATGAACCTCTATTTTTATATGACAAAATCTAAAGTTTCTAGAACAGCAAAAAACATACTCCATTTTACTTTTTCTTACAATTATCAAATTTCCACACAAAATTACACTCCAGCTATCTATGATTATTTGCTTTTCTGAGAATGATGTCATGCTGCTTGTATCATTCCTTTTGCACTGTAGCATATTCCACTTCTGCTTGGAAAACTGCTTTCTTCCAAGGTATATTTGCAATACATCCTTCTCTGTGAAACTTTTCCCAATCCACTAGCTCCATTATTTGCTCTTTCTCTTATGATGCAAGATGACCCTGTACATAAGGAAGAAATGTATTCTTGACCTACTGGTTAATGGAATGAACTCGATTTTATCCTTGTGAATCTACCTGCCTCACTTTCAATTTTGATAAGAACATGATAGCCAAAAAGTGAGTATGTGAATGAGCACTTTAAGCAAAATCAACAAAGAACATGTCCTAGAACCATTTCAAGGACTCTCCAATCTCCTCTGAGAGCTGCAAAAGAGAGAGAGAGATTTATAGAGATTTTTTTTGTGTGTGAATGAATACATACTTGGAGTTTTAACTCTTTCTTCCAAAGTGAGTCAGGGATGAGCTACCTAGACATTAACTCCACATCAAGTTTAAGGACTATCAGCTTCATCCTTGGAGAGCTTGATACGTGGTCCCCAGTAAAGGAATATTGTTGACTGGTATCTGAAACATGCAAGAGAAAGCTAAAAAACTGTGGGAGAAAATATTTGGTGAGACAGAATAGAGCATCCCATTGTTGAGAAATAGCTACATGAGTAAAAATAAATGAATCAATGAATTAGTGATTTAGTTTTATCTATTACGGGGCAGTTTCACAACCTGGAGGCTGGAACCATGGGATCATTTTGGATCAAATCTGAAGGGGCCGCCATGGTGGAAATGAAATCCCTGCACAAAAGAAGCTGGGGCTGAACTATCATATTCTCCTGGAAGTAGTGGTAGGAAAGAGATATTTAGTTTTGAGACCCAATGCTTTGAACACTTATTTTAGCTGTTTGCTGCAGCTATGTTTTCTTGAAATAGATATGCAAGAGGGATGGAAGAGTGTCTATTAGCCTTTTAATTTTCTCTTCTGAGAAATATCCAAAACTGCTTTTTTTTTTCAACTAGCGTGTGCAATTCTCAGCAACATTCACTTAGCTTCTCAGCCTTAGTGGATTTTTTTATTACAAAAATAATTATATCAGAATTTAATTTATGAACAATAAAGTTTGCTCCATTTATAGTTCTGAATTTTCACAAATGTGTATACCCAGATAACAATGACCACAATCAAGATAGAGGGAGTCTATTTACATCACCCCCAAAAATCTCTATGCTCCTTCTCTGTCTATTCCTACTTCCCAGAACATCTAAGCAAATGCTGATAATGATTTCTATCATTAAAATTAAAAAGACTAATATCTATAAAATTAGTCTTTTTCTGAGTTCTCATATTGTTTTCTCAGTCTGTTTTTTCCCCTGAAAGTTTGCATTTTTACCTACATTTTCTAATTTTTTGGTTACATTTAAAAAAATACTTAATGTATACTCAGTTTATGAATGAATTATTGAAATGTCTTCCTTCTTCCCAAACAGTAAAAGAACATAAAATCATTTAGCTCAGCACACAATATTTCAAATGTAGATGATATTAGGTCAAGCTTTTTTTTTTTGGCAAATCTTACTATTTTAAAACCTCCAACTTGGTATTGTTATTATTATTACTTTTTTTTAATTTGGTCAGTGATAGAATTCCTAAATACTTTTCATCTTGCTTTCTTTTCATTATTTTCTGCAGTGCAGACGTTTCTTCTGAGGTGAATGCCTTCCTACTTAAATCACATCTTTTAGAATTTCTTTTAGTGGAGGACTTTTGATTAAAAAATATGTATTTTCTGAAAATCCTTTTATTTTATAATTATCTTTAAGAGATAGTTGAGCATAGTATATAATTTTTGATTGACAGTTACTTTCCTTGAAAACTGAAGACATTTTTCTATTGTCTAATAGCCTCCATTTTTATGAGAAAATATCTCAATAAAACCATAGTTTCTCCATAGAAAATCTTTTCTTTGCTCTCTGAGGTGCTGTTATCATCTTTAGCCTGCAATGTTACTTGAAGTATGAATGCCTTCTAATTTTTCTGACTCATTATCATTGTGTTTCCTGAATATGAAGATTAAAGTCTTCCACCAATTTGAAGAAAAGCTTACTGATTTTTAAAAATCGATTTAGGTATATCATAGATCTTCTCACCTACCTTTTGTGTGTCATAAATATTCCTTTTCTTTATTTGTCTCTGTTGTATTTTGAATAATTTTGTCCATTCTAATTACTAGTTTATTATTATTTTATTCCTCAATGTCAAAAATAATGTTCTACCCATGACCTGGGTCTTTAATTTCAATACTATATTTCTAGAAGTTCTATTTAAGCTTTGAAATCTCTAGCTAAGTTTTAATGCCTGTTTCTTTATTTTTTACTTCTTTTTATTTCTTTAAATATATTTAAACATGTTAAACATGTGATATTCTGACATCAAATGATAGTCTGATTCTGATCATTTTAACACTAAAAATATATGGGCTATGATTATGCTCTCTCTTGTCTTCCTTCTCTGTGAATTCTTCTTTTCTTCTTTTTAATTTTGTCTTGCAATTTATTTTGCTTGAAATATTATCTGAGTTAAAGGTGCATATCACTAGAGAGAGTCTCATTTGTTTCACCATGTACTGTAGATTACATATACATGTAATCTATAACATTTCAGCTTGAACTTATTTAAATCATATTGGAAGTGTCAATTTAGACTTCAAAAAATGTATGACGACTGGCATGTGATTATGATATTCAGGTTGTCTTTTCTTTCCTAAGATCAAGCAATAAAATTGAAACTAACAGATTCTTCCTATCTAGGTCATTTTGACATGATAGCTCATTTGGTCCCAGATTTACACAGGAGATCTCTTTAGATTGCCCAGGTAGAAGGTGTTGTCCTTTACCCCTGCACTTTGTGGTTAAAATGAAATCTCAGTAGCACCAGGGTTGGTGCATGCCTCCAGGATCAACACAGAAATCTATTTTGTTTGCCTTTCCCAATTAACACATTTATTCATATTAGACTCTCAGGTTTTCCTGTGTTCTTATTTTCTTAGTGTTTTACTTAAAAATGTATTTTATGGTACATTTTACCACCACTTTTAGTTATTTAGTAAAAGGCATACTTACGGGGCCTGATACAAGATAAGTGCAGCAATAATTCCTTGCATACACAACAATAACTTGCAAAATTTTTAAAAGTTTTAAAATACTCAATTCTCAAGTTTCACACAAAGAACTAAGCCAAAATACTATTTTTCATTGAATTTGTTTTCAGCCCTTATGTTGCCTCATTAAATTTAGAAGGAAAAAAAAATCCAAAACAACAATTAAATCTTTTGAATGTTCTAGCCTGATGGGCACATTTCTTTCTCAGAAGATGTGATCTTTTTGTAAATGATTTTTTTTAAAGTGGTCTTTCTTTGTGGATGCGGCACCACATAATTTCACAAGCAGGACTACTACTAACCCTTTTGGCTAGACATCTTTGTGCAGGAACAACTTGTACAAATTGTTCCTGCTCTTTTCTCTTTGAATAATTATGTACAGGCAAAAGATACCTGAGTACACTCATAGCTCATTGGATAAAATCCTTGGATTTTCTGAATTAAAAGTTGATACCTACACAAAATGTAATTTATGTTTAATACTGAAGCATACTTACAGTAAATAAGAAACCTATATATCCTAATTTTTAATTCAAAAGATTTTACATTTTTAGTGAATTATTGACCATAATAAAGAATTTAGAGGTTATCTTGGTTAAAAGGAGACATCTTAAAGGAATATAAGACCTAATTGACACATGACCCTGCAGGACCATGGGCACAGGCAATCCAATACCATCAAGCAGATTGACATCATCTAAATTTATTAAAAATCAGACAGACCCTTACTCTACCGATGTGTTTAAAAAGTAATGCCAAGTACCACTTCCCTAATTATTATTTCAATGAGAAATATATCCCCATACAGTATCTTTTTATACACATCCTAATCTATAAAATCATATTTTTGGGAAACAAATGATATATTATCTAGAATTCATGAGAATGAAGTTTGTATACTAAATCTGTTTTTAATCATTATGCATTGGTGCTAGACGCTTCACAGGTATTTCGTGGTTGATTTTTTTAAAGAAATGTTTTTCTTTGTATTTATCAGTTCCTCCTACAGGCTTTTAGCTTTTAGAATTTGAATATATGTCCTTTGTTTCATGTAGGGGGCTCATCTTTACAATTTTCACTACTGATGCAAAAGATTATTAATTTCATGAGTCCATCATCATTAGCATAAATGTGTTGAAATGTTTGAAAAATGTTATTAAATTGTTTTCTAAATCTGCTCTACTACTTTATATACCACTGCTCATCAATCAGAGTGTTAATTTTATCCTAGCTTGTCAGGTCTTTTATATAATTGTTGCCAAATTTCGTAAATTTAATGAGTAAAAAATTGTTATCCATTCAGAGTTTAATTTGCATCTCTTAAATAATGAATTTATTTGCAGGTTAGAGTTTGTCTTCTGTGGATTATCAGTCCATAAGCTTTGGCTTTTTAATTGCAGAGAGTAACTTTGACATTACAGTAGGTAATAATTTAAAAAATGATATAAAATAGAGAGTTCTCTAAGCTCTGATTGAAAAGACTTGAACTGTATCCTTTCCTGCTTCCCTCCCTCTCTCCTCCAGTGCCCATCCAACTAATTATTTTAATTGATGTACAGTTTCTTATAAAGGGATTAAATGATCCCTCATTCTTTCTTTGAGTTTTAAAATTGAATAGTGCATGATAAATGACAAATTAAGACATAAAAATATACTATTTGCTTTCAAAATGACTGTAAAAGGTCATAACACTCTGTAATTTTTGTAGACAGAAAGTTTTTAGGCCCCGAATTCATAGTAAAACATATGTCTGCTAACTTGCAGCACAGTGCCCTTTGGATTAAGCTACACTACTGTCTGCTGCTGAACTAAGCATGAAGTTAGCTGATCTGCATGCTTTCAAGTGGCATTTTTTGTCATAGCAGCGTTTTCACTTCACGTGCATTTTACTGGGATCTCCTTTTTTTTTTAAGAAAATAGTGTTTGAGGTTGATGGTTTCCATCAAAGTTATATATTCTTGATGAATTTGTTCTTACAACATAGAACCACTGGATAGTGATCATTATCTGTTTTTATTGAATCAAGCTATAATCAAGGGGTTTAATAGTGCATCACGGGGATTTATATCACTAATGGAAATATTTCTCAAAGTAAATTAGAACACCTCAACACAGTTAAAACATCTTTAAATTTTTATTTTTTATAGTCAAAAATAATTTATTAGTGATCTCCTGCACCTTTTTTATGGTCTTTGAATGAAGTACAATCAGGTTTAAAATTGCCCTTTCTAACAGCATTATGTTTAATATATTTTATAATATATGTTTAATATGCATACATAAAAGTCCTATGTAATTCTTATTCAGTTTATTTTATACATATTTTTGTAACTTGTAGGCTTTAACTTTCACTGCAAGTGATCACTACACAAAATAATTAATTTTCACAAAACAAAAACTGATTCTTCCAAAAAAAAAAAAAAAAAAAGAGCTACAGCCAGATAGTTCAAGAGATCAATTCTACAGCATGGTGACTGTAATAATGTATCATAGTCTTAAAAGATGCTAAGAGTGGATGTTAAGTGCTCTCACCACAAAAATGATGACATGAGGTAATGAATATGTGAATTAGATTTAACTACTCCATTATGTGTATATACTCCAAGACATCATGTTGCACATGATTAATACATACATTTTTATTGGCCAATTTAAATAAATTTTAATAAAATAAAAAAATATAAAAAATAAAGTTAATTTGAATCCGTTAAAAAAGTTTAATATCAATATATAGACTAGCATCAATATTTGGGACCTGCTTTATTAAGATGGAATTTTTATGCAAATTCTTACAAGAATAGACTCTGTTTGCAGCTGTTAAAATGAATTCATAAGAAATAACAAGACAGACAGGCTGTCACAGTAGCAGCTACTCCAGACTATACAAGAGACACGGAAGAGAACAAGTAGATGTCTGTTTTCTTGCTGCCTGGAATAGAATGAGCTGCTAAGGAGATCATGGCCTTAGGGTTGTCTATATGTATGCCATTTAATTGGAAAGTGAAATATGTGAATTTCCCTAAGTTGACAAATAATTCCAAATGAGAGTATTATAGTTGAACATGTACCTTTGCTCCATAATTTATCTTTAAAGATTATTTGATTTAATTGGTTTTATCTCTTAAAATTGTCTATTGATAGAATCTATATATTAATTTAGTAAAAATTTTATAAGGGGCCAACTTATAACTAAATCCTGAATATTCCATCTCTCCAGAGATACTTATTTTCCTTACAGCTTTAAAAATTATTAACTTACAGATTGTTCTTATAATGTATCAAAGTTATGTTGAAAATTATTGGATTATACGCATTAGTTAAATCACAATAAAATAAATTGGCATCTCCATAACATGTAATACTGTAAAATAACACACAGAAATTTAGAGCTGTAGTTTTTGACAAAAAGTGTCAGATAACAATATGAGGGAAAAGCAATTACAAACATCATCTATTTATGAATAGTATTATCATTGAAGTTAGTTTACAAATGCGCACAAAAACATTACTTTCTCAATGATTATATGGTATGATTACTAACAGTGGTGCATCTCATTCTCATGCACTCAAGTACACATGCACTTTATTAAAATTCTACCCTTTATTAAAGAAAAGCAAAATACATATCTAAAGATTTAGATAACGTCAAGGTATAAGTAGAATGAGGAATAACATGAATCTGTTCACCCAAATTCACATTAAGTTCTATCAGAACAGAAATGTTGTCCTGGACCTAAACACAGACACAGAGAGATACTTACACACACAAGCACACATCCACTCATGCACACACATTTGCACATCTTAATACTTTTTTCAACAATTTGATTTCATATACAAGAATGCTAATTTTCTTTTTACATTGAACACAGATAAATAATGTGATTGCAATCAAATTCTATCTATCATGGACTTACATAATTATTGGTTAAGAATATCTTACAAAGTAGAAAAACTGGCAACTTCATCTCTATCTCACCATCACTAATTTTGTTGGCATGGTGACTTCCAGGGTATCTGGCACCTTTGACTACAGGTCTGCACACACACACCTGGCCCAGGATTCAAAGCTGTTGCAAGAGGAAATTTGTCTTGTGCTGGAAAAAGCATAGGTCTGTTTACTATCTCCTATCAACAAGATGTGTTAAAAGCTAAGTTACCACATGAAGGAGGTGCCACAGCACCATATCCTACACCAAAATTCAGAGCACAAAAATAAATATTTATTGTACTTTTGAAATACTGCACAAATTTAACTCATGGCCAACTCTAGCCCAAGATCCTATAGGGAAGAACGTTCTGGAAAATATAATTCTAGTTTAGCTAGTAAATAAGAAACAATGTCACCGTAACAAAGAATGAGGGTGTTATTCTGATTTCAGTATTTTCTACAGAAAACACTGGGAGAGAAATTAAAGAGTCAGAATAGGCAACAAATGTATTCACTGTACCTAAAAATAGAGAAATGGGATAATAACTTGAGAGGGTTATGAATTTATGCCTGGATTTTTGTATTTAAACATGGGGTTAATTATAATATGTATGTTTCATTAGGAAGGAGCCAGGAAAATGTGAAAATATGATTCAAGAGAGAAAGAAAGGAATTTCTGGATCCATGTTTAAGTTAATTGAAAGATGATCCCTAGTATATAGGTAGATGGGTTGGCTTTTGCTAGAGAAATTGGAAATTAATGTATAGCAATAAAAGAAAAAATATAGTGTATGGCCATAGATAAGTATAGGTAGATACCTTAGGTGTTGGAGGTGTGGCAGTAATGACATAAATGGTTCCATTTTTTGAAGTGAAATCGAAAAATGGTCATCATAGAAGAGTGAAGTTGAAATCAGGGAATTAGAGTTTAAAAGAGAAAGGGAATATGAAATAATCATGCAAGAGGATAGGAGAGTAAAGAGATGAAGGAAGTATTGTATGACTGCTGGTAAGCACTAAATCCAGAGCAAGACTTTTCAGAGCATGGAGCCCTATGCAACTGCACAAGTTTCTTGCTCATAAAGCCAGGGCTGCATAGGGTGTGATCAGAATTAAAGTATCAATATCTATAAGCAAATCTACATTATTCAAACTCTTCATAATTCTAAATTGCTTGGACAAGTGTTTCTACCAGTATTATTTTATTTTTGAATGATGTTCTTTCTTATTCTTTAACAGAAGTTAAAATATTTCTAACAAAACGCAATTGCAGAATTTTTGCTATGCAAAGTAATTTGATGTTTTACCTGAACGTTATTTCTGAGTCATTTTTTATCATAAGGTGTTGGTAAAATCAATATGGGTGAAGCATTCTTTTGGTTATTTGTACTCAATTATCTTTATGGAAAATCTGTCTACATTTCCTGACCAATGGCATACTCTGTGACTTGATGGACACTTCTGGGCTTTATCACTGTGCTTGTCCTTCAACCTCTTTTGTTCTCTGTAGCATGACATAATTTTGAAAAGTTAAGAAATCGTGAGACCATGCCATTTATTTCCATTTTTTTAGACCCATGAAGCAGGTTTTAAATACAAAGGTTGTTAGATCAAATTTGTTAAAAGGTTTTCACATATTAATCTTTCAAAGCTATTTGCTAAAAAAAGATTTTTATTATGAGCAGCCATCTGTGCATTTGCAAACACTTTAACAAAAAGTATATCTAATTGCTAAATGTGGATACAAATCTTCTTAAACACCTACATGAAATGTAAAGATATTGAGGTGAGAATTTGCCATGAATATGTAATAGTGGCTTTTACTTCCTATTGTTGTTATAACTGTTCATGAATGTATTTGGTAACCTCATTTTATCTCATTAACTTTATTTTATTTGTTTTTAAAGATAGTTTATCTCTCTTCTTTCTTGACCTATGTTTTTAGAGCAAGTTTCTGGGATTAGACTCACCTGGAAGGGTGTAGAGACACACTGAACATCTTTTCTTAGTATACATACACACTCATCAATTTAGATGGCAATTCCATTGGAAATCAATAAGCACAGAAAAAAAATTTCAAAGCTTGTCAACAAAGTGGTTTGTGGAGCTAGAGCTTAGAAAAATCACCCAATTTATGATCACTGGTTTAAGTGAATGAACTGTACTATGATCAATTCCAAATTTCACTTATGTATGATACTTGTCTAACAATTTGTTCTACTTTTCTATTCCATTCTCCTCTGTACATAATCTTTTTATTTTCCATCAAGTAATTGATAATAGTAATCAGAGGCTGTAGAAACACAAATGGTATATCAATTCTTCTGGTAAAATAAGACAATCATAAATTGAAAAACATATATCCATTTCATCATTTAATCATTAATATTTGAGGAGTTACTGGATCAGTAATACTATTAAAGAAACAAAGGAACAGATACTCATTAATATTTGAGGAGTTACTGGATCAGTAATACTATTAGAGAAACAAAGGAACAGATACTAGTGATAGGCAGGACAGAAAGACTGGCCTTTTCTATTAAAAGTTACAAAGTCATCTTCAAATTAAGACAGGAAATAATTTTGAGAATTTTATATTTTCGTAGTGTTCAATAAACACTTTTGGAGTTAATAAAGAAAGTAATCAAACAGGTAATTAGAGTTCTTTGAGGAAAAGAAAATATGAATCACTCTGATGACATATAAATGTGAATGTAAAAGTGTCAAACAAAGATAATTCAGAGTGGCTGTCTCATAAATAATGGCAAATTAAATTAAGCACTTTAGGCAAACATTTTGTTTATTGCTCTTCTGAATTTTATTCTTAAAATTTTGTTTAATACAAAGCAGTCACTGATGTAAAAAGCAAAGATAAATTGTTATATGTGTGTCATTATAGTTTAAGCAAAGACTCACATGTAAACGCTATTGTAAGGAAAATGTAAAATACTGAAATCAGTTATCTGTACCTGCTTGACCCACAGGCTTCATACTATTATGAATCAACTCCGTGATTTCTTCATTGATAATAATCAACATGTTGAAGGTGTCTCTTCAGTCTTCTATTCTTCTAGTCGTTTATCCTCTTACTACGCATTTTAAAGGCACACAGGTATGCTTCTTTTTATTGATTTTTCAATCAAATGTCAATTTACCATTACTGGAATAAGATAAATAACTTTGAATTATCATGATCATTAATTCAAAGCAATTTAACTGAAGTATTGTGTTAAACTACATTAGTCTTTGTTTAATACACTGAACATGAACTTATTGAACAGTAAACTTTAAGGTAGTGTTAGTATGGTACAGTAAGGAAATTCACTTCTACTTTGTCACCCTCTCTAGAGATGGGAAAATAAGATACATAAAAAAAGCATAAACTTGCATGTATTCACACCCAATGGCTTCCCTTCATTAATTGTGGTTAACAAACATTCTTTTTAACTTTTTCTCTTAGGAGTCATAACCATTGCAATTCATCCTTATTAAAAAGTGGCTTATGTTAGAAGAAAATAAATTTGTTGCTATATAATAATCTTTAATCTTTTTATCTAAATGGGCTACTTTATCATAGAAGATATTTAAGGGCAACAATAATTTAATGACTTTCAATACAATGGCCAGAAATTATGTGTGTGTGTGTGTGTGTGTGTGTGTGTGTGTGTGCATGCATGTGTATCTAAATACATTAATTGGTCGTTACCCTTATATCATGTGATTGATTGTTAACCTTATACTTGATATAAGATGTATACACATGCACACCCACCACACATACAGAGATGACATATTCAGCTGAATATGTCTGAAACTGTTTTAAAATTTTGACCTAGGTTGTACTGTCTTTCTGGAATGTTTTCTGTAAGAATATGTGGTATTTTCATATAAATTACTAATTACATAACATTTTAGGGATTACAGTTATTACATTTATTATTTTATTTTTCCTTTAAATCTGAAGAAACTTTTTATAGTATTAATTTGTTGACTTTAAATCCTACTTGGATCAATTGATATCCTTATGAAGGAATCAAAAAACAGATAAAGGGGAATTGTATAGAGTTAAAGATCTATGGAAATACTAAAGTGTTAAAATAATGATTACAAATTTTAACTAATTAGACCGGGAAAATATTTTCAAAAGTTAATAGCACCTAACAACTGTGTGCTAAATGAGAAGAAGAATGCTATCTCTTTCTGGCAGAAGCTACACAAAATAAAATAGCAGAGAAAAAGTGTTCATTTGGTAGGAAAGATGAGGGTATAAAAGCAGCACATTTTTTATTTGTGCCCTGTGGGTCCGTCAAGTCTACTGGTATCTTATTTTATGTTCTCTGTCTCATTCTCTAATAACTTGAAGCTCAAAGAGAGAAAGCTTAGGAGACTAAACTGAGCAACAAATACAGCAAAACATTTAGGTTTCATTTACGTTTTTCCACCCCTAATTTGCAATGGTCCAGTGGAGAGAGAAAAAGAATTGTGCATGTTTCTAGAGCAAAGGAAGCTTGGTCTTACAGTGAGTATAGAAGGAATAGGATGCTATAATATAGAAAAGCTATTTCATTAAAAGTATTTGTGTATAAATCTATTTTATAATTTCAATCACTCAATTTTATTTAATTTCTATTGACAAGTAGATAGATATGCCACTGCCTATCATCTGTTGTGATTAGAAATTGAAAAAAAAATTCCTGGAGTCACATGACTTTATCAAAATGATATTTTGCCATATTTATTAGTAACATATTTCTTAAAGAAGACATTTTAAGTTTTCATCACACATCTCATAATTTATAAAGTTTCACATGAACTAGTTTCATCTTTCTTAATGCTTGGAATGGGTATAAATTTATTTTTAAAAGCCAATTAATTGCTTCTACATTAAATATTTATGATTTAAATTATCTAACTTTTAATGAACATGTACCATATTATACAAGGATGTAACATATTTTACATACAAAAGTTCTACATTCGAGCAGAATCCAAACTTTCAGATTTTGCTCCTTCTTTATGAGCATGTTGATATAACTTTAGACAAGAAGAAAGGTGACAGTGACCTATTAGCAACACCTGATATAAGTTTATAGTAAAAATCATAGCTCTCCAACAAACATTAATAATGCAATGTCAATACATAGTGAAGTAAATACGTGACATCTTAATTTCAATTCATTACAAATGTAATTTAAGGAGGTAAGCTTACACCCTCAGAGGAAAAATAAAATCTGATTATGAATACAGCACAGAGCAGACATTTACCCTTGGCTCTTATAACTAGATGAGTGTATAGCCTATTTTGATATTATTTGGGACACAGTAAAAGTTTTGAAACTCTCATATTAAGTTGTCAATATCAATTTGTTTTTATTTGTATAAATCTAAGAGTTACAAGTGTGATTTTAATTGGATATATTGCTTAGGGTAAGGTCTGGGCTTTTAGTGTAACCATCACCTGAATAATGTACATTGTCCCCATTCATTAATTTTTTATCTCTTACTCCCCTCCTACTGTCCTACCCGAGTCTTCAGTGATTATTATTCTACACATTATGTTCATGTGTACACATTATTTAGCATCCACTTATAAATAAGAACATGTGGCATTTGTCTTTTCGTGTCTGAGTTGTTTCACTTAAGATAATGACCTCTGTTCTATCCATAATGCTGCAAAAGATATAATGCCATTATTTTTATAGCTGATTCCATATCTTCACCATTGGGAATAGTGCTGTGGTAAACCTATGAGTGCAGGTATCTTTTGATATAAAGATTCCTTTTCCTTTGGGTAGCGATATGGTTTGGCTCTGTGCCCCCAACCAAATCTCATCTTGTAGCTTCCATTATTCCCACACGTTGTAGGAGGGCCCTGGTGGGAGATAATTGAATCATGGGGGCGGGTCTTTCCCATGCTGTTCTCTTAATAGCAAATAAGTCTCACAAGATCTGATGGTGTTATAAGGGGAAGTTTCCCTCCACAAGCTCTCTCTCTTTGCCTGCTGCCATTGATGTAAGACGTGACTTGCTCCTCCTTGCCTTCTGCCATGGTTCTGATGCCTCCCCAGCCACATTGAACTCTGAGTGCAATAAAACCGCTTTATTTTATAAATGGCCTAGTCTCAGGCACATCTTTATCATAAGTGTGAAAATAGAGTACAGTAAATTGGTACCAGTAGAGTGGGGCACTGCTGAAAAGATACCTGAAAATGTGGAAGTGATTTTGAAACTGGGTGACAAGCAGAGGTTTAAACAGTTTGGAGGGCTCAGAAGAAGAAAGAAAAATGTAGAAAAGTTTGAAACTTCCTAGAGACTTGTTGAGTGGCTTTTCCCAAAAGCCTCATGGTGATATGGACAATAAGGTCCAGACTGAGGTTATCTTAGATGGAGCTGAGGAGCTTGTTGGGAGGTGGGCTAAGGTGACTCTTGTTATGTTTTGGCAAGGAGACTGTCAGCATTTTCTCCCCACCATAGAGATTTGTAGAATATTGAACTTGAGAGAGATGATATAGGGTATCTAATGGAGGAAATTTCTAAGCATCCATGCATTCAAGAGTTGACTTGGGTACTATTAAAGGCATTCAGCTTTATAAGGGAAGCAGAGCATAAAGGTTCAGAAAACTTGCAGTCTGATAATGTGATAGAAAAGAAAATCCCATTTTCTGAGGAGAAGTTCAAGTTGGCTTCAGAAATTTGCACAAGTAACAAGGGACTTAATGTTAATCCTCAAGACAATTGGGAAAATATCTTCAGGGCATATTATAGGTCTTTGTGGCAGCTCCTCCTATTACAGGCCTGGAAGCCTAGGAAGAAAAATGGTTTTGTGGGCCAGGCGAGGGTCCCCATGCTGTATGCAGTACAGAGACTTGGTGCCCTGTGTCCCAACTGCTCTAGCCATAATTAAAAAGGGCCAAGGAACAGATCAGCCCATGGCTTCAGAGAGCGCAAGCCCCAAGCCTTGGCAGCTTCTATGAAATGTTGAACCTGCAAGTGCACAGAAGCCAAGAACTGAGGTTTGGGAACCTCTGCCTAAATGTCAGAAGATGTATGGAAACAGCTGGATGTCCAGGAAGAAGTTTGCTGCAGATGTGGGGCTCTCATAGAAAACGTTTGCTTGAGCAGTATGGAAGGGAATTGTGGGATTGGAGCCCCTACACAGAACCCCTACTGTGGCACTGACTAGTAGAACTGTGAGAAGAGGGCCACTGTCCCCCAGACTCCAAAATAGTAGATCCACTGAGAGCTTGTACCATGTCCCTGGAAAAGCTGCAAACACTCAACACAAGCCTGTGAAAACAGCCAGGAGGGAGGCTGTATCCTAAAAAGCCAAGTGTAGATATATCATTCTTCTTGCAGTTTGAAAATCCATGTATAAATAATAAAAATATAAAAAGTCTTTTATTTCATGACAATCATCATCCATCTACTATTCCTAACATGGGGCAGAGCATTGTAATTATCCCTAGCATCCATCAATTCTTTTTAGAAACAGAATTCTCAAGTATATTTGGGCACCTTGTTACATACCTAAAGAAGAGTTTACTATCCTGCCTTATAACAACTACAAAATTTCTGGATCATCTCCTTAAATATGTAGTTATATAACCTACACTATATTTTCCCTTATTCTTGCTTGTTAAGAGATGAGAAGACTGCTGTCTAGAACTCTGAAGGGGGAAATTTACAGCTTGTTTTCCTTGATAATGAGCAGTTGAATTGCCCTAAAGCCCATAAATAATCTCTCCTCTAGGTTATTATGTGAATGAAAAATAACTTCTTACTTAAACCCTAGCATTAAAAAAGTTAGTCTAGTTTGTACCCTTACTAATATATATTCCTAGAAAATTATACTTACTAGTAACATTCATGAAACTACTAACAAAGATGGAAGGATGGACCATTGGGTAAATAGTATGTGTTTTGTTGAAAGAATACGGATAAACCAACAGAACACTGCAGTGAAAAAAATAATTTTGCCTGTCTTTCTAACTGAAATAAATTAGTAGTATTTGTCTACATGGCTGAGTTGGAAGGAATGTGAAATAATGGTTATACTCCTTAAGAGTGATTGCTGCAACCTAATATTGCTTGCAATAGAACTGGGATAATGAAGTGGTAGTATGTATGCAACATGTTTTAAAATGTTAATATAGGATTTGAAATAAATGTCACTGCAAATTAATCAGAAGATAAATGAGAACTTGGAGAAAAAATACCAAAGTTAAGTGTTGGCATTGTTCCTCATGCCACAGAACTCACATTATTTGTTCAATATTCTGCTGCAAGATACATTAGAGGTATTATATTTCCTAGTGGCATTAGTAAAGATAGAAAATTCTAGAATAACTTCATTCTGTGAGTTGAATATTCTGCAAGTTTTAAAATCCTATATGTAATGCTGAAAATGGGCATTTTTCTTGCTTTTCCACAGCAGCCAAGTAAGAAGTATGTTTGAATAAGCAAGTTTAAAAACATATTCAGACTATATTTTCTCAAAAGAAAATGAATGAAGCAGATGCAATAAGTTTTCCTTCTTGTTCTACAAAACATGCATAGCAATCAATAAAACTGTCATCTCATATTTAAAAAGTTTAGTCAAGGTCATGATTTTCAACTTTATATCCAAGACATTTTACTTAATTTGTAAGAGAGTGGCAGTGACCCATAAACACACTTAAAAAATATACTTAAAGAAAAGATCAATTTAGTTGAATAATAATGGGAAATGTAGCATAAACATTTTGTTTGCGTTGCCCTTCAGGTGAACCTTAATGTATGAAATGTGCCATAGTGCTTTCTTAAGGTGTAAGAAAAACTAAACACCAAAGTTTTGTATCTTCTTTCCTTAAAGTGAAGTTGTTGTTGGAAAGTAGCTGTTTGGTCAGCATCTATATTTTTCAAACTCCTGTGGGAAATGTAAACAATTAACTGTATCCTTAAGTTAGTCAGTAGAAAGACCAGAAAATAAAGCAAAAATAGATATACAAATTGTAAAAGACACTGAAATGGTAATAGTTGAATGTAGAGCTTTAATTGATCCCCTAAACTTTGGCCTAGCAGATTTTCTAATTAATTTTATATGCATTATGAAGAGAGGGAGATAAGGAGAAAGGGGAAAAGAAAAGGAAATAATTAGAAGATGGAGAAAAGAAGCCTCCATTTGGAAATAAGGAAGTAGAAAATATTACATCATCTGTAAATTTCTCCCATTCTTTTGTTGACTGGAAATTGGAATTATCAGAATACATTGTTTGAGATAAGAAACTTGGATAGATTGAATCATTAGTTCTGTCTTGAATGTTTGAGTTATGACCTTAAAACAGAAAACCTTGTGGAAAAAAAGGATAAAACTTCACATCTTAATATTTTTTAACATTTCCTTCCTACTCCACACTCCACTTCAAACAATAATAATAACACTTCTCTTTTTTTATTCTCCTCTCAATTTTTATGAAGTCCTTAAATTTCTCTATTTACCTTAGGCCTGTTGGATTAGTCTAGTGCTTTGTTAGTGCTCTGGTAGAGAAAACCAGTGCAATATTTTCTACTCTATGGAATGGGTAAGAACCTACAGAAAGAAGCTGAAGCACTGAGAGAGGACCAAAAATGTAGATGTAGTTAAATAACCTTTCGCCTTGGAGTTCTATGGACACTATGAATGAGCTAATCGGGTAAGTTATCATCTTAATACTTTTGGAGAAAAGGCAGTAATTAAACCAATGGAAGAAAATGTCCATGAGCTAGGGGTCTCATATGGCATATTAGGATACCACAGAATTCTAGGTCAGAATAAGAAGAAAAATAAAATTCACCTGTAAGTCTCCTGGTAATATCAATTAAAAGAAAATATTATAGACTTTCATAGGAAAAAAAAGGTATCCTCAAAGAGAAAAAAAATAAAATAAGGCCTCTCTGACATTATACTTCTCTTTTAGAGCACTTAAAGCAAAACAGAGTAGGCTATATGTTCAGATTGCCAAGGAGTAACATATGTAAGCATTCCAATATAAGCTACCTTTTGGAAAGCAATTTGAAAAGAATAAAAAATTTGGTATGGATCTTTAGGATAAAGAAACACTGCCTTTTAATCATCATCTCATCTGATGTCTTGCATTATGTTACCAGCAAAATATAATTTTAATCTCTCTTGATTTTGTCCAACATTTCATATTTATTCTCCCTTACTTTGTAATCAATACACAGATGGCAACTCCAACCTGTTTTCTGTGTAAAATTTTAAAAATAATTTTATAGCCGCAAGTTTATACTTATTAGTATCATTACTTTTCAAAGTATTTAATTCAGTGTTAGGAGATGTTAGTTATAGAGCTCAATTATTAACACAGCAGGTGTTTCATAGCTCTTCTTTTTCTTACTTTGCTGTAAATAAATGCAAGTATAAGTCCTTTTTATTTATCTTAGATCGTGTTCTCTTAAATGATAGTAACTGCATGTACATGTTTTTATTGTCTTTCTTTTTATCATATACGTTGAATTTCCCTAGAAAGTCATGGCGAATATATAATAATCTTAATAGGGTTGAAATAATTGTTTTCTAATTGTAACCTTAACCTACTTAAAAATAATATAATTCACATAAAAGTCAAAGACCAACAGGTTTAAAACAAAGGTATTATAAAATAAATATGTTTCTCACTACTTATCCTGAAGTCTGCTGAGTGCTATTTTTCTTACTTTCATTTTTTGACAGTTTCTGTATATACCCAATGAAACTGAATGGGTTAAGATTAAAAGAAAAAAAAACTGTTATCATATTAGCTAACAGTTTTTCTAAGCATAAAAAAGACAAAATTGTATTTTAAATTACAGCTGTAATAAAACACATTTGTTTTGCATATGTAAGAATCAAGAAACAGAGAAAACATCCTATGATGATTTTAAAAATAAATTATCAATTAAATACAAACTGACATTTAAAATATGACGAAGCTACCATGTGCTTTATAAGATTTTGTAATGTCTCATTATTCCATTAATGTCATCTGTTACAATATAGTGCAGGTAAAGCCTTTGTGATGGCATCAATATATCTAGATACTCTAATTTAAAGTAGTAGAGAAGCAATAGAAGTAATAAGGAAAGAAAACAATTTTTGAAATAGCAATCTATTTTCTAGATGAAAAATATAAACCACAACCATATACTTGACATGAGTATATATCAAAATCTTCCTCAAATGTGGACTGAAGCCTGAGTTGTTACTTGCAGGTCTGATTATAGTGCAAGGAACACCCAATAAAAATTGTAACATTCCACTTGTTATAGGCCCTTTTCTCTAATAAGTATTGATTTTCATATACTGGTAAAAATTACAGTTTGTAGGTAAGAAACTGTTGCCCCAATTGTAGTACAAAAGTTATTTTTTTCTAAGTGAACTTGTTAGGTATAATTAGCCATGGCAATTTAATATGATTAGTGAAATTGAAAGTAGCATTAATTCCTCATCATTGTTGTACTTGACATATTAAAGATAGTTTAAAACATGGTTGGCAATCTTTTTCTATGTGCTCAAGGATAATTAACTTTGGCACAGAAAATTTATTAAAACCAAGGCAATTTATATTACAAAACACCAGATTTCTGCTAACCATTAGATTACTATAATTTGCAAAGGTATTTTTTTTCTAATTTTGAGTGATTTATGTACAGAATATAGTCAACAAATAAAGATGAGTGTTAAATCTAGAAGAACCTTCATTGTGAGTATTGTGATAAAATGATTTTAATATACTGTATTTTAAAAGAGAAACACTAAGGGATGCAGCTATTAGGTTATTTACATTGAATTACTACAATTACATGTAGTTGACAAGTATAATATGAAAAAAATTTGTTTTTATGTTAAAATTTTAAAAGAAAATGTAGAGGTAGACATTTGTTTAAATTTAAATGACTAATGAAGCATTAATTGTTCTGTATACATGTGGCACAAAAAATGCAAATACAGTCACTGAGATAAATTCATTTGTAACTTAATCTTTTTAACAATTAAAACATTTTCAATAGTTTACAGAATAAGAGATTTCATTGGTAGATAGTGTAGATTTGGACATCTTGCTATAATTTTGCAGTCACTTTCTTCCTATTTTATCCATTCCCAAGTCAGGCAAAAGCTACATCAAAATACCAAATCAACGATGTTTCCCAGCATGTTGGTTCAGAGGCACAAATACGACCATGACCTAGAACAGATAATGCAACAAAGTAAACAGTCTTAACATAAATAGAATAATTAGGAAACACTCTAATGTTCAATTTTATCATATTAATTTTTGGAAAATAACTTTTAGAATGAGAAATTAGTTGTCCTGGAAATCAAGAAAATATTTGTGGATGAAAGAAGACTATGCTGGTTCCACATGTGAGATACATGACATATGTTTCCACATTTTATGGCTACTGTTTTAGCAATGATTTAGTGGTGAAGAGAAGCATTGAGTACAAAGTGAATTTATTCATTCATTTATTTATTCTTTCAACGAATAGTTCCTAAGTACCAGGAATTACTGGGAACAAAAGATACAAATGATCAACCCCTTCCTTAAGAAGAATGCTATGTCTTTCATATGTCAAGCATTGAAGTAATACTAACTACATTTCCCTCTTTATTCAGTTGCCAAGGCTGCACATTCTTTGGGAAGCTTTCTCTGTCTTTCTTGGGATATATTTGTTGTCCTTCAGAGTAGTCAAAGAGTAGTATTTCCTGCACATTTTTTACTTATGTATATTTCCAGATGTATTGAGTAAATACTTAACAAACATGACATTAATTTTCAGATGAGTATCCCACCATCTTAGCACACTGTTAGAAAAATAATAGAACAGTGTTTTTCAAATAGAATAGGCATATAAATCACTTGGAGATCTTATACAAATACAGATTCTGATTCACTATTTCTGGAATAAGGACTACAATTCTGCATTTTTAATATGCTGTTGGTGCTACTGGTCTATGAAGCATACATTGAGTAGTAAGGTAGTAGATATTGTCAAATTACAAATTGTTTTATGATTTGCAAAGATGAAAGATTAAAGGTATTAGTATTTAGTGGGTAAGTGGTAAAAGATGATTTAAAAGATACTAGACAGCTTGGTATTGCTAAAGACTAATAAAGAATGGCCACAGGAGCAAGCCCATAGACTTCATGGAGGAAACATGTGTGTTCGATAAGTTTTTTTCAGGCATAAGTTATAGTACTGTTGGCCACAAGCTCAATGTTAAAAAGTGAACAATATACAACAAATAAGGTGTCTTTAAACAGAAACACACATAAAACAAGATTCTGTATTGACTGGTTGTTGAATCTAACCCTGTACTTCAACTAAAAGCAATGTTTCAGCATTTGCTAATGCAATTTTCTTAGAAACTGTATAGAACATAGTTACTGCAAATCATAAGAACCAACTATACCTACATGATATTCTCAATTTTGCTTTCTTATCAGCAAAGAATAAAATAGTTACTACTTGTTTCTTTATGGACAAGTTTGCCAATCCCTTGCTTAGGTGACAAAGTGAAGCAGGAAAAAGAAAGATGTTGGCTTAATCTAGAGCAAAGAGGGAGATTGTGAGACATTTTTATATATGATTTATCTTAAGGATATATTGTAAGACATTAAAGAATACATATAAATAGATTAATATGTAGTATATATAGATAAAATATATATTTACATATTGATATTACCAACTACATTTTTATTCACATTGTCTAGTTTATTAGATATTGTTGTAATATTGTGTCTTACAATGATTGTATTTGAGACTAGTTCTACCTTTATTATTTATTTTATGGGTTATTATTGGTCTTAATACCAGGTTATTAGTCATATAAATGTTCCCAATTATTATTAAAGAAAATCATATTTTGGTTATTCTTTCACGGTTGCAATATTTATTTCGTCATTTGGAGGATATTTGAAATGTGCACATTGCTACTTTAATTACTTTCTCTAAGAGATCTTCTCTTGCTTACTACAAAATTGCTTTTAGGGAAAAAGAAAAGTTCTTTTAAGATCAGTCAGTCACTACTTGTTTTGATGGAAATCGTGTAATGAGGCCAACCACAAGACGGCAGTAAAATGGTGTATACTAGTAATGGTTGTGATGGATAGATGATTAGAATAGTATTTGTAGTAAAGCTTTAACAGGACTGAATGGTTGCATTGGAGGAGTAAGTATGAGGAAGAAATTATAGATTATGATTTCATTTTTTCCTGAAAGAAAAACTAAATTAAGGATACTTATTGTTTTTTTCCAAATATGCAATCTTGAAGAAATTATGTAAAATTTAGGACATGTTCCTTTCTGTTGCAAAGTTCATATGTCTATCATAAGTGTGATGAAGAAAATGATTGAAAAATATCTAAACAATTTACTTGAGTTAATACAGTTATTACATATTTATTGGTGACGTTGGAAGGACTTTTCGTTGTCTTTGTTTTGTTCATTTGTTTTTTCAGATGGGGTCTTGCTCTGTCACCTTGGCTGGAGTGCAGTGGCATGATCACAGCTCACTGCAGCATGAATCTCCTGGGCTTAAGTGATCCTCCCACCTCATACTCTCTAGTACCTAGGACTACAGGCACGTACCACCATGTCCTGTGAATTTTTCACATTTTTTTTTTGTAAAGATGGGGTCTCATTATGTTGCCCAAGCTGGTCTGGAACTTCTGGGCTGTAACAATACTCCAGTCTTGCCCTCCCAAAGTGTTGGTATTACTTGGGATTACCATTGTGAACCACCATGCCTCACCAAGTTTTTTCTTTTTTTGATTGAGAAGTTTATAAATAAAATAAACTTCAATACATTAATAGGTAAATGATGAGAAAATAAGAGATATATTTGCCCATGATGTGGAAATAGGACATAGGAGGATAGGAGTGCAACAACATGGTAATGTTTTATTTTTTGATAAAAAAGTAAAGTTGCATTTGCCTAGGGTACACTACTAACTTACTTTGTTTCAATAACTTATTTTCTCACATTGTGTCCAAAGCTAGAGTGTTAGAAAATTTGCTCATTTATTGTTTATAGACCTGTCTTGTGTACTCACTTTATAGTGAACACAATTATTAGCGCTGAAGAAGCACAGTTAAAAAAAATTTTCAGTATCTGTCTTTGTGATTCATCTTTAAGCACTCAAATATTTGCTGCATCATTAGTGATCTATGCCGAAAAAACAGAGAATGCCAAATCGGGACACATGTATGCTTCTAGTGCAATGACTCAGCTATTAGAATCAGAAAAATATATGTTACACAGGTTTTCTATGCCTAATATATAATTACTAAATTCAGAATGCTTTCAAATATCCATATGATCAATACAGTGTATGAAAAAGATGTATGACTGCCAAAGTAATTTACATTTTTTCATTTCTACAATTTGGCTCAAAACACCATTTTGGCAGTATTTAAAATGATAATTTTTTGTGTGTGCAGGGTACAGCAAAGTGGCAGAGTAAATATCTACAGTAATTCCCAATAAGAAAATGAATTTGAACAACTGTACACATGCAAAAAAGTCACAAAATTCAAGGGAACCTGAGTACATGAGCAAGACTTTGAAACCCCCGTAGACTGCAAAAAAGAGTAAAGTAATACATGAACTATAAGATGGTTTTCTGTGACTGCATTATTTAACCAACTGTGCCTTGCAAGAAAGGCTAAAAGAAATTATTCAGACTGAAATGCAAGATTGCTAATATGTTACACAAAAACATCCAAAGGTATAAAATCCACAGGTAAAAGTAAATATACGGACAAATTCAGAATACTCTTATATACATCCCTAGTGGGGGAAATTAAAAGACAAAACAATAAAAAATAACAACAATAATTTGTTACAGGATATAGAATATAAAAATATAAATTGTGACATCAAAAATGAACTATGTGGGATAGTCAGAGTTAAAGATCAGATTTTTTGTCTTTTTCTTAATCAAAATTAAGTCATAATGCTTTCAAAGTAACCTGTTACTGAACTAGAAAAAACTACTTTATAATTCATATGGAACAGCAAAAGAAATAAAATGGCTCAAATAGCCAAGGCAATACTAAGCAAAAAGAACAAAGCTGGAGACATCATGTTACCTGACTCCAAACTATACTACAGGGCTATAGTAAACAAAACAGCATGGTACTGGTATAAAAACAGGCACATAGACCAATGGAACAGAATAAAATCCCAGGAATAAGGCCACACACCTATCACCACTGGATCTTTGACAAAGCTGAGAAAAGCAATAGGGAAAAGATACCCTATTCAATAAATGGTGCCAGGATAACTGGTTAGCAGTATGCAGAAGATTGAAGCTGGATTCCTTCCTTACTCCATATACAAAAATCAATGAAGATGGATTAAAGGCTTAAAGGTAAATCCCAAAATTATAAAAACCCTTGAAGATAACCAGGCAATATCATCCTGAACATACGGACAGGCAAAGATTTCATGACAAAGTCAACAAAAGCAATTGTAACAAAAACAAAAATTGACAATGCAATCTGATTAAAGTAAAGCGTTTCTGCACAACAAAAGAAACTATCAATAGAGTAAACAGGCAGCCGACCAAATGGGAGAAAATATTTGCTAACTATGTATCTGACAAATGGCTAATATCCAGCATCTATAAGAATCTTAAACAAATTTATAAGAGAAAAACAATGCCATCAAAAATGGGCAAAGGACATGAATTGCCATTTTTCAAAGACATATATGCAGCCAAAAAGCATATGAAAAAAATGCTCAATATCACTTATCATTAGAGAAATGCAAATGAAAACCACAAATTAATTCTTAATTTTATTTATAAATACAAAAGACCTAAAAAAGCTAAAATGACGGTTAAAAAGACAAATAAACAGGAGGACTTATACTACTTGAATTAAGACATTAAAAAACAATAGATACATATAATTTTGGACAATGGCCTGCAAGTTTGTTTAAAAAAACAACTGAACATACACAGTTCCAATCCTTGGTATAACCTCTTTCCAAATTAAAATTATCTTCTAATACAATTTTTACAAAAATGTTTCTAGAATTTTTATGATAGAAGACCAAACATGAATAAACCCACTGTGTATCAAGAGGAAAAGGATAAAACAATTGTGTATTTATGCAATGGAATTCTGCTCAGAAGTAAAAACAATGAAAGGTAAATTGTGAAAGGCAACAGGAATGGGTCTGAGAACCATTTTTCACTGTGAAAGAAGTAGTGATAAAAGTGTAAGGAAGAAAAACTTTATATTGAATAATACAATAAGCAAATTTAATCTATTCTGGGAAAAGTCCTAACAGTGGTGACGGGGATTGATTGGAGAGGAGCATGAGGGAACTCTTTGAGGTGCTTGTGATGTTCTATATTTTGAAACACTTTAAGGTTATTCAAGTGTATGCATTTGTCGAAGCATAAGGAATAAACACTTAGATTTCCCGACAAAGAATTTTATATTTCCTGACAAAGAATTTTAAGGCAAAAGATAAACTAAAAAAATATTGCTTTAGTTAATGACATGCATGCTAAAGCATTTAGCATAAACTGTACAGACGCCTACAGTTTACTTTGAATCTGTCAACAAATAAACTGAGAGATCAATATAGAAAGGTCTCTAATAAAGCAAATATAATAAAATGTTAATAAAGGAGTCTAGACTGTGAATATTACAGACTGCAGTTTTGTGTCAACTCAACATTCATACATTGAAACCCTAATCCCCATTGTAACTGTATTTGGAGATAGGGTCTGTGAGGAGGCAATAAAGGTTAAGTGAGGTGGTAAAGGTGGCCCTTAATTGGATAGGACTGGTGCTTTTATGAGAGAAACACCAGAGCTCTCTTTCTGCCATATGAAAACACAGGGAGAAGCTGGCCCTTGCCAAGCCAGAAAGACCCTCATGAGGAACTGAATTGCTGATACTTTGATTTTGGACTCTTTAGCCTCTAGGACTGGGAGAGAGAAAAAAGTGCTGTGTAAGCCATCCAGTCTATGTTATTTTTTATGGCAGCCTGAACAAAGAAAGTAGTTGTATGGGAGTTCACTGTAAAACAAAATTCTCTTTTCTATATATTCCAAAACTTATATAATAAAGAGAAATTTCATTTTTCTATGCTACCCTCACTGCCAACCTTATTTCTGAAAGGAGATTATTCATCTGGCCTCAGCATTTCAGGTACAACTTTTTTGGCCAATAAATTCTGAGAAGTAATGTATTTCACTTTTAAGCCAACATGTAAAAGCCAGATAAAATTCTGCTTACAGAATTTTTAGAATAATATTCTCTTTTAGAATAATATTCTCTGATAGACACTAGTCCTAGAGAATGAAAAATTAAAAGATATGAAGCAGAGATAGCCAACTCCAAGAAATACACAAAGCACATGATAAATACATGTTTGTGTTTTGTAAACTATTGAAAATTTGGGATTTTAATACCATTAAGAATCTCTAAATCTATTATACCATATATGTGATATATTGGGTAAAATACAGATCTCAATGTCAGTAATTATCATCTTGTCATAATTATAATTTCATAAATGCTTAAAATTCTAAGTAGCAAATCTATTAGTCATGTTCCTACTTCTTAGTCAAGTCAGAGTTTGGCTTTGAATGATTGTGCCAGAGATGGCTAATAAATTTGCCTAGTTCATAAGTAGGTGATATTTTACATTTTGAAAAAGAATATTACAAAAATTTTTTTTAGGAAAATCACTATTTTAGTTCCAAGTTGTAGATTTCTGTGCATCATCAATATAGCCATTTTAACTAGGCAATTTATCAAGTGTGTGTGTACATATGGATTTAAGTAAATACAATAAATTGCATATGATTACTATATAAATCTATGAGGATACCATAAACAATCAATGTAAAATGAGAAAAAGATAAAGAAATATATCAGTTATCAACTCCTGAATTAGGGCGTGATTAATGCTGAAGAAAATGATTCAGTAGGGACTGAAGACTGAATCTAGGAGGAAATGATCCAGTGGAGGAGAATAAATTTAACATAACATAGAATAATATAAATCCATAACAAAACATACTGTTTTAGGATTGATATGGCTTGGCTCTCTTTCCTCACCCAAATTTCATCTCAAATTGTAATCCCCATGTACCCAGGAAGGTACCTGGTGGGCGGTGATTGGATCATGGAGGCAATTTCCTGCATGCTGTTCATGTGATAGTGAATGAGTTCTCACAATATCTGATGGTTTAAAAGTTTGTGGCAGTTCCCACTTCTCTCTCACCCTCCTGCCACCATGTAATATGTGCCTAAACTTTCTACCATGATTGTAAGTTTCCTGAGGGCTCCCCAGCCATGTGAAACTGTGAGTTCATTAAAACTTTTTTGTTTATAAATTACCCATTCTCAGGTATTTCTTTATAGCAGTGTGAGGACATGCTAATACAGAAAATTGGTACCACGAGTTTGGGACACTGCTATAAAGATACCTGAAAATGTGGAAGTAATTTTGGAACTGGGTAACAGGCAGAGTTTGGAACAGTTTGGAGGGCTCAGAACAAGATAGAAAGAGGAGGAAAAATTTAACACTTGCAAGAGACTTGTTAAATGATTGTGACCAAAATGCTGATAGTGATATGGACAGTGAAGTCCAGGCTGAGGTGGTATCAGATGGAGATGAGGAACTTGTTGGGAACTGGAGTAAAGGTAACTTTCGCTATGTTTTAGCAAAGACACTGGCAGCATTTTGCCCCTGCCCTAGAGATCTGTGGAAGAGATGATTTAGGGTATCTGGAAGAAGAAATTTCCAAGCAGCAAAACATTCAAGAGTTGACTTGGGTGCAGTCCCATCACTGGGTATATATCCAAAGGATTATAAATCATTCTATTATAAAGACACATGCACATATATGTTCATTGTGGCACTGTTTACAATAGCAAATACCTGGAACCAACCCAAATGCCCATCGATGATAGACTGGACAAGGAAAATGTAGCACATATACACCATGGAATACTATGCAGCCATAAAAAATGATGAGTTGGTGTCCTTTGTAGGAACATGGATGAATCTGGAAATCATCATTCTCAGCAAACTGATACAGAACAGAAAATCAGACATCACAGTTTTCACTCATAGGTGGGTGTTGAACAATGAGAACACATAGACACAGGGAGGGAGCATAACACAGTGGGGTTTGTTGGGGGTGGAAGAGGGGAGGAACAGCAGGGGGTGGGGGGGTTGAGGAAGCATAACATGCCAGATATAGGTGACAGGGGGATGGAATCAGAAAACCACATTTCCATGTATGTACCTATGCAACAATCCTGCATGATCTGCACATGTACCCCAGAACCTAATGTATAATAAAAAAAAAAAGAATAAATTGGTTCTATTCCTCTTGTCTAGCTTCTGATGGTTTGCTGAAAACATTTGGCATGACTTTGTCATTTTTTAAGGATGCTGTAAAAGCACTACTTTGATATCTGCCTTTATCTTTACATGTGTGAAGCTTCTGTGTCCAAATTCCCCTGTTTTATAAGGATATCAGCTATACTGGATTAGGAGACTCCCAACATTACTTCATCTTAATTAATTACATCATCAATGACCCAATTTTGAAATAATGTCACATTCTGGGATGTTGTTTTAGGGGTTTAACATATGGACTAAGGAAAGAAGAACGTAATTCACCTAATAACAACATGGCTGCATATTTTTAGTAGTAAAAAAATAGAAGAAAAGAAGCTGAAGACATGTGCATAAGAATTACAAGAGTATTGGCCCATGGAGATCTACCTACGTATGTCAAGAATTGATGATTGATTTTAAAAAAAAGAAGGAATAAGAATAAAGTATTAGAAAAAAAATAAAGTATTAGAGATATTGTTTAGTTAGCTGAACAAAAAAAGAGTACTTTGGTTTGTGTCCATCTTTTGAAGGCTATATTTCTTTGTGGCCTAATTTCTAATGTCTTATAAACTACATCTCATATTATTTCTAGCATGTTTTTAGTCATTCAGATGAGAGGGTAAATTCAGTCCTTATTATTCTATTGTAACAAGAAGTCTGAAATACTTCTTTCAATGGTAAATGTTAAGTTTACATTTTGAGGAGACATTTAAGTTTGACAGTAGTACGTTTGCAGCAGAGTTTTCAGAAATCTTGTCTTATTTTCGTTGAAGACTTCCTGGGTATTTTGTTGTTATTTTTAGTAGATGGAGTGTATAATGGAAGCTATCTTGCAGATGTATTTATTCATTCTATACAAATGTGCTTAAGTACTTGTGATGAGCCAGTTCCTGTGCTACATTCTGAAGAAACTTAAACTAAGAAATCTAAGAAGTTTCCAGTATATTAGTAGAAATTTTGTCCAAATGGCATATTATAGTTATCAGTATATATTAATACACCTAAAATACATTTAGATGTAGCAAAATATGGCAAACATATTTGCTTGTCAATCCAGCAGTCATTTCTACTTATTTTATTGATAACATATCTCAAGATTTGTTCATGGTTAGTGTTACAAGAGAATATCCCTCTCTCTTATCTCCATTGCATAGCATGTTACTCTTTGATAGAGGTAAGTTTAATGGTATGCATTTGAATGAAGCCTGGAAAATGGTACAGGAAGATGATTCTGGGTAAGCATCAGACAATAAATTATATCTATATTTCAAAGAGAACATACAAAGAAAAATATCCCTTTCCTCATTCCATTGGAATCATAGAACTGGAAGCTGTTGCAGCCACCTTAAATTCAGAGAGATTAATCTGAGAACAAGTCAAGATTCTAAGGACAGAGGAGTAGACATCTGAAAAGTTGCCTGATCTTCAGAATTCTTATGTGAAATCTACCATGTACTTATTATCTAAGTCATGTGTACTTAAGTATTTTTTAATGTATAAACAAATTATCCTGACAAGTATTTTATATAATCACTCTTTCTCTTTCCTAACCATAATGGCATTAGGCGTTACATCCAGTTCTACCAGTTCTATCCATAGTCCTGGATTTAGAAGCATTAAAGTGGTAAATTTCTTCAGAGACATTATTTGTTGCTTAATTCAAGTAACAACTGACCAAAATAAATGGCAAATTAAAACCTATAGAACTTTTGATTCAAAATAATTATGGTTTTCTAGGTCAAGTTACCTCTCATTTCCCCAAATTTCTCTGGAAAAGTGAACACTTAATGCTGCTAATTACAATGACCAGGTTATAATTCTTCAGTTTGGTTAGCCTCTTTTACCTTAACATTTAACCTTTTCTTTCACTGATGTTCTGTCTTGTCAATAAAGTACATGGAATTCACATAATTTTCAAAAATTCTTGATATTTTATTTAAAGCCATGCTTATTTAAAACATTAACATAAGTGTATCTTTCTTGCATATTAAATTTAAAGTGATAATATGCAACTTATCATATCTCTACATAGTAATACGGTGCACTTACATATGACAAAGAGTAATTTTCATCAGGATGTCCCCAATGTACTTCAATCTATAAGCATCATCTATTCCTCATGTCCTATTGCCCTTTCATTGTTCTATGCCCCCATGTTTAACATCTCCATTTGCCCAGATGCCAGCTCCAGAAAATTAAAAGCCATTACAAATAAGATTTTCTCTCTTATCATAAATCCTCTAACCAGTCAAATTTGATCAGTTTTACCACCTTAATATCTTTTATATCCTTCTTCCCTTTCTTTTCTTATGTATGGCAATTTAATTTATGTACATATTACTTTTTGAGTTTATTATTATCATAGCATATGTATTAGAGTACAGCATATCTCTACCTCCAATTTATTGGCTCTTAAAGTTGTTTCTTAAATAATTACATGTAATTCTTCTTAAATGCTAATTTATGATATTGTTTTTCTTAAAATACCCTAATATCATTAAGAAAAATTTTGGAATAATCTATCTTAGCAATTAATGATCTTCACACTTTAATCCTCAGCTATATTTTGCTTTGTTTCTTCCCAGTGCTCTCCAGTGATAGAAAACTACTGAATTCTCAACTTGCATCAGGGTATTTTATATTACCAAAAGTTTGTACATTCTGTTCTCTGCTCTGAATGACTTTCTATCCTCTCTGTATAGTTGTCTCCTTCTCCTACTTCATAACTGAGTTGCAAGGAAACTATTTCTCTGAACTTTTCTCTCACCTCCCAATAGGGTAGCATATTTATTTTATGTTACCATAACAACTTGTGTGCATAATTCCTTACATCATTCAACTTTTATGCCTGCTATCCAGCACATTACTCACAATATAGAAGGCAAACAATAAATGTATGTTGAATACATAACAATAGAAATGAATGGTTTCCTTCTTTGATTTGTTGTTATCTTTTGTGTGACATAGCTGCTATTTGGGGAAGAACAATTTACAGTTACTTGTTTCATGTACCTGTTGTTCAGATTCATTCATATGGGAAAATACCTGTGAGAGTAAATACAAAATAAAATGAAAAACATTGTAAGTAGCAAAAAACACATTCTGTAAATTTTGCTACTTTCTAATAAAGGATGTAACAATTTTTTTCTTTTGTAAAAATTATTTCTTTTTATACAATGTCAAAATGCCTATTGTTTCTGGAAACACACTACCACTTTCCAAACAATTTATTTATTTCCATGAAAATATTTTTAGACCAGTTCCAAAATGTGTAGAGGAAATAGTCACACTATAACATTAGTTTTAAGAATATATTCATATTTAACATATAGTCTCAGAGACCTATAAGAAAATTCAATATCATATTGTATAAGTAATGACAATGTATCTCTATTATCAATATAAGACAAATGAGGAATGGAGGAGGTAAATACTTTTCCTTTGTGCTATAAGTTACTATTCTTGACCTAAACAAACATTATGAAAAGAAAACTTCTTTTAATGGCTTGAATTTCTCGTCTAAATATTAGCAGAAAAACTTACATATTACATTAAACTAACTTGACATAACCATAAAGTCATAGTGGAGAAAATGTAAAAGAATTCTAATTTATTTATGACAATTCCACATGACATTTTCATCAATTTAGTAAATGTCACATTCTCAATATTAATATGAATCACACATTACAGTCTTACATATAAGGAACTTCAATTTGTGATTCTTGTTAATGATAAGGACATGTTCTCTTTGTTATATTTTTTAAAGGTAAAAATATTTTCTCAATTTTTATATGACTGCAAAGTATGTTTGATTAGAATCTGTATCACAAAGGGAAATTTCATATTTCTAAGACAAATTTTATTTTAAAAGTATGTAATTTCAACATAACAAGAACTGATAGACTTCAAAAGCAAAATATAATTTATATATGAATTAAAAATGCCCAGGTCAAAGTAGGATAACAATTTACTTGAAACACAGATAAAGGAAAACAGTTTAATATTGTGGAAATTGAAACTATCATATTATAGTACTAAAGTAATTATGACCATTGTGACATTTGAAAGCTTTGAAACTGATCTTTCTGAATCATTCTTTGTCAAAGGCATACATATATGCTGCATCTAGGTTTTGCAAACGTCCTTTAAAAATGCACATTGAGCACATGGACACCAAAAAGTTTAAAGTAATAGTTAATAGAATTGTTAATAGAAGAATGAAAAATGAGATTTAGCACAGAATTTTTAAAAGTTAGTTTATTGTATTTTTTTAATGAGCATTCTCTGCAGCCATTCCTTGTTTTAACAGAAGTAAACAGTGTGAAATCTTAAAAGGAGATAACTTAGTTGAATATAATTATTTATTCTTTTCATTTATGAGTTATAAAAATACTTTGTTGGGGAAGATATACAGGATCAGTTTCTGATAATCTTTAGTGAAAAAATAAACATTTCTTTTTGATGACTTTAATTTTTGCCTGTTAGAAAAGAGAGGTTAATATTTTTCTTCATTTAAAAACATATTGACTTTCACTTACATATATCAATTATTTATGACGTTTTGGCCAACAACAGACTACATATACAACAGTGGTCCCATAAGATTGTAATTTTTTTACTGTACCTTTTCTATGTTAAGATACTTACTATTGTGTTGCTGAAATGGCCTCATTACCTAGAGTGGCACCCGAAATTCTTGGTCATGGCCAAGGGAATCAAAGATGCAGACAAACTAAGAGTGATGTTAGAGTAGAAGTTTAATAGGCCAAAGAAAGAGAACAGCTCTCTGCTTCTGCTTCAGATAGGGGTCCCAAAAAATGTTGCTGTTCCAGAGTGAAATGCAAGCGTTTTAATAAAGAAGCTACTGGGGAAGGGGGTACCTTATCTATATAGGGCATGAAAAACTGGTTCGCATCAGGCTTGTCATTTTCATAAAGCACCAATCTCTAGCAGAACCCATCCCAAACTTTTATTTTGCAGGCAGGGCTTATCTCTTTCCTACTGTGCATATGCTAAGAAAACTGCGGGAGTTGGGGGTAGACACTGGGGATGTGCCTGGCCCAAGGTAGTCCTTTCTATTGGTGCAGCTGCATGCATCTGCCTACCCCATGCAAGCTTCCAGCTTCCTTATCTAAATATGTCCCCAACAAAGAAAGAATGTGCTTACTAAGGCCCATTGTGCTTACTGAGACCTACTGTGTGTGTGTGAAGCTTGCTGATTACCCAGGAAGCTCCAACTTTGTGTTGGGGATGCTTTTTGTCTATGTTTACAGCCCAGTCTTCCAGGCTATCCTCTGTTGTAAGTGATCTCTTGGGCTGCTTTTTGTTAGAAGGGAAGTTATGACATGGACTTTTGCCCTAACTATCTGCCTATTTAGTTTCTTTCTACCTCCTCTCTTACTACAATTGCCTACAGTATTCAGTACAGGTTTGTAGCCTAGTAGCCATAAACTATATCACATAGTCTAGGAATGTCATAGGGTATATCATCTAGGCTTGTGTAAGTATGATCTATGAGGTTTGTATGACAAAGTCACCTAATGTGTTTCTCAGAATGTGTCTCTGCCTTAAGTGATGCATGATTGTATTGCAATAACCACCTCCCCTTTCAAAAATAAACCTTTTGTATAAAGCTTTTATTTACCTAAGTCTGTCTAGATTTGTTTTTATTTGATATGGGAAAAGTAGATAATATTTTTTGGGAATTTACATTTATGTATTAACTTTAAATATAAGTTTTTACCCATTAGAACTGTCATTATTGACAATTAGGTTAATATTATGGGGAGGGGAAAAGAAAAAGAATCTTGTCTGAAAATATGGTTTCAACTGAGAAATACAGTTCAAAATTGTGACATATTAAATACATTCTAAGATAGAGATGCTCATTTTAAATGCTAGTATAAGCCTATGCCGCAAAAGCATCTAAGTAGTTTACTACTCACACACTTCTAGTTGCCCCTTGGTAGTTCCCTGACTCAGATTCACATTCAAACAGTGGAAACTGCTTTAACAGGGTGATAACTCTGTTCTCTTCCCTGGGGCAAAATCCATTTAACCTGGCCTGACCACCTAACCAGGTGTGAATCCTCACCGAGGTGCAAATTCATTTCTGTATAATAGAATGGTTACCAATTCACTACTGGGGAAACAGTAAGTGATCAAGAGTGAACCACTTAATTTAAGTTATAAAATATGTAATTAAAAAAAATAAAATTTCAGAAACAAGAAGATATTACTGGTATAACCTGCAGGGAATGTTGCCTATGGAAAATATAACTTTAGTATAGATTGATCTAGGAAAAGTTCTGGCCATGCAATATGGAAGTACTTGTAGATTGTGGTCTGTAAGACTCATGCTCCTCAGTTGCAATTAAATCCTCCAAAATACCATATATATCTTCGCTGAAGCAGCCTCATGCCTCCATAACGTGGGTTGCCTTTTAAATTGCTACCTTTCTAGAGATTTCTTTCACATAAAGTGATTGCAAAGGAATATTTCATTATTGCACAATAAATATATTTGACACCTCAAATGGTTTTCTTTGGCTTCTAAGGGGCCTGTGGTCATAAAATCTGTCTTGTTTGGAGTGATAAGCATTTGTGAACTCTATGTCATTGTTTTCTATATGACTTTGTTGCACATTATTGTCAACATATATGATAAAGTAGCTTTGGAAGTGCAAAGGTCCATCATGTTTCACTGTGCACTACAGCAACATGGCAGCTGCTATACAGATGTGGCGGCAGGTCACTTATAGCCTTTGAAGTAGATTTATCAAATTGTTAATTATGTCAAAATTATTAAATATGATAGAATTTATAGTAGTTTTTGTTTGACAGCACTGATAATTGAAAATGAAAAGGTTAAAACTATAACTTTATATTCCCAATGATGTGTATTCTAAAATATCTTCTATGAAATCAGTATTTATTAAAAGATTAACTTAAAACTTGTCTAAAAGTTGGAAATTATCCCTGCTCCCTTTAAATGAAGGCAATGAAAAGAAAGAATTGCCAACACATAGTTATGAGTTTTTAATCGTCTCATTTGACATGCAGTTCATCTCTTTAAATAATTGTACCAAATCTCATCAGCAACATCACATAATTGGTGACATAATGATAATTAATCCTTTTAAAGTTATATGTGTTAGGAAATATATTACATAATTGTCTGAGAAATAATTTCAGCAGAGAATAATCTTCAGTTTATGTGAGAAATAAAGTAGTTGAAAGCTAAAAGTTTAATCTGCTGGAGGTGCATATTAAAATGATAAAATAATAAAATAACAGCAGAAAGAATAGAAACCAAAGATTAACTCAAACACACATGTCCTACCAGGTTTATTTTGGCTTAGATGATAGCAGATACTCATTGTCAGCACTGCAGCAGTTTGGAAATCTTTGTCATCAAGGCAAAGGTTACATTTAAGTACGATGCAACTACGTTTTATTAAACATATTAATAATGATTATGAGCAACATGATAACAAAGCATGAGATTTTTTAGACAATTTTCTAACCACATAAGTTAAAATATTAATATTATCTGCATATTGCAGACACAGAACCCAAGGCCCCGATGGTTTACATAAATTTTCCAAGACAATAAGTTAATAGGTATAGAAACTGAAATAAAACAGAGTCTCAGGACCCCAAACTTATAATGGGAATTGATTCATGCGGAAAAATCCTGCCTTCCTTCTGTTCTCAAACAGATAGCTGTGATGATAGAAGGCCACATATCTCCCCAGATGGCTTCCCTTACAAACTACTCACAAGGAAATTTCTTGTGGACTCCAAAATCTTTCAGAATATGTATCTCCCATAAAATAGTCCTAAAACAGAGATCTGTTAATTCTCACCATACAATTGAAATTAACAGCTTATCTTCACAGGCATAGGGCAAAAACAAGAATGAAAATCATCCTTCTGCCCACCTGAAAGGAATGACAAATGCATAATTTACTTCTTCCTTTACTTTATCTTTTCATATGTTTACTGTATCTTACATAAAATGTAGACTTACTCCATGCAAGAGGAATGCACAATTGACAGTTCTTCTAACCCCTTTCTCCCAGGTAAAGTGTAGATTCACTGAGCCCTAATCAAAGCCTTACAAGAATGTAACCACTTGCCTCATTTCCTACTCTCCCTCTGCCTCTTTTTCCTTTCTTCCCTATCCTCCTGCCTGCTTTTTCCCATTCAAACATTGAAATCTAGCTGGGTGAGGTGGTGCGCATTTATAATCCCAGCACTACGGGAGGCCAAGGAGGGCAGATCACTTAAGGCCTGGAGTTTGATACAAGCCTGGCCAATATGGTAAAACCCCATCTCTACAAAAACGCAAGAAATTAGCCAGGACTGGTGACAGGAGCCTGTAATCCCAGCTACTACGGAGGCTGAGGCAGGAGAATCATTTGAACCTGGAAGACAGAGGTTGCAGTGAGCTGAAATTGTGCCATTGTACTCCAGCCTAGGCAACAAGAATGAAACTGCATCTCAAAAAAGAAAAAAAAATTGAAATTCTCAAAACCCTTTTTTGGAAAAGCAGGGACCAGAGATGTTACCACTGTGATTTGTGTTTTTTTCTAGGCATGCCTTCAACCTTGGCAAAACAAATCTCTACATCAAGACCTGCCTGAGTTATTATTTGGTTTACAAACCAAGTTTTAAACAGAAACTTTGAATAATGATGTGGACTCCTAACACTTACAGTATGGCTCTTCTTGCCAGAACACAGAGATACAATATCTAGGAAGCCCACCTGGATATCACTTCCCTACCCCAACAGATATCTGTTCTTCATAGAAACATAACTACATTGAAAATAAACATCATTTATTGGTTGATCTTTAGTTTGGCATGTAAAAATACTTCATAACGCATATGACCATTTTTTTTTGAATTACATAAACCACCTAAAAAGATTTCTCCATTTAATTCAGCTTAAGAATTATCTGGGCAGTTGGTTTAAAATGCAGCTTCCTGGAGGAGATTCTAACTATTTTTCCAATTGGGCTTATGAAAATGCATATTTAAATGTTAAAAGATAATTGTGAGCTAGGTGATGTATGGGTAACACCATGAGAAAGATGGCCACCAAAATCATCCTGTAAAATCACAAGCAATTTCTTTCTTCCTAGATGAATTTCAACATTATGTAACTTAAAACCTTTCCTATATAAAATATCACACTAGAAACATAAAACTGATACCACAATCTTTATTTTCTTTGCAATGGTAAATTGCAAGATCTTAGACTTATTCTTTGAAGACATTAGTGGAAGGAAAAAGCACAAGATTTATTTTGTTCATTTATTTAAAATAATAAAATATTACATATTGTTGCTATTCTCAGTTCTTACAGTAAATAACACTGTCTTCCAGGGTGATTGGCAGTGTTGCAGATGGTGAGTACTCTATAAGCCTAGATCCTTGAAGGACAACCATGGTAGAAGCAGTGAACCAAAAGTAACTCTTTGTTGTTTAAAGACACAGGCTTTGTTGCTATTGATACTGCATGATTACTTAGCCGTCCCTGACTGAGAGTATATATTACTTTGTCTTCTGCCTGAGTGATTGTAGAAGATATTTGTCATTTTTTGGCTTCCCATCAATCAAATCCTAAGACCCTTCCTTTGCCACCCCTTATTCCACTCGAATGAGATAACGTTTATGGGAGAAGAGCATTGCATTCACCTCAGAAGCACAAGGGGATGATTACACTGTTCATTGCTCTGCCACAGCCCAGGAAATAGACAAATGTCTGTGTCTCAGACATTTGGAAACTCTATTCCAGAAACTTTGAGTTTTGAGTGATGGTGAATTAAGCAGTTGCAGACATGGCCCTTTGTAACAGCAATTGCTTATAAACTTCCAGAATTTATTATTATTCTCAGCATATTTTATAGATTTCCAGCTTCCTGATTATTCCATCAATCCTTAAATAGACTTCTCATATACAATTATGATTGCCATTGTAATATCATATACATTTTGTTATTGTTATTACTTAATACATAAAGAGTCAGATAGTCAGATGTGTTTCTTGTAACCCAAAACCTTGACTGAGAGTGCTTATCTTAAGAATAATTATTTGAAGAATAGACTAGGAATAAGGGCATTTAAACAAAAAAATTGTCATTTTCCTTTTGAAGAGTAAATGTTTTTGTTAATTCTTTCAATTATTCTTGTTGTTATTTTAAAACTTAGTAAATGTATTTATTTATTATTTATTTTTAATTTTTATTTTATTTTGAGACAGGGTCTTACCCTGCCACCCAGGCTGGAGTACACTGGCACAATTTCAGCTCACTGTAGCTTCCACATCCTGGGCTCAAAAAATCCTCCTATCTCAGCCTCCTTAGTAACTAGGAATACAGATGTGTGTTGTTACACCCAGCTACTTTTCTTGTTTTTGGTATTTTTGTAATACCAAACACTGGGGTTCACTGTGTTGCCCAGGCTGGTCTCAAACTGTTGGTCTCATCTCAAGCAATATGCCCCCTTGGCCTCTGAAAGTGCTGGGATTATAGTCATGAGCCACTGTGCTCAGCTAAAATGTAATAAATTTGAATGTTTGCTTCTTTAAAAGAGATAATATACTCTGAGCTATATAAAAACTCATAGTTGTATGGTTCAGCTATTGTGAGGTTTTCTTACACACACATCAGCTATCCATAGGCTTCTTTTCAATACCATATCGATTTTTTTTTTTGGTCACTCTCTAACTTCCAAATATATTTGGCTTTTAGCCACTGTAATGCTTGACTTGTTTAATTTTGAGGAAGCAAATATTTGATTCATATTTCTGTAACTATAGTGTTGTTGGAGTCTGACATTAAACAGCTTACAGTCACTAAATTCATAGGCTGCCTTTTGACTTAAACAATTAAATAGTTGAATATGCTCCTATATGTAATCAATAATTGGAGAACTTTATTATTGTATTCTGTTCTACATACTGCTAAGTAAATTTTATATAAATAGGGGATTTTTTTTTGCATTTGTTTGCTTTGTTTTTAAAAAGAATACATATTTTTTTCCTAGAGATTTGGTTGCTTTTTCTTTCTCCTTTATTTTTTTTCTCTCTCTGTGTCTCTTCCTGACATCTAAATCACGGATTCTAACCTCACTGCGAAATACAGCTAAGGACCAAGACTTTAAATAGATTTCTTCCTGAATTCCAGACTCATCCAACTGCCTACCCATTATATTCATTTGAGTATCAAATAGATATATCAAACTTTTTTATGTTTCTGTAAACCTTATATTTCTTTATTTTATCCTTATCCCCCAAATTCACTTTTCCATTTCTCTCTCATCACTTATTTAGATCCTTGAACCAAATTTTATTCTTGGTGCGGCTCTCTCTTTAGGTCATAACTGTTATCCCAAATTATTTTCTTGTTCCACTAGCAATTTCTTGGAGAATATATTCTGAACTCAATCACTTTTAAATATCTCAACAATTACCCAGGTCCAGGCATAATTATCTTTTTTTGTGATTACTGAAAAAACCTGCTACACTAGGGCACTGTTAACTGTTTCTAAATCCCTCAGAGTGCTCTCATCAGGGAAGAAACACTTTAATTGTAAAAATAAACATCTGATAAACTTCCCTTGTGTTGATAGCCTTTCAATCCACCTGTTATGGCTATGATATGGCTCTTGCGTAGCTCATCATTGCCACATGCCTCCTCACTTACTTCTCTTCATTCCCAAAGGATGTCTCTCTGACCTAAAGGCACTAAAGACTTTAAGTTTGTTTCTGCTGTGGTTGTTTGTATGTGCCCTTTACCTGGACAGTTCTTGCTCAGATATTTGCATATATTATTCTGCCAGTTATTCATCTTGTCAGTTCAAATTCCACCACAGTAGATAGTTTCTTACCATGTTTATCAGGTAAGAAAAGGTTTGATTTCAAATTTAAAAAGCACATACACACACACAGACACACACACTCATTTATCAGAGATTTAAAGGGCAAAGAGCATTTTTCTCATGTGAAGAGAATTCTGACAGTAAATAGTTACTGGATGAGTTCAACAATGCCATCAAGGGCCCATATTCTTCTTTTTAAAGTATTTTTATTTGTATTTATTATGAATACATACTAGTTGTACATATTTGTAGAGTACATGTGATATATTAATACAAACATATACAGCACTTCCCCCTCTCTCTTTCTCCTGATTTGTATATGAAGTATAGGCTTCTCCTTTGCCTTCTGCCATGATTTTAAGTTTCCTGAGTTCTTTCCAGAAGCTGATCAGATACCGGCATCATGACTCCTATACAACCTGCAAAATGATGAGTCTATTAAACTTCCTTTCTTTATAAATTTCCCAGTCTCAGGTATTTCTTTACAGCAATGTGAGAACAGATGAATCTAGCCACATAACTGAAAATTAAACTAGGTTGACTTTTGAACATAAGTGAAACTTTGAGTTTATTTTGTGTAAACCCTTCTAATAATCATAAGCAAAACTTAAGTCATCTTCCAAAACTCGTATAACACAATCACTTGCAAGAAATCCTCTTCCATCTGGAAACACCCATTGTAATATCCAATCATTGTAAAGGTTAAATGACTTCCTCATTGTAAGACATCCTGTAAAGACATGCTTCTTATCACTTTTCAGTTTGAGGTCTCCAGGATCTCTATACATACTCTTTGTATGACAAAAAAAAATTAGATTTTTCTTAATTTGATCTGATTTTATTTTTCTACTCTGCATGGCAAAAGAGACTTTGTGAATGTAAGTTACTGATATAGAATGGATATATTATCCTGTGTTATCTGGGAGGCCCAATGTGTTAGCAAGGATCTTTATAATATAGGAAGCAAGAAGGTCAGAGTCTTTTAGGAGACATGGCTAGGAAAGCAGAGGCCATAATGAATGGTGTGTTGGCAGGCAGCCATGAGCTGAGGAATTCAGACAGCTTCTAGAAGCTTGAAAAACAAGGGAACAAATTCTCATCTACAGCATCAAGTAAGGAATACAGCCCTGTCTATAGCTTGATTTTGATGCAGTGAGACTGTTTTAAACTTTGGATTTCTAGAACTATAAGATAATAATGGACTTTGTGTTTATTAAACCCAGTTACTCTTTCTAAATCCCTCAGAGTGCTCTCATCAGAGAAGACACACTTTAATTGTAAAAGTAAACATCTGATAATTTTCCCTTGTATTGATAGCCTTTCAATTCACGTGTTGTGGCTACAATATCGCTCATGCATAGCTTATCATTGCCACATGCCTCCTAAGTTACTCCTCTTTACTCCCAAAGGACTTCTCTTGACCTAAAGGCATTAAAGACCTTAAGATTTTTTCTGCTATGGTAATTGTATGTGCCAAAATTTGTTGCATACTAATGCAACAAAAAGTATAACAATTTTTTAACATATTACTTAGAGAGTGAAGTATGATTTCATCAAAAATGTTAAAAAAATCTTCAAATCAATGAAAATCAAATATCTTATAATACACAAACATTCTAAGATAACATTTAAAATAATTGCAACTGTCAGATAAATCCTTCAATGCAATCATCTAACTTTTTAATTATACACATCAGAATGAGACATTGCTAATAAATTATTGTATTTAGCTCTGAATATATTATTCTAGTTAACTGTGTGCTTGTTGCACATGATGAGCCTATTAAACCTCCTTTCCTTATAAATTTCTCAGTCTCAGGTGCTTCAAAAGACTTGCAAAAGATCTGTAAAGTTATAACTAAAAACAGGCTTTGTTTCTTAACACTGGGATGGAGTGTCAGTTAGAGGAGGGAATCCCTTTTACTTTATGCACATCAGTAATTTTTAATGTTCTTAGAATCACACATTATTTTGAAGATAAAGTAAATGCTGTTAATATTTTCCTGTATCTTGTATTCTTTATATTTTATTATCTTTGATTATAGAGATTATTTTCATTCATTTTTAGCCCTTTCAGTATCTGGGATAATATTTAGCTTGTTATTGAAAATTTACATAATTCTAAAGAAATATTTTTTAAACCCTGTCACAGTGATTCTCTCACAACTTATACCTGTTTTGTGACATAATGCGGTGACACTTATTTTACCACCATTGACTTGCTTCACTTTTATTGAATGATAAAGTGTTGCTGGCCTATTTGTTGTTGCAGTATTCAATATTGGCATCTCTCAGTAAGCATTTACCATTTCACTTCTAGGTTTTCTGTGGTTTGTCTCTATTCCTTCTGAGATGCTGTAATTATGCCTAGTGTTGAGTTCATAAGATTTTGGTTTGATTCATTATAAAACTAACATATCTAGAGTTAGACATGTATGTATACATAGATAGAAATGTAATTAAGAATCATTAACTTTACTTCCTCAGAATTATGTACAATCAATACCATTACTGTGTAGTTATATCTCTTAATCCATCATGCAGAATTTATACATAGCATTCATTTGTACTTTATTTTGTATGACTAAAATGTCACCATGTCGTAATCCTACAGTAGATAAATTGTCTTTGTCCTATTGTGGTATATAAGCTTTCAACATTGTAAAATAAGATGCTTTTCTATTTGTTGTAAAACAACAAAATTGTAGTTAAAAGTGTCTTGACATACAGTAAACATTAAAAACAGACCTATATATCAAAATCTTAGGATATTTAGCAGCTCTTCAATTTCCATGGCAATTGTTCAAAATTTATAGCATATGAGAATAACATACTCTGTTAGTTCGAGGAAAACATTATCTTATATTCAGAATGTATTTCATATGCCATCATTTATGTCTTTGAAGTGACATTTCAGAGACAGAAAGAGAAAGAGATCATGCATACATGTCTATCAGTATTTAGGTTTTCTGTCTTACTAATAAACTTCAAGTCTTGGTAGTTTAACATATTATGGTTAATTCTCACCCAAACTGATTCTGAGTGGGCATAAGCTCTTACATCATAAATTTATGCCATCTGGAATGAATCTATGACCTTCAAATTTTCATCCAGGGAAGAGAAATAGAAGGAAAAAACAAGCAATTGACTGCCTCAAGATAGAATCTGTAAACTGATATTACGCTCATATTTTATTGACCATAACTAGTTACATGAGCTAGGTCTCATCTAAAGATAGGTTGAAAATCGAAACATGAGTATTTAATAAGCTTTAACTGTGGTTGCCGTATTATGGCATTAAATAAGAAAAGCTGTGATAATATTAACATTAAAATCACAAACAAGGATCACCAAATGTTTACGTAAGTAACTAGAGACAACACAAAGCATGGACTGTCCCTGAGTTAATACAGGTGACAGTTCTATAAGCCAGATAGACAATTAGTCAAATATAATAAAGGTGAGATCCATATCATGATAGTGGAAAAACAAAGCTCTGTAGCAATTTTCATTGCTTTTTTAGCCCACCTTTCTTTCTGTTTCCACCTGGGTTCTTTCCATTTGCCAGAAAAGCTCTCTTTAATCTTTCTACCGTAGAAGATGAAGTTTCTAAGTTTTGTTTTGTTTTGCAACTTTTTATTTCCTAATTTTTATAATTATTTCACTGAGTAGAAAATTCTGTGTTAAAAGTTTTTCTTTCAAATCTTTAATTCTATTATCTTCTCACTTTTGTTGCCTCTGTTGAAATGTCAATTGTCCATCTTATTGTTCCTTTGAAGGTAATGTATTTGTTTTTTTATTTTTTTTCTGATTGCTTTTCGACTGCTTTCTTTGTAGGCAGCAGTTTTACTTTAATAGAAATAGGTGTACTTTTCTTTTTTTGCTTCCTTTCTTGTTCTCTCTCTTTTTTTATTTCTCTAAACTAATTTTGTGTAAGGTGATAGTGCTCCTTAACCCATATGCCTGGTGTTTCATTATTAGAATGCTAAGCTTGTAGGAATTATTGATGTTAAGTTAAGCTTGATGACCTGTCACTCAAGGTCATCACCAAGGTACAATTTTTCACACAAAATATTTGCAACCTCTGGCATAAATGAACTAAAGCTAGGGATCTTTTATCATAAATAATTCTTAGCAATTATCTCTTTAAATGCCACTTCTGCTTCATTTCTTACTTCTCCCTTTAGGATTCAAATTATATATATGTTAGACTTGTGCTTGAGTACTAATACCACTAACACTCTCTTCTCTCTTTTTAATTTCTTTTATGTAGTCTAGATATTTTCTATTGAACTGTATTTTTTGACAAAATGTGTTTATCATATGCGCAAAAATAAGACTTTGTATGATTATATGTACAAGACTGGTTTCTTACAACACTTTGGGCAAAACCACAGCAATAACCAAAAAAATTAATCAAAAAGAGAATGGATGAATAAATTGTGGATTTAAAAGTTATACAACTATTTATTTTTGTTTGCTTTTAAACTTTTTATTTCCATAGGTTTTTGGAGAACAGGTTGTATTTGGTTACGTGAGCAAGTTATTTAGTGGTAGTTATCGAGATTTTGGTGCACCCATCACTTGAGCAGTGTACACTGAACCCAATTTGTGGCCTACTGTCCCTCACCCCACTCCCACCCTTTCCCTTGAGTCTCCAAAGACAATTGTATCATTCTTATGCCTTTACATTCTCCTAGATTAGCTCCCACTTAAGACTGAAAACATATGGTATTTGATTTTTTATTCCTGAGTTACTTCACTTAGAGTAAGTATCCAGCTTCATCCAGGTTGCCGTGAATGCCATTAATTCATTCCTTTCTGTGGCTAAGTAGTATACACTAGTATAAATACCACAGTTTCTTTATTCACTCATTGATTGATGGACATTTGGGCTGGTTTCACATTTTTGTAATTGTGAATTGTGCTGCTGTAAACATTCATGTGCAAGAATCTGTTTTGTATAATGACTTTTATTCCTCTGGGTAGATAGCAGTGGGATTGCTGGATCAAATGGTATTTCTAGTTTTAGATCCTTGAGGATTCACACTGTCTTCCACAATAGTTGAACTAATTTACACTCCCACCAACAGTGTAAAAGTATTCCTATTTCTCCACATCTTCTCCAGCATCTGTTGTCTCCAGATTTTTTAATGATCATCATTCTAACTGGCGTGAGATGCTATCTCAATGTGGTTTTGATTTGCATTTCTCTAATGACAAGTGATGATGAGAATTTTTTCATGTTTCTTAGCCATGTAAATGTCTTCTTTTGAAAAGTGTCTGTTCATATCCTTTGCTCACTTTTTGATGGGGTTGTTTGTTTTTTTCTTCTAAATCTGTTTTAGTTCTTTGTAGATTCTGGATATTAGCCCTTTGTCAGATGGGTAGATTGCAAAAATTATTTCCCCCAACCACTTCTGCTGGTTGACAGTTCACTCTAATGATTGTTTCTTTTGCTGTGCAGAAGCTGTTAAGTTTAACTAGATCCCATTTGTCTATTTTGGCTTTTGTTGCCATTGCTTTTGGTGTTTTATTCATGGAGTCCTTGCCTATGCCTATGTCCTAAATGGTATTGCCTAGGTTTTCTTCTAGGGTTTTTATGGTGTTAGTTCTTATGTTTAAATCTTTAATTCACCTGGACTTAATTTTTGTATAAGGTGTGAGGAAGGGATCCAATTTCAGCTTTCTGCACATGCCTAGCCAGTTTTTCCAACACCATTTATTAAGCCATTTTTTCCTATTGCTTGTTTTCTTCAGGTTTGTCAAAGTTCAGATGGTTGTAGATGTGTGGCATTATATCCAAGGTCTCTGTTCTGTTCCATTGGTCTATATCTCTCTTTTGGTACCAGTACCATGCTGTTTTGGTTATTATAGACTTGTAGTATAGTGTGATGCTTCTAGCTTTGTTCTTTTTGCTTAGGATAGTCTTGGCTATGCAGGCTCTTTTTTGGTTCCCTATAAAGTTTAAGGTGGTTTTTTCCAGTTCTGTGAAGAAGGTCAATGGTAGCTTTATGAGGATAGAATTAAATCTATAAATTATTTTGGGCAGTATGGCCATTTTCACGATATCGATTCTTCTTTCCCATGAGTTTGGAGTGTTTTTCCATCTGTTTGTGTCCTCTCTTACTTCCTTGAGCTGTGGTTTGTGGTTCTCCTTGAAGAGGTCCTTCACATCCTTTGTTATTTGTATTCCTATGTATTTTATTCTCCTTTTAGCAATTGTGAATGGGAGTTTATTCATAATTTGGCTCTCTGTCTGTTACTCGTGTATAAGAATGCTTGATTTTTGCACATTGATTTTGAATCCTAACACTTTTCTGAAGTTGCTTATCATCTTAAGGAGATTTTGGGCTGAGACAATGGGGTCTTCTAAATATATAATTATGTCATCTGAAAATAGAGGCAATTTGAGTTCTTCTTTTTCTAATTGAATACCTTTTATTTCTTTTTCTTGCCTGATTGCTCTGGCTAGAACATCCAATACTATGTTGAATAGGAATGGTGAGAGAGGGCACTCTTGTCTAGTGCCAGTTTTCAAAGGGATTGCTTCCAGTTTTTGCCCATTCAGTATGATTTTGGCTGTGGGTTTGTTGTAAATAGCTTTTATTATTTTGAGATACATTCCTTTAATACCTAGTTTGTTGAGAGTTTAGCATAAAGGGCTGTTGAATTTTCTTGAAGGCCTTCTCTGCATCTATGGAGATAATCATGTGGTTTTTGTCTTTGGTACTATTTATGTGGTGGATTCCATTTATAGATTTGCATATGTTGAACCAACCTAGCATTCCTGGGATAAAGCCGACTTGATCATGTTGGATAAGCTTTTTGATGTGCTATTGCATTTGGTTTGCCAGCATTTTATTAAAGATTTTTGCATCTATGTTCATCATGGATATTGGCCTGAAATTTTGTTTTTTCATTGTGTCTCTGCCAGGTTTGGGTATCAGGATGATGTTAATCTCATAGAATTTGTTAGGGAGGATTTCCTCTTTTTGTATGGTTTAGAATAATTTCAGAAGGAATGGAACCAGCTCCTGTTTGTACCTCTGGTAGAATTCGGCTGTGAATCTGTCTGGACATGGACTTTTTTTAGTTGGTAGGCTATTAATTGCTACCTCAACTTCAGACCTTGTTATTGGTCTATTCAGAGATTCAACTTCTTCCTGCTTTAGTCTTGGGAGGGTGCAAGTGTCCAGGAATTTATACAATTCTTGTAGATTCACTGGTTTATCTGCATAGAGGTTTTTGTAATAATCTCTGATGATAGTTTGTATTTCTGTGGAATCAGTGATTATATCAATGAAATAAAATGAGAAGGCAAAATTAGAGGAAAAAGAGTGAAAAGAAATGAACAAATCATCCAAGAAATATGGGATTATGTGAAAAGACCTAATCTATGTTTGACTGGTGTACCTGTATATGACAGGGTGAATTAATCCAAGCTGGAAAACACTCTTCACGATATTATCCAGGAGAACTTCCCAATCTAACAAGGCAGGCCAATATTCAAATCCAGGAAATACAGAGAACACCACAAAGCTATTCCTCAAGAAGAGCAACCCCAAGGCACATAGTCATCAGATTCACTAGGGTTGAAAGGAAGGAAAAAGTGCTAAGGGCAGCCAGAGAGAAAAGTCAGGTTACCCACAAAGGGATGCCCATCAGACTTACAGTGGATCTCTAGGCAGAAACCCTACAAGACAGAATAAAGTGGGGGCCAATATTCAGCATCCTTAAAGAAAAGAACTTTCAACCCAGAATTTCATATCCAGCCAAACTAAGCTTTATAAGTGAATGAGAAATAAAATCCTTTACAGACAAGCAATTGCTGAGATATTTTGTCACCACCAGGCCTGCCTTACAAGAGTTCCTGAAGGAAGCATTAAACATAGAAAGGAGCAACCAGTACCAGCCACTGCAAAAAATGGACCAAATGGTAAAGACCTTTGACACAATGAAGAAACTGCATCAACTAAAGGGCAAAACAACCAGCTAGTATCAAAATGTCAAGATTAAATCCACACATAACAATATTAACCTTAAATGTAAATGAGCAAAATGCCCCAATTAAAAGATACAGACTGGAAAATTGAATAAAATTCAAGACCCATCAGTGTGCTGTATTCAGGAGACCCATCTCATGTACAAAGACACAATTAGACTCACAATAAAGGGATGCAGGAAGATTTACCAAGCAAATGGAGAGCAAAAGAAAGCAGGGGTTGCTATCCTAGTCTCTGATAAAATAGACTTTAAACCAACAAAGATCAAAAGAGACAAAGAAGGGCATTACATAATGGTAAAGGGTACAATGCAACAAAAAGAGCTAACTATCCTAAACATATATGTATCCAATACAGGAGCACCCAGATACATAAAGCAAGTTCTTAATGATCTACAAAGAGACTTAGACTCCCACACAATAATAGTGGGAGACTTTAGCACTCCACTATCAATATTAGACAGATCAACCAGACAGAAAATTAACAAAGATATCCAGGACTTGAACTCAGATCTGGACCAAGTGGACCTAATAGACATCTACAGAATTCTCCACCCAAAATCCACAGAATATACATTCTTCTCAGCACCATATCACACTTACTCTAAAATTGACCACATAATTGGAAGTAAATAACTCCTCAGTAAATGCAATAGAATGGAAATCATAGCAACCAGTCTCTCAGACAACAGTGCAATCAAATTAGAACTCAGGATTAAGAAACTCACTCAAAACCACACAACTACATGGAAACTGAACGACCTGCTCCTGAATAACTACTGGATAAATAATGAAATGAAGGCAGAAATAAAGATGCTCTTTGAAACAATTGAGAATGAAGACATAATGTACCAGAATCTCTGGGACACATTTAACACAGTGTCTAGAGGGAAATTTATAGCACCAAACACCCACATAAGAAGCAAGGAAAGATCTAAAATCAACACCTTATTATCACAATTAAAAGAACTAGAGGAACAAGATCAAACAAATTCAAAAGCTAGCAGAAGATAAGGAATAACTAAGATCAGAGCAGAACTGAAAGAGACAGAGACACAAAAAACCCTTCAAAAAATCAATAAATCCAGGAGATGGTGTTTTGAAAAGATCAACAAGATAGACCGACCACTAGCCAGACTAATAAAAAAGAAAAGAGAGAAGAATCGAATAGATGCAATAAAAAATGATAAAGGGGATGTTGAACATTTTTTGATATGTTTGTTGGTCATTTGTGTATTTTCTTTTGAGAATTGTCTATTCAATTGCTTAGCTCACTTTTTATTGGAATTGTTTTATTCTTGCTAATTTTCTTATGTTCCTTATAGATTCTGAATATTAGTTATTCATCAGATGTATAGATTGTGAAGATTTTCTCCCAATTTGTGGGTTGTCTGTTTACTCTGCTGACTGTTCCTTTTACTGTGCAGAAGCTTTTTACTTTAATTGAGTTCCACCTATTTATCTTTGTTTTTGCTGCATTGGCCTCTGGGTTTTTGGTCATGATGTCTTTGCCTAAGCCAATGTATATAAGGGTTTTTCTAATGTTTTCTTATAGAATTTTTATAGACTTAGGTCTTAGATTTAAGTTTTTGATTCATCATGAGTTGCTTTTCATATAAGGTGAGAGATGAAGATCCAGTTTCATCCTCCTACATGTGGCTTGCTAATTATCTCAGCAATATTTGTTGAATAGGCTGTCCTCTCCGCCTCTTCATATTTTTGTTTGCTTTGTCAAAGATAAGTTAGCTCTAATTATAGGGTTATTTCTGGAGTTCACTATCTTGTTCCATTGGCCTATGTGCCTATTTTTATGACAAAACAATGCTATTTTGGTGAGTATATCCTTAAACTATACTTTGAAGTCAAGTAATCTGATGCCTCAAGATTTGCTCTTTTTGCTTAGGTCTCTCTTTGGTTATGCAGGCTCTTTTTTCATCCCGTATGAATTTTAGATTTTTTTTTTTAAGATCTGTGAAGAATAATGGTGATATTTTGATGCAAATTGCATTGAATTGGTAGATTGCTTTTGGCAATATGGTCATTTTTGCAATATTGGTTCCATTGATCCATGAGCATAGGATGTGTTTCTATTTGTTTCTATCATCTATAATTTATTTCAGCAGTGTTTTGCAGTTTTACTTGTAGAGGTCTTTCACCTCTTTGGTTAACTATATTCCCAAATATTGTATTATTATTGTTATCATTATTATTATTTTGCTGCTATTTTTAAAGGGGATGAGTTCTTGATTTGATTCTCAGCTTGGTTGCTGCTGGTTTATAGTAGAGCTATTGATTTGTGTGCATTAATTTTGTATCTTGAATCTTTCTGAATTTATTTATCAGTTCTAGAAGCTTTTTGGATGAGTCTTTAGGGTTTTTGAGGTCTACAATCATATCAACAGTGAACAGGGACAGTTTAATTTCCTTTTGGCCAATTCGTATGCCCTTTATTTCTTTTTCTTGTCTAATTGCTCTGGCTAGGACTTTAAGTACTGTGTTCAATAGAAGTGATTAGAAGGGCTGGGCACAGTGGCTTATGCCTGTAATCCCAGCACTTTGGGAGGCTGAGACAGGCAGATTGCTTGAGGTCAGGAGTTCAAGACCAGCTTGGTCAACATGGTGAAACACTGTCTCTACTAAAAATACAAAAATTAGCCAGGCATTGTGGCAGGCCCTGTAGTCCCAGCTACTCATGAGGCTGAGGCAGGAGAATCACTTGAACCTGGGACGCAGAGGTTGCAATGAACTGAGATCATGCCATTGCACTGCAGTCTGGGCAACAAGAGCTAGATTTTATCTAAAAAAAAAAAAAGTGGTAAGAGTGGGCACCTTTTTCTTGTTCCTGTTCTCAGAGGGAATGCTTTCAACTCTTGCCCATTTGGTTGGCTGTGGGTTTGTCATAGATGGCTTTTATTACATGGAGATATGTTCTTTGTATGCCAGTTTTGCCAAGGGTTTTAATCATAAAGGAATGCTGAATTTTGTCTAATGTTTATCTGCATCTGTTGAGGTGATCATGTGATTTTTTTAAAAATTCTGTTTATGTGGTGTACCACATTTATTGACTTGTGTGTGTTAAATTATCCCTGTATACCTGATATGAAATCCACTTGATCATGGTGGATTATCTTTTTGATATGCTGTTGGAGTCAGTTAGCTAGTACTTTGTTAAGGATTATTGCATCTTTGTTTATCAGGGATATTCATCTGTAGTTTTCTTTTTTTGTTACGTCCTTTTCTTGTTTTGATATTAGGGTAATACTGACTTCATAGAATGATTTAGAGAGGATTCCCTGTCTATATATATTGTGAAATAGTGCTGATGGAATTCCCTCCAATTCTTCTTTGAATGTTCGATAGACTTCAGCTGTAAATCCATCTGGTCCTGGAATTTTTTTGTTGGTAATTTTTTTTATTGCCATTTCAATCTTGCTGCTTGCTATTGGTCTCTTTCAGCATTTCTAATTCTTCCTCATTTAAGTTAGGAGGTTGTATATTTCTAGAAATTTATTCATCTTCTCTAGGTTTTTTAGTTTATGTGCATAAATGTGTTGATAGTAGTCTTGAATAATCTTTTGTATTTCTGTGGTGTTGGTTATAATGTCTTCCATTTCATGTTTCTTTGTACTTATTTGGATCTTCAAGCTTCTTTTCTTGTTAATTTTCCTAACCATCTGTCAATTTCATTTAACTTTTCAAAGAACCACCTATGGGGAAAGATGGGTGTTAGACAGGGTTCTCTAGAGAGATAGAACTAATGGAATATATATACATATATATATATATATATATATATATATATACACATATATATATATATATATATGAGGTTGTTGACTATTAGCTCACATGATTACAAGGTCCTACAATAGGTTATCTGTAGGACCATTTTTTTTGCATATTACATTTCTCTGATTGAAATCTCCATTCTTTAATTTATTATGTATCTCTTATTTTTGTTTCTGAATCATGTTAATCATACTATGTACTCCTCTTTTACCAGTTAAATGAATTACTTTCAAATATTTAATTATTGCTGTCTGAATTCACAGTAACTTTTAATTGTATGATGTAACACTCATAAAACATGCAGGCTTTTGATTTCATAACCATCCATAGAGGGTTCATTCTGTTTTTCCTGGGTAGTTAAGGGTGGCAGAAAATTACCTTAATCCAATTAGAGGCTGCCTGATTAGTGTTTTGACAGTTTTGGTACTAGTTCTTCACTGCTCCAAGGGCTGAGCTATTTAAGAGTTACAACTGAGGGCCCACTGAGACCTTTTGTAAGGTCTTCTCTTCTCCACAGATTCAAATAAGAACTGAATAATTAAACTTAGTTTTTTAATCTTCTGTTTTAACAGCTTTGGAATTTGAAAAATGTGTCTACAGAGAATTTGACACTGTTGCTTTTCTCTGCCCCTTTTGTTCACCAGAATTTGGACGTTCACATTGTTTATTTTTCTATTGTCTATCTATCTATCAGCTATCTACCATCTGTGCAACTATCTTAATTTTGTGAGACCACCAAAATGTTGCCTTCTTTCTCTGAACCTTAGGATTGTTTCTCTAACACTTTACCTAAATCTTCACATTTTTGTCTCTTAAGCCAATCAACAGATGTCTGGGGGGTGATGGGGAATGTCACAACAGAATATTTGCTTATGTCTGGCAGTTCACTCTTTTCTGAGACTTGTTTTTTTCAAGTCCAGTTGTCTCAATTACTTCAATACTTTTTTCTTCTTTTCAGAAATGCTCTTTTTCCTTTTCCTGTTTTCTTTTTAATAAACCTTTAAATTTAAAATTATTTAAGATTTACATAAAAAGTTGTGACTATAGTATGGAGAGTTGTCATATGCTTGTATTCCTATTATAAACATCTTACATTATTTGGTACATTTGTAACAATTAAAAAAAGTTATGATTAATTATTGTTATTTTTATCCGATGTCCATGCCTTATGTTTTAGATTTACCTAATGCTCTTTATGTACCAATATCCAATTTGTGAGATCACATGACATTTATTCATCACATCTACTTAGACTTCTCTGGACTGTAAGTGTTCCTTATCAACTTTTAATTTATTTCAAGTACATTATTACATATTGTCAAACTTGTCTAATAGTTATTTGTAGCAGTGTCACAGGATCCTTGGGGTGTCATTTATCCAGCCAGAAACCTCTGTGGCTGGTGGCACCTATGCCCAAGTTTTGCTTGGGCCCACTGGTCTCACTCTTCCCACTTGGCCTGGCTAGCTGTGCTTGGCTTGTACTATAGGACTGGATCCCATGCCTGTCACGGGTGAGCCAAGCACAGAGAAGTGAGGGGTGTGTGAGCTAGTGAGTGTTGGGTCTGGCCATGGGGCACAGCCAAGTTTACTGGCTGCTGTGGGGCAGGCAACTCCAGGTGTCAGCATGGGAACTGGCTCCCTGCGAGGCTGCAGCTGGACAAGGCATACTGCAAGCAGCTTCCAGAGTTGGCACAAGAGAATGTGGTGGCACCTAGAAGGTTGGAGATGCCAGGAAACACAGGTCCCAAAAAGGGCATCACAGCCCTGGCTCAGAGATCTCCTAGGTCTGGGCTACTCAAAGGGCCACAGCTCTTCTCTGCTCCTCGTTGCCTACAACATAGCAAACAAGGGACCTGTTTCAGCCCTGTGCATATTACAGTTCTTTCAGCCCCATCATTTGGCAGATCTTGAGTTATTGTCCCACATTTAGGAAAAATGAGGTACATGGACAAATGGAGGGTGAGCAAGGCAAAGGAGGTGCTTTACTGAGTGACAGAATGCTCAGAGAAGACCTGTAGTGGGTAGCTCCTTTCTGTAGGCAGGTTGTCCTATTTTCTGCTCAGCTCTCAGAAGAATAGAGACCCACAGTTGGTAGCTCCTCTCTGCAGGTGGGTTGTCCTGCTTTCTGCTCAGCTCTTAGCAGATTCGAGACATGCAGTTGGTAGCTCCTCTCTGCAGGCAGGTCATCCCATCAACTGCCCAAGTCTGACTGAGTCCAGGGTTTTTATGGGATTTAGAGAATAGGAAGTGCATGTTGAATGGTCCACGGGCAGTAATAGGCAAGCCCAGAAAAAGCACCGTAAGTTCCCATTCTGGTCCATGGAACAGGAAGCCCACCCCCCAGGTCTCAGGCCATTCCTGGCCTGAAGGTGGGGTTTCACCCACCTCCCCCTTTCTGCCCAGGAGCCTGTCTGCTTCCTGCTGTCATTAACCTGTCATCCATGGTGCCCACAGTGCCCAGGCTGTTTGTGCCAAGGGGTGCCTGCAGGCCCACATTGAGCCACCCCTAGCCTCCCTCTAGGCTTCCTTCCAGTGCTCATCACTTCCCAAAGTCTGGAGGGAGCCTATGCAGCAGGGTCCTGTTGTGTCAGTTCTGCCCTGAGTGTGTGAACACCTGATCGGGTCATGACAGTGCCCAGGCTTGCCCACAGCTTTGCTTTGAAATCAGGTTGAGCACCGAGAGCATGGAGAGGCCAGGCAGTGGGAGCAGGCACTTCTGAGCCTATGGGGAAAAGTGGGTGTTAGGGTTCTCTAGAGGGATAGAACTAATGGAATACACACACACACACACACACACACACAAAAGTTTGTTGAGTATTAACTCACATGATTACAAAGTCCTACAATAGGTCATCTGTAGGCTGAGGAGCAAAGAGAGCCAGTCTGAGTTCTGAAACTGAAGAACTTGGAGTCTGATGTTCAAGGTCAGGAAGCTTCTAGCACAGGAGAAAGACATAGGCTGGGAAGCTAGACCACTCTCCCTTTTCACATTTTTCTGGCTGCTTATATTCTAGCCACATGGGCAGCTGATTAGATTGTGGTTTCCCAGATTAAAGGTGGGTCTGCTTTTCCCAGCCCATTGACTGAAATGGTAATTTTCTTTGGGAGCACCCTCAAAGACACACTCAGGATCAATACTTTGTATACTTTAATCCAATCAAGTGGACAATCAGTATTAACCATCACAGGGGACTTCCTGACCCCTGAGAGTACATAGATACCCCAATATGCAGCCACAGCTGGGTGGCTGCAGCTGCACCCAGGAGGGTGGGGCACCCACTCCTCCAACCTGGAAGACAGTGGGGCTACTATCTGCTCCCAGCTCCCACGGGCTCCATGGATTGCACAGCCCTGGCGGTGCCTTCTCTACTGCAGCCAGCATCATGGCAGTGACTGCTCCATACAGACCACTTCTGCATCAGAAGCAATGTTAGACTTCCTCATACTCTACCATAGCCAGAAATGCACATGTGCTAGAGCAGTGCTTTTTAAGATAATTTTTACAGGGCCACAGTGAGAAATAACTCTTATGTCACATCCCAGTAATTTCCAATAAAATATTTCTTACTATGTGCTAGGTACTAACTGTACAACTATTTTTGTAATATACTTAATGTTCGCAATAAACCATGAATTTCTTTCAATTATTTTCCTCATATCCAGTAGAAACTAAAATCCAAACTTTCCAACTAGTAAGGGGCAGAAGTTGGATTAGAATCTAGGAATGATGTATTCATAATCTGAGTTGTGGATTTCATGCAAACTTTTATTAAGAAATATATATAAAAGTTTAAATGCTCAAGTTCTTAATCCCAGAAATTCCACTGGTAGTGATTTATTATCTGGATAAACTTGCTAAAAGTTATATGTAAAAGATTAAACCATACAACCCTGTTTTCAATAATAAAACCCAGAAAATGACCTGATATAATTCCATGAAGAAGTGGTTAAATGATTTGTACTGGTTAAATGATTTATTCAACAGAGGACCCCAAAGTGCTTATGTGACAGTTTCTCCTAGATAGATTATTAAGTCATAATATCAAGTTTCCCAATAGCATATATAGTAAGATTCTACTTTTGAAAAAATTATGTGTATTGGCAAATGCATGAAGTTCTTGGAAGATTACACATAAAGTCTTGTTTTATAATACACAATTACCAAAGGTTGAGAACTTCTTTTTATATGTAGTGCATTTGAATTGCCATCCATAAACATGTTTGTGTGAACTTTTAACCATGTAAAAAGGATGATGCAGACAGTTTAATAAGTCCCTGTCCCAGTATATTTGTACTGATATAACAAAATATCATAGACTGGAAATTTATAAACAGTAGAAATTTATGTATTACAGTTCTGGAGTCTGTGGCATCCAAAACCAAGGTGCCAATGTTTGAAGTTTGGTGAGGGCTACTCTCTGGTTTTCAGATGGTGCCTTGTTGCTATGTCCTTTGGAGTGCATAAATGTCGTATCTTCACATAGTGAAAGAAGTGCAAAGGCAAAAGGAAACTCACTAGTTCCCTTAAGCTTTTTTAACAGTTCTAATCCCATTAATGAAAGAACCCTTATACTTACCCCCAAAAGGCTTTATCTCTTAATGCTGTTACATTGGGTTTTAGGTTTCAATATCTGAATTTTAGGGAGACATATATATTCAAACTATAGCAGTTCTAAAGTAGATTGTTAAAGAATATGAACTAAACTTACCAGTTTAATTTTTGCCCAAAATTTCAGTCCAGGTTCAAAGATAAGTGCCCATTTAACTGAATTATCACAGCAAGATATAATGACTTAGATTAAATATTGCCACCAGGCTTACATAAAACACTCCATAACTGCAAATATTTTTAAAATAATTTATGTTCCTAAATTTAGGAAATAAGAAATTCGGTGCTGATGGACTACTACAATTATTTATAAGGTGGTAACATTTTTGTTTAATAAAGTTCACAATAGATGTGTATTTTATTTAGTTGATAAACATCAAAACAGAATGTTACCATAAGTTGCACTGGGATTCTAGATCCTGCTTTCTCTGGCTGTGAGAAGCCACTTGTGTACCTCTTTGCATGTCATATTCACTGATGACTCTTTGGTCACTTAAAATCAACTGCAGGAAAATATACTCCATGATAATTAGGATGACTAGAAATCATGGCTTTCCCTTCTACTCCTCAAAGAGATATTGGTTAAATATTTCCCACCATCCTCTGATTACGACCATGACAGAGCATGAAATCTGTAGATATACACCAAAGTTTTGAGTCCTGTTTGTGCCACTTAGGATGTGGGTAGCCTTTGCAGATTACCAAAGGCCTGAAAGTCCCCATGACTTTACTGGGAAACAGTATTACACACTTTACTCTCTAGGCTGTTTTATGGATTCAGTAAGTAAGATATGTAACATAGGCTACATGTACTCTGCCATGCAGTAAGCTTTGAATACGATTTAATTATTTTACTCTTACATTGTCCCTCTCCTCTCAAGTTTACTTTGGTTCCTTTATTTAGTTTTTTTTTTCTATTATGGCAATTCAAGTTAACAATGTAGAGAAAGTGAAGAAGTAGAGTGAATAGAACACTAATTATCTGACAGTTAATATATGTACCTAATAACTGCTGAAAATCTCACCTTATATATCAACCATAACTTATTTCTTTGCAGATAATCATTTCTGAAAGGGGAAAGAAAATGTCCTTTCTTTTAGTTTCCATCAGCAGTTTGTATCTGCTTTACATTCATAAAATGATAAATTATTATAACTAAGAATGAGTTGTTCCTATGAAATTTTAACTTAAGAAATAATTACGAATAAAGATTTGTTTAGTCACTGTTTATTTGCTGCTATTTAGCTAAGGAGAGGGCTGTGGTGGTAGCTCTAGCAACGAATATGTTGCCTTGAGTCCCAGAAATGTGATATTAGAAGAAATAGTAGGACTTGTAAAATAATTAAGTCTCCAGTAAGAAATCACTACATTTGTCAAAAATATATATTACGTAAATGTTACTTAAATTACTATGCAAATGTTATTTTGCAAGTAAAGTATATTTATGTATTCTAAAATTATAACCACTTTTAGTGAAAAAATGACTACATCAATTTCCTGAAGACTATATTTTAATTTGTAAAATTATGAATATTATAGTTTTGTTGGTTTCCTCTAAATTCTTGGGGAGTTAGTTGTAATAAGAAAAAGTTTCTAAATATATTTTAATAAACTTACAAGTTAATATGTACAATTGAAATGATTTATTTAAATATTTTATCTAAAGTACTGAATTTTCCTTCAATACAAAAGTCCTTAATTCATAGATAATATAAATATGAAATACCTATGTCCCTCATTATTTTATAAGATATGAAAAAATTTACTAAACTCTGGTAGTTTTTTTTATAGAAAAGAATTAATGTAACTAATATTCTTTTCCCACACTAGCCTGCTCTTTATGTTCCTCTACAGAACCAGCAGGTGAGCCACACAAAGGACATCTTTGACAGATAAAGAACACTGATGCCAAGGTCTGAAATAAATTTTTTAGCATTAACATCTGTGTTTGTGCAAAGCTCTTGGCTGGTTTCTTCATTTGATGCTTGGATGGGGCTGTTAGCTCTGTTGACTCCACTGCTAACCATACTAATATCAGTTTAGCAGGCTCTGGTGACCTGCACACAAAATCAGACATTGATAAACTACTTTACAAGTCCTATTTGTTGAAAATTGTCATTTTTGTTCCTTTGAATGACCTGTGTCCACAAGAATTTGTCCTCATTGTATGAAAGGCACTCTAAGAAAAAAATTACCTACATTTTTCATGTAGAAGTAAAGAATGGTACAAAGCACTCTTCCTTAAGATAATCTCAAATCATTCTCTGTATCTTTGGATGACTTTTTTTCACATTGCTTAAAAAGTAAATTACTATAAATCAAATTTATTTCAGGAAATTCATAATTTATAATTTTTAACTAATTTATTATAAATATATATAATTTATTATAAACTATAACTAATTTATAATTTCTTAATTGAATGTCAGGCAACTACATTTTAAATACATTTATTTTCATTATTATTCAAAGTTCATACATATTACTTTTAGGGATACAGGAGATATATTCCGAAATTTGCAACAAATGCAAACATCGACTAAATCAATTTGATCTGATCATATTACAGAGGTGTTTTCATATACCCTGAAAAACCCAAATAATTCTCATTTAGCCAAAAACATTTTTAAATATGTTGGCACAGACACATAAATATAGAAAATGTTTTTCCATGTTTTTGCTAGAACGTGCTCATTTAATATTTTAATAAAATGTAAATTACTAAGTATTTTTTTAAATGGGTACTTTCAAAATTTTGTGCAAGTTTCTGAGTAGTATAAACATTTTAATCAAAATTGCTCAACTCTGTGCAAGATGAAAAATCAAAGGTTTATATTAATGGTCCAATTCAGGAGAAATAATTTGCTCTAAAATATTTAACTGCTATTGGATTTTGTGTGCAAGGTAAAAGATCACTTAATGTTTCTGTTCAGGCCCAGATTTTCTTTTGTTTTGTGCACTTATGTATGTTTTAGTTTCTTACATATATGTAGTAAACTGAGTTTTACTAATTTTACTAGGTTTTTAAATAATAATCATGACAATGTGAAACACAAAAGAAAACACACACATACACACGCTTTTCCAGAGCAATTCCCCAGTAAAAATACCACTCCAATTTTTTTGTTATTTTATCCCATGAGTGTAATAAACTTGTAAAATAATTTCATAAACTTTGAAGATTTTTACGACTGAACATTGTTATAAGCACACAGTTGGTTCTTCTAAACACACATCTCTACCGTAATTTCATTTAAAACAAATATAAACTTGTTATTTTTCAAATCTAAATTTAAAAATATAACACAGTGACGAAGGAGCATGTTGTATATCTTAATCTAATCCCCAAAGACTAATTAGACTTTAACTTAAGTGCTATTCAAATTGGTTTTTATGTGCTTAAGTTATTTGAAAATACTGTCTTCCAAAGTGTGGAGGAATCATTTGGATGACATTGCAAACTTCTGATGCCAAGCTGGAAAAATTTCTTCCAAAGACAGCATCTGGTTATTTGGCAAAATCCATTGTAGTTTTTCTGCACACCTAGGTCTGTTATATGGCTGGCTGCTTTTGAGGACCAGTTTCTAGTTTACTAAAATGGAGGACTATATAAATCACTGAAAAAGTTTGTGATGCTGATTTAAGTACTAGTTTAAAAACTAAGGCTCCATATATGAAATAATTATAACACTGACGTCTGTATGCTGATATACTCTCACAAACATCTGTTTCTACAAGTGCCTGTGACTGGTTAAATGTGTAGGATGAATAAGCATATTATATATTCTATAAAAAATTTGAAAATCATTGATATTGTTTGAAAATATATCCTTCACACATTCAGAGTTAATTAATGGAGACAGGAAACAGAAAAGAGTTGTTCAGGATCTTCTCTTTCTACTGATAATGCTATTGATGAAGTGAGCCAAAAAAAAATTTCTGTGTGTGAAGTAATATTAATACTTTAACATATTTCTGTATTTTCCAAATATACCATATGTGAATATTGTTCTTCAGGATACTGAATTCATAATCAACAGAGCAGATAGAAGACAGAATTATTTTCTCTCTGGGTAATTGTAATTAATGTAATTCACTGATTTCTGATATAATGATAAATAAGATGGCATACAAAATAAAGGTTAATTTAACATCTCCCCCAACCCTTTTGGTAGTAGCTCTTGCCCGAGTTAAAAAGAAATAAAAATAATGAGAAAGTATATGAATACCGTTTTGAAGATATTTTTATGGTAATAGTTTTCTTCACTAGTGTTTTATCTGTAGTCACTGAGCTTTTTCTCTTCAAGAGCAATTTTTCAGATTCCCCTGTAAATTAATTTACCCTTTGTTTGTTCAGTGTCTTATATTTATGAGAAACTATTCCAAGTCCTGGAGATAAAACTCAAATTTCATAGTAGTACAAGGAGCTTGTATGTTATAACATTGAAATGGGGCTCAGGAAAAGAAGGAAAAGCTAAAGAAGACAGCTTCAAAAATGTTGAAATGTAACATAGTAAATATAGTTTAATTGCTAAGGAATCATAGATAATCAGCTAATTTTTCTTGATAAGTCAGGAAGAGTTTTAGTAGGAAGGTGCTATTTGACCAGATTCTGAAATAAATGTAAAAGGTTTGCCAGATATAGGTGAAGGGGAAGAAGGCAGCAAATCACACTGCCATGTGTGTACCTATACAATCTTGCATGTTCTTCACATGTACCCCAAAACCTAAAATGCAATTAAAAAAAAGAAAAAAAGGTTATAAAACTGAAAACAGAAAAATATTTGATGGAAAATTCCAGAAAATTGGAAAAATAAGTTTAGAAAGATGAGTTGTAAAAAGATATGGTATTCTTAAAGAATTTTTTTTTTTTTTGCTACACACACACACACACACACACACACACACCCTGCCCTAGGAGAAAATGAATATTTCTCAGCATAAAGGTAAATGGATAACATAAATTTAAACTTAATATAGGCATACCTTGGAGGTATTACAGTACAAATCCAGACCACAGCAATAAAACAAATATCACAATAAAGCAAGTCACACAGGGTTTTTTGTTTGTTTCATACTGCAGCCTATTAAGTGTGCAAAGGCGTTATGTTTAAAAAAGTGTACATACCCACATTTAAACATTCCTAATGGTTATAAAAGACTAACAACAGTCATCTCTACCTTCAGTGAGTCATAATCTTTTTGTTGATTATGTTGATGATTGCTGACTGATAAGGTGGTGGCTGCTGAAGGTTGGGCCGTGCAATTTTTTTAAAAGGAAAACAATGAAGTGTGATATATCGATTGAGTCTTCCTTTCATGAAAGATTTATCTGTAGCATGCAATGCTATTTGATAGCATTTTACTCACAATAGAACTTCTTTTAGAATTAGTTCTCTCAAATGATATGACTGCTTTATCAACTAAACTTAGGTAATACCCTAAACCATTTTGTTATTATTTCAGTGATGTTCACTGTGTTACTACCAAGAGAGATTTCATCTCAGCAATCACTTTATTTGTTCATCCAGAAGAAGCAACTTCTCATCCATTCAGTTTTATCATGAGATCACAGCAATTCTGTTGCATCTTCAGGCTTCACTTCTAATTCTAGTTCTCTTGCTATTTCCACCTCATCTTCAGTTATTTCTTTCACTGAAGTCTTGAACTCCTCAAAATTATCCAAGAAGATTAAGATCTACTTCTTTTAAACTTTGTTACTGTTGATATTTTGAACTCCTCCCATGGATCACAAATGTTTATATCATCTAAAATGGTAAATTCTTTCCAGAAAGTTTCCAATTGAGCTCAGACCCATCAGAAAAATCACTATCTATAGCAGTCAAAGCCTTACAAAATGTATTCATTGAAATACAAGTCATGAAATTTAAAATTATTCCTTGATCCATGGACTATAGAATAGATATTGTGTTCACAGAAATGAAAATATTAATATATTTATACATCTGCATCAGAGCTCTTGGATGAATAGATACAGTGTCAATAAGCATCGATATTGACAGTAATACCAGGAAAGGAAACTTTTTTTCTGATTCAAAAGAGGGATTAAAATAAATATTCACTAAACCATGCTATAAACTGATGTGATGTTATCTAGGCCTTGTTGTTTCATGTATAGAGCAAAAGTAGAATAGATTTAGTATAATTCTTAAGTCGTAGGATTTTCGGAATGGTAAATGAGCCTGACTGAGACTTAAAATCAATAGGTGCTTTAGTCCCTAATAAGATCACACTGAAGTCAGATATTGACTTCCCCTCTCTAGCTATGAAAGTCTTAGATATCTCCTTCTAATATAAGGTTGTTTCATCTTTCCTGAAAATTTGTTGGTTAATGTGGCAACCTTCAACAATTATCTTAGCTCAATTTTCTGGATAACTTGCTATACCTTCTCCATTGGCATTTGTTGCTTCATCTTGTACTTTTATGTTGTAGAGAAGGCTTCTTTCTTCAAACTTCATGGTTTAACCTTGGCTAGCTTCAAACGTTTTGCCTGTATCATCCTTACCTCTCACAGCCTTCACAGAATTTAAGAGTTAGTACCTTGCTCTGAATTAGGCTTTGGCTTCAGGAAATGTTGGGGCTGGTTTCATTTTCCAGCCAGATTACCAAAACTTTCTCCATCTCAGCAACAAGGCTGTTTCATTCTCTTATCATTTGTGTGTTCACTTGAATAGTACTTTTACTTTCCTTCAAAAAATTTTTATTTTTATTCGCAAATTTGTTAACTGTTGGGCTCAAGAAGCCTTGCTCAACTTTCCAAATGCCTCCACCACTAAGCTTTAATTATTTCCAGCTTTTTATTTAAAGAGAGAGATGTGGAACTCTCTTTTTCACTTGAACACTCAGAGGCCATGGCAGATCCCTGCTATTAACTGTCCTAATTTTAACATTTTCATGTCTCAGGGAATAGGGAGTCCCACTGGGAGGAAGAGAAGCAGGGCCTGACTGATAGGGCAGTCAGAACACACATAATATTTATTGATTAAGTTTGTCAGATTACATGGGCTAAATTAATACTACCCTAAAACAATTACAATAGCAGCATCATAGATCACTGATTGAAAATTAGAGGATAAATGGAAGGACACAGCACTCACCTTTTTCACAAAGAAGGATCAAAACAGTGAGTAGATACCACCTGTCAAATAGACCTTCTAAGAGAAAACACTGGAATTCAGCAGAGCAGTGACTGGAAACCTCTGGAATGTGAAAGGAGAAGGATGTGAGACAGCATGCCTGCCTGGGAGTAGTCAGAAACCAAGAGAAACTACCCTTTATGGTGAAAAGGTAAACAAGAGATATCCGATGGTCCACATTCCCATTATGGACTCCTGCAATTCTAGTTATGCGGAGCTCTCTGACCCTCACAGGCTCTGATACTAGCAGAGGAAGCTCCCTGGAGTCCTGACAAAGGCACTGTTCCAGAGGGAAAGTGTTGGATCCCACACACTTCTTGAGACCCAAGAAACTGCAGCCTGGTGCTATTTTCAGAGCTCAGCTCCCACAAGACTACGTCCTGCCTTGGGATCAACAGTTCTACATCTCCACATTCCTAGAACCAGCTAGGCTGATGTCCTCCCACATGCAGCCGGGAAGCTACTTCCATTGCCACCAGCAATGGAATTGTTTGGGAGCCTGGAGATTAACTCACCCTGCCCACCACCACCAATGCCCATGCACATTGGCTGTGGGTCTGAAGACAGACTTGCTTCTCCTACTACTGGTGCCACAATTACACAAATTATTCAAGTGCCTGGGGATGTATCTGTCTTGCTCATTCAATGCTGCTGCCTGCAAACCTTGTCTGGGTGCCTGAGGATAGGCCCATCCTGCCCTCCACCACCTGTCTATGTGCTTGCTGTCCAGAGGCATAAGGAATAGACCATCTGTCTTGCCAATGGCAGCTATACAAACCTCCTGGAGACCTGGGTACCAGCCGAACTACAATGCTGCATGTATTCCTGGTGTCTGTATATGTTACACAGTGGTCCAAGGGTTTGTTTACCACCACCATTGCTGGCACTATGTGTACCCAAGCATCCTGTACAGGAAGTCCTATCCAGAGCAATCAGGCAAGAGAAAGAAATAAAAGACATTAAGTTGGAATACAGGAAGTCAAATTGTCTCTCTTTGCAGATGACATAATCTTATACCTGGAAAAACCTAAAGAATATACCAAAAACTCTTAAAAATGATAAACAAATTCTCTAAAGTTGTAGCTTACAAAATCAACATACAAAAATTAATAGCATTTGTATACCTCAATGATAAACTAGCTGACAAAAAATAATCTTATTTATAATAGCTACCAAAAAATCTAAGAATAAATTTGATCAAGGGAGTGACAGACCTCTACAACAAAAACTATATTGCACTCATGAATGAAATGAAAGAGAACACAAATAAAAAGACTCATGGATCATAAAAATTAATGTTAAAATGATTATACTGCTAAAGCAATCTACATGTTAAAGGCAGTTCATTTCAAAATACCAGTAGAAATAGAGGAATAAAAACTATCCTGAAAGTCATAGGGAGTTGCAAAAGACCCCAGAAAGTCAAAGCAATCCTCAACAAAATATACAAAACTGGATAGATCACACTGCCTGTTTTTAAAATGTATTACAAAGCTGTAGTAACCAAAACAGCAGGATTTGTGATAAAAATACACAAATAGGTCAATTTATTGCTTTGTTTCAGACATTGACTTAAGATTATAAGAGTGAAAAGAAATCATTTTATTTTTTGCTTGTCATGATAGTGTTTGCATTAATTTACTTTTCAAACCATTTCATGAAATCTTTTGCAATTTAATACATGTTTTTTCGTTATATGTGTTCTCTGTATATACACAAATGATGTTAATTCACTTGATCCCAGTAATTATTTTACAATCTATATGTATATAAAATCATCATGTTATATACCATGAATATATACAATTTTTATTTGTCAATTATACCTCAGTAAAATAAAAAGAGAAGTCAAATTCAAAATGATCATATTTTTATAGCGTTTTCTAGTACATTACATTAAAGATCATTACATAATTAAATCTGTTCAATATAAAATATTTTGAAGCATATATTTTGTGTAGGAAAAAATTCATGTTCAGATGGTTAATGAAAATATACAATTAATATAATTTTAATATTTCCCAAACTTAAAAATTTGAATTCCACTTATGTTTTTCTACTTACTAATTCATTTTGAATATTCTTTATAAACAATAGCAGTAGCTATCAAGTTCTTTGTTAAGCCCTTTACACATGAACAATTTAATTCTTCCATAAGCAACGAGGTAGGTACTTTTACATTTAATCTCCATTTTGCAGATAAGAAAACTGAGGCATAGAAATGTCACCTAATTTGCTGATATTTGCACAGTTAGCAGTAGCAGAGCAAGGATAAAACCTTCTCACTCCAGAGTTTGTGGTCTTCACATTTACAGTATTACTTATTGATGGTTTACAAATAACTACCCTTGAAGTTGTCCTCATACTAGAACAAAGTCCTGGTTTAGTTAAAGTTCATTTGGAAAATCCTTGTAACTTGGGAAAATTTTTCTATATTTAGTAAAAATCTTTTATCTTGAAATGTTCACTTTCGAAACACACACACACAAGAAAATCAATAATGCATAAAAAGCCTAAAAAAATTAGTCCTATACTCCTGAGAAATTTGTGCTTTTACTTTTTTATTTTAGTATGTGTCTTCTAATTGTTCAAGAAAAAAAATCAGAATTTTTAATCTTGATGCATTCACTGATTTGGAAAATGTAAAGTGACTGGCTTGGAAAATTATTTAAAATGTCAAGTAGTTTATGTTTTCTGGGTTTTCTCATTGATTTTCCTGGAGTGTATTCATAGGTAATTATAAACTTTCAAATGTAGACAATATACTAGATCTTTACATTAAAACATCCCTCATAATACATGCAATGGGATTGAGGAGTGGGGAAAATTTATCAGGGGAGTAGAATTGTGCAATGTCTTCTCCTAGAAAAATAAAGAAAAATAAAAATTGCATTAAAATTAATGTCTTTATTTTAGATCTCTATTTCAACAAAAGAAGTTTGATGAACCACTTTTTCTTAAATTATGTTTTTGTTTTTCTGTTCTTTAAAATAAAACATAATTCCTTTAGTCCTTAGCTTACTAAAATTTTAATATTTTCATGAGAATACCTTCAATTAAAAAATCAGAATTATTGGCTGGGTGTGGTGGCTCATGCCTGTAATCCCAACATTTTGGGAGGCTGAAGAAGGTGGATCACCTGAGGTCAGGGGTTTGAGACCATCCTGACTAACGTGGTGAAACCCCATTTCTACTAAAATACAAAAATCAGCTTGGCATGATGGTGGGCACCTGTAATCCCAGCTACATGGGAAGCTGGGGCAGGAGACTCACCTGCACCCAGGAGGTGGAGTTTTCAGTGAGCCGAGATTGTGCCACTGCAATCCAGCCTGGGTGACAGAGTGAGACTCTATCTCAAAAAAAAAAAAAAATTTAGAATTATCAAATATCCCCATCTTCCACTTTATACTAAGCAGCTTGTAGAGGGAACATTATTTTCAGAAAAGTTGTTTATTATTCTTATTAGTTTTGCTTGGTGATTGTTACTATATTTGAGAGCAAATAAAGAGGAATGAGTGAATATTATACTCATTAAAATAGTAGCTCAATATATAGGTCAGCCTGTGATTGATTATATGATGAAAGTAGGGTAGAGTCTCATTGAATGCCATGAATTGATTCTTGGAAACTGAAACTTAAAGCAAACTTAGGTGTAACACACCAAATTTTGCCATAGGCTGGCTAATCGATATAAATAAGATTTAAGTGTGTATGTCATATTTCTGGTCACAAATGCATTATCAAACTTTTAAATAAAGACTCAAAATAGTTCTAATTTGAAATATGAAAAAAATATGAGCTATAAATACATTTAAGGTAGAGTAATAAAAATGATTAAGAAATTTATCTATAATTTCTAATGAATCAGCAAGTGATAGCAGTCATAGTGGTAGTAGGTTCAAGAAACACATGTTTACAAAGTGAAAGTTTTAAGGAGCACACAGTTCAAAAACAAACAATAACAAATATGGCAGGCTCACTGAGCACTTTTGTACTACATGATTTATTATTATGCATTTGGATGACTATTGTATACTTTATATATTTTTATTTAATAATCAGTTGTATCCACTCATTTTGCTTTTTAAAATTATACTTTAAGTTCTGGGGTACAAATGCAGAACGTGCAGGTTTGTTATATAGATATACATGTGCCATGGTGGTTTGCTGCATCCATCACCCTGTTATCTATTTTAGGTATTTCTCCTAATGCTGTCCCTCCCTTGGCCCCCACACCCCTGGATAGGTCCCACTGTGTGATGTTTCCCTCCCTGTGTCCGTTTGTTCTCATTATTCAACTCCCACTTATGTATGAGAACATGAGGTGTTTGGGTTTCTGTTCCCATGTTAGTTTGCTGAGAATGATGGTTTCCATCTTCATCCATGTCCCTGCAAAGGACATGAACTCATCCTTTTTTATGGCTGTCCATTCATTTTTCTACCCACTTATTACAGTTCAGGTTCTCAGGTGTCTGGATCCTATTCTTGAATATTAGGGGCAAGATCAGAACCCACGCTAGACTTCAGGCTGTGCTTCCCCAACATGCACTCACACACACACATCCCACACTCACTCAGACTGGAACCACTTAGATATGTCAGTTCATATACATCTTTGGTGTGTGGGAGAAACCAAAATAGCTGGAGAAAACATCCACAGTCATGGATACAGCATGCAAGGTCCACATAGACAGTGTTCCCCTCTGCTAATCAATTTTCCTTTTCTCATCAATTTTATAACAAAATGACCTTGAATGAAATATTACTATTTGAGGACCTGCTGTATGTTATTCTGAAATAGCAAAGGATAATGCTTTCAAATCTAATGTAAATAGCATCAGCTTGAAGATTTTTCGATCTTCACAAAGCATTAAAAAAATCATTCTTTAAATATATCCATATTATGGAAGTCAGTTCATTGTAAATGTGTCATTTCCAGAGTGTGCAGATTTAAATATGTATCAATGGTATTTACAATGATTTGTCTCAGACATCAAATGAATTAACTTTGACAGATTGTAATTGGCACAACTGACACCTTTGTTGCAAGCAGACCTTCTGGCTGCATTCATTAGTAAAGTCCTTCAGCAGACACAAAATTTCTTACACTCAGTGAAATAGTGTTGCACTTTAGTTAATTACCTTTTTAATTATGGTTTTATTTTGAAATGAATAAATAGTAAAAATAGTAACCACAATAGCTCTTTTTGACACATTCAGGTCCTAAATCTGATTATGAAAATGGGATTTCTTTTCTTTCTATAATTCTAATACAATCTCACTACTACACTGTAAAAACATCTTAAATTACTAATATTGGCTAGATGCAGTGGCTCATACCTGTAATCCCAGCATTTTGGGAGACTCAGATGGGAGGATTACCTGGGTCCAGAAGTTGGAAGTTGCAGTGAACAATGATTGCACCGTTATACTATAGTCTGAGCAACAAAGCGAGACCCTATCTCTAAAAAAATGATGATAATAATAATAAAATTACTAATATTGAATCAGAAGTGAATAATCTTTTCATAATTTTTTCAATTCTAGAACTAAAAAAATATAGCCACTCAAAATGTATTGATATTTATAATTTTATCTCAATTAAAATGACAAAAAAGGCCCATGTAGGTAATATTATTAAACTAACTGTATTTAGATTGCATTGTTTAACACTATTATTATTTCTACAGCTAAGTCAGTATCAGCCAATATAGTCTTAGAAACTAAATAATAATGTTTTTTAAAAATCATACGAACTCTTCATCTGCAATACCAACTCAGGAAGACTCATATGGCCAGTCTTGGGTTACTCTCAGTTTAATATATATATAATATATATTCACATTCACTGTGCAATATATATATAATATAAATATATATAGTTATATATAATATATTATATTGCACAATGAATGCTAAGCTTAATACATGACAGTTCAAAAATGCTTGCTGAAGTTGGGTGTGTTGGCTCACACCTGTAATCCCAGCACTTAGGGAGCCCAAGGCGGGTGGATCACTTCAGTCTGGGAGTTTGAGGCTGGTGCCTGGCAAACATGGTGCAAACTGTATCTACTAAAAAATATATAAAAAGTACAAAAATTAGCCCGGCATAGTGACTACACACCTGTTAAGTCTGTAATTCTAGTTCCTCAGGAGGCCAAGGAATGTGAATCACTTGAACCTGGGAGGTTGAGGATGCCAGGAGCCGAGATCAGGCCGCTGCACTCCAGCCTAGGTGATGGAGTGAGACCCTGTCTCAAAAAAATAAAAATGAAAATAAAGCTCACTGAACTGATGTTTTAAAGGAAAACTCAACTTAGCCATAAATTACCTTAATAAGCATATAACTTTATAAAACCTCAGTGATTAACTTATAAATCTCAATAATTAATTGTGAATAATGCTGGATTAGTGGAAATGGTGCTGCTTATGTTTTGCAAGTGTGCTTCACTGCAGTAGAGACCCAGACTTTTGTAAAAAAAAAATTATGCTCTTCTCTTTTATTTCCTAATAGAGAATATTATAATAAATTCATGCCTTCCAGAAAGATTTGGTAAAATCAAATCCAATCTTTCATGGCTAAATAAGAAAAGATACAGTCATAGGTATACTATCTTTCTTAATGAAGTTTTATGAAGTTTATGATGTTATAATGTTTAGTTGAAATATATATTATATATTTAAATTTTAATTTAGCTCTTTGATATGGCTTATTTTGATAAGATCATGTGACAGCAGTGAAGAGGAGGCCACTGATAATACGAAATTGAGAGATAAGCATAAATATAATTTAGTAGAAATAGTAAGTCTTAGTAAGCAAAATGTTCAGTGCTTGATTTCTACTCCAAAAAATGCTACCTATATGAATTTAAGACATTTATTTTAATATATTTGAGAATAACAAAATTGGAATCACATATATTGTTGGTGGTTTGGAAGGGAGATAAAGAAATTATATATATATATATATGTAGCTGTTGAGTACTTGTATCTGAAATGGGAAAGGTTCCCTTTCTCCTCGCAAAGCCTGTGATAAGGGTGAGGCTCCCTTCTTCACTGCCCCACTGCTCAAACCTCTAGAGGAGCATACAGACAGGCAAGCTGTGGGGCTCAGATTCCACAGAAGTGTCTAGGGATGAATGTTTATAGCTGAAGCGCCAGTGTGCATGTGTTACAGGGTGCTCTTTCAGTTTTGCCGTCTATAGGCAGCTTGTGTTAACCAGCTCAGTTAGACGTTCTACCTTGTTGCAAGGACAGAGGGCTTTCTGTATCTCGGGCTCTTGCCTTGGTGTACCAGAAGAATCAGAATACACGTGGGCTTGGAGAATGAGTGTAAAGTTTTATTGAGTGGAGGTAGCTCTCAGCCCATGGGGGAGCCAGAAGAGAGATGGTTTTTCCCTGGAGTTGGGCCGCTTGCCAACCCCCCAGCTCTCCTCTGACCGCCCTGGCCAAAATCCACCTTGTTCCACCAGTTGATGGCCTACTGGCATGCTGGCATCTGTCGATGTGCTCTTCCACTAGCGTACTCCCAACGTCTTCTCAATGTCCAGCTCCTTGTCGTCGTCGTCTTCTCCTTCTCCTTGTCCTTCTCCTTCTTCTTTTTTCTATCCCCCAGGCTGGAGTGCGGTGGGGATCTTGGCTCACTGCAACCTCCTCCTCCGGGGTTCAAGCAATTCTCCTGCCTCAGCCTCCCGAGTAGCTGGAACTACAGACACGCGCTACCACACCTGGCTGATTTTTGTGTTTTTAGTAGAGATGAGGTTTTGCCGTTTTGGCCAGGCTGGTCTTGAACTCGTGACCTCAGGTGATCTGCCCGCCTCGGCCTCCCTAAATTCTGAAATTACAGGCCTGAACCACAGTGCCGAGCCCAGTTGCTTGTTTTCTTCCATCAATGTGTTCCTCTCCTGCCAGCAGCTTCTGTCTCCGCCTTGCTAGGGTCTCAGGTTTTATAGGCCAAGGAGGGGAGCGTGGTGGGCCATGGTGGTCTTGGAAAATGCAACATTTGGGCATGAAGGCAGAAATGCCTGTCCTCACCTAGGTCCTTGGGGATAGAGACCTAGCCAGGGACCACTCTCTCCTCTATCCAGCACTTCCCTTCCCCACTTCCATATCATTTAATGGGACCATGATCTTCTCTTCCAAGCACTCCCCTATCATATCCAGGGATATGGTAAAGTCCTGGTTTACCTAATTGGATATGCCAATTGAAGGGCTTTAGCAGTCCATCTATCAAGTACTGTCATAGCTCAAATCACCAATTTTGGTAGAAAACCATAAATACCCATAATGCCCATGAAACAAAAACTCACTGGCACACAGTCTTTATTTTTCTCTTATATAAACCTTGCCTTGCCTTTTGCTTTTGAAAGGTGATGGTCACAAATGATTAATCTGATTAACGTTTAAGTAAATCTGACCTGCATTTCTAACTACTATATCTGTATTGTTCTCTGTCAGTTAATTCTGAAAATTTCAGAGATCTGCCTAAATGACTTTCTCCATTATAGTCACAGAAACAGGCATCTTGAGTAGACACTTCATCCACACTTAAGCCCTACTGTTGAGCCTCTTTTTGTGACAATAAAGAGATTTTGCTTTCATAGATGAATCTGATATGCTTTATATATATGTAGGTCTATGTATGCTTTAATGTAGGTTGATGACCAGATAGATAGATAGAGAGAGAGAGAGAGAGAGAGAGAGAGAGAGAGATAGAGAGAGAGAGATAAAAAAAAGATAATCTGCCATTTATTGCCCAATCGATGGCAATGAAGATTGGTTTTAATCATCTGACCATCTGGTCTCTGTCAAGAGGACTAGCAGAGGGAACAGATTTTCTGTAATGAGCCAATCATCAATTCAGAATCTAGTTTTCTTTAGTTTTATCAATTTTGGTTGTCTTTCCTGTTTTGCGGATTCCTGGAATTAGGTTATTTATTGTTAAGCAACTGGATTACAAGACAATAGTTAAGTTAGGCTTTTAGCCTTTGTCAGTTCTAAGTTTGGGAAATTCTTTATATCATTTCCTGAGATGTTATTCTGACAATTGATATAATGCTTTTGGAAATTATTCAATCATAAGAATTTATCCATATTACAAGGATATCTTATCCTTATAACATTCATACTATAAAAAGATCTAATTCAAATTAGAAAAAAATTATTTTAAAATTTTAAGAAATTGAATTTTGTAAACATGAAAGTGAAAAATTTAATGATTTGTGTAACAAGTGTGTAAGTGAGCCTAGGTTTCTTTGGAATAAGAACAGAAGTGAAATAAAAGGATTATTTTTGCTTTGATATTTTTTAAACAACTTTATTGAAGTATAACCAATATACCACGCAATTCACCTACTTAGACATTTCAAGTCAACAACTTTTAGTGCATTTAGAAGTTTGTGCATCCATCACCACAAGCACTTTAGAATATTTTAATTACCCCCAAAAGAAACTCCACGCCTCTTAGCTCTTATCCCCAATTCCTCTATCCTTCTAGTTCTAAGCAACCACTAAAGCACTTTCTGTTTGTACATATTTGTCTATTTTGTATATGACATATAAATGGAGTTATAAAATATATGGCCTTTGGTGACTCTATTCTGTTATGTAGCATAATGTTTTCAAGTTTTATCCATTTTTTAGCATTTATTCTTATTGCCAAATATATCAGTATAACACATTTTATTTACTCATTCATCACTTAATGTATGTTTGGGTTGTTTCCACATCTTGGCTATCATAAATAAGCTATTATGAACATTAATGTACAAATTTTTTATGGTAATGTGTTTTCATTTCTTTGGGGTATAAACCTAGGGGTGGAATTACTGGATCACATAGTAACTGTGTTTAAACATTTGTGTAAACACCAGACTTTTCCAAGTGCCTGTACCACTTTACGTGTCCACCAGCAGCATATGAAAATTCTAGTTTCTTCACATCCTTGTCAACTCTTGATATTATCTGCCCATTTGATTATAGCCATTCTAGTGGATGTGAAGTGGTATCTCATTGTAGACTCATTGCAGACTAGAAAAACTTGATATCACAAAAAAGCAGAAGAGTTTTAAGTACATGTTTTGTATTTCAAGAAAGTACAAAACTTCTCTCAGAAAAAATAAAACAGAAAAGTTTCACAGAATTACATTCAACAAGAGAGGAAAAACTTTGCAACTCCAACACTGTGTTAGCAGACCTTAAGCTTCAGCCACTGGTTACAATCACAATATATTAGATGAGGATTAAAGAAAACAGTATATAATGTAATAGCTGCAAAATCAGACATAATTCCCTATTAGGCTCAGGGTTTTAGAAATTTCTTCTGCTTTGTAAATGTGAAATATTTTCGAAACAAAACAATAGGAATACATTGCTTCAGCTTCAGAAAGAATATCTTAACTTTAAAATAGTTTATATTTTGAATGGCAAATAAAGTCTGACTATAAATATGCATATAAACACAGAGACAGACACACACATATATAATAATACAATTATAGTATTTTCAGAAAAAACAATTAATTTTTTTTTTAAATATGATAGTGCTTTAAAAAAAATGTTCAAGCCATTTCTGAAGCTCTAACTGAAAGGAAAAATAGATTTACATTTACTTGTATTGTGACTATGCATTTATGCACACGCACACGCGCACACACACACAGCTATACATTAATTGGCCTTAATTGCTAAGTCACAAAATGAGAAGTGAAAAAAAATTCAAGTCAGTCAACTAAATAGATAAAAATGCTTTAAAAGCCTCTGCACTTTTAAACAAAATTTGAAAAATTTTAAATAATGATTATATAGAGAATATATACATATATATATATACACACACAGATATGTTTTTTTAAGTAGTAAATTCAAAGTAGTTAGTGCATTTTCTTATATAATATGCCTGATAAGGTTAATATATTTCACAGTGAAAGTTTACAAATGTATTAAGTATTGTCATCCATAATTATTAACTATGTTATAAAAAGTATAACATACATTTATCTTTGTGAGTTTAATTGCTTATGTTTAAATAATTGGGTAAATTAATAACAGAAAGTTTATAAACGTTGACAAAACAATTGCTAAGCATATTATTGGTCTTTGAGTGTATTTTTGTGCTTTTTTATGTTTAAAATATTTTGATAAATGTTTTTCATTTTTAGAAAAACTAATGTATCTAATATTAAATCTAACTTAATAATACAATTATAAATATTAAATCCTATAGAACTATAATACTTTTAGAGCTAAAATTAATGCTATGGAGTATACTAACAAGTAGATATTGTTAAGTGCTACTGTACTTACAAAAATGTCACTGTAAGCTAGCTGAGTGTGTGTGTGTATGTGTGTGTGTGTAATCTTTAGACACCTTTTACTGGTTTTGGATTTTATGTTAATATTTTCTATGTAGGAATAAATTTTCTCTGGAAGTAATTCTTGATGTTAATTTTTTAGGATAATAGATCTTTTAAAGAATTTTTGGCAATTTGGATAATCCTCAGATGGCCATTCATATCACTTTCCTCTCCTTCCCTTATTCTAGAAAAGATCCTAAAATAACTTGTATTCTCCATATATTAATTGGATTAGCTACTATATTATCTCATTGAAACAGATGAAAGTAATCCCTTTCTTGATTTTTAATTCCAAATAGGCCTTTTATTTCATTAATATTTCCTTCATACACATACTTTTTAAACTATTGACAAAGCACTTTCCTCTATATTTTCTTATTTTGGTAGTGATGATGATACACACAAGTGCAGGAAAATAAACCTTGGAATCCAAGTGGCTCTTTAAGTGTGTCACTTGGCAGGTAATACAGGACCATTAAGCCATTTGTGTTTTTGTGGTCCATGTTCTTTCTTAATTAGCTATCACAGCAACACCATTTTTTTCGATATTCTTAATTATGTTAGCATCTTTTCTCATTGGTTTCATATAAATAATGTAATATTGTGAATGTTTTTACTCAAGAACAGGGAATTTGTGACAATTTTATTTCCTAATTTTACTTAATCTGATAGCTAGAGATTACCCCTCTTTGGTGCATGGAATGGTGCTGACAACTAAATTAATAAAAGACTCAGGAGGTTGTCAGTCTCATTTTGTATTATATAGTTTCTTCAGTTGAAAAAGGATTATCTCTAGAAATATACTCTGTACCTCTTGAAAAGAAAGACATGCTGCCATTAACTGTGTTTATCACCTTCTTTACCCATAGCCGTAAATGCCACTTCAATATAAATCCAGCAACTTTGTATTTTCTAATAAAGGTGAGTTTTCAGTGTAATATCTATACAACCTCAAAGCCTTCCCTGTCATTCATTAATTATTGTTTTTTAAACAACTCGTGTATTATTTGTTGATGACATACATCACAACCCACCAAGAAATTTTTTGGGGGGATTTGGATAAAGATTTTGAGACAGGATAAACTTTGCTGAATTTACTTTTTTGTTTTCTATAAACAAAACAATGTTTGTAACTTTCTTAAATATTAGAAAATCACATAATCATTTAAATAACAGTATAGTAAAATAATATCTTATTAGAGATATTGCAATACTACAGAAAATTTCAATTATTAACATCAGAGCACATATAAATGTACTATTTTAGAACCTAAAGTTGTCCTACAGTTGACTACCAACAAGAGATGGATTTTATCTCTATGTATATAATAATGGTATATACACAATTAGACATTATGAATCCAAAAGGAATTTTGCAAATACAACTATCTGAATCCACACAGTAAAAATATATTTATATTTCAAATGTTTCTTATGCATAGCAATAAATTTTGGCATTGCAAACACACTCACTAAGTAGATCTCTGGTCCACTCATGCTCAAGTAACCCCCTCAATGGCAGGAGAGATTCTTTTCAAATTTACAAATATATTTTCAGAGAAATGTTACACGAGAGACTGAATGATTGTCAAAATCTTATGTTACTTCTAAGTACATTAACTCTGAAATAAAAAAATAAAGTTGCAGACTACCAGACACACCCAAGTAAAGGACTATTTGAAGATTTTACTGAGTCATTTAAATAACAAGCCTTTCATACCTTAGTGATAGATTCTAAATTTTCTGGTTATTTGACTTTCTTCATCAAAAGCTACTTGTTTTCTCTTGGAAAAAGTATATATTGATTTTGTCTTTCTCAATTTGAAAATACCTTCAATTCTGTATTGTGTTAGACAAACTCATCTTATACATGAAATGTGTAATAACTGTGCAAAGTCTTCCGATTAGTAAGAAATGTTATTGCCCTTATTATCCTCAAATCTGGAGAATGAAAATGAGATAATGGTATTTTAAAATCAAATCTTTCCAAAACTTTCATAAGAGAGTTCTCTCCCTTGGTTCAAAGTCTTAATAATAGTGGTATCTATACCACAAATCTTCACAATTTTCTACTGTATAAAGTAGAATACCCATAGACTTGTTTGCATATTTTGCTGGTAGACTCTACCCATTACATTTCATTTTGTCCAATATTGTATATATTGAAATGATAATAATAAACACAACCATGTATTCAACAGGAGAAAGCTTTATTTTCAAAAGAAATATACCTGGGCACATTAATTAAGACTGCATAACCAAGATTTGGTATACTAGAAAAGACATCAACAAAAGAAATCTTTGCACTTATTTGGAAATAGCTAAACCAGTCTTTTTTAGGCAACACTATTTTTAAACCACTGAGTGTGCACTCATGGATTTATATTGCCCATTATAAGCAAAGTTAGATCTCTTATAAAGTGATCTTTGATGTTATAATTGTAATTATTTTGGGGAGCCATGAACCATGCCCACATAAGTTTGTGATAAATGTTAACTGATAAATGTTATATGTGTTCTCACTACTCCACCAACCAGCCATTGCTCCATCTTTATCTCTCTTCTCAGGGATCCGCGCTAGCATCTGTTATTTTGGTCTTTTTTATAATAGTGATTCTAATTTGAATGAGATAATATCTCATTGTTTTTCCTAATGCTTAGTAATGAAGAAACATTTTTATATACCTGTTGGCCATTTGTATATCTTATTTTGTAAAATATCTACTTATGTCTTTTGCCTAATTTTAATGGCATTAGTTGTTTTATTACTATTGAGTTGAGTTCCTTGTATATTCTGGATATTAGTCCCCTGCTGGAGAATACTTTGCAAATATTTTCTCCCATTTAACAGATTTTCTCTTTACTCTTATATTTCCCTTGGTGTACAGAAGCTTGTAATATATTATTTTACAATGAAAATATAAACACCGTTTTTTTAGACACAACGCTAGCGCATACTTAATAGAGTATGAAAGACTACAAACATAACTGCAATATGTACCAGCAAACCAAACTATTTGTGTGTCTGCTTTATTGAGGTTTTCTGAAACTGAACCTGCAATATCTCTGAGTATGTATGCTTGTGTTTAACAAAAAAATATTTACTTACTATATTTCATGAGGAGTCTGATGTGGTTAAGCTACCAGATGTGATTGAAGACACTAGAGTTCTTGTTTCACAGAATGATTTCTTTGTAGATGACATTAAAAAAATGGAAAAGCATTCCATGCTCATGGATTAGATGAGTCAACATCACTAAAATGAGTGACACCCAATCTACAGATTCAATGGTATTCCTATCAAATTACCAGAGTTATTTTTCACAGAATTAGAGAAAACAATTCTAAAATTCATATAGAGCTGAAAAAGAGCCAGAATAGCCAAAACAACCTAAAAAAAAAAAAAAGAAAACCCAGAGGCACCAAAATACCTGACTTCTAATTAGAAGGTTATAGTAACTAAAACAGCATGATACTGGTACAAAAATAGACCTATACATTAATAGAACAAAGACAGAACCCAGAAATGAAAGAGCATACCTACAAACAACTAATCTTTTACAAAGTCAACAAAAATATGAAATGGGGAAGGGCACCTTACTCAATAAACGATGCTGGGAAAACTGACTAAACATATGAACAAGAACAAAACTGCATGCCTATCTCTGACTGTACACAAAAATTAAGTGAAGACTGATGAAAGACTTAAATGTAACACCTGAAACTATAAAAATCCTAGAAAGAAACAGAAAATACTCTTGTGGACATTTGCCAAGGCAAAAAAATTATGACAAAGACCCCACAAGCAAATGCAACAAAACCAAAAATAGACAAATGGAACTTAATTACATTGAAAGCTTCTGCATGGCAAAGTAACAAACAACAGACTAAACAGACAACCTACAGAATGGGAGAAAGTATTTGCAAACTATGCATCTAACAAAGAGCAGATATCCAAAATTAATAAGAATCTTAAACAAATCAACAAGGCAAAACAACCTATTGAAAAGTGGCAAATGATATGGATGCATGTGTCCAACAAACATATAAAAAATGCTTATCACTAATCAGAAGAGAAATGCAAATTAAAACCACAGTGACATATCATCTCACACCAGTCAGGGTGGCCATTTCTAAAAAGTCAAAATACAACAGATATTGGCAAGGATGCAGAGAAAAGAGAACACTTATACACTGTTGGCAAGAATGTAAATTAGTTCAATCCCTATGGAAAACAGTATGGAGATTTCTCAATGAATTAAAAATATAATTACAATTCCACCCAGTAATCTCATTACTGGGTATTTACCCCCCCCCCCCAAAAATAAATCATTTGATAAGGAAGACACCTGCATTCATATGTTTATTGCAGCAGTATTCACAACAGCAAAGATGGAATTTTTGTGTTCATAAGTGTTTGGCTGGATAAGGAAAATGTGGGTCATGCCTGTAATCCCAGCATTTTGGGAGGCTGGGGCATGAGGTCAGGAGTTTGAGACCAGACTGGCCAACATGGCAAAACCCCTTTTCTACTAAAAACACAAAAATTAACTGGCATGGTGGCACACGCCTGTAGTCCCAGCTACTCAGAAGGCTGAGGCAGGAGAATCTCTTGGACCCAGGATTCTGCAGAGGTTGCAGTAAGCCTAGTGAGACTGTCTCAAAAAAAAAAAATGTATAAAATGTTTAATGGTATTTCCCTATCATATTTCCTATTATATTTTTTATTTCACTGTATCTAAAATGTTAATTTTCTCTTTGTTACTAATATTATTTATTTCTGATTCTCTTAATCATTCAGGTCTTTTTCATATAGTTCCATATAATAGAATCTTTAACTATGTTGTCCAGTATATATTAAATAACAATTGCTTTACAGGCTTTGGGCCTCAGAGACAATTAGGCAGTGAACATTCTTTAAGATGTTGCCTTAACAATTCATATTTACATTTGAATAGGATATATTTTAAATTTGCTGAAAATTGAACCTTTCCAAATAGATGAGTACATGTCAACTTTGAACAATACAGGAGTTAGGGGTGCCAACTCTCCACATAGTCAGAAATCTGTGTATAACTTTGGACTCCCCCAGAACTGAACTACTAATAGCCTGCTGTTGACTAGAAGCCTTGTTGATAGCATAAACAAATAAAACGTATTTTATATATTACATACATTATATACTGTATTGTTACAATAAAGTAAGCTAGAGAAAATAAAATGTTATTAAGAAAATTCTGTGGAGAAGAAAGAGGAGGAATTGGTCCTGCTGTCTCAGGAATGGCAGTAAATCTGCTTGTAAGCACACTTCTACAGTTCATATCCATGTTTTTCAAAGGTCAACTATTTGCTGCTTAGGTTAAGTGTCCATCAGTGTACTATCATGCCTCAATTCGAGCCTTCAACTCCTTTGGCCTACTTTATAACCCCATTTCTAGTTCTTGAAATATTTTTCTGTACTACAATATATGCAATGGTTATATCCATTTTCCTGAGTCAACTTTGATATTTTGTTTTATCTGCTCTATCTAACCATCAATTAATCTGTTTAGTTTTATTTCTAAATATATCTAGTCTCCTATTTTACTTCTTTAGGGGCCTCTATTGTAGTCTACCAATTTATCTTTCTGCATTAACTTTGACCCCTCTGTAAACCATGCTAACCAGTATAGCAAAAATAATTGTAAAAAAGCAAAACTGAATATGTAATCTCCTATTATAAAACCTTGCACTGTATTCTCTTTTATCATAGCATAAAGAGCAATGCACTTTACATGGCCCGTATTCTTCTCTGTAACGTGAATTCTTTCCATTTTCTCACTCATTATGCATTTGTGCCTCCTCTCTACTGTGCTTTGGACAATGACTTTCAATTCCAGTTTCCTTTCTGTCCCAGGATTACAATGTACTTGGAATATTCTTCTCTCTCCTCATTATTCTCCATACTTCCCTCCTCATTTTTCTTCATATTTCTTATTCTTTCTTAGGTTCCCAAATCGAATGCCATTTTTTTCTTTTAAATTTGAAAAGGAGAGTTTTATTTCTAATAAATACTGCAAGATGTCCATTCTGACAAGCTGGGAAGCATAGTCTCTGGTTGGAAGCCAGAAACAGACACTTGGAGGGAAAGGCAAAGGGAACATAAATTTATGCTGAGCAGGGTGGCTAAATATACATATTTAATAAATTATAGGAGTAATCACAAATACTTATGAGAGCAGAAGTGTGCACCTATGCAGTTGAGTGTCATGCCCCTCTGTTGGTCCCATGTACAAAAAAATGGCAGCATTAGCGTGATCCAATGGTGAAGTTTTAGGACCTTAGATGTTAAAAGGTGAAGCACAGGACACAAAAACCCTTCTTGGGCACGATCTCTGTAGACTGGCCATAACCAATCCGTCCTCTGTTATCAGACAAAAAAAGCGGGACAGCATCAGGAGACTGGGATCAGTGGTGGAGTCTTTGGAAAGGGCTGTTTTCTGTGTCGCACGTAGGGAAGAAACTCTAATGACAGTTAGTGAGGGATGGACTATAAATAAGACATGCCTGACTTCCCATCCTAGGTTATGTGGGAGAACTCCCTTTTCAAGGTTACTCTGGTGCTCCGTTGGCCAGGAGGAGAAACGCCATTTCTTTAAGGAAGTCTTGAAACTGGGTAGTACTCACCTAAAGACACTCACTGTCACTACACTTATAGTAGTTGGCCTTTTTCTTTTCCTTTTATTTTATTTTATTTTTTCTTTTTTTCGAGACGAGTCTCGCTCTTGTTGCCCAGGTTCGAGTGCGGTGGCGCGATCTCGACTTACTGCAACCTCCGCCTCCTGGGTTGAAGCCTCAGCCTCCCAAGTAGCTGGGACTACAGGCACGTGCCACCAAGCCCAGCTAATTTTTGTATTTTTTTAGTAGAGACGGAGTTTCACCATGTTGGCCAGGATAGTCTTTATCTCTTGACCTCGTGATCTGCCCGCCTCGGCCTCCCAAAGTGCTGGGATTACAGGCGTGAGCCACTAAGCCCGGCCTCTTGTGGCTGTTTTATAGCAGCAGTTTAATAAACACCTTTGAGTAAATGAGTATGTAATTAATAATTAATTTCTTTTAAATACTTGATATTTGACAAATTCATTACTTAATATCTAGTCCATGACTTGGTAGTTGTTTTTTGTTTATATCTTTCTTGAAACCACACAACTGGGAGAAAATGCAAGCCCACAAACAACGGCTATAACAACATAATGATGATGGAAGAATAGTAAGCACCAAATAATGCAGTAATTATGAAGTATGTGCTACTTTTCGTAGAAACTGGAGTTTACATTATAGATTTATTTATAGTTAAGTTTTCAAAGAGCAGTTATTTTAAACCATATCAGAGACAGTGACTTTGTATGTTCAGAATTTACATTCAGAGCTACCTGTGCCATCATGAATACATTTGAATAAAAATGAGAAAAAAGTTAGTAGAAATTATGTCATTTGCATTATTTTCAAAAATAAATAAAAATGCAAAATGACATACTACCACCATCCCCTTGCCTAACACACATCACGTGTCTAAGATTCTGTATTCACATAATTTTTAACTGTGTTAATCACATGGTTTTGTTTTCTTGGTTAACTATTGCAGATTTTTTTTCACTTATGGCAGATGTGTTCTTGAAAAATTATACCTATTGTAGAAAATTTGGAAAGAGTCCTAGAACACCCAATTATGCGAGAGCTATGGCTCATATAGGGGACACCTACTGCTTTAAAAGGGAACCTGGGATTTATAAATTTTCCACAAAGGAAGATCTGTCTGAAAGATTTAATGGGACTGGGATTTGAACAAAAGGTATTTGTTCTGTTTTCTGTTTTTCTGACACTCATTTTGTCAACACCAATTAATTATTAAGTGCCACAGTGGTTTGGAATCCCAGAATAAACATTTTACTCACACCTTCTGAATCCACTTGATGTACAGCCTAAGAAGGAATTCATGAAGCATTGGGCATGTTACCAGATGCTTATCTATTCTGGTCAATTTTTTAAAAAGGGGAAAAGCTACATAATAATAATATAGGTTTTCTCATTTAGTAAATCTATGTTTAGTTTTTCAGGGGAAATTATTTTTAAAAACTTACTGACATAGCATATAATTCTTTGAATTCAATTTATTTTGTTTTTATTTGAGTAAAAGAATTTTACTAAGTGTACCAAAGGATGAATTTCAGCTCTGCCCCAGAATTCTTAGCTGGGCAGATTGGTGAATTGTTTCTCTCCCAAATCCATTCAGTAATGACTCGGGAAGAAGACTGTTTTTGAGTGTGAAGACAGCAATGCAAGCCTTCAAAGAAATGAAAAATCAAGAAAGCATGATGCCACCAAAGGAGCATGCAATGCTTGTCTTGTCACTGACCCTGAAAAGTGGAGGTTCATAAATTGCTTGGGAAATAATCCATGTTAATTGTTTTAAGAAGCTCAGCAGGCTACAAGATAACAGATAGACAACTCAATAGAGTCTTGAAAATAATACATTAAAAAAAAAGAAAAGTTTAACTAAGGTTCAAAAATCTCTAAATATGTAAAAGGCCTTAACTCATTCCATCTGTTTGACACTCTATTTACTTCACTGTGCTTTAGCAGATACCCTTCTCGTGACTTCTTAAACATATTCAACATGGTTCTAACTCAGAACATATGTGCTTGCTGATTTTTCTGCCTAAGAATAATGTTAGTGAGAGTTATAATAAATTATTCCATCAAATTTTACTTACTCAAGGCTTCCGTCATCATGGTATTTAATATAGCAGTGGCCTTTATCACTTTTTATCATCTTACTCTGTTCTATTGTTTTCTCATAGATTTTATTGCTATATAACATTTTGTATTATCTTTATGTATTTCTTTTTTGTTTTTGTCAATAAAATGTATACATAGCTAAACAGATAGACATACATGTGGATATAGATATAGATATCAGTGTCATATACTTAATACTTTTAAAAGTATCTTTTAAGTATCTGATAGTGAATAGCTATTTGCTGAATGTTGAATAAAGGAATGAATGAATTTAAGTGTGGTGAAGATATGAACTAATCCTGAATAAAGAATGAAGACAGCTGTTATTCTGTACATAAAACCATGAAAAAAGCAACAGGTCTAGACTGTGTTTAGAACTTGGCTACAAGATACAAATCTCCACAAAAATAAACCAAGATTCTTGAGCAAAAGAAAAATTAAAGTAATTGATATTAAAGCATTAAATATAAATAAAAATCCATGAGTTTTTATAGATGAAACTATTTGCAATTTACTCTAATAATGAATACATGAACTTATGCATTTATCAGAATAAATGGAATTTTACAGCAAAAAGTGTGAATCAATGTATTCATTAAAAATTATTTAGGAAATTGTGAGGACACAAAATGTAATGAAAAATGTGACAAAATATTCTAACTGTATGTAACTAAAGGTGGTAGGATAAATAGGTGCTGACCTAAGTAACTTTGGAAATGAGTAGTCTGTAAAACTAATGACAAACAAAAACTTTACATAAGAACCCTCTTCTAGTTGATAAAGTTGTGTCACACAGGGTAATGATGAACAATTTTGATACAATATGTGTTTATTGGAAATGAATGCTTAAAAAATCGTGGATGGTGTGAATAAGGTTTTTTAATAATAAAATGGGAGTTTACAGATAATCAAGTAGAAAAGGACAGAAAGATCTGTGTGTTAATGGATTAGGGTTTAGTGACAGATGAACTCACATAGCATCACATATAAACACTTAAAGACAAGTAGAAATAGTTGCGATTATATGTTTATAAAAATTTTAGTACATATATATCTTTATATTCTGTTTGGTCACAGGACTGGAAGCAATGACACTCTACTAGTAACAAGCATATCCAATGGCCTTATCATACGTTTTAATAATATTTTTTATAAAAGAAATCAGGAGAATTGGCCAAATCTAGTACTGAAACAGAAAATATACAAAATTAGCTTGGAGCATCCGATAGTAGCAGGAAGTGAGAAAATCCTCAACATACACACACAACACAACAAAGGCATTATGTCATGGGGACACAGAAGCCAGATGAAGAAATTACCAACAGATAAAGCTAGACTCATTTGAACAATGAATTAAATATGGTAGTATTGTATTTTAACCCAAAATATATGCAAATTCTGAGTCATGCTGTGATGGTTAATATTCAATGTCAACTTTATTGGATCGAAGGATGCAAAGTATTGTTCCTGAGTGTGTCATGAGGGTGTTGCCAAAGGAAATTTTAGTCAATGGAGTGGGGTGAGGCAGACCCACCCTTAATGTTGGTGGGCACCATCTTCTTGGCTGCTGGAAAAGGTAGAAAAAGCAAGCAGAAGAAGGTGGAACGAGCAGATTTGCCGAGTCTTCCAGCCTTCATCTTTCTCCTGTACTGGATGCTTCCTGCCCTCCAAGATTAGACTCCAAGTTATTTGGCTTTTGAACTCTTGGGCTTATACTAGGTGGTTTGCCAAAAACTCTTGGGCCTTTGACCGCAGACTGAAGGCTGCATTGTCAGCTTCCCTACTTTTGAGGATTTGGGTCTCAGACTGATCCACTACTGATATCCTTGCTCCTCTACTTGCAGATGGCCTATTGTGAGACTTCTCTTTGTGCTTCCCTACTTTTGAGGATTTGGGACTCAGACTGATTCGCTACTGACATCCTTGCTCCTCAACTTGCAGATGGCCTATTGTGAGACTTCTCCTTGTGATTATGTGAGTCAATTCTCCTTAATAGACTCCTTTTCCTATATACATATATCCTATTAGTTCTTTCCCTCTAGAGAACCCTGACCAATACACATTTTTACGTAAATAAATGCTCAAATGGATAAATAAATAACTGGGGAGAAGAAAGGGTCCCATTTTCAGAAGAATTACAAATAATTTATGTGGATACCCCTCTCATTGAGAGGGGAGCTTACCCCTTTTTCAGTCTGAGCTGTGAACAGCAAATTCCTTCAAGAGAGTACAGAATTTTAAAGGGGGTGAAAAACAGTAAGTTTACAATGGGGAAACATGTCAAACATTACCCTTTACCAACTAATGAGGTTATATCAATGGTGATAAGTCATGTTGTTAGTATGTATCCTGATATGATGTGATGAAAACGGCACTTCATCTTTATGGTCATCCTTTCTCAAACTCATAACACCAATACAATTAGGATAAAAGTATCAGATAAATACAATTATGGGGCATTTGACAAAATACCTGTTCAATAATCCTCAGCCTTGTCAAGGTCATCGTAAACAAAAAAAGTCTAAGAAACTGTCACAACTACTGACTAAATATAATGTGAAACACTGGAGGGGATTCTACATCAAAAAAGGGCACTAAGCCAATAAAAAGAAATTATGAATAAAATATGGGCTTTACTTAATAACAATGTGTCAACACTTCTTCATTCATTGTCACAAATGTACCATGTTAACTTAGAAGTTAACAATAGGAGAAATAGGGTGTATGAGATGTGGTGGGAGCAGGGAAAAGAAAACCTCAAATAATGTCCATATAAAAGCTATAGAATATAAGTCCACATGCATAAAATAAACTTAAAATACAACAAGCTATAGAACAGTATACAGATTGATCAACTCAAACATTAAAATATTTAATAATTGTAACTACATATGATGAGGCACTGATGAAAAAAAATCTAACTATTTTTCATGAGAATAATAGTGGCTTTGACTTCGATAGAATGATTTAAAAGATTAGATAAATCTTAAAGGAAAGTTTACAAAGAATAGATAAGTGTGAAGAAATTAGATATAAAATATAAAAGATAAGTAAATGCTATGCATGAAAGATGATAAATATAAAGAATACAGTGAAAAACTTGATATATGCTTTATTTATAGAAAAAGATAATATAAGGAATGAAGGTAATCAATCCTTATACAGACATTTTCTAGAATCTATGAAAGCCACAAATACTCAGATTCACACAAAAGATAAAGAAACATACATATCCAAATTTGACCTGTTGGAGTAAAACTGCAAAATATGATTAAAGAGAAAACCTTAAAATCTACTGTGAAAATCATATATCTGCAAAGAATAATTATTGGACTGATATTATACAATGGTATGCAGGTTTTGTCCCAGTCATGCATGGGTCATTCAACAGTTGAGATATAATTTTCTTTTTCTGAGTACTTTTTCTGTGACAAAATTTACCCAAATAGGGAAAGTAAAGAACTTGTTAACTTATACAAGGCATCTATTGAACCCATTTTTAAAAAGATATTCCAGGGGAAAAAAGTCAGATACACTTTTTTATTATTAAGTAGCAAAACATGAATGGCTCCCATTATTGCTGTTATTCAGTACAGTATTAGAGTGTATAAACAATGTACTAAAACTAAACAGAAACAAGGAGGACATGTTTTGAAATAGGAGACATAAACCAATTTCTCTTGCAGATGCTATGTTATTACACATAAAAATAGCAAAGTAATCAATATTTTTAAAATAAAAAATCCCAATATCTTTACAGGATACACATACACAGACAGACACACACACACACACACACACACACACACACACACAGTCAATATAAAAATAGTATGGTTTTTCCGTCACAGGCATATAATAAAAAAAACATTCAAACTAAAAACAATAACCATAAAGTGTTTAAAAATTGTTCTAAAGGCAAACTCCAGTAATTTTATGGGAAATACTAATGTTCAAATAGAAAAATAAGTAAAGATATTTACTATGTTAATGAATGGAAAAATATAATACTATAATAAGATACATAGCTCAATATTCATAATGAATATAGTACAATTCTAATTTAAATTTCTACTATATAGTTTTAGATGAATTCTAAAGGTTATATTAGAATATAATTGTGGAAATTCAATTAAGAATAATACAACTTTGACCAAAAACAGTAAGGAAATGTCTTATCCTCACAAATTTAAAATATGTTCCAAAGTCATAGTTAGTAATAAAAGCTCATTTAATTTTATAGGAACAAATAAATCAATAAAACTAAATATAGAACTCAGGAACAAATTAGGAGTCATAATCCCATTGAGAAATTATGCATTGTTAGTAGCTGATTTAGAAAATATAGAACAGTAGAGAAATGTAAGTTACATTCCTACTTGATGCTAAATACAATGATGCACTACAGTGAATTGAAATTCCAAGTATTGAGAACTACAACGATATAGCTAGTAAGTTGAAAAAAATATTTTAAAAATAAATCCAAACAAGTAAAACTTATGAGAAAATTTTCAATACATTTTTTGAAATTAAGGAAAATAATTTTTACTCAAAGAGATTACAAAAGTATACTGCAAATAGTTTTGGTCAATATCTAAATATTATATGAAAAGGACTGCAGAACACACAAGAAAATTCATCATCAATACCACCACAACAATATAAGCAAACATTGTTCTGAAAATAAGCAGGACATACAAATTTATATGCATGGAAAACTGCTTCTACAAGTGGACAAAAAGCATATAAAGAAAGAAAAACCTTTTTATTAATGAGGTTATTGTAAATACAAAATTTATATTTTCTTGTTAATATTTTGTATTTATGAATGCACTATTTTTAAAACCACAAAATAATAAAACAATAAAGTTGTTGTGACTAAATATTGCTTAGATGTGAAAAAATGAGAGAATGGTGGAATTTTCATTTAGATGAAAAATGGTGGCAAACAATCCATCAATGTGAATTAGTTAAACTGAGTATGTATGTCAATACAAGATATGAAGAGCTTTGCCAAGTGTGTAAATCTAAATACTAACATAAACACAAAAACCAAGCATAATTTTACTTGTTTTTAACTTAATTTTTTGGCTTGAAATTTAAAATGAAAAATAAAAATGCAAAAGAAATACCATCTAGATCTTCTAAACTAGTGTAAGGAGATTTAAATAAATTATATATAAATCCAACATAAGTCAGGACAACTCAATCTCATTTTTTCTAAGATGGCAGATTAGAAGCTGTTAGTGTGCCTCAGACACTTGGAAATAGCAAGATAGAGCATGAAAATCAATTCTGTAAGATTTCATTCAAGAAAGAAAATGGGAATCTGCTGGAATCATGAAACACACTCTAGATCCTGGGAAGAAGAATAGCAGCAAACAGACCAATGATGACATCCAGCTGATAAAAGTGAGAAAGGCAGAGAATCTCCCCTGTCATTTGCCTTTTCACTGAAGATTTGAGCAACCTAGACTCAAGGAGAGCACTTGGCTTCTCCCAAGCCCTAGAATTAACTTGAGGGACAGGCTATGAGACATTGTCAGAGAAAGACACCAGAAAAAACTGCAGAGATTACCAAGTACTGAGAAGAGGAAGCTATTTTTAATCTAGGTACACACAAAGTAAGACATTGTTCGTTGACCAGGCAGAATGGCAATGTGGGGATTTTAGTCTTGGGCCAGAGATTGGAGCCCCTGCTCTGGAGTGTGGTAGGGGTCTCCACAGTCAGCACTGTGGAAAGTACCTCAGCAGTAGGCACTGGAATTGTCAGAAGAACTGTAACAGAGGAAGTGCTACAGTTGTGGTTTCTCCTGGGTTGTGACACTTGCAGCTGGGGACAGCTTGGCAACCTTGGAACCAGCCTGTATGTGCCATTGCTGAGTGCCTCAGCCTGCTCTCCTGAGACTGTGGTGCAGTGGGGTTCTCTCTGCTCCACCCCCACCCATAAATGTAGTCATTTGGAGCAACTACTTGCCTGGACAAGCAGCCTGAGCCACCCCACCTTTTATCAGCATAGATCATAGTGCGTTGGGGTCCTCTCTGCCTCATACTCAGGCAGAACTCCAGGCATTTAGTGCATCATTCACCAGAATAAGTAGCCTGACCAGCCCTACCCTTCCTGTGCAGAAAACCTGGTACAGGAAGGTCTTTCTTCTAAATGCTTTAAGCAGATATCCAGGTATTCAGAGTGCTTGTGATATAGTATGGATATATGTCTTCACCCAAATTTCATGTTAAATTGTAATTCCCAGTATTGGAGGTAGGGCCTAGTGAGAGTAGATTTCTCATGAATGGCTTAGCACTATCATCTTGGTACTGTCCTCATGATAGTGACTGACTTCTTGTAAGATCTGGCTGTTCAAAACTGTGTGGCACCTTATTGGGACAAGTCCTAACATGCATGATAAATTATATTGCTTACTGAGAAAAATGGCAAGAAAAACGTGGCTGCCCCCCCTTCCCCCCACAATGGAAAACTGCTTAGGACATTCTAAAGTAGCAAAACAGTATATGTATATCATACATTGGTTAAAACAATTATTTAAGAATGGAATATGTGACCCTGCCCCTGTGGCTCCCTCATGGAGAATACTTTCTAGTTTGTCCTTGATCAGTGATAAGCAGGCACCAGCTTCCTATCTAGTTTATCTTGGTTCACAGAACACCTGTTTATTAATAATAATCACCTGTTCAGAGAGAAAAAATATATGGGTCAAAATCCGCTCAAGGCCCTCAGCCCAGAATGCTGTCAGCCCCTGGAGTCTCTCAGCTTGGAAGGCTGTTGGCCCCTGGATAGTCCCACTTTGCTGTTCTATCTGGGTGTCTGCTTCTTAATTCCTTCAGCACTGCCTGGGTGGGGGTCTCTATAGCTGAACTGGTCTTAGTAAGTGGCACCCAATATGGGGCTTGAATCTGGGATGAAAGGTTCAGAGAGATGGAGAAAGGAGAAGCTAAGCTGAAGGTTGCCTGGGAACTCTTGAAAGAATCTCCCAAGTGAGTTAGGGGGAGCTTAGAAGTAACCCAATAACTCTTGAACAAAATCTCCCAGGGTAAGTTGGGGGAGCTCAGATGTAGCCCGAGATGGGAAAATGTGGGTACTACTTTAAGAAAGGTATATAGAAAAGAAGCAAAGGACATTTTTATTTCGGTGTGGTCTGTTTGGGATTTAGTGTGTTTTGCCTTAGAGCTGTTTTGGATGAACAATGAGGAAGAAGATTCAGAAGAGGAAGGAGAATATGATGAAGTATGCAGAGAAACTGTATAACAAAAGGATGAAAAGTCAAAGAGGAAAAGGCGTGCCCATCAGCTCCCCCTCAGAATCTTGCTGACAGATGGCCAGCTACCTCAAAAGTGAAACTAGCTGCTCCTGTTGCCATGTGCTCTTTTAGTACTACAGTAACTGGTTCCATTCAAACAGTTTTCCACATGGGATGAGGGGCAGCCAGGTTTTCCTTGCCATCATTCTCAGCAAACAATATAATTTATCATATACATTAGGACATATCCCAATAGCACCTTGCTCTCTCTCTCTCTCTCTTTCTCTTGCTCCTGCTTTCACCATGTGACATGCCAGCTTCTCCTTTGTCTTCCACCATGATTGTAAGTTTTCTGAGGCCCCTCCAAATGCTGAGCAGATGTCAGCATTATGCTTCCAGTATAGCCTGTAGAGCCATGAGCCAGTTAAACTTATTTTCTTTATGAATTATCCAGTTTCATGTATTTTCTATAGCAATACAAGAACAGCCTAACAAAAGCTTCTTGTGTGGTCCAGAAACCTGAGTCATCCCACTCCTCCTATGCAGAGATCTTAATGGAGGGGAGCCCTTTCTGCTCCGTGCTCAGGAAGATCTTTAGGCATCTGAAGCACCCACCCTCCTGTATTGGATTAGATTGCCCTCGACCATGTGCAGAGAACTTGGAGCTGAAGAGGTTTCCCATCTTTACATCTACACACATAACTTTGCACTTGGTAATTACTCACTGGATTCTCCGTCACCATTGCTGCTTGTGCCAGCCATTAGGGGACCTGTAGGCAGACTTTCCAGGTTCAGCCCACTGATTGTGGCCTCTGTCCCCCAGGGTCTGTGCAGGGGGCTCAGACATGTGTACATTCCACTAATCAGCCCATTGCCTGAGGCAACAAAGTTTTTCTGCCAGTGAACAAGGATCAAGTATATACCCAGCCATGTTGGCTGCAGCTGGCTCTTATGTACAGGTGCCGTCTTCAGGCTCATAAATATAAAACCTACCAAAACAAGTCCATAGGGCTATAGAAGCAAAACAAAAGACTTTTCCCAGCAACTTCTACAGTTGTACCTCTAGAAATAGGAGAGGGGAAGGGAAAGGAAAGGAAAGTATAATAAATAATAGGGAAGGAAAGAAAAATAAAATATTCTATCCACATGAAAATAATTACAAAAGTTAGAAGTGCCAGCATTTCCAGATGAGAAGAAACTAACACAAGAATTCTGGAACTATAAATGTAGTAAAACCACCAAAGAATCACACTAGTTCTCCAACAATGGTCTCTAAACTGAGAAATGACATAAAATATTCAAAGCATGAATTGCAAGGAAGCGCAATGAGTTCCAAGACAAGATTTAAAATCATAGAAACTTTCTAAAGCAATCCAGTAAATAAAGAAGGAAGTAAATATCTTTAAAAAATTGTCAGAATTTCTGGAATAAAAGAAATCACTTAAGGAACTTCAAAATACAATCGAAAACTTTATTAATCAAAGGACCAAGAAGACAAAAGAGTTTCAGAGCTTATAGATTAATCTTTTGAGCTAAATAATGAGACAAAAATAATTTTTTTTGAAGTAAAACCTTCAAGAAATATGAGATTGTGTTAAAAAAAATCAAACCTATGACTTACTGTCATTTCTGAGATAGAAGGAGGAAAAGTTAACAACCTGGAAAAATATTTCAGGGAATAATTTAAGAAAAATTTCCTAATCGTGCTAGAGAGATAGATATCCAGATACAAGAAATCCAGAGAACACCTGAGAGATATACAAAACAAACATTAACAAGTCATGTTGTCACCAGATTGTCCAAAGTCAAAGCTAAAGAAAAAATATTAAAGGTATTTAGAGCAAAAGATCATCTCTCATACAAAGAATACCCCATCAGGCTAAAAGCAGACTTCTCAACAAACACCTTTTAAGTTGTGAAAGATTGGGGACTAATTTTTAGCATTCATAAAAAAAAAAAAGAAAAGAAAAAATTCCAACCATGAATTCCATGTCCCATGAAACTCAGTTTCATAAATGAAGGAGAAATAAAATTGCTTCTAGAAAAACAAGTACTAAGGGTATTTGTTACCACTAGACCAACCTTACAAGTGATCCTAAAAGGAGTTCTTCAGATGGAAATGAAAGAACCATACCTGCTACCACAAAAATATACTTTATACAGCTTGCAGACCCTACAAAGCAACCACACAATAGAAACTACAAAACAACCAGATAACATCAAAACTGGATCAAAACTTCATATACTAATATTAACCTTGAATGTAAGTAGTCTCAACTCCCCATTTTAAAGGTATAGAGTGGCAAGTTGGCTTAAAAACACAAGAACTGTCTGTTGTGTTCAATAGACCCTTTTCACATGTAATGCCACCCATGGGCTCAAAGTAAAGAGTTGGAGAAAGAGCTACCATGCAAACAAAAATAAAAAAAGAGAAGGTGTCATTATTCTTATATTAGATAAAACAGACTTTTCGAAGTGTAGCTCACCTGAGATCAGGAGTTGGAGACCAGCCTGGCCAACATGGCAAAACCCTGTCTCTACTAAAAATACAAAAATTAGCCAGTTGTGGTGGCACATGCCTGTAATCCCAGCTACTCGGAAGGCTGAGGCAGGAGAATCACTTGAACCTGGGAGGCAGAGGTTGCAGTGAGCCAAGATTGTGCCACTACACTCCAGCCTGGGTGACAAAAGAAAATAAAAATACAAAAAAAAAGGAAAAGAAAAGAAACGAAACAGACTTTATGCCAACAACAGAAAAAAAGAATAAAGAAGGGGAAAACATAATGATAAAGGGCTCAATTCAAAGAGAAGATTTAACTATTTTAAATATATACAATCTCAACATTGAGACACCCAGATTCACGAAACAAGTAATTGTTGACCTAGTAAATGAATTACACAACAACCCAATAATAAGGAGGGACTTCAACACCCCGCTGGTATCAGTAAACAGATCAATGCAGAAAACTAACAAAGAAATTATGTACTTATAATTTAACACTGGACTGATTGGACCTAATAGACAGCTATAGAATCCTCCACCCATCAACTGCAGAATATACATTCTTTTTATCTGCACATGAAACATACTTCAAGATCAACCACATGTTCGATGATAAAATGAGTGTCAATAAATTGTTTAAAAAATGAAATCATACCAACCATACTCTCGGAACACAGTAAAATTAAAATAGAAATTTGTGCCAGGAAGATATCTCAATACTACCCAATTACATAGAAATGAAACAGCTTTCTCCTGAATGAATTTTGAGTAAATAAAATTAAGACATGAAATAAAGAAAAAAATACTTGAAATAATTTAAAACAGAGACACAACATGCCAAAATCTCTGGGATGCAGCAAAAGAAGCATTAAGAGGAATGTTTATAGTGCCAAATGCTTACCTCAAAAAATTAGAAAGATCACAAATTATCTAGCATCACAGCTACAGTAACAGAAAAACAAGAACAAAGTTAACAGAATGAAAGAAATGACTACTAGTAGAGAATAACTGAGTTAAATTGAGACCCTTCAAATCTATACCAAGAATCAACGAAAACAGAAGAATTTTTTGAAAGGATAAACAAATCATTAGACTTCTAGTTAGATTAACCAGAAAAGGGGAGAAGATCCAAATAACTACAGTCAGAAAGAACAAAGATGGTATTTCGACTGATCCCACAGAAATAAAAAGATCTTTCAAAAATATTATGAATGCCTCAAAGTACACAAACTAGAAAATCTAAAGGAAATGTGTGCATTTCGTGAAATGCACAATCTCCCAAGGTTGAATCAGGAAGAAATTGAAACCTACCAACCAAAAAACAACAACAAAAAGCAATACTACCCAGGTACTATGCTTAGTAGTTGCATGACGGGATCATTTGTAACTTACCATCACACAATATACCCAGGTAACAAACGCAAATCTAAATATGAGTTAAAGAAAAATAAGTAAATAAATAAATCAAATAGAAAACCTAAAACAAGTTGGTAGATATATATGAAAATATTGCAGTATTCAAAATAAATGTAGAGATTTAACTTTATTTATTACAAGTAACTTGCTATCATATTTAAATCCTACATGTGGAACTTATAAAATATAATTTTAATAGCTCATGAATAACAGAGATTTATAAAACATTTACCAATTAATACAAATAATTACAATTAACAATTTGTGGAATGCAAATAAAAATTTATCTCTATAGGTTCATTCATTCATTAAAAGTCCAGAAAGTTGGACAATAAACAATTTGAACATGTTAAGAGGTTGGCAGGGAAAACTATAGAAAAACCTGAAGAAAGTAAAAAGAGTAAAATAATAAGTATAGTATTAAAAATTAATGAAATATGCAAATATATGCAAGTAAACACCTGCAGGTTTTAATTATGCAGTATAAATACTGTCACCCTAATGAAAATTTTCTCACTTGTTCATCTAAAATAAAATAGAGAAAGAGAGAGAATTTGATCTTGATACTTTATGGTAGCAGTAGGGTGGTGAATACAGTGTGTTAAAATTTCTTAAATGCAAGGAAAACAGATCCCTTCACTCAAATAAACTTAGAATTCTTTTCTGTCAGTATAAAACGACCCACCTTAAGTGGGACCACTGTGGACATATATGCTAACAAGCAGAGCAGCACAAATAACTGGAAGAAATTGAAAGTAGATGTATGAAAAATGCAAATAAAGAATGCAACATACTGTTTTTTTGTTCATTAAATAGAAAAGCCACTGATTATAAGACATGTTATTACTTTTTAATGTCATTAATATTTAAAAATTACTACTGAATAATAATTCCTCTTAAGGACAGTCATGCACAGCTCATGAACAACCCCTTTTGAAGTATCAGAAATATAGATATTGTTAGTAAGAGCAACAGTAGACTGTTTTAAAAAGATGACAGTATAACAGTTTTTTATGTGTATACAGTTCTGAGCTTACCCTTCATAAATATGGACATTTCTCAAGTCAATGATTGACAAAATTTTCATGGGACTCAGGAATATTTTAAGAAAGATCAACACATGTACAGATCTCAGTTGTCATCCATCACTTTCAGGTTATCTAGGAGAAGAAAACCCTTGTATCTCTATAATCAATCAATCAACAAAAGTAATCACATGTTTTTCTGCCTAGTGGTATGGTGGTGCTGACTTCAAATACACCAAAACAGTCAGTTCTTATTTTCTGAAATCTCATCAGTCAGTTGTGAAACAGCCATCATTAAAAGTAAGTTATATAATTTAAAATTAAATTATATTTAAAACAGAGGCAATAGTACTAAAAACTCACTATCTATTTTTTAAAGTTTTACCATTATCTATGTGCTTGACGTTATTTACATGATGTGTTTGTCAGGTGGATATATCTTACAATGGCGGCAAATTTCTTCCATACTCTTTTAATAACACTACGTTGGTAACTTCAGTTGTTCAGGGCAAGAGTCTTTAAAACACAGACATCAGACCAAGCTGAGAATTGGGATATGATTTAATACTTATGTCTTATCTAGACTTAAGACAATAAAGGTAAAATATTAACAAAGCAAATGTAACTTTAAAATGTTTCATATCAGTAGTTAGCACAGTGTGAATACCACACAAAAAAATTCAGAAACTATTCTTCTAGTTTTTGTAAACTATTAAACGATTTTAGAAAGAAGTGGCTGATATCATTGAAAATATAAATATAGAACAAAGGTGTATCTTTATTGTTTCACTTTTGTCTTATTCTTCAATGTTAAAGAAAATCATCAAGATCTGTTTATCTTAGAATTATACTCATTCATAAAACACATGAATAATTTGGTTAAGAATGCAAGTATTTGACAAAAAGTAAAATAAACCTTCTATGAGAGATAATCAATTAAGTGGAATTAATGAAAAACTGTTACATTTTTATTATTTTTTAGACATTGGTGTTTCATATATTTAATATTTGAAATTACATAAAATTATATATATTCACGTACTTTTTAAAAGTCAGTTTAAAAAATTTCTACAGCATGCTACTGATTCTGAGGCATTTGAACTTATTTGTATTACAATTCTCACAAATAAAAGGAAATTCTAATGTGAGGAAATTTCTTTCTTATACATGCTACCTACTTTGGGGTATGTATGTGAGTGTTAATGTTAGCTACTGATTATTTTTCATGTGTATGTTCCCATTCTACCATGGCCTTTGACTTTCAAATAAATAGTCTTCATTCATTCTGATTTTTCAAACAACATAATTATCCAGTGCAAGAAAGAACATCTGCCAAATTGTATATTCCAGACAGTTCAGTTGATCTTTTCAGATACTTAGTGATGCCCCTTTAGAAAATAAAAGCATAAACAGGATGCCCCTGGAGCTTCCTTTGTTGAAAATGTGTTAAGGTGACTCAGTGGAATATTTTCTTTCAATGTTTGTGGAAAACTAGAGAATTAAAAAGAAAGGTATTTTTGTTGCTGCTGAAAAGCAGTGGTAAAGACTTCTAAAAATTATCTAACTAGATATGTATCTCAAATATACTGTTATTCTTCAATGGAGGTGTTTCAACTCTAACCTATTAGGTGAATACAGGGAATATATAATCACATGAGAGAGTAACGGAACTCTAATGTCACTTCTATAACTATCCATTTAGGGTCTCTGTGGGTGAGTCTGTTATATCTTTTCCTTGGTTTTGACAGCTGTACTTTCAGTAGATTATAAAAGAGAAAATAAGCCATGCTTTTTGTGCTGAATGTAAAATGGGAGTTACATACACTTACAGAGTAAGCTTTCACTGTTCTATGTTTCATATTTCTTTATTTGAAATTGTAATCATCCTTTAGTAGACTTGTTCTGTCAAAATCATATCATGGTGGGTTGCTTAAATCTAAAAATGTTCAGTTAGAGACTGCTATAAAAAATCTTAACAAATACTCTGAAAACAGTCCTGAATTACTGCTGAGAGAAAGAATATATAGTATATATATTTTTATATATATATATATGTGTGTGTATATATATAGAATGCTATGACTTTAGTAAAATCAGTGACCAAAATTACTTTAGATCTTATTTTTACTTTTGGTTATTTGTATGCTGTTTGCTATCTCATATGTCTCTTACATGTCTTTTTGAGGTTTTAAAAACTATCTTCCAGATCCACTGTAAATTCTTAATATAATAATTGTAGCACTTCATTACTAGATTATACCCTATCAATTTCTTTGACTCAAGTATCATTGTTTTATTTAATCCCTTCACAGCAGATACCCTTAATTTTTAAATTTTCTAAAGGCTAATGCCTGGTCTCTCTGCAGCTTAGCAATTTTCTCTGTGATTCTTTAGGGTACTATAAAGTATAGTCATTAAATACTATATGCCTAAGCCTCTTCTCTTCCTTCCACTTAAATTATAAAGAGGATTCTGACCCTCATGAATAATCACATAATTTTAGCTTCAAAATTTTCCTGTTATGTTTCTTTTCTTTTTCCATTTTTTTTTATTCCATTGAGAAGTGGTACTCTTTTTCTAAGTGATATTTTCCATTCCTGACTCCTAACTACAAGCCCTTACATCCTAATGCTGTGGGTGGAAATGTCATAGGAAAGAGAATCTGGATTGCTTGATGAGAATATGTCTCAGAGGAGGGTGAATGTGTCTCTTCCTGGCAGAAGAGCAAGTGGCATTTGGGAGAAAGGAGAAACAGATGGTGACTCTGAGAAAAAGGACATTATAATGTCTCCTTCTCTTCACAGAATTAGCACTAGTTCAGCATGAAATTCATGGTTAACCATAAAAATGGGTGGTCAGCACCCAAGTGATAGTATACCCCAAGAATGGATCAAACTCTTTTATTTTAAACATTTAGTCATACATAATAATTGTACATACTTATGGGGCACATATAGTGTTTTAATACAAACATACAATATGTAGTGATCAAATCAGGTAAATTGGAATATCCATCACCTCAAACATTTATCATTTCTTCATGTCAGGAAGCACTCCAAATCTTCTCTCTTAACTCTAGGTTTCGGAAGAGTGTCTACTATAGACCATAACTACATTCCCTTTGTAAGTAAAGTTGGACAGAAATAAAGGTGTGCTTTTTGTTCCTAATAAACAATCATTTACAGTTTATCTAAAGAATACAAAGCAAAAAACACAAAAAACACAAGAACAGAGAATTTTGTGTAAGAAGAGATGTTTCTGTTTAAATTTATATGCAGAAAAGGTTGTTATGTATAGATTATTTTAAACTTCTTAGTATAATTCTGTGGCAAGAATGATTTTCTAACATATAATATGCACCAAAAGAATAAGTTAACATATATATCCTACCAGGCTGTCATATTAAGCAGTATATTTCTGGTGAAAATAATAAAATGTTTTAAATTTGAAATGAATATACACACACATATATGATTTACCTGGGCATAGAACATATACATTATTTAACTCTAGGCTATACAAACAAGAAAAATGGTTTTTTTAAGGAAGGTTAATTTAATTCATACTTTTATATAAAATTGTATGTAATATATTCTTCTGATAAATAATAAAAACATGACATTCCCGATTCCAATTAGGTTCAAGTTACTCTCTTTAAAAAGTGACTGTCTATATTACCAAAAGTATGAAAGTTAAGTCATTTAACCTGGTATGAATTTTTTTGTTTTATAATATTCTAGTCTTAGATTTTATAATATTCTAATCTTAGATTTTATTTAATTGCCACTACTGAAGCTGTTGGCATGTACAAACAAGGACAAATGCAGTTGCCAACACACTGCAAAGTGCTTTTCTTGGCACTACTTGTTGTAGTACCAGCAGTCTCAGAACTCCTCAGCCCCTCCATTACAGCCCCTCAAGAAGCCACAGAACCATGTTGGGGCCCAATATCAGTCTCAAAGAGTACAGTACACAATCCAGGAATAATAAACTGAGCCTTGGCCCCCTAAAATCTTCCAGAAACAAAACCAGTCAACTGAAATCACTTTGTATGACAATCAAGCCCTCAGGTCATCAAATCGAATAAAAGAAAAAAAAAAACCCATACAAAAGACAGCAACTTCAAAAACTGAAGGAACATCAACCCACAAAGATGAGAAGGAACCAGTGCAACAACTCTGACAGTTCAAAAAGTGAGAGTGTCTTCTTTCCTCCAAATGACACACTAGCTCTTTAGCAAAGGTTCTTAATCAGGCTGAGATGGCTAAAATGACACAAATAGAATTCAGACTATGGTGAGAAATGAAGATCATTGAGATTCAGGAGAAGTTGAAACCCAATCTAAGAAAGTTGAGAATCACAATAAAATAATACAAGAGCTTGACAGACAAAATAGCTAGTACAGAAAAAAATGTAACTGACCTGATAGAGCTGAAAGTCACACTACAAGAATTTCATAGTGCAATTGCAATTATCAATAGCAGAATAGACCAAGTTGGGAAAAGAATCTCAAGAGCTTGAAGACTGGCTTTCTATGATAAAACAGAAAGATAAGAATAAAGAAAAAAGAATAAAAAGGAATGAACAGAACCTCTGAGAAACATGAGATTATGTAAAGAGACTAAATATATGACTCATTCGCATCCCTGAAAGAGATGGAAAGAATGGAAGCAACTTGTAAAACATATTTCAGTATATCACTCATGAGAACTTCCCCAACCTAGCTAGAGAGGCCAACATTCAAATTCAGGAAACACAGATAACCCCCACAAAATACTTCACAAGAAAATAATCTCCACACACATAACCTTAAGATTCTCCAAGGTTGAATTGAAAGACAAAATGTTGGCCAGACACAGTGGCTCACGCCCGTAATCTCAGCACTTTGAGAGGCCAAGGTGGGTGGGATGACGAAGTCAGGAGATCAAGACTACCCTTGCTAACATGGTGAAACTGGGTCTCTACTGAAAATACAAAACTTTTTTTAGTAGAGACATGCCTGTAATCCCAGCTATTCAAGAGAATCCCAGCTATTCTCCTGCTAAGGCAGGAGAATCACTTGAACTCAGGAGGGGGAGGGTGCAGTGAGCCAAGATAGTGCCACTACACTCCAGCCTGGCTAACAGCAGATCTCTGAGCATAAACTCTACAAACCAAAAGAGATTGAGGGCTTATATTCAACATCCTCAAAGAAAATGAATTCCAATCAATAATTTTATATCCAGCCTAAACTAAGCTTCATAAATGAAGGAGAAATGAGATCCTTTTCATACAAGCAAATGCAGAGGGAATTTGCTACCACCAGACCTGCCTTACAAAGAGCTCGTAACAAAGGACTGAATATGAAAAAGAAAGACTGTTATCAGTCATTACAAAAGTATGCTTAGGTACACAGACCAGGGACACTATAAAGCAGCCATACAAACAAGTCAGTATAATAAACATCTAACAACATGATGACAAAATCAAATCCACACATATCAACATTATCCTTGAATATAATGGGGAAAATGCCCTAATTGAAAGGCACAAAATGTAAACTGAAAAAAGAAACAAGACCCAAAGTTACACTGTCTTCAAGAGATCCCATCTCACATGCAATGACACCCATAGACTCAAAATAAAGGAATGGAGAAAAATCTGTCAAGCAAATATAAAACAGAGAAAAGCAATGGTTACAATTCTAATTTCACACAAAACAGACTTTACACCAACAAAGATCAGAAAAGACAAAGAAGGGAATTACATAATTGTAAAGGGTTCAATTCAGCAAGAAGACCTAACTATCCAAAATAAATATGCATCCAACACAGGATCACCCAGATTTGTAAAGCAAATTCTCAAAGATCTACAAAGAGATTTAGCCTCACACAATAAGAGGGGAGACTTTGATACCCCACTAGATAATTGAAGCAGAAAATTAACAAATGTATTCAGGACCTAACAAACATTGAACCAAATGGATCTGATAAATATCTACAGACTCTCCACACAATTAACAACAGAATAGACATTCTTCTCATCACCACATGGCATTTACTCTAAAATTGACCACACAATTGGACATAAAACAAGCCTTAGCAAATGCAAAAGACCCAAATTAATACCAACCATCCTCTTGGAAAACAGAGCAATAAAAATAGAAGGCAAGACTAAGAAAATCACTCAAAACTATACAATTACATGAAAATGAAATAATAAATTTGGAATAAATAAATTAAGGCAAAAATCAAGAAGTCCTTTAAAACTAATGAGAACAAAGTTACGACATACAAGAATCTCTGAAACACAGCTAAGGCAGTGTTAAGAGGGAAATTTATAGCACTAAATGTTCATATCAAAAACTTAGAAAGATCTCAGTTAACAACTAACATCGTGAGTGAAAGAACTAGAGAAGAAGGAGCAAATCAACTCCACTGCTAGCAGAAGACTAGAAATAACCAAGTCAGAGTTGAACTGAAGGAGACTGAGACAAGAAAAAAATATTTGAAAGATTGACATATCCAGGAGTTGGTTTTCTGAAAAAAATTAATAAAACAGACTGTTAGCTAGACTAATAAAGAAGAGAGAAGATTCAAATAAACACAGTTAGAAATGACAAAGGAGATATTATCACTGACCCCACAGAAATACAAATAATAATCAGAGATTACTACAAACACTTCTATGCAAACAAATTAGAAAATCTAGAAGAAACTGATAAATTCCTGGACATACACACCGTCCCTGACTGAACCGGGAAGAAATTGAATCTCTGAACAGGCTAGTAATGAGCTCCAAAATTGAATCAGTAATAAATAGCCTACCAACCAAAAAAACTCCTGGGCCAGACAGATTCACAGTTGAATTTTACCAGGTATCCAAATAATAGTTGGTATCGTTTCTATTGAAACTATTTTAAAAAATTGAGACAAAGAAACTCTTCCCCAACTTATTCCATAAGGTTAGCATTATCCTGATACCAAAACATGGCAGAGGTACAACAAAAAAAGAAAACTTAAAGTTAATATCCTTGATAAATACTGATGCAAAAATCCTCAGCAAAATACTAGCCGACTGAATTCAGCAGTACATCAAAAAGCTAATCCACCTCGATCAAGTAGGCTTTATCTTTGGGATACAAGGTTGGTTCAACACATGCAAATCCATACATGTGATTTAACACATAAACAGAACTAAGGACAAAAAACACATGATCATCTCAATTGACGTAGAAAAATCTTTTGATAAAGCGTAACCCTTCTTTATGTTAAAAACTATCAACAAACTAGTTATTGAAGAACTATACCTCAGAATAATAAAAGCCATCCATGATGATAAACCTACAGTCAACAATATATTGGATAGGCAAAAGCTGGAAGTACTTCCAATGAAAACAGGCACAAAGCAATGAAGCCCTCTCACCACTTGTATTCAACATAGTATTTGATGTCCTGACCAGAACAGTCAGGCAAGAGAGAGAAATAAAGGACAACCAAACAGGAAAAGAGGATTGTATCTGTTTGCGGACAACATGATCCTATATCTGGTGAACCCTGTAGTCTTGACCCTGAAACTCCTTTAGCTGATAAACAGCTTCAGCAAAATTTCAGGATAGAAAATCAACATACAAAACTCACTAGCATTCCTATACACCAACAACAGCGAAACCAAGAGCCAAATCAGAAACGCAATCCCATTCACAACTGCCACAAAAAGAATAAAATACCTCAACATACAGCTAACCAGGAAGGTGAAAGATCTCTACAGTAAGAATTACTAAACACTGTTCAAGAAAATCAGAGATGACAAAAACAAATGGGAAAACATTCCATGCTCATGAATAGCAAGAACCTCTGTAGTCCCAGCTACTTGGGAGCAGGAGAATCGCTTGAACCCAAAAGGAGGAGGTTGCAGTGAGCTGAGATCATGCCACTGCACTCCAGCCTGGGTGACAGAGTGAGACTGCTTCTTAAAATCAACAACAGCAACAACAAAGCTTTTTAAAATTCATATGAAACCACAAAAGTTTCAATAGCCGAGATAATCCTAAGAAAAAAGAACGAAGCAGGAGCATCATGCTATCTGACTTCAAACTACACAACACGGCTACAGTAACCAAAATAGCATGGTACTGGCACAAAAACAGACACATAGACCAATGGAACTGAATAGCAAGTGCAGAAATAAGGTCACATACCTACAACTATCTGATTTTTGACAAAGCTGACATAAACAAGCAATGAGGAAGGGACTCCCTGTTCCATAATTGGTGCTGGTATAACTTGCTTGCTTCATGCAGAAGATTGAAATTGGATCCCTTCCTTACACATATACAAAAATCAACTCAAGGTAGAATAAAGACTTAAATATATAACCCCAAACTATCAAAACCCTGAAAGACAGACTTAGACAATATTTTTCTGACACAGGAACTGGCAAAGATTTCATGAAAAAGATGTCAAAAGCAAGTAACAAAAGGAAAAATTGACAAATGGGATCTAATTAAACTAAAGAGCTACTGCACAACAACAGAAACTATCAATAGAGTACACAGATAACCTAAAAATGAGAGAAAATGTTTGCAAACTATTCACTTGGGAAAGGTCTAATATCCAGCATTAATAAGAAACTTAAACAAATTTACAAGAAACAAACAAAAAACCCCATTAAAACCTGGGCAAAGGAGGTGAACAGACGTCTTTCAAAAGAAGACATATATGCAATTGAAAAGAATTTCAATATCACTGATCATTAGAAAAATACAAATTAAAACCACAATGAGATACCATTTCACACCATTCAGAATAGCTCATACTAAAAAGTCAAAAAAATAACAGATTCTGGTGTGTTTGCTGAGAATATGTAATGCTTATATAACAAAAGTACCATTTGATCCAGCAATCCCATTCCTGGGTGCATACCCAAAGTAATAAAAATTGTTCTCTCACAAAGCAGATGCAAGCATATGTTCATTGTGACACTATTTACAATAGCAAAGATATGAAATTAACTAAATGCTCATCAATAATAGATGGGATAAAGGAAAATGTGATACACGTATACCAAGAATACTATATGTCCGTCAATAACAGACTGAACAAAGAAAATGTGGCACATATATACCATGGAATACTAAGCAGCTAAAAAAAGAATGAGATCAAGTTATTTGCAGAAACCCTAATGGAGTTGGAGTTCATTATCTTTAGCAAAGTAACACAGGAACAGAAAATCAAATACCACATGTTCTCATTTATAAGTGGGAGTTAAAGGATGAGAACACATTCATGCAACGAAGAGAGCAACAGAAACTGGGGCCTACTTGAGTGTGGAGAGTGAGAAGAGAGAGAGGATCAGAAAAATTGAGTACTAAGGTTAATACGAAATAAGAGAAGACGCAAACAGATGGAGAAACATTCCATGTTCGTGGTTAGGAAGAATCAATATCGTGAAAATGGCCATACTGCCCAAAGTAATTTACAGATTCAATGCTAACCCCATCAAGCTACCAATGACCTTCTTCTCAGAACTGGAAAAAACCACCTTAAACTTCATATAGAACCAAAAGAGAGGCCACATAGCCAAGTCAATTCTAAGCAAAAAGAACAAAGCGGGAGGCATCACACTACCGGACTTCAAAGTATATACTACAAGGCTACAGTGATCAAAACAGCATGGTACTGGTACCAAAACAGAGATATAGACCAATGGAACAGAACAGAGGCCTTGGAAGCAATGCAACACATCTACAACCATCCAATCTTTGACAAACCTGACAAAAACAAGCAATGGGGAAAGGAGTCCCTGTTTAATAAATGGTGTTGGGAAAACTGGCTAGCCATGTGCAGAAAGCAGAAACTGGACCCCTTCCTGACACCTTACACTAAAATTAACTCCAGATGGATTAAAGACTGAAACATAAGACCTAACACCATAAATACCCTAGCAGAAATTCTAGGTAAAACCATTCAGGACATAGGCATAGGCAAGGACTTCATGACCAAAACACCAAAAGCATTGGCAACAAAAGCCAAAATAGACAAATGGGATCTAATCAAACTCCACAGCTTCTGCACGGCAAAAGAAAGTGTCATTAGGCTGGGCGCGGTGGCTCACGCCTGTAATCCCAGCACTTTGGGAGGCCGAGGCGGGTGGATCACGAGGTCAAGAGATCGAGACCATCCTGGTCAACATGGTGAAACCCTGTCTCTACTAATACAAAAAATTAGCTGGGCACGGTGGCGCATGCCTGTAATCCCAGCTACTCAGGAGGCTGAGGCAGGAGAATTGCCTGAACCCAGGAGGCGGAGGTTGCGGTGAGCCGAGATCGCGCCATTGCACTCCAGCCTGGGTATCAAGAGCGAAACTCCGTCTCAAAAAAAAAAAAAAGAAACAGTCATTAGAGTGAACTGGCAACGAGCAGAATGGGAAAAAATTTTTGCAATCTACCCATCTGACAAAGGGCTGATATCCAGAATCTACAAAGAACTAAAACAGATTTACAAGAAAAAAATCAAACAAGCCCATTCAAAAGTGGGTGAAGGATATGAACAGACACTTTAAAAAAGAAGACATACATGAGGCCAACAAACATATGAAAAAATGCTCATCATCACTGGTCATTAGAGAAATGCAAATCAAAACTACATTGAGATACCATCTCACGCCAGTTAGAATGGCGATCATTAAAAAATCTGGAGACAACAGATGCTGGAGAGGATGTGGAGAAATAGGAACACTTTTATACTGTTGGTGGGAGTGTAAATTAGTTCAACCATTGTGGAAGACAGTGTGGCGATTCCTCAAGGACCTAGAAATAGAAATTCCATTTGATCCAGCAATCCCATTACTGGGTATATATCCAAAGGATTATAAATCGTTCTACTATAAGGACACATGCACAGGAATGTTCATTGCAGCACAGTTTACAAGAGCAAAGACCTGGAACCAACCCAAATGCCCATCGATGATAGACTGGACAGGGAAAATGTGGCACATATACACCATGGAATATTATGCAGCCATCAAAAATGATGAGTTCATGTCCTTTGTAGGGACATAGATGAACCTGGAAACTATCATTCTCAGCAAACTGACACAAGAACAGAAAATCAAACACTGCATGTTCTCACTTATAGGCAGGTGTTGAACAATGAGAACACATGGACACAGGGAGGGAAGCATCACACACTGGAGTCTGTTGAGGGGGAATAGGGGAGGGACAGCGGGGGGTAGGGAGTTGGGGAGAGATAGCATGGGGAGAAATGCCAGATATAGGTGATGGGGAGGAAGGCAGCAAATCACACTGCCCTGTGTGTACCTATGCAACAATCTTGCATGTTCTTCACATGTACTGCAAAACCTAAAATGCAATAAAAAAATAAAATAAAATAAAATACTTGGGAGACAAAATAATCTGTACAACAAACCCCCATGACATGAGTTTACCTATATAACAAACCTGCACATGCACCCTTGAACCTAAAATAAAAATTTAAAAATAATAATAATTAAAAAATAAAATGAAATAGGTTCTTATTATGATTGTTCTCCCAGTATTGGTTTTAATAATGAAAATATAAATATGTATCTTATATTGTAAAATATTTTATATCCAATTTTAAATTTTGCAATGTTGGACCATTATTTGCTGTATTGTCATTATCATTGACATTATATTTTCTTCTTGACAGTGTACTTGACATTATAAACCAAATTCTCATATGAAAGACTCATTTAATTAAACAGTGCACTCTAAATATTAACAAATTTTTTAAGTATCCTTCAAAGAAAATAATGTATGGACTAACTGATTTTTTAAAAACTACCTATCAGGTACTATACTCACTACCTGAGTGAGGAATCAATACGCCAAACCTCAGTATCACACAATATTCCCAGGTAAAAATCCTGCATGTATACCCTATATCTAAAATAAAAGTCAAAATAAAAAGAAAACATACTTTATTAAAATCTTTGTGAACTGGCAATGTCAAAATGGCATATATATCTACTGATTTGAATTAGCTCTTTTATGTAGTAGAAATAAAATACATTTGCTTCTTCTAATTCAAAGGCAAATTAAGCTAAATATGTGTCTCTAAGATTACAGATCGTATTTTTATACATTATTTATTTTATTTCATTTGTTTAAGATTATTGGGAACTTCCTTTTGCCCACATTCCCTATTATCCCAAGAAAAATGAATTATCTGGGATTGGCATTTCAAACTGTACCACACAAGTGAAGGATTTTCTTAAAATAAAACATTAGGATTTTGATTTTCTTTAGCATGTAAAATTTTTCATTAATAGGCTGAAGCCAGATTCCACTTTCTTTACAGATTCCCTAATGTTGCTTTTTATTATTTTCTCCAAAATAGTAATTGATCTGACATATCAAGGTTGGTGGCTTCTTCTTTCATTTTGATTGGCATTGTATCATCTCTATCATTTTAAAATCTTACTTTTTCTTCAGTGTTATTATTTCTGTGATAATTTCTTCCCTATCCATACCTTCATTTTTTTTTTCAGGATCTCTATTTAAACCTCTTCTATGTTTTCTATATTATATATTTTCTCAAATATTTTGTCAACTTGGTCTGTCCTCTGAGAAATATATTGAAGTTTATATTCTGGTCATTTTAAAGGATTTATTGTTGCATATATATCATAATTTTTATTGCCAATGCATATTTTCTTTGACCCCCCATCTTTCTCCTCCTCTTCTGTGTCTTTCCTTTTTCCTTCTTCTATTTTCTTTTCCTCTTTTCTCTTCTTCACCCCTTTCTCCTTCTCCTCCTCTTTGTCTTCTTTACTATTTGTGATGATTAATACTGAGTATCAACTTTATTGGATTGACTGATACAAAGTATTAATCCTGGTGTGTCTATGTGGGTGTTGCCAAAAGAGATTAACGTTTGAGTCAGTAGACTGGGGAAGGAAGATTCACCCTTAATCTAGTGGGAACAGTCTGGTGGGCACAATCTAATATATATACATTCTACTAGTTCTGTCCTTCTAGGAGAACCCTGACTAATACACTATTGTTTTTGTTGAATTACTTCCCAAGATTCCCTGTGTAAGATAGTTTCTTCTTCTTTTTCTTCTTCTTATCTTCCTATAAGTTGTTAGCTTTCCTTGAATTTTCTGTTTCATGTTTCAGTTTTTCTTATATATTTGATGACTGTTGGTGTTTTAATTTAATTTTTAAAAACAATTATTTAGGTTGACATTATTGACTTATTTTGCTCTTGAATGAAGGACTGTTTCTCCTATAGCTCTCCCCATTGGCATAAAAAGCCAAACTTTTCACTCTCATTTAAAAAATAATATTTCATATTCCACAATAAATATTATCATTGTCTTGTAACACACATCATGTCTTGTAACACACAGTTCATCAGTATCTCACTTTAAGAAGTAGGTCTCAAAAGCTTTCTATACTGCTCCTGTAATTTGTTAACAACTTTGAAAAATCCAGAAGTTTTACTTCTCTACTTTTTAAGTTGTTATTAAGTTTGTTTCTTGCTTTTAACTTTGAATGAGTTTCAATAGTCACCTCTATCTAAGCCCCGTGAAACAAGCCCAAGACATGAGGGATCATAAGAATTTTTATGAAAATTTTACGCAGTGAACTGTGAGATAAAATTTATTATCACTGAGGCAAAGCAGATGACATAAAATGTAGGATATTAAAGTAGACAGATAGCAGAGTAAAATTTCTATAAGCTGTCTACAAGAGGAATATGCTATGCAAAGGCACCAAAAAAGAATTTTCCTGTCATTAGTACAACTGTGGTACTGTTAATTGCCAGCTATTTTTTTTTACAGATTATTTCACAGAATATTTTCTCTATTATATGAAGATTAATTACTTTAAATAGTATGTGAAATAAATCAGTAAATTTTAAGAAAATGAATAAACTTGAATGTAAAATATTATTACAAAACACTCATTTAAATACCTTCTTGCCTATAAAATTATGACATATAATTTTTTTTTGAATTTTTTGGAGATTATGTCACTGTAGATAAGCAGAAAGAAGAGAAAAAAGAAAATAGTATGGAATAAAACATGGTGTTGTGATTTGTTACTGAATTGGTATAGCAGAGAAGTGTGCTATATAATGTGCATTTTATTGTAGGTTTGACAAGGGAGCAGATTATTTATTTAGATTCTTTATTTTTTTTTTTTACTATTAAAGACTTTCTACGAAGAAATAAGTCCGAATAATTCATTATAAAATATTCTGTCATTAAGATATTAAAATAAAATCATAAAGATATGCCATTAGGAGGTCACCTAGTATAGTTTTAAAATTTATCTATAGGAATCTAAAGCAAGATTTTTTTTTCAAAATGTTTCACATTGAAAGTTTCTATTAATTTAACTATGATATACTTAGTTTACATTTTATGTATTCTAAATAACATTTTCCTTATTGGCAGTTGAAACAGAATCTATGAAATATTATAATAATACAGTTGGAAAGGATCTGAAAAATCTTCAATATCAAACTGTCTTGCAATGCTTTTATACCATCTACAGCCTGCAAAACATGTTTCTAATGAGTAAAACTCATGTGTGGTTTTCACTTCATTCATATGCCTTTAAAATTTGACTAAGCAAAATATATTTTTTAAATTATGTTATCAATATAGTTTTACTGTAAGATTTTTATGAGGAATATGCTTACTTATTTACTTCTGTCTATCACCACTTTGATCTGATTCCGCCATTCAATAAAATTGCAATGCTTGGATAAACATACATAAGAATTAAAAGGCATAGACTCCTACCTATAATGATTAACAAATCAATAACTGTTATTTCCTTCTTTCTATTTTTCAATAATAATTTCTTATTGATAGTGACTAGTAAATTATGCCCTGTAATTAATATAGCAGACATCATTTGCTATGATAACTTGCCAATTATAAATGAGAATATTGTTTTGTTTTGGCATCTTGCTTTTGCTAGAAACTTAAAGATATCATAGATTATCAATCATTTCTTCAACAAGTATTTATTGAGCACCCACTACATGCTCTGCAGCTTGTAAATTGCACTCTAAAGTATGAATTACTGATTTGCCTATATCCTATTGGAGAAATATTAGAGAAACCATCTGTGCTAAAATTATCTGAGCTTTTTATGATTTGTAAAAGAGAAAAAATGTGGAGTTAGAGTCTCTGTTAAATGACATTCAGGCTAAAATTACTAACATTTAAATAATATTGCATAACATTTAATGTTGGAAGATGCATTTGTAGTGATTTACATCCACATGACACTGCATGAAATCTACCTTCATCCACATTCAGTTTCTGGTTTTATATAAACTGTATATATTTCAATTCAGTTGTACATAAATTATGGTACTAAAATTGTTTTTATATCTTTAATTCCTTTTTGGGAACCATAAAAGTTTTGACATGTAAACTTAAGGAAAGTATTTCTTGAGCAATAATTTGATTAGAACAACATTTTTGTAATTCATTTAGAGATAAAATACTGGCCATCCTGGAAGATATGTCATTTTTGTTGTTTTAATAATGTAGTTCACATATCACCATGATTCATGTGTCTTATATTGGCAAGCATTGTTAGAAACACCACTCACACAGATATCAATTTTTTATTATTTTTTTGATAGGCACTAGTTTAATCAGATACAGGGGATTAATTTGATATATGTTTAAATAGTTGTATAAGAGACTGAAGAAAAATATGTAAAATTAACTTTTAACTCATAAGATAAATCTTGAAGTGGAACATGCTAAAATGATGTTTATTGCTAAGCAGCATCATTTGCACTGAACTTGGTCATTTTTTTCCCCCTTTCAAAGTATAAAAGGAATTTGTTGAAGATATGTATTTGTCTTTTTCATTTTTTTAAGCAAGAGAATATCAATATCTGATTTGTGTTTGTATAAGTTCGGTCTAGCTGCTGATTTGATGAAAATAATATGTGTGTATGTACCTACACACATGAAAAGTGGAAAATTTAGAGTTCCTAATAAATATTTTAATTTGGACAAATCTATAAGATATCTAAGAGGATATGTCAAAAATGTGTTGTAGTTGAAAATAAGAATCTGAACAAAAATCAATTATTTGAGCTCAGAAATAAGAGCTTCCAAAATGGAAGTATTACAAAAAGCAGTAAAAGTCATAACGCCTCTTTAGGACTGTGGTTAAACAAAAAGAGGTCACAGATTTAATCCAGAGAAGGTATTAGAGTTGTAAAGTGGAAGAGGATACACAAAATAAAATTTAGATTGTCATGAGAGATAAGAAGAAAATAGATTGTGATATTAATAAATCAATGGGGGGATTAATTAAGATAATAAAGTATGTCCATAAATATATTTTAGGAAGAGTGTGGCTTAGGAAAGTACAATTTCAATGGCCTGTTAGAGAAAGACATCGATTTGTAGAATGTTGAGGATTGAGTTGTAGATAAGTTATAGTAAGGTAAATTGTAGGTAAGTTGTATTAAGTCTTGTAAACATCTCTGTCCAGTGTTTGTGCAGGTGGAGGAATTTGGTGACACATGTTACTGAGGAGATAAGTAAGGAGTGACATCCTTGAATAGGGTAGAGTAGATAATATCAAAGGCAAAAGTGAAGAGCAAATTAGATGAAAACATTGAAATAAGTTTATTCTCTGTAATGGGAAGAATGGGTTCTATTCAAGCAGTCTTTTAATGTGAGCATGAATATAAAACATTACCAACTGTAAGTGATGATATAGAGTAAGTGGAAAAAGGAAATAATGGAAAGTAGTCATTCCAGGAGAAAAGCTAACAAGCTTTTTAGGAAATGTTGTGAGATTAAAGTTGTCATCTAAGCTGAGATTTTTGTTTGACAACATGTGGAACGTGTATGCAGGTAGGTTCAAGTGTCATGGAGATTTTTAGGCAAGATAGCTGGATGGGGAGGAAGAGAATATTAGAAGAGGAATGTGAGAAAAGCAGAGAAGAGGAAAGAAGTGAAGAAAAGAAAAGATAAGAAAAGAGAAAAGAAAAGAAAAGAAAGGTTGGGAAGGAAAAAGAGTTTTGGATATTTAAAATGAATTATTAAGAAGAAGCCATTCCAGATGTACACTGGATAAGAAGGACAGAGAAGACCCACACTGTCTCTGAGACAGTTTTGAAAGCATTAAAATCAAGTGCTCAAGAAGGTTATGTAGCAGTGGTGCACAAATTTATATAAGGTGAAGAGTAAAGTTGGAGGTGTATTCTTGCAGCAGAAAGCAGAAATAAGGATTTAGCAGTTTTTGATTACAACAAAGTCTAGATCATTGAGATTCAATAGAAATTAAATTTAAAATATATGAGCAAACATTAAAATTTGAGGCAGCTACATTTGTAAAAAGAAACAATGAATTAAGTTTAACAGTATATTTTAAAGAATATATTAGAAACATTATTTCAACATTGCATCTATATAAAAGAAATGAAACAATCTACATTCTTTTAGTCATACTAAATCTTTCATATTCATTGTGTTTTATACTCATCACATCTCAATTCCAAAGAAAATTTTTTATTACAAATACTTGATCTGTACTTTAGCTTTATAATACATAAAGTTGAAATAGTTGATTTATGTGGGTACACAAGGGTTCATGCCTGTGATCCCGGCACTTTGCGAAGCTGAGGCTGATGGATCGGTTGAGTACGAATTTGAGACTAGCCTAGTTAACATGGCGAACCCTATCTCAACTAAAAGTACAAAAATTAGCTGGGTGTGGTGGTGCGTGCCTGTAATCCCAGCTACTTGGGAGGCTGACGCAGGGGAATCACTTGAATGCAGGTGGCAGAGGTTGCAGTAATCCGAGATCACACTACGGCACTCCAGCCTGGGTGATACTGTTAAGACTCCATTAAAAAAAAAAAAAAGTCTATGTACTTGCTGAAATCATTCTAAATATTTATATATTCTAATCACTGAATAAACTGTCAAAATTTTTAGTTTAACATCTATATATTATGCAATTGTTTTATCTATTTGAAAGAACTGGTTTGACTTTGGAGGAAAAACATATCTGTTATTTAATCTCAAAATTAGAAACACTGAATTCAAAGACATATCTTATAAAAGTTGAACAAAGACTCTAAAGTTGAAATGGTTGATAGCATTTAGGAAAATTTCCTGAAATAACTGTATCTAAGACATCTTTCACTGATGATACTTTAGAAAACACAGTAAACATAGTTTTAAGATGTCTTAGGCCATCGTGTGAAACAATAAGGAAATATCAAAATATCAGCTACTTATTTTAAAATCCCAATATATACAGATGTTTAATTTATCATAACTGGAGCAATATCCATCAGGGTAGAAATTATTTTATTTTCATATGTAAGATTTAAGTTCTTTGTCAGATGTAGAAGCTATTAAAAATATATGTGATTAGTTTGATTTTTGAGGCCACAATTATACATTGTTTAATAACTTGGAAGTCCTTTGATGCAAATCATAAATTACTAATTACAGTGTCTCATAGTACATCACTCATAGAACTGAAAAATATATATGAAATTTTTCAAATTTTAAATTAATTGAAGTTTGATGTTAGGAAAGTCTTATATTCTATTAGCAGTTGTTTGGTGAAAACTCAAGACATTTCACTTTGATAAAATATCATTTTTTATTATATTTCTCATAATTTTCAAACAAAATTTCTGGTAATGAAAATTTACCATGTTTTCAACCAAAAATGTCTATATATATGCATGTTTGTGTGTATGTGTGTGTGTGTATGCATGTGTGTGTATAGGAATCCAAGACCTTTATATAGTCTGACAGCTGCAAGCTGAAAATCTTTTAAAACTGAAGTTATTGTTGGACATTTATTTCTGATTTTAAGTGATTAATTTTATTAAATGATTTTTACTTGAGAAGAAATATCTAATGCAATTTACTTTGAATTTACAATAAGTATGTTTATCATACACTTTCTAATCTTTTAAAATATTTTTATACAATAATGAGTTTTCTTTCATTCGGCTATTGCAATTAATTGCAAGTAATAGACATTGTGAAATCTGCAAAAAACAAAAACAATTCTTCCAATATCTTTTTGCTTCCCTATTTTAGTTGTAGTACTAGATTCTGCATTCTCCACTCAAGTCTACATTATTAGTGTGCTTTGACTTTAAGCTTTAAAAATGTCTATAAAATGCCAAAGCTACTTAACGAGGAAAGAAATGATGTTGGAAAAGCTCAGTATCCCTGTTCAAAAGGATAAAGTTACACCTTTGTCTTACACCACATATAAAAAGGACTAAAGACCTAAATGTAAAACCTAAAGATACAAAATTTCTAGAAGAAAACATAAAGAAAAAGCTTCACGGCATTAGACTTGGCAGTGGATTCTTGTATATAATACCAGAAGCACAGGAAGCAAAAGCAAAAATAGATAAATAGGACTATATCAAGTTTTAAAATATCTGTGCATCCATGGACACAATCAACAGACTAAAAGGCAAACTACAGAAGGGGAGAAAATATTTACAAATCGTGTATCTAAAAATAGGTATCTGAAGTAGCAGAATTCACAGAAATAGAAAGTACAATGATGGTCGCCAGGTCTTGCTGATGGAGAGAGAGAGAGAGAGAAGGGAAAAAAGGAGCTTTTATTTAATGAGCATAGGGTTTCAGATTTGCAAGATTTAAAAGTTCTGGAGATCTGTTTTAAAACAATATAAATATATACTTAACACTACTGAACCATACACTTAAAAATGGATAAGATGGTAAATTTTATGTTATGATTTTACAATAAAAATAAAAATGATACAACAAGATGAGACTAACACATATCTCTCAATATCTACAAAAGAGTGTCATAGGCTTATCAAAACAGTAGCAAGAGAACAAAGCCTATGATGAACATGCATTTTTAAATGAAATGCTAAGACTTAAAAATTTAAGACCTATAATGCTTTACTTAATTTACAGTTAAAAATTTAAGAAATCATCCAGTTTAATTGCTGATTACTAATGTCATAATTAACACATTACCTTATGTTATTTGCATAACATTTGGAAATAAATCACATGTTACATTCATGCAAGTGTTATAGGATCTTTGGGGTGTCGCTTTTCTGGCCAGAAAAGTCTGTGGCCAGTGGCTCCTTTGCTCAAGTTTTGCTCGGGCCCACTGGGCTTTTTCTGCCCACTCGGCCTGGCAGGCTGTGCTCTGTTCACATTATCAGCCTGGTTCCCATGCCTGCCAAGGACGAGTCAGGCGTGGAGTGGCAAGGAGGTGTATGGGCCAGTGTGGGGTCCAGACACTGCACAGTCAGATTCCAGCTGCTGCAGTAAAGTGGGCAGCTTCAGGTACTGGCATGGGCACCAGCTCTCTGCAAGGCTGAGAAAGAGAAGGAGAATATACAGCTGGACCAGGTATACCACAAACAGCTTCCACAGCTGGCACTGGGAAACATGATGGCGCTTGAAAGCTTGAAGATGCCAGGAACTGCAGGGTCCCTAAAAGAGAGTCACAGCCCTGGCTCAGGAAGCTCCCAGTTCTGTGCTCCCCAAAGGGACCGCAGCTCTTTCTCCTTCTCTTTGCCCATAATGTGGCAAGCAAGGGGCATGTCTCAGCCCTGTTGGTGTTACAGACTTTTTAGGCTTGCCATTCAGTACATCCTGGGTTCTTGTCCTGCAACCAGGAAGAAAGAGGTACGCAGACAAGTGGAGGGTGAGCAAAATGAAGAGTAGCTTTACTGAGCAACAGAAACCCGCCAGGATAGCTCCTTTCCACAGCCAAGGTGTCCCAATGAGTGTTCAGCTCCTAGAAGAGGGTAGCTCCTCTCTGCTAGGCAAGTTGTCCCAGGACAGCTCCTCTCTGCTGCTGGTCGTCCTGAGTAGCATTCAGTTATAAGAAGAGAGGGTAGCTCCTCTCTGCAGCTGGTTGTCCCACTGTCTGTTCAGCTCTGGCTAAGCCATGGCTTTTATAAGACTCAGAGGGGTGAAAGTGCTGGCCTTATTGGTCCATGAGCAGCAATAGGCAGGCCTACAAAAGGCACGTGTTTCCACTCCAGTCCATGGGATTGACAGTCCAGTCCCCAACCTTCAGGCCTTCCATGGCCTGAAGGTGGGGCCTCACTGGGGACCCACTCCCCTCCACCAAGGAGCCTGTCAGCCTCCTGCTGCTGTCCATGGTGCCCAGGCTGCTTGTGCCAAGGGCACCTGCAGGTCCAAACCGAGCTGCCCTCAGACCCTCCTTGGCCTACCCCTCACGTTCATTAGAACCCGAAGTCTGGGGGGCCCAAGACGGCAGGTAGCTGGCGTGCCAGTGCTGCTCCAAGTGTGCACACACCTGGCCTGCGACAGCGCGGATCCCGCTTCAAGATCGGAGCAGGTGCCAGGAGTGGGGAGAGGCCAGGCAGTGGAAAAAGACACCCCTTGAGCCTGCGGGGACAGGAAGGGCCTTCCTGAGCTCCTGAGGGTGCAGAGTGCAGAAATGCCAGGGTCCTGTGCCTGGCAGGGTGGGGTTCTTGCCCACTCCATAGAGTGTGGCACCATCCTGGGCCCGGTTCCACCTCCTCCTGCAACTCCCCTGCAAGGTGAGAACTACAAGGCAGGGCAAGGGTTAGGAGTGACGGAAGCTCTGGGCCTGGGAGCAAGTCCTGCCAGGCTGTGCGAGGGTGAGAACAGCACAATTAGCTGCCTTGGGGATGTGGGCCACAGGGGACCCACTGCCGCCATTGCTGCTCCCACAGCTGCTCCTACTGCCACCTCCCTGGCCTCTCTGCTGCAGCCATCGGGATGCCAGCGGCCACTCTGGATGGCCTGCTGCTGCCATCACATGGACAGAAATAATTTATGTGAAATTAATCTATTTACATCAAACCTATGATGATGTGTTTATATATAATATCAGAAATAGTGCCTAGGTCTGAATAATGTACTAATGTATGACAGTACTATCTTATGTCTTATAATGGTTTTAATGGAATGTAATCCTACCAAAACAATTATATTCTATTTAATGGAAAATTATTTCACTCTACTTTTATTATTTAAATTAGTTAAAATTAAAAATTTATCTCAGTTACTGTATCCACTTCTCATTACTCAGTTCCCTCATTAAACACTGCAAATCTGGAGTATGACTAGGAAAGTGGGTTTCTGACATGTAGATAAATGAATGCTTTTGAAGTGCCTATATTGAGTTTCCAGTTGCTGGTTGAGGTTTCTCTCTTAACATGGTATTAAGTATATAAATTAGAATAATATCACTAAAGATAATGCACAAAATTGAAAATAAGCTGATAACCAGGTGAATGAGAAGCAAATTAAACAATGACCATAGTAAAGCAAGCACATAACATAAATTACTATCACAAACTATAAAAGCACAGCTATTTAGGAAGAAAAAAAGAGTAGAAATGTAAATATGTCACTTGAGAACAAAACAAACATCTACTTATTCTTCTGGATCGAAGAGACCCAGGGCAAAAGGAAAGGCAATAATGCTTAAGACGACTGAAGACAGAATGCCATATGGCAAGAGCAGGGGAAAGATTTCAAATATAGATATGATATGGATATAATGAATAACATAGAATTGTACCAAATAATTTTCTGTGAATTAATTTGGAGTTGCAAGAGACACTGTGAAATGTTTCAGGAATATAGTTTCTAGGTTAAGCTTCTAAGATGCAGTAAAATGTTAGTTTTATTTGGTAACAGATGAAGAGGTAAAATCATATATTAGCCAGGTAATGAAAATATCAAAAATATGAGACATGCCAGAATTTTGCATTTTTTGAGTATTGTGTGTCAATGGATTTACTGTTGTATAAAATACTTTGTTGAGATTCTAATTGCAGTTGCTGTACCAGATGTAATTTTATTGCTTGAGCAAATTAACACATTCCCTGGTACCTGGTATGCAACTACTGGGCTGACAAATGCCTTTTTCTACCTACCTGTTCATGAGGACTACCAGAAGCAGTTTGCTTTCAGCTGGCAAGGTCAGCAAGACACTTTCACTTTCCTACCTTAGGGGTATATCAACTCTCCAGCTCTCTGTCATAATTTAGTTCACAGGGATCTTGAGTGCCTTTCCCTTCCATAGGTATCACACTGGTACACTACATTGATGACATTATGTTGTTTGGACCTAGAGAGCAAGAAATAGCAATGACACTAGACTTATTGGTAAGAGATGCCAGAGGATGGGAAATAAATCCTAATAAAATTCAGAAGCCTTCTATTCTCAGTAAAATTATTAGGGTTTCAGTGGGGGACATGCTGAGATATCTCTTCTAAGGTAAAGGAGAGGTTGTTGCATCTGGCTTCTCCCACAACAAGAAAGGCTGATAATATGTAGTGGGATTATTTTTGTTTTATAGACAACATATTCCTCATTTGGGTGTGTTACTCTAGCTCATTTACTGAGTTACCTAAAAAGCTGCATTTTGAGTGAGTTCAGCAGCAGAGATCAACAATGAGCAGGCTGGGCGCGGTGGCTCACGCCTGTAATCCCAGCACTTTGGGAGGCCGAGACTGGTGGATCACCTGAGGTTGGGAGTTCAAGACCAGCCTGACCAATGTGGAGAAATCTCATCTCTACTCAAAACACAAAATTAGCCGGACGTGGTGGTGCATGTCTGTAATCCCAGCTACTCTGGAGGCTAAGGCAGGAGAATAGCTTGAACCCCGGGAGGCAGAGATTGTGGTGAGCTGAGATCGCACCATTGCACTCCAGCCTGGGCAACAAGAGCAAAAGTCCATCTCAAAAAACTAACCGACCAGCCAAAGAAACAAAGCACTACAAAATAATAAGCCCCTCTTATGGCACTATTACCTGGGATGATAAGCCATCTGCCTAGTGTCAGGTTTATTGTATTGAATTGCTTTCATCATGGAAGGGACAATGCTTTATCCTTACTAAAATAGAGGCATTTGCTCTGGAAATGGTTTTGTTTTTACTGCAAGTAATGCTTTTGCAAAACTACTACTATGGGCTTAAAGAATTCTTCATCTACTATCACAGTATAGCACATAACATTGCTTCTGACCAAGGAATTCACTTCACAGCTAAAGTACTCTGCCAATGGGAGCCTGTTGATGGAATTCACTGATCATACCAAGATTTCCACCATGCTAAGGCAGCTAATTTCACAGAATAGTGAAATACACTTCTACAGACTCAATTATAGTGTCTTTAGGTGTCCATATTTTAAAGAAGTGGTCTCCCACCTTTTTGGCACCAGGGAACGGTTTGGAGAAGATAATTTTTCCACAGACCAGAGGTGGGGGATGATTGTGGGATGATTCAAGGGCATTACCTTTATCATGTACTTTATTTCTATTATGATTACCTTGTAATATATAATGAAAAAACTATAAAACTCATCATAATGTAGAATCAGTGGCAATGCTGAGCTTGTTTTCTTGTAACTAGATGGTTCCTTCTGGGGTGATGGGAGACAGTGATAGATCATCAGGCAGCCAAGACTTATAAGGAGTGTACAACCTAGGTTCCTCACATGTGCAGTTCACTATAGGGTTTACACTCCTATGAGAATGTAATGCCACCACTGTTCTGACAGGAGGCAAAGCTCAGACCATAATGCAAGCAATGGGGTGCAGCTGCAAATACAGACGAAGCTTCACTAGTTAGCCCACCATTCACCTCCTGCTGTGTGGTCTAGTTCCTAACAGTCCACAGACTGGTCTATCACCTGGGGTTTGCGAACCCCTGCCTTAAAGTTTTACAGTAGTGATCTCCAGAAGCCTGGAGATGCTTTGAATTAGTGTCCAATAAATGGTGATGTTTCTCCAATAGCTAATATGTGTAAGTACAGAAATCATGGGGTAAAAATGAAATGGCATTACTCACCATTATACCTAGTGAGTCAGAGAATTTTTGCTTTCTTTTTCCACGACTTCATGCTCTGCTGGTCTGGATATCTTAGAAATCTTTTAGATCTTTTAGAGAGAGGAATGCTTCCACCAGGAGAAAAAAACGCTGATCCCGTTCAACTTGAAGTGCAGATTTCCCCCCAGCCACTTTGCACTCTGATGCCTCTGAGTCTATAAGCCAAAAAAGAAATTATAGGGTTTGCTGCTGTGATTGATAAATGGGACCAAGAGGAAATTGGCTAATAATCCACAAGGGAGATAAAGAAGTGTATGTTTGTAATACTGTAGATTACAGGAGCCCACCACCATGCCCAGCTAATTTTTGTATTTTCAGTAGAGACAGGGTTTTGCCATGTTGGCTAGGTTGGTCTCAAACTCCTGACCTCAGGTGATCTTCCCACTTTGACCTCCAAAAACGCTGGGATTACAGGCATGAGTTAATGCACCTGGCCAAAACATGTCATGTAAATTATATAATAATGACTATAAAGTGGAGATCATTCAAGACTAAATAGCTGTTTTTAGTGCAAGCATTGTATAAATCCACATGTTAAATCCAGACTGAAATTTATTATAATGTAATGAAAAAGGAGTTGAGAAAGAACTCTGAAAGTTTCAAACTGCTCCATGCTTCATCTATATCTCACAATTGTCTGAATTATTTGAATAATAAGTATGGTTCTATAGTTTGTAAAATCTCTTAATTCTTGTGCATTTGATTTCACAAACTGAACTATTTGTAATATAACACTTGGCATTCTTCATTGGCTCTTTCATTTGCAAGTTGTTCTGGGATCAATGAAGAATGTAACTTCTTCTTTCTTAAAAATGGCTTAGAGTAGTGACTTTTCAAGATTTTTGTGGTGTTCAGTGACCAAGATGGTTTCAAGTCTCTTCAGGTTGACTGAGTTTCAGACAGGCTTCTTCCCAGCTGTAGGCCCCAGACCTCCCTTTTCTTAGAGCATTTACATAACAAAACTTGTTATTGTAAATTTATGCTCTGCCCCTTTGATATAAACATTTTTTTCAAAAGATTCTTTCCATTTTTAAAACCCAGGAATGACTTTCTCAAAGATTGGCAGACTTTGCTTTGAAATGTAATTATCAATGAAGACAGTGCTCCTGTCTCTCAGTTTTTGTGGGAGAGTAGAAGTCTAACATTTTTAAAAGAATTGCTTTAAGTTGTAAAGGTACTTCCTGTCACAAAGATATGGGGAATTTTACTTTTGTTTGAACAAAGCCAGTTAGTAAACAGAGATGGCCTATCATCCCCCACCTCGGCTCTTACAAACTCTAAAGGCCTTTGTTATAGCAGAGTGGAGCTCAGACTGAGATGTGGTCTCTCTCCACAATTATAATAGGCTTCAATACAGCCTTCATTATATATTTGATTTTATCCAGTACAATTTTTGCTTTGACTATGACCAAATCTATAATGGTAATAGCATCATTATATGGTATCAACTTAGCATCATTTAGCATAGATATATGCCTGTAAGTATTCACTAAATATTTATTGAACTTAATTTCATTTTAAAGCTCTATTATTTAATTTTTTAAATTATTATTTAAATTTTTGAATCACAGTAATGGAGATATAATTTCCCAAACAGTTTTGCTATTCATTTATTCAACAAATATTTATGGAGTAGGTTCAATCATAGATTAGGACCAATTCATTTTAAGTATGCAGACAAGAAACTGTTGTGTATAATGAAAATTTATTCTTGCATTTTATGCTTTATAATTTTGAGTAAAACTGCTTAAATATGAATATAGTGTTCATTTACAAGTGAATAGTAATGGGAAAAATCATAGTTTTAATCCTATCCAAATAAATAGTTTAAATTTAGATATTAACAATTTTCCAACTGCGGCTTACTAAAGTGAAGAAAGTCAGTGTATTTGTTTTGGATTTATCTGAGATATCATCAGAATAATGGAACCTAACTCAATTTATTTATTTTTGATTTAGTAATTGTCACCAGCATCCATTTACTATTTTAGATTTGGAACTTTTCTTATGTCATATTAACTCTTTCTCTTTAAAATATTCAACATTTTGAATAATATCTGCCAAATGTATTTTGAAGATAATCCCTCTCAATGGTCACTGAGAATTAACCAGATAATTTAAAGAGCAAAAGAGGCAGTTGAGCACAATTTTGCAATAACAAAATTTTCTACAAGGACTAATCACATTGAGAACTAATTTTCAGATGCTATTGAAAAAAAAAAAAATAAAGAAACTAAATAGAAGCAAAAAAGATTCCTCTTTACTGTATGTAGTGAGTAAAATGCAAGGGTGCAAAGTGCTGTCTTCATTATGTCTCTTAAGGCCTTGGGTAATCACAGTCTTCAAATCTGGAAACAGGTATTGTGAGGCAGAAGTGAGAGGGCTGGGTGATTTGAGGTTTCTGGATACTTGCTAAAACTCTTGTCCAGAGAAACTGAAGGGAATTCAGTACATCATCCAAATAAAAAAATACATGTCAGCTACATTAGTTTTACCTCTTATCCAGAACTCTTACAGCTACTTGACATCATTGTATATACGATACAGAGACTTATTTGTTATTGACCTATTTTTCCCTAAACCTGCTCATAGAAGTCATAAAAAAAAAAACTACTAGAAATTATGTTGACCTGAATGAGATGTCAGATATACTTGCAACAGGATCCAAATATTACCATAGCTAGATATTACTAATACACAAAATTGTCTTTACATTATTTTCATAAAAATGTTTTACCACAAAATATTTATCGAAATGCTTCATTTTTTACTCATTTTCCCCCAATATTTTAGGTAAAATTCACTATATGCATTCTCAATTTAATCTCATATATCCTTAATTTACCCTTTCATTTTATGATAATTTTTTATTTTTTGGATATTTAACATTAGTTTTATATGTTCTTTGATTAATCAAATAATACATTTTAATTATGGAAATATAAAAATATGCAATTATGAAAGTAAAGAAAGTAAAACTCACACAAAATTATATGCAATATTAACATAATCTTGCTATTATACAAAATCAATGATTACACTGATATTTACATTTGATTTGATATCATTTAAATTTCTAAGCAGATATCACATTTTATACCACATCTTTATAATCCTTCTATCTATAGATAACTATATGTTACCTATAGTAGAGTACAGTTATATACTGCAATATAATTGAAAATTTATCATATGTAACATTATAATCTATTATTTAAGGAAATATTTTATTTTGAATATGTTTTCAAAATTTCTTACAAATATCATTTTCATATTTGTTTATAGTATTGCATTTCATATTGATGAAATTTTCTTGGCAAATTAATTTATTTTAAAATTTTATTATTTACATGTATTTATATATGATTTATTTCTGAGTATTTTTCTAATCATTTAGTTGTGGTGTCATCTGCTTCTATATTGTGATGTACTGGAGTCTACCTGTAATTGAATGCTTTGAGTCTTATCTGGGTTACCTGAGGTTATAAAATGATGCTACACTGTTGGTCTGTTGGCTATTCATTGATTAAAATATACATAAAGATAATTGAGAGAACCTCCTTAGGGTAAACTTTTGTAAGATAAAAGTTACAAACCACATGAGATAACTGTAAATAGTGTATATTTGCTTGCTAATTAATAAAATTTAGGTAGGCCATTAAGTGTAATTCCCTTATGCAAACTAAAGCTAAGATATGGAGAGGTTACTGAATTTACTTTTGTAAAAATAAAGAAATCATTCTCAAGGAATACAATCAAGGTCACTAGAATACCTGAATATCTTCAATTTACTTGTATCATTTGCTGCCAAATAAACTAATGTCAGAGCAGATCTTTGGAATTATGACTATATACTCTGAAAAATTCTTATTTAAGATGTTCTTTTCAAATAACCAAGAGACTTTTATATTGCTAAATTTAACAAATTCTTGTTTTTCTCATATTAAACTTTTCAGTATTATTTAATCTATTTCAGCAGCATATAATATATTAACTTCTTTTGTTCTCAAACCATTTTACTTGGCTTCTAAGGTATTACCCTAAACTTTTACTTCCTTCCTCTGGCATTCTTCTTCCTTGGTTTCTTATGGCAATGCTCTATCCCCATTCAAAAATGTATATTTCTTAGAATTTTTACCAACTTAATAAATGTCACCAACACTCAATTGCTCAATATAATTAATTATATTTGACACATTCTTTCTTCTTCATCTCCCATATCTAATTCATTAGCTACCTCCAAAATAACTCTAATCTATCACTTTCATTTTCCAGACTCTTGATGGCCCCAGATGCTATCAACATTCCCATGAGTTACTTGAAAGCCTTCTTAACTGGTATCTCTGCTATCAGGTTTATCACACTCAGATTCACAATTCCTACATTATCAAGAAACAAATCTTTTGTTAATTAATATTCATAGTGAATATAACTTACAGAGCTACTCATACCCATTATACACCCAAATGAAGACTATTTCAAAATCTGAACACATGCATAGCACCCAGATAAAGAAGTAAAATATTCAACATTCAGAATTGCCCCTTGCCACCTTTTTATTTCTTTGCAGTTACCAACCACTAAGGATAACCATTAGGTTAACACCACAGGTTAGTGTTGCCTGTTTGTAGAGTTTCTATAAATGGAACCTTTTCGTATGTATTCATTTTCACCTGGTTTCGTTAATCTATATGGTTGTATCAGGTTTCAGTTCATTCTTTCTCATTGTGTGTATAATTTTCCATTATGTATCATATAGCAAACTTTATTTTCCATTGTATTGGTTATATACCTTGGGTATTCTTCAATTTTGCTTATTTTACAGACTGATGCTCTTAACATTTTTGCCTGTATTATTACAGGAACATATGTGTGCATTACTTTTGTATATCTTTGGCTTTCACTCTCTTAATGTATATTTTATTGAAGAATCATAATAATTTTTAGAAAACACAAATTAAATGATAGTAGTACCCTGCTTGAACCCCTTCAAAGGCTTCTGATTTCATTAAAAGTTAAATTCAAATTCTTACTAGATTTCTATATCATCTAGCCCCTGAATTCCTCAAAACTTCATCTCATGCTCTTTCCTTTCACTCACTGTGCTTCAGTTACTCTTGCCTGTCACTTCCTAGAATATAACTAGATTTGACCTTCAGGGAATTAATTATTCTTTATCTCTTGCTGAAAATTGTCTTTTCCCTTATTTCACACATACCTGACTCCTTATCCTTTAAGTTACCACCTTAGAAAGTCATTCCTTGATACCCACAAAGAAAGTCAACCCTTGTTATTTTTAAATCAGTACACCATTACACTCCTTCAAAAACACTTCTAAAAAATTATATTTTTTATCATTTTTAGCTATTAAAAATACAAATTACATCTTCAATTTTAGGCCATAAGCATTAGGAAACAAAGACTATGTTTCTTTTGTTTATTCTTGTATATTTAATAAAAGGGGGGCACATTAAATATTAGTTGCTTAGTCAAATTAATAGAATTTAAAAAATGAAACTATTTATATGTTCCCTTTGATATTGGATCTGTATTTCTTATTTGAAGACTTCAGGATCTCTCTGTAGCCTAATATCAATACACACTTTAGAGTCTACATTCTTTAACTTAGTTATGTGAAATCAGTAAGTATTATTATAACTCTAGATGTAATTATATGTGCTATCACCATGTATTTTTAAACAATGATAAACACGCCAATGGTCTTCAAGTACAGTTTAGTGAATCACATATACAAGCCATCAAATGATTACAAGGCATACAACATAGTGCACCTATGAATTAAGTATTATAATAAAAAAATTAATTTTGGGGGGCTGTTGTGGACAGGAATTTGAAAGGGTTTAATCAGAAAATATCAATTTGGGATGGATATTAAAAGTGGATCTTATCTATTGCTTTTCTGCTTTAGATGCTTATAAAATAATAAAGTATCTAACTTGTCTAAACTTCTATGTCTCCTCAACTGTGCCTTTTCATGAATTGAAATGTCTCCCAAAGCATTGCCTTTTTTGCTTATTTTCCCAACAACTATTTATTGAACTATATTCTAGGCTGAGGTGCAAAGATAGATAGATATAGGTAGGTAGGTAGAGATAGATAGATAGATAGATAGGCAGATAGATAGATGAAAATTGACATTGCAAGGTTGATATAATATATATGGAAAATAAAATAATCATTAATGGAGTGGAGACTTAATCTCACATCTCTGCTTCTATTTTATTTCTCCAGTTTATAGATTTACCATTTTTATACATTACACAATCTGGAACTATCATTTTCTTCTCATTTCTTTTCTATAGAATTCTCATTAAAATCTGCCTTTTTTTTTTTCATTTTTTCTAAATCTGTTCTTCACTTAATCGAGGAAAGAGGAGAGGTTAGAAGTAGAAGTGTGATGTTTAGTGCAGCCATCCATCATTTCAGACCTACAAATATATTGTTTCCGTAAATGCCATTGGTAAAATAAACAATAAAAATGTTGTTGCCTTTACATCTCAGCAACATTATATATTTGCTCAGGCCAATATCAATTTTATACTCTAAAATTCTAAAAGATAGACATTCTCCAGTCCATGCTTTGCACAGATTGGTATTTTCTTTTTGATTGAAAAGATGGGTCTGGAAGTTGTCAATCTAGAAACTTTATAAATAGGAAAAAGCCACTCTTCTACTCTGTAACAACTCACGAACGACTGGAAAAATGTTCTTTAGACATAAAAAAATCAACTGCAGGCTAAGTCTAAGCATAAAAATTTCATCCTAAATGATATCTATTTATAAAAATGTGATTGACTGATAACAGTGGTCTGTAATGAAAGATGTTTCACAAACCTCACTTTCACATTTCCAATCACAAAGCATAATATACATGCCTCATGTTTAGGTCACATATTTAAGTGATATGATAGAGTTTGCAAAATAATGTTGTTGACATTGATTTATTAATATTGATTTCTAAGCTGTAAAATAGAGACAAAGCTATTTTCTTTTGCTTTCTTTCCTAAGCAGATCAAAGTAAAAATGGTGAATTATAGATTGTGAGCTGTCTTGATTTTTGATAATATATCAGCAGGGTGGCTTTTCAGTGTCATACTTCATCACAGTTATTAATTGCCTTAAAAGTGTGCATTTTCAATAAAAGTTATTCAATCACTTTACATTTAAAATATTTAAAATGAAACAATGTTATATTTTTTTAAAAAATGAAGTCAGAAATTGAACACTGTATGATTTAAACAGCATAAAGTAATATATTTGTTATTTTCAATATGATAAATTTAGACACAACATAATTGTAGTGGTATAATTATTTCACATCATTATGATATCTATAGAATTAAGCCAATTTGATAACTGACTTTTTAAAAATGGATGTTTATATTGTTAGCAAAAGTAGATTATTATTTACTTTTCTATCCCATGTTTTTTGTAACTTTTCAGAAGAAGAAAAAGAAATACGAATATTGCTGTATTTTCAAAGACCCTGCAAAGGCATATTACATCTAACAATGTTTAAACGCATAAAGATCTATTCTCCTGCCGTAACTTGCTTCATCCTGGTTGCTTTGTGTCCTGTTACTCCCAATCTTCCTTTTATAGTTTGGACTTAGAGCTTAGTTATTTTTCAGATTTTTTTCTCTCATTTAAAAAAGTATATTGTTTCATGTCACATTTCAGTAATTGCCTGTAATCTATTGGTGAGAATTCGCTAACCTCATTGACCATTCTTACACATTTACACAGGTCAGTGGTAGACACCAGACTGTAAGCTATGTAAAGAAAACTGAATATTTTTATCTTTATGTCACTGGTGCCTAGTAAGTAGTGAATGCTTCATAGGTATATCTCTCTAAATATGTAATGTTATTAAATTGCTATCTCATAATTTAATAATTATTATGCCTAAATAGGTTTTGTCTATGTATAAAGACTTTATTCTCTTTAACAATAAGAATGTCAGCTTACACAGATTTGTCCTACAGAGTTAAAATCTCTTCTACTTCATGTTTCTCTCTCATCTACTAACATATGTACTTTTCATTGCTACTTTTACCACAAATATAAATAGGGGTTGATTTCTATAAATAAGCATAATTGATGTCTCACTACATGAAGGAAAGTCATAACTTATTTTTACATAAAGGTGATTTCAAGGAGCTTATATATCAATTTATCTATACACAAGACAAGACATCTGCAGTAAATACTTCTTGCAATAAAATTTCACTAGATTATGTGAGATAATTTGAAAGTATCTCATGCTATGCGGTTGACTAGATTGACTCCTTGAAAATCTATCACCAAGAAATTAATTGGATACTGCATAGTTACTCGTAGTTGTTCTACTTGTGTCATTAAGTCAACCAAAATTACTGGACCACAAAATGAACATTCTAGTTATGTGGGCACATTCATCTGGAAGGAAATGATTATGCATTGATCAAATCAGTTTCTCAGGGGCTTGGCTGTTATGAGAACGGAAATGCTTGAACCTATCACATTTTTTGTGGATTCATTAACTCTCCATGTAGCTTCTCTCTAAAACAGAATCCAATGACTGAAAGTCATTTTAAGAAGCAGTAACATATGTAACACTATTTTAAAAAAATCTTCGAATAAAAATATATTGATTAATAAGATGACCACTGTCACTATGAACTAGCATTTAAATAATCTTTGCTACATCTTTCAATGAATAACGAAGAAAACTATATTGACTTTCTATGTGTGTTTCCATTTGCAATGCTGTTATTTTATTTGTACTGTTTGTAGAAATAAATTAGATGTGGTTTTGGACAGTTTAAGGAGTCAAACTTTCAACAATTTGGAACTTGGTATTTTCAGTAGTTCTTTTGGAAAAAAATAAAAGGTCGAAATGAAATATCTTTAGAATGTAATTAAGTGAGGATATTTTAATTTAATTTTAATTCCACTTTTTATTTTTATTTTTCAAAGTAGCATCACTATGGGATCCTTTTTAAAGATTAACGAATATAGCTTTTTGGAATGTATTGATTCCTTACCACAGTCATTAAAAAAAGTTCTTCATAGTGTTAAAAAAGCTGCAACATTTACTTCTTCACCAGAAATCATTACTAACCTTAAGCATGGAATAGAGATTAGTGGTTTACAAACAATTTTAGTAAATCTATTCACAAAACAAATGATAGAAAAGTTAAAAAATAATCATCATTTGACAAATGTCTAGAAGACACTTAAAAGCACGTTTCTTTTCCTTGAACTGTCTGATTGTATTTTTTCCCAAAGTAATTATACTCTATTTCATTCAAGAAATTACTTGAGAAAAAAAATCAAAATAATTTGTATACTATAAAATGTACAAAATAAATGTAGAATTAGGACCCATAAAGAATAAAAAGTTATGTGAAGGAAAACAATGCCAGGGCAAGCATAAATATACATTTAATATGTTGTATAATTGTGTGTGATTCACAGTCAGGCTTTTTACTTTGCAATGAGATTTGAAGTTACTAAAGAAAGGATGCAATGGGATTGGAAGTTATCAAAAAATAAATAATAATTTATTAACATTAATTCTACAAAAGAGTATAGAGTTTACATTACAGTTTAACTAAAAAAATTGAAATAGTGAACCAATTTAATTGAGGGAGAGAGGGAGAGAGAAGCTGACTATACAGTGAAAGTGAAAAACTCCAGTTATTTGTTTCTTAGGAAATCTAGGCTTGGGAAATTTCACTTCTAATTTTTAAAAGTTAAAAATATAAGGAAAATCCCAATGATAACAAAACATGTTAAGATGATAATACATATGACTATATAAAGGGAAAATTCATAGAGAAATTCGACCCCTAAAATTATTGTAAGCCATTTTTTTTGGTGTCCTAAAAATGCCTCCAAAGGTCATATTTTCTACAGTGTAAGAGTTGATTGCTAAAGGTATAGACATATTTTTAACATTTGGCTAGACAAAACAACCTAATAATGTAATGTATTTTTAAATTCATGAAATGATTGGCATTGGTCAAAACTAACCAGAAAAAGCTAAAAAAGTGAACATGCATGTTCTTACATACTTAATTCACTCTTTGCTACTATAACAAAATACCTGAGACTTGGTAATTTATATAAAAACAAAAATATATTTTCTTACACTTCTGGAGGTTGAGAAGTCCAAGATCAAGGTGCTGTCTGTTCTTGTTGTTTGTTGAGGGCTTCATCCTCTGGAGGGGAGGCTGTGAAACTCGTGGCCTAATTGCCTTTTAAAGGCCCCACTTCTTTATTCCATCACATTGGCAGTACCTGAATTTTGGAAGGGACATATTCAAACATTCAGTATTGGCAAAGATAAATCAATTGACAAAAGTGAAGCAAATATTTTATGTGTGCTTTCAGAGTGCTGTCCATGACGCAATTCAGGACGATTTACTCTACGTTACTTTGGTCTTTGTTGTTGCTTTCTCTATCAGCTTTGCCAATCTCCACAGTTAACATCTGCTACTCAGGAGAACATCAGTTCACTTATAAACTTCAGAAATTCAAATTGATTTCTATTAGAAACAAAATTTTCACTTTTTTTTCAAAAAGCTATAAAAAATAATCCATAGGCTAGATGCAGTGGCTCACCCCAAGGCGGGCAGATCACCTGAGGTCAGGAGCTCAAGACCCCTGGCCATCTTGGGGAAACCGTGTCTCTACTAAAAATACAAAAATTAGCCAGGTGTGGTGGCGGGTGACTATAGTCCCAGCTACTCGGGAAGCTAAGGCAGGAAAATCGCTAGAAGTTGAGAGGCAGAGGTTGGAGTGAGCTGAGATCATGCCACTGCATTCTACCCTGGGTTACAGAACGAGACCCTGTCTCAACAAAAACAAAAACAAAAACCAGGCCATGATATTACTCATTCTTGTGTTGATCAACGTTTAAACACAAGCCTCCAGGTTTGTTTCTTGACTTTACTGCCATTCTCAAAATGTTCTGGGCATGATCGACTCTGACATGACTTTATACTTCTGAACTATGGAGCAACTGATTCACGATAAGAAGGCAAATTTTCCCTAAATATTATTTAAAAGCTTCATCTGAGTTGTAAGCTGAGTATCTTTGCAGGTCACCACTTTACCTGAACTTGCTTTTGTTTCGTATTCAATATAACTCAGAAGCCCAGTTGTTTTTCTCCTCCTAGATTAGTACTTCTCTAAGTTCTTATATAAAATCTGTTGCTTTGAGGATTATGCCGACTGGCTTTTCTGCCCTCTCTGCTTTTTCATTATTCTCATATACCTAAATCCTGAAAGTTTCCTTACTTTATTCAACATATTTTAGCAGTAGTCCTTTCCACATGTCATTTTCATAGCAATCTTTATCTAAGATAGAAACTATTGACAGGTTGAGTTAAATAAATTCTAGTATTTGTCAACTACATAAAATTAAACAGTAGAGCAAAGGGTGAATTAAAATTATAATCTGTGTTATAAGACAAAATATTTATATTTTATATAATAATTTTAATAAATTAATAGTGGAATTGCAAACCTCAAAGCAAAACATTACCAAAAATGTATGGAAAATGTTCTCATTCAGTAAGGATCAGAGAATTACAAAACTGAAGACACTATGAAATTGTCTTAGAATTTTTAATATATGAGATTGACTAGATGTTTAATAAATAAGCACAACAAAATTTTGATTTGTGTAGTTGTACCATGTCTCTAGATGTCAGTCTTGATTATATTTCTAGAAAGATATATATATGTGTGTGTGTGTGTGTGTGTGTATGTATGTGTATGCATAGATACATACACACCAAACAGAAAGATGAGAAAATTGAAGAAGTAAAATACATTTACTGTGATTCTTAATGAAAGATGAGATGATGGAAGATTTCCACTTATTTAAAAATAACTTTTAAATAAATCCCAATGGTTTATACTGAATCATTAGATAAATAATAAATATATGAATTTGAATTAAGAATTATGATTTGATTTCTTATGTTTATAACTTTCTCACTAAAGTTACACAGATATTAAAACTACCAGAAAATACTGCATTTATTTTGGGAAACAAGAATATATATGTTCATTTAAGCATCATCAAAATCAATATTTAGAAATTCTAGTGTACAGCATGGTGACTATAGTTAACAATAAGGTAGTATACATACAGATAGTAGAGTGGATCACTAAGTGTTCTCACCATAAAAGCATCTATGAGAAGTGACAGATGTGTTAATTAGCTTGATGATAATTTCATCATGTATTTGTATATTTAAAAATTCACATTGTATATTTTAAATATATATAATTTTAACTTGCTAATTATACCTTAATAGAGCTGGTGGGGAAAGAATAAATCTCAAAAGTGTTTTGAAAAAGGAGGGAAGCCAGATGAAAAAATGTGACATAATATGTGATTTTATTTATATGACTTTCTGGAAAATGCAAAACAATATGATGCTTATTAGTGGTCGACAAATCCTAGTGTGAAGGGAAGGAATTTAACTGCAAAAGAAAAAGAAATAGGCCTTTTTGGAGTAATGGGGATGTTTTACCTCTTAGTTGTGATGATATTTATACTACCTTATAGATTTATTTAAGGTCATCAAGCTACCTAACTAAAAATGGTAATTTTATGGTATTTATAGTTCAATAAAACAATAGCAATATTGATGCAAAGAAGTGGAGAAACTTTCAAATTTCTCTGTGCTACTTTATACCCAATCCCTACTTCCATCCTTGATCCGTGGCAACCACTGTTCGCATTCATAAGCATCATTTTGTGAATACGACTATCTAATTGTTTTATAATCATTAGTAGAATGTGCTTTTTTGAATTAAGGTGGGTGTGGTGCCTCATTATAACGGCAGCACTTTGGGAGGCTGAGGTGGGAGGATCATTTAAGGCCCGAGTTTGAGCTCAGCCTGGGCAACACAGCAAGAACCTATCTCTACGAAAGTTTAAAAAATTAACTGGGGCCGGGCGCGGTGGCTCAAGCCTGTAATCCCAGCACTTTGGGAGGCCGAGGCAGGTGGATCACGAGGTCAAGAGATCGAGACCATCCTGGTCAACATGGTGAAACCCCGTCTCTACTAAAAATACAAAAATTAGCTGGGCACGGTGGCGCATGCCTGTAATCCCAGTTACTCAGGAGGCTGAGGCAGGAGAATTGCCTGAACCCAGGAGGCGGAGGTTGCGGTGAGCCGAGATCGCGCCATTGCACTCCAGCCTGGGTATCAAGAGCGAAACTCCGCCTCAAAAAAAAAAAAAAAAAAAAAAAAATTAACTGGGTATTGCGGTGCAAACCTGTAATCCCCACTCCTAGTGAGGCTGAGGCAGGAAGATTGCTTGATCCCAGAAGTTTGGGGTTTCAGTGAGCTGTTGTTGCACCACTGCAATCTAGCCTGGGAAACAAAACAATACCCTATCTCTAAAAAATAAATTTAAATAAATTTAAAAATTTAAAATCTCTGTAAATTTCACCAAAAACCAGTTGGGTATCTATGTCTTTATTTGTGTATCTTTTTCTTTTATTCTATTCATTATATATCTATTATTTTTTGATACCATACTGTCTTCATAGTGTACCTTTTATAGTAGGTCTGAAAATCAGGTAGTATAAGTACTCTAATTTAGCTATTTATTTACAAAATTGATTTGGCTATTCTAATTTATTTACCTTTTAATATAAATTTTAGAATCATTCTGTCTGTAACAACAAAGAATCTTGAAATTTTGATTGAGTAGAATTGCACTATATCTATAGATACCTTTTGGGACAATTGACAACAATACTGAGTCTTCCAATTCATGACCGTGGCATCTCTTTCCACTTATTTAGAAATTCTTTGCTTTTTGTTAAATCCATTTGTTAGTTTTTATGTTATAGATCTTGCATATATTTAGTAAGATTTAAGTACAAGTATTTAAATTTTTGTGATATTGTAAGTGGTACTTTTTTAAAAAAACAATGGTTATATTATTTATTTAAATAATATGTAAGCCTATATATCCTCTCATTTTAACATCTACTGTTAATGTATTCCCAGAGACTAAGAAAGTAAAAGTATTTCCTAAAATCCTTCTGCAAAGTTTAGCTCTAACCATGATTGACGTCAGCACTTTCATGTATTTATTTATTCATAAATATTTCTTGATTTACTTCATGCCAAGTACGGCGCATTGTTCTGAATGTTGAAGATACCACAGTAAAAGTCCCTGCACTTCACATGTTGCTTAAAGCTGTTGATTTCGTGGTTTTTCTTGATATAGGTACCCATCATGGAGTTGCCTATCAGAAAATTTAGCCTTTATAACTCCTGTTCTAGCTTTGAAGATTGGTTAGTTGGTCTCTCTTGTGTCCAAAGATAAAACCATTCATGGTTGGTTATTGTGTACAAGAGTATATTAGTGTGTTCAGGCTGTCATAGCAAAATACCATAGGCTGGGTGGCTTAAACAACAGAAATTTATTTCTCACAGTCTTGAAGGCTGAGAAGTCCAAGATCAAGGTGCTGGCAAGGTAGGTTTCATCCTAAGGCTTTTTTTTATTGACTTATAGGTCTCCATTTTGTTGTATGCTACTTTTTATAACTGTAATTTTCAAAATATATTGCATATATACACAAATATATTAGCTATTCACATATATATTTTTGCTATGTGCTCTTTTAAGGTTTTTGTCCATTTTTATTTGTGGTTTGTATTATTATTTCTGAATTGCTCAAGAGCTTTATTGTAGTAAATTTATTGTATTATTATTACTGAATTGCTCAAGAGCTTTATTTAAGTATGTACTAAATACAGTACATATTTGTGTACTGTTAATATTGTCCATGAGTCTGAGAGCTGTCAATAACTTGGAGATCTCTCTATGCTCTCTGGCCCAAATCAGAAAGGGGGACACTATGAGTAAACTTTAGTCTCCAGAGTGTCTTATCACCCACTTCCCAAACCAAAGGATATACATACCTACCTTCTACAGCCTTATTTTGTGGCAGACTGGCACCAGGAACTTACCAAAAACTTCCTCAGAGAAAGTCTGCTTCCACTTCCTGGATCTGGCCTTAAATATTTTTTAACAACAAAAATTATAAAGTAAAGCTTTTCTAAAACAACTGTAGCAATCTTTGTTCATCAACATGTGATGAAAAAAATGGAAAGACAACAAAATTAGGAGATACTTTCAACATAAAGAACTGAAAGGTTTATTATTGAGAATGTTTTAAAATGTGATTATTCAGGAATAAAAATACTTTTCAATATAAAAATCAGTAAAATAAAATAGCACTTCACAGAGGAACCATGATCATTTTTATTGATTGATAAAATGTTAATGCACTTTACTAAACATAATTTCACACTCCCAGATTGGGTACTTTCCATTTTTAAAGCATATAAATATTTGGAATTTAAAAAAAGTAATACACTACTAGTAAGGAGAATACATTGCTACAATTGCTTTCTCCAAGTGTTTGGCATTGCCCATCAAAGGTGAACATGTATATGGCATACAATGTAGCATTCTACTGCTCGGTATATGAATTAAAGGAATTTGAAAATGGATATTCTGACACATGTACAATATATCTTAGCCCCAGGTTCATGGTAGCATAAAAACTGAGTAAGTCAAATCGCTGACCTTATTGAAACACATATACACCTATAAGTATGCAAATTTAAACCTAAAAATGTTTCAGATAAGTGACTAAGGATTAAATAGAACTGCACTAACCAGAATCAATGCTAAAAACTACCACTAGCAAAGTATGCTATTCTACAACTTTATAGAACATAATTCTATTAATACAATCTCAAACTCAGGCAAAACTAATAAATATTCAGAGTCACAATAGTAAACCCTAAAGAAAAGCAAGAGGATGGGATATACATATTCAGAATGTTAGATATGCCTCAGAAAGAATGGTAAGGATGAAGTTCCATCAGTTTTATAAAGATGAATTAAAATATATTGATAATGTTTTAATTCTTCATTGATGTAACAGGTTTATAGTATATAATTATTACTTTTAATGAATATATTTTGTCTATCTTATCTGCCTATAAAACATTTCTTTGATGATATTTTACACAAATTTAACATTTTTTATGACTTTGGTTGTAGACACATAAAGTTTGATATCTTATCAGCTTAGTAGAGTGACCATACACTTTATTATACAATCCAGGATATATGTTTTAAAAATTGAGTACTGTTAGCTATCATGGTATGAGAGAAAACTGGAGATGCTCATAGAAAACTGGGGCTTTCGTTCGTCCTATCCATTAGATATCCGTGTAAAAATACTGATAATTCAGATAGATGTAGATATCACAATGTGAGTTGAAGTTTGAGGGTGATCCTATATGTTTTTTCTTTCTTACTTTTTTATTATACTTTAAGTTGTGGCATACATATGCAGAACGTGCAGGTTTGTTACATAGGTATACACATGCCATAGTGGTTTGCTGCATCCATCTCCCCGTCATCTACATCAGGTATTTCTCCTAATGTTAGCCTTCCCCAATCCCCTCACCCCCTGCTATCCCTTCCCTAGCTCTCCAAACCCCCAACAGTCCCCGAGGTGTGATGTTCTCCTCCCTGTGTCCATGTGTTCTCATGGTTCAACACCTACTTATGAGTGAGGATATGTGTTTTGAAATCATGGGTCGTGTTTTGAAATCATGGGTCCATGAATTGTATTTAAAGATGTGGGCCTGGATGAGATCACCAAGAAGCAAGTCTATATAGGTAAGAGAACAAAGAATAGAACCTGAAATGCCTCAAATTTTAAAGTGTAGGTAGGTGATAAGGATGATAAGAAGGATCATGTACAAGCAGTGTTTGTGCAGGCTGGATACCAACAGGAAGATGGCAGTGAAAGCAAATGAAGATTGCAGTTTCAAAAAGACTGAGCTGTAAATTAATGTGCAAAATAATTATGAGCATACAACCAAATAAAGATCGACATTTCCCACTGAATTTGAACAAATAATAAACCTGCAATCAGCAAATAAACTTTTTCTCCAATATAGGCATTCCTCAGTATTTTAATTTCTTCCTGCAAATTTGTTGGATAGGTAATTTTCAGAAAACAGGAGTACATATTCTCTTATTTTTAAATGGAAGAAATAATTTAGAGGAAAATTCCCATCCAATTCCCCCATATATACAATTAAAACTCTTTTAACAAGTTATTTAACAAACTTGAATAATAGAAAGCATTTACAATTTCAATTATACAAATATTTAACAATTTCACAGTAAGTTTATTAAATAAAGAAATGTGTACCATATGGCAAAATAAAGTAAGTAAAGCAATAAAGTACCATATGGCAAAACAATTTTTCTTCTACACCAGGACAACCATGTTTGCAGTGTAAATCAATAACAATGTAACATTTTGTTATAGTTAATGAATAAAACAATATTTAGCAAAAAATAAAAAAATTAAAAAGGAAGAAAAAAGCATTAACTTAACAACTGAACAGTTGCCTAAGTGAGATTTGACAGCAAAATGATAACAGAGGTTGCTTGGTTGCAGTTTGGTGAAATCCAGTAGACTGAAGGAGTTTTCAGTTAGCACTCAAAATTTTTGTTTTGCCCATTTTTAAAATCCGAGGAAGTTTTGGTCCTTTTTTTCTTGCATACTCAAGACTGCTAATGAGCATAGATATGAATCATTACCTGAAGACAAAATAAGAAATTGGTGAAAATTAACCCAGGCAGCTTTCTGGGTTCTTTTGTTTAATGTTATATAGCTTTTGACATGGACAAATAATTGTATTTATTAATATCTTCCTTCTGCTCATGGTATAATCACATTTTCTTGCTATATCAAATTTCTTTAAAAGTTCTGATGTCAAATATTCATGGTTCCACTTATTTTCCTGCAACTAACAATGAATAATATGTTTAAGTAATTTATGTTGTGTTTTCTAACATATGGTTATACTTTTGTGACAGGGACAAGTCCTTGCCAATTTAATTTCCGTGTTCTTTTTTTTCTTTACTTGCTTACTTCGATTTTATTTAATATAAAATATTCATGCAAAATGTTAGAATTCTCAGCCTACCTTGCAGTTAGTGGTGCTAATACAATTTAGTTTTCAAGAACTTATAAAATGTAAGTCTCTGGCAGATCTTCCAGAAAATTTCTTGGGAAACACCATAATTTTTGCTCTTCTTCCTCCCCTACCTCTTTTTATGATGTGAGATATGGTCTTTAGGCTGGAACACAACCAGTAGCCATCTTGAAAACATGAAGGTAGATGATATTATGGTAGGATGAGAGTTGAAAATTATAGAAGCCTAAGTCCCTGAAGACAATATGGAGACACCTCACCAACGTTTGACTACCTGCCTATGCTTTTCTTATCTGGGAGGACTATTAACCTTTTTATTGTTAAAATTAATAGACTTTAAAAAAGCAGTATAGGTTCAGAGAGCACTGTGCATCCCCAAATACTACCCCATGTGCACTTGATAAAAATGTACATTTTGCTTTTATTGGTAGAATACTCTGTGTGCTGTTCGTTCCAGTTGGTTTAGAGTGTTGTCTAAGTTATCTGTTTCCTTATTGATAATTTCTCTATTACATTTGCCTTATATATTAGAGAAAAATCTCACCAAATTCAAAATTCTAGGTTGGTGCTTTTTACTTTCAACATTTTAAATATCTAATTGTACTTCCTTTTTTCTTAAAAGGTTTCAGAAAATAAGTCTCACATAAGTCTCATTCTTTCTCCTGTATAGATAATGTCTCTTAGAATTTTTTTAAAAATATGGATTATTTCTAGACTTTCTAGATTTTCTTTTCAAAAAATCTGGCTTTTTTCCTACACTTTCTACAGTTCAAATAAGATATGTCTAACTGTAGATTTGTAAATGTTTATCTTGTTTGGCATTCTCTGAGTTTCCTGGATATTTATTTTGGTTTATGTCATTCATTTTGGAAAACTCTCAACCATTATTCCATTTCTTGCTTTCTTTACTCTTTTTCTAGTATCCCAGTTTTCCCATTATTCATAAGTTATACATTATATCTGTTCCTCAATTCTTGGACAGTCTTTTTTGTTTCCCTTATTTTTTTCTTTGTATCTTAGGTTTGATATTTCCATTGACACATATTCAAGCTCAATTGTCCTTCCTTGGCTATCATGAGTCTGATAAATACAGCAAAGACATTTTGATTTCTGTTATAATATTTTGGTTTTAGCATTTCCTTATGATTAATTTTGAGCATTTTCATCTCGGCTTATAACACCCATTGATTATTGCATAGTGTCAGTCTTTTACATTAGAAAGCTTAGCATATTAATCATAGTTATTTTAAATTCCCCATCTTTAGTTTGAAATTCTCTGCCATATTTGAATCTGGTTATAATGCTTGTTCTTCTCTTCAAACTGTGTGTATGTTTATATGTGTGTTCCTTTTAACAATCATATAAATATTTGTCTCCTTTTGAATTGCCTGTTCTATTTTGTCTTTCTAAGTTTCTATATCACTAGGAATACAAAACTGTCTTAATGACTATAATTATGTAGTTATGTAGTATATTTTATACAATCAATAAATTGCCTTCTAATTCTAATTATTCTGCTTCTTTAAAAAACTGAACTAGCTATTTGATTACATTTTCTCTTTCAGATAAACTTTGGTACCTATGGAATTTCATTAAAAATTATGTTTACCTGTTGAAATTTCATTAAGTTAGAGACTAATAATATTTTTAAAATATATTAAGTCATCTCATTCAGTAAAACAGTTTATATAAACTGTCATTGCTCTTCAGTAATGTATTAAATAAATGTTCATTAACTATATCCTTTCTTTTTTGTTTTAAAATATATTATTAGAAACATTTTCAAAGTCTTTCTTTTTATTGTGAATGAAAGATTTTTTCATTATATGTAGTAGGTTATTGCTGATAAATGAAAAAATACATATATCTATATTGATTTCTGTTTGTTGACGTATCTGTTTCCCTTGTGGAAATCTCATTTTAAAACTAATCACTTTCCAGTTGATTGGCTTGGATCCTTTGGTTAGAAAATTCAAACTTGTGCAAATAATGAAATGCCCCTGCTCACCTACACACAAATGCTTCTGTGAAATCTGTAAATGCAACCACACAAAAAGGTGGATATACTCTGGTAACTGTTCACTGACAGAGGAAACTGCCTTGTAATCTGCTGTATCTCTTTTATGAAGCCATAGGAACAAAACTGTAGGCATAATTTTTCTCCTCAATTCAGCGTCCTCATTTTCATGATAATCTTGGTCCACCATATCCATCATATATTTAATCCTGTCTGCTTATCTATTTGCACTAAAATACAAATGCCTCTGTGAATCGACTCTCCCAGGATACCTGCTCAACTAAACCCTTCCATTATGCCTATTCTGAATCACCTACTTCAAAATCATTGAGTGACCCTCTTTCTCTCGTTATCTATAAAACATATATGCACCTTCTAGTTTTGGTGGAACCTGGCTAATCAATGATGAATTTATACATTTTCCCTGACTTATTCTCTGATTCTCAATAAACAAGCTTTTTCAAAATATATCTGACTCTTAAGTATCATTTAATCTACATTAAACCTCTCCAGTAGTTTTCTTTATATACACTTCAGTGTACATTTTTCCACTTTGCAATCAACATTGTTACATTTGTGTTTACCTATTAGATATCTCTGTCTTTTAATAAGACATAAGATCTAACATGGCATGTCACATATGTTTACTTTATCACTTTATACACAGAGCCTACATGGAAAATATATTTTATTTATCTTATCAAATTTTATAACTGACTTCACATTTGTTACTGACATTAAATTTACATGTGCCATACAACAATTTTTTCTAGATTAACTTTGATCAATTTTATAATTTTTGATATTTATTATTGGTTTCTCTTGCGGTTTTTAATGCATATTTTAAGTATTGGTTATCTTTGGCATAGACTAGATGAAGTTGATTCTCAGAAGTAATCATTGATCTCTCATTTCACGAACATTTTCTTCCTGTATCATTTTTCTGTTTATACTACTTGAATGCATTCAATATAGAAAAATGCTTTCACTAATTTTAAATAAATAGTATAAAACTATTTAGTCTTAATATTCTGAAATAACTTATTAGTCTGAAATTGAAATACATTTTTATTTCTAAAATTTAGAAAAGGGCTTAGTTCTGGAAAAATGGTTTAAAGGTATATTTTAAATGTAAAATACAACTCATAAAATTAGGAAATAAGTATAAAATGAAGCAAAAAGTTTATAGAAATAGAGTATTAAGTTGAGAATTACTGAGGAAAAACAGAAAAACAATCTAGAAGCATTCTGTCATAGTTCTCTCTATATATGTTCATGAGAGGTATGATGAGTCTAGCTGTGATTAATAAACCCCTTGCTTTACAGTGCTTTTCTACTGAGAAGCTAAAATGACTGCTTTTAGAGTCTTCATTAACCTTGTGATTAAGGTATATGTTTCCAATCTCATTGCAAATTATGTTTTAAGTAACCATTTCTCAATATATCTATTCTAACTTCTTTGTCTCTCACCTGGACCCCTGAAATATCCTACAAAGAGGACTACAATCTCCATTTTGCCTCCAGAGTCAACTTTGTAAACTTCAAACAAAGCAATCCTTTGAAAAAGAAAATAAAATGGTCTCATCTTCTGCTCAAAATGCCACCAATGGCTACACATAACACATAAGTGTTAAGTGGTTATAATGGTTTATAGACTTTGAATTTTGTGGCTCTTAGAGAACTTTCCAGTATCTTTACTCTTTGTCCTTCTTGATCAGCCTATTTAAAAAGGAAACTCTTGCTACCCCTTTTCCATGCTCTATTCCATTAATGCATTTTACTTTTCCCTAAAAAACATCCATCATTGACAGACATTATATCAAGTATATTTTTCATTAAATTAAAACCTTAAGAAGGGCATGACATAATTTTTAAAATCAATGATTTAGCCCCAGTTTTTGGTTCAGCACCTCAAATATAAAGATGTGTAATAATAATGAGTTTAATATATCAGTGGATAAATAAACTGCCAGTTTGCTTCAACAGCAAAACATAATGTGTACTAATTCTCTCCTAAATTTTAACTTCATAAAATCAATATATGAGAAAATATTAAACAGTGAGAGTTTAATGTGAAAATAAAAATGGAGAAACAAGTAGTGAGTGATTTGGGATAGGTGGAATAAACAGGAGGAGGAGAAAAATGTAACCTTTGCCAAATTATGAAGCATAATAACTTAAAAATACAAGGAGAGAACAAAGGGACTGTATAAAAAAAAATGCTGGGGCTTTTGTTAATGTTGTATTTTATGCCTTATTTATTTTGATAAAGGCTAGTTTAAATTGACTCTACAGAATTGGTTATAATACTATTCACTGACTCATAAATTCCGTATATTTTTATATATTCAGATTTCAATATAAATTAAAAATGTGTCAGTCCTGGTGGTTGACGACCTTTTAAATCTGCAAAATCAAAGAGTGAAATAGCAACTAATTTTATAGTCATACCTTGCAAAAATTGTCAAATCATATCATAAAGAAACCAAGCCATATAAAATTGTTTAAAATAACTAAGAGAGTACAAAGAACTCTGTGCTTAGTAAATTAAGCTTGCCATCCCCATTTTCTCTACTTAATGCTTCATTCATTTAGGTAGCCAAGCTAAATAAGTACTTTGTACCAAAAATTCTGATTAAAATTCTTAAATCATTTCTGCTCCAGCACACTTGATAACTAGTTTTGCAATTTGGTGTTTGTCTTGGTTATGTTCCCAGCAGGTTGTTAACAATTAATTAGCAATACTTCTCAAATGCTATCTGTGTTAGTCTACTAATTGCAGGGCAGGAAAATGGAATTTCCACTTGTAAGCAAATTGTAATCGTGATCACTTATTTTAGATAAGGCAATACAAATTGTCCTTATATTTGTGTTGTTGTTACTTAGACTTACATACAAAAGGCATAAATTGTATTTACAAGTATTGGATGAAGCTGTTCATAAGTTACGCAAAAAGAATTTGGAATCGTTTAGTTTTGGACAACACCATCTCATTTTAATCCTTTCATCTTATTTCTAAGTAAAAATGATGTAAACACATGCCTTGCGTGCGAAGGGTGTGTGTGTGCATGTATGTATTTATATTGATGATGCACAAGAGAATCTTGGAAGAAGTTGTTTAGATTAGCAATTATGATTCCAGAACAACCATAAATTTCACATTTCTATCAAAAGTCTTAATGATTATTTTAAAAAATCAACTTAATTATTTGTTAAAGATATTGTTATAATTTTAGTCAATATTACATATATTTTAATACTCATTAGTCTTCAATATTTCCTGTGGTATGTACTTTTTTTTGACTTGTTCTATTCCTAGCTATGACCATCTCTTACTATGATTTTACATACAACTTACATTCATAGAATGCTTCAAATGGAATTAATCTTATGTATTTTCTAATACAGCCACCTAATTTTATAGTTGAGAAAACTCAAAATAAGGAGAAGATAATTTGAATTTCAAAAGGTAATTGTAGCAGATGCAATAGATTGGCTCACTCACATATATTCTAAACTGTTTCTAGTGTGCCTTCATCAATAGAAGAGACTGGAACAGTAAAAGTCAATTTCCTTCACTTAAACAACGTGTATGTTTGGATTAACCCAGGATGGTTGGCATTTGGTTGGTTAGTAAGTGTCAAAAGAGATGGTATACAACAACTGTCTACTTTAATAGTTTAGATTGTAGCAACTACCCTACCCCTTGGAATCAAAACCATAGTGGTGTCTACTCAGTCCCTATCTCATAGCTATGGAATGAGAAGATCACATAGAATGGCTAATTCCTTCATGGATCTACTCTGGTAGTTGTCAGAGAATTTCCTGGCCCCTCCACCCACCCATGCTAGCATCTGCTTATGATGGGCTTTCAATAGTTTTGAAAGAGTGAAAATATTTTGTATTACATTTTCTTCTTCTTAAACTAGATAGAATGTTTTCTGTTATATGAAATTGAAGAGAAACATGGATAATTCTCATATAGTTACATGCTTTGAGATAGGACCAGGAACTCCTAGTTTATTGCTGGTTGATAGATAATAAAAAACTAGGGGACTGGAAATATATAGGAAAACTTAAAAAGTGGTTGAATACTGAGCAGAAATAATTTTTCTTTGCATTATTATATAGGTAAATCTCAATGTTCTGCAATTCTGTCTCATAGAGAAGATAAAACTGATAAATATGCCATTTAGTCCATTGCTTCCCAAACTTTTTCATATTATGATACACATAGAAATCAATAGTATTTGTTTGGTCCACTCATGTAAAGGGATTCAGATTATCCCAAGTTCCATCAGCTATGTACTCCATGCATCACACTTCAGTCTACATGAGAAATTTCACTGTCAAAGTCAAAATGTTTGTCATTTGAAATCTGACTGTAAGCATCCCAATTATGACCTATCTCTTACTTTTAATTAATTAATAATTAATTAATTTAATATTTTAAATTGTACTTTAGGTTCTGGGGTACATGTGCAGATCATGCAGGATCATTGCATAGGTACACACATGGCAATGTGGTTTGCCGCCTCCATCCACCCGTCACCTAAATCTGGCATTTCTCCCCATGTTATCCCTCCCAAACATCCCTACCCCCAGCTGTCCCACCCATAGTCCCCTGCAACAGACTCCAGTGTGTGATGCTCCCCTCCCTGTGCTCATGTGTTCACATTGTTCAACACCCGCCTATTAGTGAGAACATGCAGTCTTTGATTTTCTGTTCTTATGTCAGTTTGCTGAGAATGATGGTTTCCTGATTCATCCATGTCCCTACAAAGGACACAAACTCATAATTTTTTATGGCTGAATAGTATTCCATGGTGTATATGTGCCACATTTTCCTTGTGCAGTCTATCATCAATGGGCATTTGGGTGGGTTCCAAGTCTTTGTTATTGTAAACAGTGCTGCAATGAACATATGTGTGCATGTGTCTTTATAATAGAGTGATTTGTAATCCTTTAGATATATACCCAGTAATGCGATTGCTGGGTCAAATGGAATTTCTATTTCTAGGTCCTTGAGGAATTGCCACACTGTCTTCCACAATGGTTGAACTAATTTACACTCCCATCAACAGTGTAAAAGTGTTCCTATTTATTCACATCCTCTCCAGCATCTATTGTCTCCAGATTAGTTAATGATCACCATTCTAACTGGCATGAGATGGTATCTCAATGTGGTTTTGATTTGCATTTCTCTAATGATCAGTGATGATGAGCATTTTTTCATGTTTGTTGTCCTCATATATGGCTTCTTTTGAAAAGTGTCTGTTTATGTCTTTCTCCCACTTTTGAATGGGTTTGTTTTTTTCTTGTAAATCTGTTTTAGTTTAAAGCTCACCCTAACATTTCATCTTCAACAGTTCTTAAAATCTATCAGGACCTTCTTTCTTTGATTAGATTAAATTTCAAGCTTCATATTCTAGCCACTCTCTTGCACACATTCTTAGAACAACAAAAATAATTTTATTAACTTCTACAGTTACTTTGTGAATGAAATTATATAATTTTAGTGAAGTGCTTAGATTTGATCCTGTACATAGGACACATTAAATCAATATAAGCTAGTACAGTTTTAAGTTCGTTTCCTCAAATGTGCCTAAAGAAATGCTTTATACATAAATAGGTGAAGATAAAGTATTATTTTGACCAGATTTACTCTTTATTCTTCTGAGATTATTGAAAAGCTTTGAGAAATTCTTTCAATTTTTCTAATAACTTGATATTAAACTAGTTGTCTTATGGTTTAATATGAGTGATTTAGAGTAGAATTTTTAATATTCAGTTAAAAATATTATTCAACAGGTACACAATTTGTGTTGTAACAATCATTTTGTGATGTACTTTGTATGTTTTTAGAAACTAATATTTCTAATATCAAAATTAACAGTCAATAAAATATCATTCAGTATAAGCATCATTTACATGGATATGATAAGTTAAATATAGATATAGCTATTAGATATAGATATACACATGATACAATTTTTATGTTTTTATTATAAACATACACTATAAAAGTAATTGCAAAAAAAAAGTATCTTATAAAATGTATGTAAAATACTAACTAAACTGAAATCAAGTTAGTTTTAACTAAAATTGAGTCCTTTTGCAAAATTACATAATAATCTTCAAAAGTTGCCCCAATATGCTAATAATTGTTCACAGTTTAGTTAGAAATTATTAATAAATTATAAATTATTTCATTATATACAATGTTTAACAGATAGTCTTGTATCTTAAATTGTGGTGATCTAAGCCCAATAAAAATTTTAGTTCAGTGGCTGGGCGTGGTGGCTCATGCTTGTAATCCCAGCACTTTGGGAGGCCAATGTCAGAAGTTTGAGACCCGTCTGGCCAACATGGTGAAATCCTGTCTCTACTAAAAATACAAAAATTAGCTGGGTGTGGTGGCGCATGCCTGTAATCCCAGCTCCGGAGGCTGAGGTAGGAAAATCACTTGAACGCAGGAGATGAAGGCTGCAGTGAGCCAAGGTCATGCCACTGCACTCCAACCTCCATGACAGAGTGAGATTGTCTCAGAAAAAAAATTAGTTCAAATACCGTATCTTGTATCTGAAAATATTCAATTGTATAAATATGTCACTTCTATAAAGCTATAGATTATTGTAGATGTTTTGCAGATTCAAGTTATATTATATATCTGTCTTAAAATAACCATTTTTGTTGCCTTTTTTTAATCTTAGCATTAAATTCTAAGTTTAAATATTAAAAAATTGGCTAGCCACATACAGGAAGCTAAAACTGGACCCCTTCCTTATGCCTTATACAAAAATTAACTCCAGATGAATTAAAGATTTAAACGTAAGAACTAACACCGTAAAAACCCTAGAAGAAAACCTAGGCACCACCATTCAAGACATAGGCATAGGCAAGGACTTCATGACTAAAACACAAAAGGCAATGGCAACAAAAGCCAAAATAGACAAATGGGATCTAATTAAACTTCAGAGCTTCTGCACAGCAAAAGAAACAATCATTAAAGTGAACTGGCAACCAACAGAATGGGAAAAAATTTTTGCAATCTACCCATCTGAAAAAGGGCTAATTTCCAGAATCTATAAAGAACTAAGGAAGTTTTACAAGAAAAAATCAAACAACCCCATTCAAAAGTGGGCGAAGGATATCAACAGACACTTTTCAAAGAAGACATTTATGCGGCCAACAAACATATGGAAAAACACTCATCATCACTGGTCATTACAGAAATGCAAATCAAAACCACCTTGAGATACCATCTCATGCCAGTTAGAATGGCGATCATTAAACAATCTGGAGACAACAGATGCTGGAGAGGATGTGGAGAAACAGGATCACTTTTACACTCTTGGTGGGAGCATTAATTAGTTCAACTATTATGGAAGACAGTGTGGAGATTCCTCAAGGATCTAGAAATAGAAATTCCACTCAACCTAGCAATCCCATTACTGGGTATATACCCAAAATCGTTCTATTATGAAGACACATGCACATGTTTGTTCATTGTGGTGATTTTTACAATAGCAAAGACCTGTAACCAACCCAAATGCCCATCGATGATAGACTGGACAAGGAAAATGTGGCACATATACACCATGGAATACTTTGCAGCTATAAAAAAAGGATGAGTTCGTGTCCTTTGTAGAGACATGGATGAATCTGGAAACCATCATTTTCAGCAAACTGACACAAGAACAGAAAACCAAACACTGCATGTTTTCACTCATAGGTGGGTGATGAACAATGAAAACATTTGGGCACAGGGAAGGGAACAACACTCACTGGGATAGGTGGGGGTTGGAAGGGGGGGGAAGGGAGGGAGAGCAGGGGGTGGGGAGGGTGCAGAGGGATAATACCCAGAAAAATGCCTGATGTAGGTGACGGGAGGAGGGGGAGGAATGGAGACAGCAAACCACCACGGCATGTATGTACCTGTGCAACAATCCTGCAGGATGCAGGATGTACACATGTACCCTAGAGCCCAAAGTACAATTAAAAAAAAAAAAAGAAAAGAATTCCATTTACAATAGCATCAAATAGAATAAAATATTTAGGAATAAAATGTTTAAAAGAAGTACAAAACTTAGACTCTGATAACAATAAAAACAAGAAGATCTAAGAAAATTGCAAAAATATCCCTTTTCCATGGATCAAAAGATTTAACATTATTAAGATGACAATATTCCCTCCTGCCAGAAGAAAAAAGTGCAAATGAATTTACTGTAAAATATTCGACAGTTTTCATTAAAATAACTCTCATCTACCACCGTCAGTTTAAGTTATGACACACTGAAGCCATATCATTAATAACCTATCAAAGATAATTTTTGAGAATTATTTTCAAATTAATAATATTTTATTATGTGATAATTTCAAGCCCCTCATGAAAAATGGATATGTCTGTTTCTTTTGTGCAGGTATGTGTAATAAAAACTGTAGAATGGACAAGCTATAAAGAACAAAAATTATTTCTACATTTAGAACTACTAAATTTAATTCTACAGGCTGAAAAGTTTATTATTAAAGTGTCAGCAGGTTGTCCGGTAAGTGTCTGCTCTGTTTCCAAGATGGTGCCTTGAATGCTGTGTCCTCCAGAGAGAAGAAATGTGTCCTGACCTGGCAAAAGGCAGGGCAAAGAGCTAAAAGATAATGAAACCTCTTTATAAGGGCCTAAATTCTGTTCAAGAGGGAGGAGCCCTCATGAACTTATTACCTTTTAAAGGCCCTATGTCTTAATACTATCACACTGTGTTTTGGAGGGGACACATTCAAACCATAGGACTTAGCATTTGCATTTAAGAAAGAGCTCGAAGAAACATATGAAAATTTATCCTACCTCAAGTATTAAAATCGAGGATTAAAAAATCTAAGAAATATAATTTACTATTGTCTTTGAATAAAACTAAATATTGCATGTATTAACCTTGAAAGAAGAGAATAAATTACAATACAAATAAACTAAGAATATCATAGTCTTTTAGCTAATAGAAAGAATTCCTACACAATTTCATGAATGCATATCCGTGAATATATACTGCTAAAAAAATGTAGTCTGATTTATCTTCTCACAGATGTAGTCTACCTGAAGCCTAGATTTTTACGAAACAAATTGAAAGCAATATAATAAACAATATTACAATTTTAATTTAATAAATGACTTTAAATTTATAAATTTTAATCTATGTTTGCTTTAGGTAGGTAGGTTGGGCTACAACAAATTGAAATGTGTGTGTGTGCGCATGTGCTCTAGAGTTAAGGCAAAGAAAAGCGTAGATATATCACAATCATATATATCTTAATTTTACCCATTTTCCATTGGTCATGGTAATCATCTAGCTAGACCTAGCTGCAAAGAGGATGTATAATGTTGTCTCTGGCTGAGAAACACTTTCAATTCACAAACTGGTAATATGAAAATAAACCAATTTTGTTAGACAGCTGATTATTTCTACCATAATGTCTAATAAGTATAATTATTTGTCAAGCCACCACCTGTTATGCTGAATATTATTTTATGCTTTTTACATAATAACATTAACCATCTTAACAACATGTAAGACAGGTGTTATTATTGGCATAATATCCTTTTTCTCCTAATGGCTCTATTGCGTTATAAGTTACCATTTTAATTTATAAAAGATTAAATGGATTTTGCACTTTTTTGATATTGATTCTTTTCTATAGCTTATCACCTGCATCGAGTAGTTCCACTTAATGTAAATAACAATTTATTGTTTAAATATTCTATCCACATTTAATCCAAAATAATTTTAGAATGAATTAATTTTCATACAACTAATAGACGCAATTCATTAGACATTCTCATAAAATTCAATATATACAGCAAAAGAATCCAGATTTTGCCTTTCAATGAAAATATCATGAATATTTTGTTCTTCCCAAGAGTAAATAGAGATGGTTTTGAAAACTAATACATTTATACAAAATTTAAGAATACATGAAGTTGCTAATTAAACATCCAATATTAGGCATTTAAATATGCTATTATACTAAAGCACATATTAATATTAATAGTAAAATCTCATCAAATAGCTTAAAGATACATCTCAGAGATGAGCTAATTTGACCTAACCATGGTATGATACTAAGAAAGAAGAAAAAAATCTATAAAATAAACATTTTGAGTAAAGGATACTTCCTTCTGGTGGTCACCATTAGCACATGTAGTAAATCTTATTTTTCTTATTGTGGCTGATGCTTGATGTTAACTTTGCACCCTGCCATGTTGATATAGTAATTGTCCTTTAGGGGATAATGAATAAGCATCAGAATACAAAACAAGATGTACTTTCCACAAGGAACCTTTTTGTATCTTTGATGATTTTTTCCAAGAGAATTTCAAGAGCAGTAGACAAGTGTCCTCTATTGGACTACTCAGAGACAGCCTTTGCCAAATGGCAGTGCTCATGTCTCACAGAAACAGCCATGGCCATGGCAGACTGTCAAAATAAAATGCTTTCTTTTCTTGAATTTTGTATGTAGTCTTCTCTTCTTCATGAAAAAGTGCTAAGTATTCTCGTCCAAATCATAGGACAAGAAAGTAGAAAGAAAAATTTTAAAATCTTGAAAATAAGATTATTCAGCTAGTAGTTCCCCAGGACAGAAGCAAATAAAAATGTGCCTGGAAGGTATATCATGATATAATAGTCCTCAAATGATCTCTACTGGCATTTTTTCAAACATAAGATTTGGCAAAGTGTCTAGATAACTGTATACACACAATGAAGTAAAATAACAGGACTGACTAAGCAGAGAAAATAAAAACAAAGTGATTCAGAAAACTCTTAAGTTTTGAAAAAATAAAAACTACATTTTAAATATAAATTGTTTAAATATATCAAGTTAAAGATATATGTTGTCAGAGTATATGAAAATCTGAGATCAAACTATATGCTGTCTTCAAAAAAATTATATATATATATTTTTTTGTTGTTATTTTTAACTTTTAAGTTCAGGTGTATATGTGCAAGTTGTTACACAGGTAACCTTGTGTCAGGGGGATTTGTTGTTATTCATCATGCAGGTATTAAGCCTGGTATCCATTAGTTATTCTTCCTGATCCTCTTCCTCCTCCCACCCTCTATCTTCTGATATGCCCCAGTGTGTGTTGTTCCCTCTATGTGTCCATGTTTTCTCACCATTTAGCTCCCACTTATACGTGAGAACGTGGTATTTGGTTTTCTGTTCCTGTGTTAGTTTGCTAAGGATAATATTCTCCAGCTCCATTTTTGTCCCTGCAAAGGACATAATCTTGTTCTTTTATATGACTGCATAATTTTCTATATTACATATGAACCACATTTTATTTTTATTTTTCTTTAAGTTCTGGACACATGATGTGTAGAATATGCAGGTTTGTTATATAGCATAGGTATACATGTGCCAGTGTGGTTTGCTGCACCTACCAATCCATTATCTAGTTTTAAGCCCCACATGCATTAGGTATGTGTCTTAATGCTCTCCCTCCCTTGTCCCCCAAACCCCAATAGGCCCTAGTGTGGTGTGATGTTCCCCTCCCTGTGTCCATGTGTTCTCATTGTTCAGCTCCCACTTATGAGTGAGAACATGAGATGTTTGGTTTTCTGTTCCTGTGTTGGTTTGCTGAGAATTATGGGTTTCAGTTTCACAGTTTCATCCATGTCCCCACAAAGGACATAAACTCATTCTTTTTTATAGCAGCAGAGAATTCCATTGTGTATATGTGCCCCACTTTCTTTATCCAGTCTGTTATTTATGGGCATTTTGGTTGGTTCCAAGTCTTTGCTATTGTAAATAGTGCTGCAATAAACATACGTGTGCATGTGTCTTCATAGTAGAATGATTTATAATCCTTTGGGTATGTAACTAGTAATGGGATTGCTGGGTCAAATGGTATTTCTCATTCTAGATCCTTAAGGAATCACCACACTGTCCTTCATAATGGTTGAACTAATTTACACTTCCACCAATAGTTTTCCTGTTTCTCCACATCCTCTCCAGAATCTGTTGTTTTCTGTCATTTTAATGATTGCCATTCTAACTGGTGTGAGGTGGTAACTCATTGTGGTTTTGATTTGCACTTCTCTAATGACCAGTGATGATGAGCTTTTTTTCATATGTTTGTTGGCTGCATAAATATCTTTTTTTGAGAAGTTTCTGTTCATATCCTTCACCCACTTTTTGATGGGTGTTTTATTCTTGTAAATTTTTTACATTCCTTGTAGATTCTGTATATTAGCTTTGTCAGACAGACTGCAAAATTTTTCTCTTATTCTGTAGATTTCTTGTTCACTCTGATGATAATTTCTATTGCTGTGCAGCAGCTCTTTAGTTTAATTAGATCCCATTTGTCACTTTTGGCTTTTATGAACCACATTTTCTTTACCTAGTCTGTTATTGATGAAAATCTAGGTTGATTCTATGTATTTACTATTGTAAAGTACTTCAGTGAACATACACGTGCATGTGTCTTTATAATAGGATGAATTATATCCCATTAGGTATGTAACCAGTAATGAGATTGCTGGGTGAACTGGTATTTCTGTCTTTAGGTCTTTGAGGAATCACCAGACTGTCTTCCACAATGAATAAACTAATTTATACTCCCACCAAGAAGTGTATGAGTGTTCTTTTTTCTCCATAACCTTGCCGGCATCTGTTATTTTTGTCTTTTTAATAGTAGCCATTCTGACTTGTGTGACTTGATATCTCACTGTGGTTTTGAATTGCATTTCTCTAATGATCTGTGATCTTGAGCTTTTTTTCATATAACTGTTGGCCATATGCATGTCTTCTTCGGAAAAGTGTCTGCTCATGTCCTCTGCCCACTTTTTAAAGCAGTCGTTTTTTTTCTTGTAAATTTATTTAAGTTTCTTACAGATGCTGGTTATTAGGCCTTTGTCAGAGGCATAGTTTACAAAATTTTTCTACTATTATGTAGGTTGTCTGTTTACTCTGTGGATAATTCCCTTTGCAGTGCAGAAGCTCTTTAGTTTAATTAGATTTCATTTGTCAATGTTTGCTTTTGCTGCAATTGCCTTTGGTGTCTTCGTCATGAAATTTTTGTCTATGCCTATTTCCTGAGTGGAATTGCGTCAGTTGTGTTCCAGGGTGTTTTTAATAGCTTTGGGTTTTCATTTAAGTGTTTCATTTATCTTGAGTTAATTTTTGTATACTGTGTAAGGAAAGGGTCCAGTTTTAATCTTCTGCACATAGCTAGCCAGTTATTCCAGCACCATTTATTGAATAGGGAATTCTTTCCCCGTTGCTTGTTTTTGTAAGGTTTGTGAAAGATCAGATTGTTGTAGGTGTGCAGTCTTATTTCTGCATTCTCTATTTGGTTCCATTGGTCTATATGTCTGTTTTTTATACCAGTACAATTCTGTTTTTGTATATTGTAGCCCTATAGTATAGTTTGAAGTCAGGTAACATGATGCCTCCAGCTTTGCTCTTTTTGCTTAAGATTGCCTTGGCTATTCAGGCTCTTTTTTAGTTCCATATAAATTTTAAAATACTTTTTTCTAATTCTGTGAATAATCTAAGTGGTAGCTTAATAGGAATACCACTGAGTCTATAAATTGCTTTAGGCAGTATGGCCATTTTAATGATATTGATGCATTCTATCCATGAGCCTGGAATGTTCTTCTATTTGTTTGTATCATCTTTGATTTCTTTGAGCAGTGGTTTGCAGTCCTCCCTGTAGAGATCTTTCACCTTCCTAGTTAGCTGTATTCCTAGCTATTTTATTCTTTCTGTGGCAATCATGAATGGACATTTGTTCCTGATTTGGTTCTCAGCTTGACTGTTACTGGTGTATAGTAATGTTGGTGATTTTTTCAAATTGATTTTGTATCCTGAAACTTTGTTGAAACTGTTTATCAGCTTCAGAAACTTTTGAGCTGAGATCATGGGGGATTTTCTACATATAGGATCATGGTGTTGGCAAATAGAAATAGTTTGACTTCCTCTCTTCCTATTTGGATGCCCTGTTTTTCTTTATTTTGCCTGACTGCCCTGGCCAGGACTTTCAGCACTATATTGAATAGGAGTGGTGAGAAAGGGCATCCTTATTTTTTGCCCATTTTTAAGAGGAAATGCTTCCATCTTTTGCCCATTCAGTATGAAAAAAAATCTCTGTATGTATTCTTTTGAAAGAGAGTTTAAAAGTAAAAAGGAAGACAAGAGATACACCAGGAAAATATTAATCAAAAGAAAACTTGAGAGGATATGTTAATAATAAATTATATTTTAGCCAGAGACATTACTGGAGATAAAAAATATATTTTCCAGTAAAAAGGATATGAACTTATCAAGAGGGCATGAAAAGGACGTGACGATTCTACATGTGGATCTATTTTAACAATGAAAGTCAAAATACATGAAGAAAAAATAATGAAAAAAAATAAAAACACTAAAATTGTGATTAGAAATTTAACATTCTTCCCTGAGTTGTTTTTAAACAAATATACAAAAATCAGTAAGCATATGAAAGATTTTAACAACACTATCAAGCAACTTGAACTAGTTAACACTTAGAGAATACCCCCTACCCAAAAAGCTGAATCCATATTTTTTTTTTCTAGTGCCCATAAGCAATTGCCAAGCTAGACTACACTCTGGGCCAAGTCTATATAAATTTAAGAATATTGAAATCATATGACATGTAATTACTTTCCAAATGTGAAATCAAATTAGAAACTAATAACCAAAAGATGTTTTTAAAATTCCAAAATATTTGGAAACTAAAAATGCTACTTTTATATAATTCCTGGGTCAGTGGAGAAATCAAAATGAATATTACAAAATATAATGAACTCAATTAAGTACAGAAACAATATATGTGAGATACAGCTAAAGAGAGAAATTTACAGTAGTAATGCTTATATTACAATGGAAGAAAGTTTCAAATAATTAATTAGAAAAATTCAAGAGAAGTGAGAAATGTGGAGAGCAGTCTAATTCTAGTTTTATTTTAAATATATACTGCATATAAAATTTAATTTATATTAAAAAATTTAGGACAGGCACAGTGGCTTACCCTGTAGTCCCAGCACGTTGGGAGGTCCAGGTGGTGGATCTTAGAGGTCAGGAGTTTGAGGCCAGCTTGACCAACATGATCAACTTGACCAACATGATCAACATGATGAAACCCCATCTCTAGTAAATACAAAAAATTAGCCAGGAGTGGTGGCATGTGCCTGTAATCCCAGCTACTTGGGAGGCTGAGGCAGGAGAATCGCTTTAATCTGGAAGATGGAGGTTGGAGTGAACAGAGATTGCACTACTGCACTCCAGCCTGAGCAACAGAATGAGACTCCATCTCAAAATAAATAAATAAATAAGAAATTTAATTAAAATTGCATTAGATGATCATATATGCAGATAATATAGGAAATTAAAAGTTGTATAACTTGTGATTAACAAAATGACATTTCAGTCCTAACTTAACATTTAATCTCAGACTGTTTTAATAGAAAATTATAGATGATATGTCAATATAATAAGGGAAAAATATGTATGCTGCATGAACGAATTTGAATCCGTACAGATTTCATATTCACCAAATCAGGTTATTGTATTTATAACAAAATGCAATGTGTAAATCTGAGTGTCCCTTTAGGACGGTTAACTCATTCCTAGATTTTCTTCTGTTTATTCCAGCAATTTCTCACTCACTTTCCATCTATGTTCCATACATTTTTATAACTCAGCCTCATTCTAATAATTGCATCTTACCTCAAATCTTTCTTACAAACATCCAATGTTGCTATAATAACTCTTTTGTATGACTATAAAGGGAGCAAGCAGTTGGCTTCTATGTCCCATCTGCCTCATGGCATGGGCAACTACTGGCTGGAACTCGCTGCCTTCAGGGTCAGTGATTGAACTCAAGTGCAGTTGCCTGAAATTTGGGATTCCTAGAAAATGCACCATATCCTCTCATTCATCACCTTTTTCCCTGTGCTATGGTCTGAGGGTTTGTGTCTCCCTAAACTCATATGCTGCAATTCAATCTTTATTTTGTTGGTATTAAGAGGTGGGGCCTTGGCCAGGCTCAGTGGCTCACACCTGCAATCCCAGCACTTTGAGAGGCCAAAGTGGGTGGTTCATGAGGTCAAGAGATCAAGACCATCATGGCCAACATGGTGAAACCCTGTTTTTACTAAAAATACAAAAATTAGCTGAGTGTGGTGGAGTGTGCCTGGAATCCCAGCTACTGGGATGACTGAGCTAAGAGAACTATTTGAACACAGGAGGCAGAGCTTGTAGTGAGTTGAGATCACGCCACTGCGCTCCAGCCTGACAGCAGAACAAGACTCAAAAAAATAAGGTGAGGCCTTTGGGAACTGATCAGTTCATGAGGGATCCACCCTTATGAATGGGATTAGTCTCCTTATAAAAGAGACTCCTGAGAGCTTGTTTGCCCCTTCTGCAATGTGAAGACATATAAAAGGAATCTTTTCTGAGTAACACTCCTTCACCAGACATTGAATCTGCTGATTCTGGAGGTTTCAGACTCCAACGCCACAACTTTGAGAAATGAATTCATTATTTTGAAATGATTAAGTTTCAGGCATTCTGTTACAGCAGACCAAATGGACTAAGACACCCTGTTATGTTCCGTCTGTTTTAACTTTTTAAATTTTGTTGAAAAAAAAAAAAGGAAATTTGAGCAGGGAGACATCAGAAGCACAACTAATATTATCATCCAATAAAATTCCTATATTATCATTTAAAAATGATGAATGAGTGAAAGAAGTCCAGTGATAATAAAGACAGAACCTTTGTAAGGTGACTTTTTCCAGTCAATTCAAAGTGCATAAGATACTGAAATTTTAATCATTACTTATAGTCTTGTAAGTATATTTTGGTATCTTGTCTTGGTCTTGAAATTTTGAACTATTTCTTCATGATTTTAAATAAATTATAGATATCCTTAATGCATTTTGTCAAAACTTAAAATGCAGATATACATGAGTAAAATATTTCACTTTCCCACGCATTTTTAAATAGACAGCAAATAATAAACAGCATTGTGTATGTTTTTGAAATATTCTTCCTTGTTTTGTCTGGTCGGTTCTTGAAAACATGCCAGAATAACCTTCCAGCTAATATTTAAATATCCTTCAATACCCAGTAGGACACTTAGGAACCTTCTTAATAGCACTCATGGATCAGTAAAAATGTAGAAGTGACCCCTAGTTTTCTAACACACATACGTTTTTCCTGTACTCTGTCTATCGCTGATGATATTGATTACTAGTAATCATAAAATACTTGAGACAGATGAAAGCAGAGAAAATAAATTTTATTCACGTTAGGAACATGTCTTAAGACTTTTTATTTACATACCTCTAAACATCAAGTGTATTTTCTTCCCTTTAAAGGAGCCAACATTTAGGTAAGACTTAAAGCAAAAGTAGACCCCAAAACTTGTCTTCCATCATTGCTATAATGATCATTTAAAGCCAGTCTACCTGAGTGGAACCTGATTCACATATTCCTTCACAGATTTTGTCACTGCCATGAAAATATGTTTAAAAACTATAATTAAGACAACTGTACAGAGCAGACACAGAGTAGCCATTCAAATAATAACTTAAAATATCCAACATACTGAAATGGAGTCATTGAATCAGAATAATTTGTAAGATCAGGTAATGACAAAACACATCCTATTAATCTAAAACCTTGTCAAGAATGGAATGCTTTACTCTCAAAAAAAGTAGTTTGGGTTTAGTGGTTTTTTTTTTTCACTTCATAAAAGGAAGAAAATCTTAATTACAAATTTAAAAATAATTTTAAAGTACAGCGTACCATTTGAAGATAATATATCTAAGCAAATACAGTGGAATTTTGCATCATAAGACAGTTGCTGGAAGGATTTATATAGTTTGCCAGATCTAATAAAATCTATTTTATTGTACTTTCTGCACTTATTTACAGCAAATGGGTCCCAATTCTTGTTTCTCCTTGAGAGTACTTTTTGAAAATTGCGGTCTGTTGTTTTCTAACCTTTTATTTGCCTTCAGTTTATTATTTTTTTTAACACAAAAATAATATATCCACTTATACTTGTTGACTTTTTTCCATTGTATTGTTTCATTTGAGATTTCCTTTTTGATGTATTACATTCTCTAGTTACTCTGTCAAAGAGCCTATGTGTATGATAAATTTCAGGGTCTTTGCATGTCAGAAAATTTCTGAACTTAAATCTCTATACAAGTCTCAGTCAAATATTTGTTTTTAAAGTCATTTCTCATTATTTCTTCCTGAAATTTTCAGTGCTAGGAAACATCTGGTATCTTTCATAAAAAGAAATTCGACTTTTTTTTGGTGATCATTTGGATTGGCTCTTTAAACAAAACGTTCAATGTTTTATTACAGGTGTTTAGGTGTAGGCATTTAAAAAAATCTCAGTTGGCTATCTGTATTATTTTATTATGAATAATGCTTTTTTTTTTTTTTATGGAGGCTCTATTGCCAGGCTGGAGTGCAGTGGCACAATCTCTGCTCACTGCAACCTCCACCTCCCAGGTTCAAGCAATTGTCCTGTCTCAGCCTCCCGAGTAGCTGGGACTACAGGCACACGCCACCACACCCAGCTAATTTTTGTACTTTAGTAGAGACGGAATTTCACCAGGTTGGCCAGGATGGTCTCCATCTCTTGACCTCTTGATCCTCCAGCCTTGGCCTCCCAAAGTGCTGGGATAATAGGCATGAGCCACTATGCCCAGCCGAACAATGCTTTTTAAATCTTCTTTACGGAAAGTATGAGATTATATTTACTTCATATATTTTTCCCCTTCTTAAAAGCTTTAGGTCTTTTTTTCTACTATTTTTAGCTGGATTTTGAAACTTATGGACTTATCCTCAGTTTCTCTTAACTTCTCTTTCAAGCCACATTTTGAAAAAAATTCATATTTTTATTTCCATGTATTAATTACTCTCCAGTCCTGTTCACTTGTCTAATCCAAATATTATTGATATAAATAATCACATACATTTTTAATTTGTGAGTTGTTAATGTAAACTCCTATATAACCAAAGACTTTGTAATCTCAGACATATGATAAGTAAAATGACATTTGTATATAACATTTATGTTTTATTAAGATAAAACATATAAGTAAAATAGCATACCTTTTGCATTAAAATTTGAAGATTCCCAAAATAGGATGATTTTCAAAAATATGTACATTGCATGTTAAACATTTGTTCTAAAGTGACCATTTGTAATGTTCAAAATTTTATTTCAATTGCCCGAAATTAACATATTGTTAATGAATATCCAATAATAAATTCAATATATTTATTTAGAAACTTAAATATGCTACACTTTCTCATTGTATTTTTACACTTTTTAATTAAAGCTTATCCTAAAATGTTTTGCATGTAGGATATAGTGTAGAAATCTGTTTAGAATTGTCTGTCTCTGGACATTTTATTACAGATGCAATATGAAACATGTCAAATTTTTACATGTTCTTAATATTTTACACATATTAATAAACCAGTTATGTATTAGGCCATCAAAGAAGAATTCAGGAATAAATTTAGGCTACATTGCAGACAGAGTTTTCTACATTGGTACACTCATCTCTACACACATTCCAAAAATAGGGAAACATATATCTTTCCACAGACTAGAATATAGATATAATCTACTTTGGGGAGTCAATATGTTGCTGAAAAGTGAAATAAAATGATACTTCAAAACTTTTTAAATTATTGAATTGCATTTTAAAATTTTTAAATTATACATCAAAATTGTTGACTATTTGAAATAAAAGAAAATAAATTGGACGAAGGATATGAACAGATACTTCTCAAAAGAAGACAGTTATCCAGCCCACAAATATATGAAAAAAAGCTCATCGTCACTGGTCATTAGAAAAATGCAAATCAAAACCACATTGAGATACCATCTCATGCTGGTTAGAATGGCAATCATTAAAAAATCAGGAGACCACAGATGCTGGAGAGGATGTGGAGAAATAGGAACACTTTTACACTGTTGAGGGGGAGTTTAAATTAGTTTAACCACTGTGGAAGACAGTGTGGTGATTCCTCAAGGATCTAGAAATAGAAATACCATTTTACCCAGCAGTATTGGGTATATACACAAAGGATTATAAATCATTCCATTATAAAGACCCTTGCACACGTATGTTTATTGTGGCATTGGTCACAATAGCAAAGACTTGGAACCAACCCAAATGCCCATCAATGAGAGACTGGATAAAGAAAATGTGGTACATTTATGCCATGGAATACTATGTAGCCATAAAAAGGATGAGTTCATGTCCATTACATTACAAGGACATGGATGAAGCTGTAAATCATCATTCTCAGCAAACTGACACAAGAACAGAAAATCAAACACCACATGTTCTCACTCATAAGTGGGTGTTGAACAATGAGAACACATGGACATAGGGAGGGGAACACCATACACCAGGGCCTGTTGGCAGGGTGGGGGGCTAGTGGAGAGATGGCAGTGGGTGGGGGACTAGGGGAGGTAGCATTAGGAGAAATACCTAATGTAGATGACGGGGCATGGATGCAGCACACCACCATGGCATGTGTATACCTATGTTACAAACCTGCATGTTCTGCACATGTACCCCAGAACTTTATTATAATAATAATAATAAAACAAGATATTGTCACCTATTAGGCAGAATTAATATTTCTGAAATTGTTTCCCAGTATATCTTAGTTATTTTTATACTTGAGATTATAATTCATAAATTTGTGGGCCATTTATATTCATTAAATTTTATTAATGCTATCATGTAATACTGTAACTTATTACATATGCCTACACATATATTTCTAGGTCATTAAACCAAACAGAATATAATTTTAATAATAATATTAAATTTCATGAATATAACATGATAAGCTTAATAATTTTCCTGATTTCAGATTTTTAATTTTCTTATAATTTCAGCAACATTAATGAGGCAGACAGACCCTACAATTTATAAAGCTATCTTTGCCTTTCTCTTAGATTTGTACTTCAAATGGATTTACAAGGTTGAAGAACATTTCTAGATTCCAGAGTATGAGATTTTCAATATGTACTCAAACAGTTTTATCAATTTTTGTGTCCATATTAGGCATCATATTAGAGTCTAAGGATTAACAACATTTTATTTAATGTTTAACATTCTGGAATTTGGATGTATGTGTTCTAACCCCGACCTGATACTTACCAGTCTTGAGATCATGTGGAAGTAGCTAAGTCTCAATCCTATCTTCAGCAAATGGGCAATTATGATTGTGCTTACTTTGTGAGGCGGTTGTAAAGATTTTTTTAAAAAGATGATTTAGGAAAGGAGGGAAGACGGCAAATGGGAGGCAGAACTGACTTGTAAAACCACAGTGAGGTACCACCTTACATCAATCAGAGTTGTGATTATTAAAAAGTCAAGGAACAACAGATACATACTAGTGAGGTTACAGAGAAAAATAAACGCTTTTACATTGTTGGTTGGAGTGTAAATTAGTTCAACCATTGTGGAAGACAGTGTGGTGATTCCTCAAAGATCTAGAAGCAGAAATACTATTTGACCCAGCAATCTCATTACTGGATATGTACCCAAAGGAATATAAATCATTCCATTATAAAGATACATGCACCCATAAATAGTGCCATTTATTGCAGCACTATTCACAATAGGAAAGGCATAGAATCAACCCAAATGCCCAACAACGATAGACTGGATGAAGGAGATATGGTACATATACACCATGGAATACTATGCATCCATTAAAAAGAACAAGATCATGTCCTTTGCAGGGACATGGATGGAGCTAGAAGCCATTATTCTCAGCAAACTAACATAGGAACAGAAAAACAAACACCACATGTTCTCACTTGTAAATGGGAGCTGAACGGTGAGAACACATGGACAGGTTGGGGGAACAACACACAGTGGGACAGCTGATAAGTGCAGCAAATCATCATGATACATGTTTACCTCTGTAACAAACCTGCACATCATAAACACTTGATGGATTTATATTTGGAGTATCTATTTATTTAATGGATTTATTTTTCTATGCTTGCACCAATCCATATCATTTTGATTGCCGTATAATGGTAGAAAGTAGGGTATATCCTCCCCAAACTTCCAATGTTTTTGTTTTGTTTTTAACTACAGTCACCATGCTGCACAACAGTTACCCTGAACTTATTTCCTCTCACCTGACTATCATTTTGTATCTTTTGACCAACATCTCCTCAAATCCCAGTTCCAAACCCCCACTTCCAAACATCTGAGCCTCTAGTAACCTCCATTCACTCTCTACTTCTATGAGAGCTATATATATATATTTCAAAACATCACACAATATATACAATTTTCTGTAAAGTCAATTTAAAAGTGCATACATGAATGAAGTAATAAATAAGTGTGTCATTGTAATAATCAAACAAGTTTTTGTTTGTTTTTTTCTTTGTCTTTTTTTGTTGTTGTTGTCTTAGGCTAGGTCCTTTCTGTTTACCAAAAAATCTCTATATACTTGTAATTTAATTTAAAATACCTTTTTAAAAAATTTCACATTGTTTTAAATCTATTACTTTAGATAGAATTGATACATTAAAATGAGTCTTCCAGCCCAGCACAGTGGCTCACGCCTGTAATCCCAGCACTTTGGAAGGCCAAGGTGGGCTGATCACCTGAGGTCAGGAGTTCGAGACCAGCCTGACCAACATGATGAAACCCCATCTCTACTAAAAATACAAAAATTAGCTAGGCCTAGTAGCACA